>NC_060066.1:51710000-52335000 GCF_922984935.1 Meles meles | reverse complement strand
GTTAATTTTAGCCATTCTGACTGCTGTGAGGTGATATCTTATTGTGGTTTTGATTTGTATTTCCCTGATGCCACGTGAGGTGGAGCACTTTTTCATGTGTCTGTTGGCCATCTGGATGTCTTCTTTGCAGAAATGTCTGTTCATGTCCTCTGCCGATTTCTTGACTGGATTATTTGTTCTTTGGGTGTTGAGTTTGCTAAGTTCCTTATAGATTTTGGACACTAGCCCTTTATCTGATATGTCATTTGTAAATATCTTCCCCATTCTGTCAGTTGTCTTTTGGTTTTGTTAACTGTTTCCTTTGCTATGCAAAAGATTTTGATCTTGATGAAATCCCAATAGTTCGCTTTTGCCCTTGCTTCCCTTTTTTTTTTTTGTCGATGTTCCTAGGAAGATGTTGCTGTGGATGAGGTCAAAGAGGTTGCTGCCTTGTTCTCCTCAAGGATTTGGATGGATTCCTTTCTCACATTGAGGTCCTTCATCCATTTTGAGTCTATTTTCATGTGTGGTGTAAGGAAGTGGTCCAATTTCATTTTCCTGCATGTGGCTTTCCAATTATCAAACACCATTTTTTGAAGAAGCTGTCTTTTTCCAATTGGTCATTCTTTCCTGCTTTGTCGAAGATTAGTTGGCCATAGAGTTGAGGGTCTATTTCTGGGCTCTCTATTCTGCTCCATTGATCTATGTGTCTGTTTTTGTGCCAGTACCATGCTGTCTTGTTGATGACAGCTTTGTAATAGAGCTTGAATTCCGGAATTGTGATGCCAATAACTTTGGCTTTCTTTTTCAATATTCTTTTGGCTATTCGAGGTCTTTTCTGGTTCCATATAAATTTTAGGATTATTTGTTCCATTTCTTTGAAAAAAATGGATGGTATTTTGATAGGGATTGCATTAAATGTGTAGATTGCTTTATGTAGCATAGACATTTTCACAATATTTATTCTTCCAATCCAGGAGCATGGAACATTTTTCCATTTCTTTGAGTCTTCCTCAATTTCTTTCATGAGTACTTTATAGTTTTCTGCATATAGATTCTTAGCCTCTTTGGTTAGGTTTATTCCTAGGTATCTTATGGTTTTGGGTGCAATTGTAAATGGGATTGATTCCTTAATTTCTCTTTCTTCTGTCTTGTTGTTGGTGTAGAGAAATGCACCAGAGATTTCTGTGCATTGATTTTATAACCTGACACTTTACTGAATTCCTGGACAAGTTCTAGCAGTTTTAGAGTGGAGTCTTTTGGGTTTTCCACATATAGTATCGTATCATCTGCGAAGAGTGATGCTTTGACTTCTTCTTTGCTGATTTGGAAGACTTTAATTTCTTTTTGTTGTCTGATTGCTGAGGCTAGGATTTCTAGTACTATGTTGAATAGCAATGGTGATAATGAACATCCCTGCCATGTTCCTGACCTTAACAGAAAAGCTTTCAGTTTTTCTCCATTGAGAATGATATTTGCAGTGGGTTTTTCATAGATGACTTTGATAATATTGAGGTATGTGCCCTCTATCCCTACACTTTGAAGAGTTTTGATCAGGAAGGGATGCTACACTTTGTCAAATGCTTTTTTAGCATCTATTGAGAGTATCGTATGGTTCTTGTTCTTTCTTTTATGTGATACAACACATTGATTGATTTGCGGATGTTGAACCAACATTGCAACACTGGAATAAATCCCACTTGGTCGTGGTGAATAATCCTTTTAATGTACTGCTGAATCCTATTGGCTAGTATTTTGGTGAGAATTTTTGCATCTGTGTTCATCAAGGATATTGGTCTGTAGTTCTCTTTGTTGGTGGGATCCTTGTCTGGTTTTGGGATCAAGGTGATGCTGGCCTCATAAAATGAGTTTGGAAGTTTTCCTTCCATTTCTATTTTTTCGAACAATTTCAGGAGAATAGGAATTAGTTCTTCTATAAATGTTTGGTAGAATTCCCCTGGGAAGCCATCTGGCCCTGGGCTTTTGTTTGTTGGGAGATTTTTGATGACTGTTTCAATCTCCTTACTGGTTATGGGCCTGTTCAGGTTTTCTATTTCTTCCTGGTTCAGTTGTGGTAGTTTATATGTCTCTAGGAATGCATCCATTTCTTCCAGATTGTCAAATTTGTTGGTGTAGAGTTGCTCATAGTATGTTCTTAGAATTGTCTGTATGTCTTTCGTTTTAGTTGTGATCTCTCCTCTTTCATTCATGATTTTATTTATTTGGGTCCTTTCTCTTTTCTTTTTGATAAGTCTGGCCAGGGGTTTATCAATCTTATTAATTCTTTCAAAAAACCACCTCCTAGTTTTGTTGATTTGTTCTCTTGGTTTTATGGTTTCTATTTCATTGATTTCTGCTCTGATCTTTATGATTTCTCTTCTCCTGCTGGGTTTAGGGTTTCTTTCTTGTTCTTTCTCCAGCTCCTTTAGGTATAGGGTTAGGTTGTGTACTTGAGACCTTTCTTGTTTCTTGAGAAAGGCTTGTATCGCTATATATTTTCCTCTCAGGACTTCCTTTGTTGTGTCCCACAGTTTTTGAACCATTGTGTTTTCATTATCATTTGTTGCCATGAATTTTTTCAATTCTTCTTCAATTTCCTGGTTCACCCATTCATTCTTTAGAAGGATGCTGTTTAGTCTCCATGTATTTGGGTTCTTTCCAAATTTCCTCGTGTGATTGAGTTCTAGCTTCAGAACATTGTGGTCTGAAAATATGCAGGGAATGATCCCAATCTTTTGATTCCGGTTGACACCTGAGTTAGGACCCAGGATGTGATCTATTCTGGAGAATGTTCCATGTGCACTAGAGAAGAATTGTATTCTGTTGTTTTGGGATGAAATGCTCTGAATATATCTGTGATGTCCATCTGGTCCAGTGTGTCATTTAAGGCCTTTATGTCCTTGTTGATCTTTTGCTTGGATGATCTGTCCATTTCAGTGAGGAGAGTATTAAAGTCCCCTACTATTATTGCATTATTATTGATGTGTTTCTTTGATTTTGTTGTTAATTGGTTTTTATAGTTGGCTGCTCCCACGTTAGGGGCATGGATATTTATAATTGTTAGATCTTCTTGTTAGACATACCCTTTGAGTATGATATAGTGTCCTTCCTCATCTCTTATTATGGTCTTTGGCTTAAAATCTAATTGATCGGATAAAAGGATTGCCACCCCAGCTTTCTTCTGAGGCCCATTAGCACGGTAAATTGTTTTCCACCCCCTCATTTTAAATCTGGAGGCGTCTTTGGGTCTAAAATGAGTTTCTTGTAGGCAACATATAGATGGGTTTTGTTTTTTTATCCATTCTGATATTCTGTGTCTTTTGATTGGGGCATTTAGCCCATTAACATTCAGGGTAACTATTGAGAGATATGAATTTAGTGCCTTTGTATTGCCTGTAAGGTGACTGTTACAGTATATTGTCTCTGTTCCTTTCTGATCTACTACTTTTAGGCTCTCTCTTTGCTTAGAGGACCCCTTTCAATATTTCCTGTAGAGTTGGTTTTGTATTTGCAAATTCTTTCAGTTTTTGTTTGTCCTGGACGCTTTATCTCTCCTTCTATTTTCAGTGATAGCTTAGCTGGATATAGTATTCTTGGATGCATGTTTTTCTCTTTTAGTGCCTTGAATATATCATGCCAGCTCTTTCTGGCCTGCCAGGTCTTTGTGGATAAGTCTGCTGCCAATCTAATATTTTTACCATTGTATGTTACAGACTTCTTTTCCCAGGCTGCTTTCAGGATTTTCTCTTTGTCACTAAGACTTGTCAGTTTTACTATTAGGTGACGGGTTGTGGACCTATTCTTGTTGATTTTGAGGGGGGTTTTCTGCACCTCCTGGATTTTGATGCTTGTTCCCTTTGCCATATTAGGGAAATTCTCTCCAATAATTCTCTCCAATAGACCTTCTGCTCCCTTCTCTTTCTTCTTCTTCTGGAATCCCAATTAGTCTAATGTTGTTTTGTCTTATGGTGTCACTTATCTCTCGAATTCTCCCCTAGTTTTCCAGTAGCTGTTTGTCCCTCTTTTGCTCAGCTTCTTTATTCTCTGTCATTTGGTCTTCTATATCACTAATTCTTTCTTCTGCCTCATTTATCGTAGCAGTGAGAGTCTCCATTTTTTATTGCACCTCATTAAGAGCTTTTTTGATTTTAACTTGGTTAGATTTTAGTTCTTTTATTCCTCCAAAAGGGCTTTAATATCTCCAGAGAGGGTTTCTCTCATATATTCCATGCTTTTTTTGAGGCCAGCTAGAACCTTGAGAATCATCATTCTGAACTCTAGATCTGACATATTACCAATGTCTGCGTTTATTAGGTCCCTAGTCTTTGGTACTGCCTCTTGTTTTTTTTTGTGTGTGTGTGTGGTGAATTTTTCTGCCTTGTCATTTTGTCCATTCAGAGTATATGAGGGAGCAAGAAAAACACTAAAAGGGTGGCAAAGACCCTGAAAAATCTGCTTTAACCAAATCAGAAGAGACTCCAAATCGTGGGGGGGGAGAAAGGGGTTAAAAAGATGTTCAGAAAAAAAAAAGAAAAAATTAAAAAAAGTAAACAAATGAAGAAAAAATATAAAAAAGAAAGAAAAAATATATACATTAGATAAACTATTTTAAAAACGTTAAAAAAGAAAAGGGTAAAAGTTTAAAAAAACAGCGGAAAAAGAAAAAAAATTGAAAAAATTTAAATTAACTGCAAGACTAAAGAATCATGGGGAGAAAGCCATGAGTTCCGAGCTTTGCTTTCTCCTCCTCTGGAATTCCGCTGCTGTCCTTGGTATTGAACCTGCTTTCCTTGGTAGATGAACTTCGTCCTGGCTGGATTTTTTGTTGATCTTCTGGGGGAGGGGCCTGTTGTAGTGATTCTCAAGTGTCTTTGCGGAATTGCACCGCCCTTACCGGGGGCCAGACTAAGTAATCCGCTCTGGTTCGCTTTTGGGAGTTTTTGTTCCCAGAACGCTTTCCATAGATTTCTGCAGGACAGGAATGAAAATGGCAGCCTCCCAGTCTCCGGCCCAGAGGAGCCGAGATCCTGGGGCCCCACTCCACAGTGCGCCCCCAGAGAACAGCACCCAATCATTCCCATATCCCCGGCTCTGGCCGCGCTCCGAGCTCACCTAGCATGCAACCAGTTGAAGGTAACCCCGAGCTGAGAGCTCACTCCTCGGCTCTGTCTCTGTGGCCGGCTTCTCCATTCTAATACCTACAAGCTCTGTGACACTCCGACAGCCCAGATCCTTCTGTTACCCTGAGGGACCTGGGGCCATGCTGACCCCGCTTGGGCTTCACCCCGGTTTAGCCCCTGGAGCAATGTCCCTCAGTGGAACAGACTTTTAAAAGTCCTGATTTTGTGCTTCCTTGCTCTGCCACTTGCCGGGATCTGGCCCCTCCTCCCACGGTCTATCTTCCCGTTGTTTTGGATTCATTTCTCCGCCAGTCCTACCTTTCAGAAAGTGATTGATTTTCTGTTTCTAGAATTGCTGTTCTTCTTCTCTTCGATCTCCCATTGGATTTGTAGGTGTTTGCAATGTTTAGATAAGCTATTTAGCTGATCTCCTGCTACCTGATGTAGTCTCAGCCTGCTACTTCTCCGCCATCTTGACTCCTCCACTCCTCTATCTGATTTTTTTTAATGGGATAGTTTTTATACAAAAGAATGCACAGATCTTAGGTTTTCAACTTAATGAGTTTTGACAATTTTATAAATCCATGTAACTGCCACTCAGTAGAGATATATATCCTTTTCATTACCTAGAGATATCCCTTTGTACCCCATTCCAGTCAATTCTCATCCACCTCCAACCCTAACTCTCAGAGGTAACCACTTTATGGTTTCTGCAACATGGATTAATTTTGTTACTGTTGTTCTTAGAATTCATTCATTCATTCTTTCATTCATTTTTAATGTTTTACTTATTTATTTGACATGGAGTGAGAGCACACAAGCTGGGGTGGGGTGGGCAGCAGAGGGAGAGAGAGAAGCAGGCTCCCTGCTGAACAGCAGCCCAATGTGGGGCTCTGTCCCAGAACCCTGGGATCATGACTTGAGCTGAAGGCAGACACTTAAGTGATTGATCCACCCAGGTGCTCCTGTTCTTATAATTTAAAAATGGAATTATATATGCTGCATTATTTTCAGTTTCACTTCTTTCATTCAACATAATGATTTTGAGATTGATCCATGTTGCTTCCATATATCAGTAGTTCATTTTTATATTATTATATGAATATACCAAAATATGTGCTTATCCAATATCTTATTGATGTTTTTTTTCTTTTTCTTTTTGTACTACTTTTAATAAGGCCACCATAAGCATTTTTGTTGGTATATGTTTCATTTCTCTTGGGAAAATATTAAACTGAAGTAGGTGAAATGTTAGCTAGATATATGTTTAACTTACTAAGAAATCACCAAGAATTTCTCCAATATGGTGTTGTTATTTTATGTTTCTACCAGCAATATATATTGAAGTTGCTTCAAACATTTGCCAACGTTGGGTAATGTCAAGATTTTTTATTTTAACCATTTTATTTTAACCATTATTATTTTAACCATTCTAGCTAGCTAGAATGCTAGCTTATTATCATTTTTCATTTTACTGATGATTACTGTTATTAAAAACATTTTATGTGCTTTTTGGACATTTCTGTATCTATTTCCATGAATGTCTGAAGTTTTCTAACCACTTAGAAAATGAGTTTAGCAGGAAAAATAATTCCAGCCTAGTTTAATCAAATGTGCATACACATATTTTAACAGAATGGACAATTTGAGAATTTGATATTATCCAATGATTTTTTTTTCCATTTTATTTATTTTTTCAGCGTAACAGTATTCATTCTTTTTGCACAACACCCAGTGCTCCATGCAAAACGTGCCCTCCCCATTACCCACCACCTGTTCCCCCAACCTCCCACCCCTGACCCTTCAAAACCCTCAGGTTGTTTTTCAGAGTCCATAGTCTCTTATGGTTCGCCTCCCCTCCCCAATGTCCATAGCCCGCTCCCCCTCTCCCAATCCCACCTCCCCCCAGCAACCCCCAGTTTGTTTTGTGAGATTAAGAGTCATTTATGGTTTGTCTCCCTCCCAATCCCATCTTGTTTCATTTATTCTTCTCCTATCCCCCTACCCCCCCCATGTTGCTTCTCCATGTCCTCATATCAGGGAGATCATATGATAGTTGTCTTTCTCTGATTGACTTATTTCACTAAGCATGATACGCTCTACTTCCATCCACGTCGTCGCAAATGGCAAGATTTCATTTCTTTTGATGGCTGCATAGTATTCCATTGTGTATATATACCACATCTTCTGTATCCATTCATCTGTTGATGGACATCTAGGTTCTTTCCATAGTTTGGCTATTGTAGACATTGCTGCTATAAACATTCGGGTACACGTGCCCCTTCGGATCACTATGTTTGTATCTTTAGGGTAAATACCCAGTAGTGCAATTGCTGGGTCATAGGGTAGTTCTATTTTCAACATTTTGAGGAACCTCCATGCTGTTTTCCAGAGTGGTTGGACCAGCTTGCATTCCCACCAACAGTGGAGGAGGGTTCCCCTTTCTCCACATCCTCTCCAGCATCTGTCATTTCCTGACTTGTTAATTTTAGCCATTCTGACTGGTGTGAGGTGATATCTCATTGTGGTTTTGATTTGTATTTCCCTGATGCCGAGTGATGTGGAGCACTTTTTCATGTGTCTGTTGGCCATCTGGATGTCTTCTTTGCAGAAATGTCTGTTCATGTCCTCTGCCCATTTCTTGATTGGATTGTTTGTTCTTTGGGTGTTGAGTTTGCTAAGTTCCTTATAGATTTTGGATACTAGCCCTTTATCTGATATGTCGTTTGCAAATATCTTCTCCCATTCTGTCAGTTGTCTTTTGGTTTTGTTAACTGTTTCCTTTGCTGTGCAAAAGCTTTTGATCTTGATGAAATCCCAATAGTTCATTTTTGCCCTTGCTTCCCTTGCCTTTGCCGTTGTTCCTAGGAAGATGTTGCTGCGGCTGAGGTTGAAGAGGTTGCTGCCTGCATTCTCCTCAAGGATTTGGATGGATTCCTTTCTCACATTGAGGTCCTTCATCCATTTGGAGTCTATTTTCGTGTGTGGTGTAAGGAAGTGGTCCAATTTCATTTTTCTGCATGTGGCTGTCCAATTTTCCCAGCACCATTTATTGAAGAGGCTGTCTTTTTTCCATTGGACATTCTTTCCTGCTTTGTCGAAGATGAGTTGGCCATAGAGTTGAGGGTCGATTTCTGGGCTCTCTATTCTGTTCCACTGATCTATGTGTCTGTTTTTGTGCCAGTACCATGCTGTCTTGATGATGACAGCTTTGTAATAGAGCTTGAAGTCCGGAATTGTGATGCCACCAACTTTGGCTTTGTTCTTCAATATTCCTTTGGCTATTCGAGGTCTTTTCTGGTTCCATATAAATTTTAGGATTATTTGTTCCATATCCAATGATATTTTTAAAGGACATAGATGAGCAACATTTGAAAGGTAAGAGTTTTATCAGCTGTCTAGAATGCATGGTGGAAAAACCTGAAATTTGGCTTAAAAGCTAGTTCCAGTTATCCTGAAATGTTTTAGTCAATTACAACTTTTTTTTTCTTTTTTTGGTTTACATGTCAAAGGTTTCATTTGAATGTTTCTAGGCTATCAGGACCTATTTTCAGAATAAGTTATCTAAATAATGTGTTTTCAGGTTAAGTAAGATGCAAAACAAGTTACAATGTAAAGAAATCAGACTCCTGAACTGTACATAATGAATGAGTAAAAATCAATCAGGAGATGGTCTTGAGGGCATAATTAGGCAATCATTGTAAAAACTGCTTTCCTAAATGCAAGAGTCGAGGCCTGTGCTGCTTTAAATCTAGGTGAAAGATGGCTCTAAAACTTTAAGCCTTAAAATATTTCACTTAGTTTCTAATAGAGCATAATTTACACTGATAAGTGCACTCAGAAGTCAACAAAGAATATGAGTTCCAGAACAATTATTTGGATAGTCTGAGGTCGAACTATGAAATGAAACCTCCCTTGGTTCATGCCAGCTTTGCATCAACTGCCACCAACTGTGTGTGGTGGAATGGGACATGCCATCTGCTTCTTGACCTCAGTCACCTGATGATTTTAGGTATCAGGGTAAAGTTCTTTCACTGGAACCTGGTTTCCTATCCATAAAGTACATTGTAAGTTAAATTACTACAAGGGCTTTGTTATAAGATTTTTCCAAATACCATCATGAGATAGTTTTCTGAAACCTTCTCATTGTATAGATGTTTTTTGGGACATTAAGCTGGATGTCAGAGAAGTCTGAGCCTTCTCATTTCCAAGAACAGTGGAAGGGAACACCTACTCTCTTTTCTGTAGATAAGTAGAATTGTAAGGTTACACTTATTTGTGATTCTAACACACCACTAGTCAGTGGACTTCTATTCAGTTTTATGGAGTCAGACTCTTAGACTAGTTTTCCAGTTTTTAAAACTTCTTTATTTCCTGTAATTCCTGTGGTCAAAAACTCTGAACTATGCTTGGGGTCAGTTTATAACTCAGAGGAGACACAGTGTAACCATTTTGATAAAGGAAGATTCTCCTTTAGAATTCAAATATGCTGAACATAATTCCAAATTATGGAATTGTCTTCAGGAAGTTGGTTGTTAATCTATTTCAGAACCCCAAGCTCTCTTGGTCTTTATCTGTGGAAGACATGGGTAGTGATCCTGATAAAGAACTCCATTGCTCCTGGGGTGCCTGGGTGGCTCAGTGGGTTAAAGCCTCTGCCTTTGGCTCAGGTCACAATCCCAGAGTCCTGGGATTGAGCCCCGCATTGGGCTCCTGCTCAGCAGGGAGCCTGCTTCCTTCTCTCTCTGCCTGCCTCTCTGCCTACTTGTGATTTATGTCAAATAAATAAATAAAATCTTAAAAAAAACCCAAAAACTCCACTGCTCCTAATGGACATCTGTCTCCACCCAGGAAGGGAAGACAGGGAATCTTAATCTGCATCTTTCTTTTCACACTGTGTCAAAGGAAAAGAGGGGTGTCTGGTCCCTTCTAGCAGCCAGATAACCATTGAGAAAATTCTGGAGATGAGAGAACTTATCTCAAGGTCCTCCCAATTTTCCCCAGGTAAATAAACTAAAAGACACCCAGTGAAGAAAGCCAGAGCTAAACACAATGAGTGATGATTATTGATAAAGTCCCAGGAATCCTTCCTATTGGTAAATAGTTCAAAACCATAGAAGATCTCCCTGTAAATTGTTTCTGGCAGTTTCTGTACAACCAAGCAGGTTTTGATCAGATATGTATATTAGGTCACAGTGGTGGCTACCATGGAGGAAAGACCTTTAGGCATAATGGAGCTTCACGGGGCAAGTCATCCATGAACAACATAACTAACTTGCAAGGTTATGAAGGGTTAAATGGAGCCAGCACAGTTCTGGCTGCTCGAGGTTTGGCAGCACCATTCTCCTGCTCAAGGTTTGGCACCAGTGGACAGCCACACTCATGGCCCACTGCCCGTGCATACTTTTGTCATAGCACTCTGGCAAAGTCTAGGGGCACAGTGAGACTAAGACAGATTGCCTTAGCCAGCCTAACATGGAGTGACCACTGGCTGTCATTTGCCAAGAAATTCTGTTACCCTGTACTATATCCTGGGTTGGCCACCCCTACCATGTTGGCCTATATTCAGGAGACCCATGATACAAGCCTGAGCTCTCAGGCCAGTTGGAAAATGGACAGGTTGGCAAAATTTGACAAAGTTTTATTCCAGATTTTTAAAATCTTTTTATTGTTGATATGAAGAAGTTTCTTATGTATTCAGGATCTGATCCTTCATCAAATATGCAATGCAAACATTTTATCTTATTCATCGGCTAGCCTATTCATTTACCAGAGTGACATCAGCAGATATTTTAGTTTTGATGTTTTTCAGTTTTCAATTGTTCTTCTTTGATTGTTAGTGCTTTTGTGAAGCTAAGAAATCTATCTCAAGGTCACAAACATGTTTGGTTATGTTATCTTGTAGAAGCTCCAAAATGTTAGCTTTATTTATGTCCATGATTCACCATGAATTGATTTTTGCCTTTGAAGTATGAGTGTGAGATTCCTTTTCTTTTTTATACAGATACCCAGGTGTTCCAGACCTATTTCTTGAAAAGGTGCTCCTTTTATTGTTGAATTGCCATAGCAACTTTTATAAAAATCATGTATGTTTGAGTCTGTTTCTGTATTCTTTATTTCATTTCATTGATATATTTTCTATCCTTACCCTAATATACAATATCGCTACTCTAGCTCTATTGCTTGTATGGAAATCAACTTGCTGACTCTCTCAACTTTGCTTAAATTGAAGGCTATTTTGGCTATTTTAGGAGATTTGCATTTTCAGATAACTTTTTAAATCAGTACAAATTTCTACAAAGAAGCTTTCTGAGTTTTAAATGAGATTGTTTTGAACCATTTTGGGAGAAAACAGACAATATTGGGTTTACCAATCCATAATCATTATATACCTGCCCATTCCTTTAAGTTCTTTATTTCTCTTAATTTTTTTCCTCAATACATTTGCTAATGTTTGCAGTATTAGGAAATGTGATAAGAGAAGACATAGTTCTCTTATTTCATATCTTACAAGAAAAATACTCAATATTGTATTAATAAAGCATAAAATTATATTAATAAGGGCAGAGTCTACCTTCACCCAAAAGGAGGAAGTCTAGGACAATTCTATCATTCATGACAATCCTAGCCAGATAATGTCTCTCTCCATGCCAAAGTTTACCCAGATTTGCCTGCAGCCTATTATGAAAAAGAGAAAGAAGAAGAAGGAGGAGGAGGAGGAGGAGAAAGAGGAGGGGGAGGGGGAGGAGGAAGATACCAGTCAAAGAGAAGACATGCTGTTTTCATTCTCAGTGTTTCTAGTATAGGTTGTACATGTATGTAGAGGTGAATTAGATACCTGACGTGGTTCAGCAAGGAATATTCAGAAACTGTAAGTTTATTCTCAAAACTGAATGTGTCTTAATTTCTAGTAGAATTAAAAAAAAAAAGAGGCAAGAAGCTCTAGTTCTTTGAAAGCCTCAAAGTGTTTTTATCTAGACCCTTGCTAATATTTAAGGTCCACTTTTTGGAAGGTTACACTTGCCTATCTCTTTATTACATTTTTCCCCTGATTTTTGCATATTGCTACAGTCAGTGTATGTATTAGTTTCCTGTGACTGCAGTAACAAAGTAGCACAAATAAGCTAGCTAAAAGAGTAGAAAGTTACTGTCTCACATTTTTTGGAGGTTAGAAGTACAAAATCAAGGTTTCAGTAGGAAATCTTTGTCATTCCCTCTGAAAGTTATGGGGAAGAATCTTTCCTTTCAGATTCTGGTATTTGCCAGTAATCCCTGTTGTTCCTTGGCTTGCACCGTTCCAATTTCACATGGCTGTGTTCTCCTTGTGTGCTTCTGTGTCTCTTTTCCTCCCCTTGTAAGACTCCAGTCATATTGGATTTATTGGATTAGTGTTTTACCCCACTCAAGTGTGATGTTAATTAATCAGTTACATCTGCAATGAACCTACTTCCAAAAAAGATGCTATTCCAAGGTTAGGATTTCAGTGTACTTTTGGCGGGGGGAACTCAGTTCAACCCATATAAGTATCTTTCAACAATTACTCAGAAATAAAGAGCAGTATGTCACCACGGAGAATACTAAGAGTAGCAGGTTCTGGAACCAAACTGCCTCATTTCTCACCTTGGTATTGCCACTTAACTGCTGTTAAGTAAGTTAGTGAGCAAGTAGGTCACTTAACGGTTCTCTTTTGTTTCACTTCCTCATCTATAAGAGAATAATAACATTACGACCTATCTCATAGAACTGTTGTGAAGATAAAACAATTAGTTAATGTCTGTAAAATTGCACAGAACAGTGTCTGCCATATAATAAATGCTATGTTATCTATTCTTTAAGGGTTAAATTTGGGAAAAACTATCTCTTTACCTTTGATATCTGCTCTCCAAAAGTTGCCTTTGTTAATTTCAAAACAGTGACAGTTAAAATAATTTACACTATTTCAAAAATTACTTATTAATATATTAAATTAAAAATAAAGACTTTCATATGCTGTCAAACTCTTTATTCAATAAATTGGGTACATTTACCACTTAGGGTTTGTGTCTTAGCATAGTCCAAAGTGTTAAGTATTTAATAATAAAATATAAATACTTCCTTATAGCTGTGTATGTCAAAACAATTTTCTTTTCCCATCTTTTAAAGAAAAAAATTCACAAGTTTAAATATATTCAACTAGATGTAGATTTGTTTCTACAATGTCATGGAAATGAAAAACCATACATGTTTTTCTAAGGTCAGCACATGAAATATCTGTGGAATTGTGGATTCAAAATAATACCTTCTATTTCTCATGAAGTGACAGTTTGTCATATAGTAACATGATTGTGACTGTTCTACTTCTGATTCAAAGAGTGAGTTGCCACTGGGAATTTAGAATTTGGAAACCACGGAAAATGTTGCCTAATGTTCTTTCCCTTCCCACACTGAAATCTTTACATGACTTTAAATGGTGATAAATATTCATAAATATGGAATAGGGTAATGTTGAAGGAATTAGGATAATCTATTGCTAGCCATGATGCTGTATTTTATCAGTGGTAATAGATGACCCCAAACTTTGAAGGCCTGAAGAAAGTGCGGATCTGCTTCTTTCTTCCAAACCCATATATTTAAAAATCTTTAGGAAGTGCTTTTAAAGATAACATAAAGAAGGCCACTCATATGTTTCTGTTTTTATCCCAAACTCAGTTCTGCATTTTATTAACACAGAAGTAAAAAGTGAACTTTTTTTGCTTACACATTTTCAAAGTCACTTTCTTTCTTTCTTTCTTTCTTTTTTTCAAAATATTTTTATTTTTGTATTTGAGAGAGAGAGCACCAGAGAGAGAGAGTACAAGCAAGGGGAGCAGCAGAGGGAGAGGGAGAAGCAGGTTGAGCAGGGAGCATGGCATGGAGCTGGTTCGCAGTACCCTGCGATCATGATCTGAGCCAAAGGCAGACACTTAACCCACTGAGCCACCAAGGCACCCCTCAAAGTTAACTCTAAAACCTCTGATTCATATATCATATATATGAGTGTGTATGTGTGTGTGTGTGTGTGTATATACATATACACACATATATATATGTATTTATACATCATACATAGGAATATATATCACATGTTTAGTAAATATATATATTTAATATGTATTTTAAATATGTGTATTATATATATACTCCCATTAAACACAGATGGTTAGTGGGGATATTTATAAGTACAATATGGTGATCTATTTAATAGTTTCCAATGGGAAATATGATATTAGGATTTGAATTATATAAAGAAGCAATTACATGATTATATATGTTCTGAAAATGCCAGTGAACATAACATAGGATGCCTCGCTTTCAGATTATGTGTAAGTCTAAAGGAAAAATTTGCTTTGTAAATATGAAGAGTTTAAGTGTCTCAGGAAAACAAAACTGTAAGATGTGAATCAGTTAATGATTACAGTATAGGCAAATGTTAAAGAAAACCTGAAGACGAAAATATAAGCCAGAAGTCAAGAAATTCTGAAACACCTCGAAGCGTTAAGACCCATTAAACTGTCCTCAGAAGCATGACAATTCTCTGAAATGCAGTAAACTCCTACAAAATTTAGCAACATATTCATAGGAGGAGCATCCAACTAAATCAGCCCTGAGAATTGGGGAATATCCATTCTGCTTTGCTATTACCTGTTATGTGTTACTTGGGGTAGCCCATCTGTTTGTAACAGATGCCTAATCCCGTCACAGAGAATGGTATGCTCTGTAGTCATCTGCGGTGGGATCAAGGGAAAGAAAGAGTGACCTGGCTCTTTAGAAGTGGATTATTGTTCCCAGGAAAACATCAGGAAAGGAAGGCAGCTTTGGTTTGTCCTCAGCATAGTATTTTGGAAAATGACTAAAGCATGCTCTCTGTTTCCCTTGATACTGCATAGACTCAGCCTTCAAGTAGCATCTTTTTAAGGTACCTGCTAATCAATCGTATTCTGAGTCACTAGGTATGAGGGATAGTGAGGCTATTCTGTATGCTAGATTTGGAATTACTGATGAAACACTCCAGCTGTGTTTGACATGAAGAATCAATATTCCACATAAGCTCATTCTGTTCATGGCAAACACGCTTTCATGACTCTCCTGACTGTATAAGATGCTTTTATGAAAATTACTAATATTGACTCAGTAGAAAAGGATACAAAAAGCCATTTGCTTAAGTATTTTGGCAACATGCCCATGGCACATTTTGAAGAATACTATTAAATCCTTCCATTCTACTTCTTATTGCATTACAGTTCAAAAATATATACATATGCTCCCTGCTGCTTTATCAAGAATATGTGTTTATAACCATTTTATAGATGGTTGTTTAAAAATCTGTATAGAACACCTAGGAAGGGATTACCATTCAAAATGTTTTGAACTTCTCCATTAAATTGCTGTGTGCTTTAAAATTGCCTTCAAAAGAGACAGGATGAATAGACCAATGTAAATTGTGTTTGGAAACCTGAAGTATGGCGTGTGTTTGAGTTGATGATATAACAGGGAGCAAGAAAAGAAACAGAACATGAAGAAATAACTGAAAGATAAAAAATCCTCAAAAGTTTAGAGATCAAAATTCAAAGGCCATTTGTCCAACAAAAACTTTTGTGAATTCCTACGATGTGCCTATAAAGAGCCTAGAAATTAAATACAAACTCATGAAGGCATCAGTTTCTCCTGACCTCCTAAAGCTTGCAGTTTAGTTAGGAAGGTCACTGTAAACAGCTAATTTTAACAGAACCATGTGTGAGTGAGGCTATGAGAGCATTTTGTTATGCACTGTAGCTGAGGTCACAGACATTACTTTTAAATTTTATACATTTAGACATTTTATTAACTGTAGAGCCATTTTTGAAAACAACTTTGATTTCATTTGACTTCTTTGCTAAATACATGGGTAGAGTAGAAATATATTAAGACCATATACCTCCAAGACACTTCAACCACTTACTAAGATACATCATTTAAAAAATAGGACTATTTTTATTAACTCAGCCTGATGAAACCCTGGCCTGACAACTTTTTGTTGTGTACACTTTCTTGTATGTAACTGTGCTGGCTTACTATAGATACTACATGTAATACCTGCTAAATGAATTTATAATTTGCATATTCTAGGAAGTGAAAATGATGGCAAAAATGAATCATAATATGAATATGATTTGGTTTCATATTTAAAAAATCCTCAATCACGTTTCTGATTATTTCCTTTGTCTCAGATCATTTTACCCTAAGTGTATTTGAAGACCAAGTTTAAAAGGTGAAAAAATACTTTTATTTAACATTGAAGATGTTCCCCTCCTTCCTGATCAGATCTCAGTGTACTCTAATACAGCAACAATCAGGGAGGTAGAGGGCTCACATGGTAATTCTGTGCTACTGCTGAGGAGCTGAGCAAAACTTTCAAGGCATTTCTGCAAGTCTGATAAGAGAGGGTTCCATAAAGCTGACTTGTTTTGTGGTAACTTTCTTTTTTATTTCATGGCCTGAGAGGGATATAACATGACAACATGATTAAGAGGGCAGCAGGAACTTAAATTAATAGCCCCAGATATTCGTTGTTTTTAATGCCCCAATAATAAAATAAGATTTAGAAAAGTATGCTAGTATACTGTATTAAATTTTTTGAATGGGCCATTATTTCCAAAATCCGAGGATCATGGATTTATAGTTGAGAAAATCCAGAGAGGTTTAGTGAATTTTATGAATTCAATAGTTAATTAGTAGAAGAATTAGTGTAAGACTCAAGTCTCCTAATTTGGCCATAGTAGTCCTTGAATTGCTTGATTTTAAAGCATGATCTAATGATACTAAATATGAACAAAAGCCACCCTCCAAGACATGCCCTTGCTTCGAAGAAGCCCAAAGGGAAAGCATTACTCAGGAACACCCATTTGTACATAAGAATCCACAAGAACAAAGAACTGTCTTAGGCTCCCAAGGAGAAAAGTCAAGGGGATATTACTGAACATTTTCTGAGTCTACCTGTGAATTTCTCCTTTCACTCTTTGTTCATACCTAGACAGTCATCAGTTTTGTTGGGTGTTGACACGACAGCAGCTGGACTTATTTTGGAAACACCTGGGCTTTCCTGTCAGGGTTTGTCTTTGTAACTGCATCTGGTCATGCCTATGTGTTTAATTTAGTGGTGAGACTCATTAGGTTGCTCTTCTTTCAAGCTTCTATTAACATTGTCCAGAGACTGAAAAACAAGATGTTTATGCATTAGCACCAAATTTTTTTTTTCAATTAAACACAGGCAAAATGTTCTTTCATGTGTTAGCTTTTTAGATAAAAGAACAACACAAGGTAAACTCAAAGTTTAGCTTGCTTTGGATGAAACCTAGTGTTTTGGAACTGACAGAGACATTTAAAAACAGTTGATAGGAAGAAGATTTAAAAAAAAAAGATTACCTTAAGGGAACAGTAATGCTCTCAATAAAATATCAATTGGTTAATTCATATGTAGATGATTGCAATCTTTTTTAAGATTTTATTTATTTATTTGAGAGAGAGAGAGCACAAGCAGGGGTGGAGGGGATCAGAGGGAGAGGGAGAAGCAGATTCCCTGCTGAGCAGGGAGCCTGATGTAGGTCTCAATTCCAGGACCCCAGGATCATGACCTGAGCCAAAAGCAGACCCTTTACTCATTGAGCCACTCAGGCACCCCAAGATAATTGCAATTTTATCAGCAAATGCATCCTAGTTGGTATAAGTCTAAAAATGTACAGAAAAGATCACATGTGTACACATGCACATATACACACCCAGTAGCTTTGTCAGTCCTTGCCATCCAGGTTTGGAAGCCTCCTGCTGTGGTGCCTGTCCTTCCCAGTACCTATAACAATCCTGTCCATTGTGCCAACTTTTCAGTGAATGGTATTTGGAGTTATCCTGCCATTTTTCTGATACTCAAAAGTGTCCCAGATTTTTCAAACAGTACACATGTCCCTTTTTTCCTCTTTATCAACTGCTAGGATTAGCACAATTCCTTAGTGGTTATATCTAGCCCCCCCTATTATCCAGGGTCTCATTAGGAATCATAGGCTCCTTGGCCAGACCCCAAAAACTGAGTGGGCTTTTGAAAGCTTTGAACTTGAAGGAATATGTCCTTTCTTGTTATTCACAACCACTGCTAGAATCCACCTATGAATTTTTTATGGTTAAATTACATTATAATGCCACAAATTTATCTATTTTTCACTAATAACCAATGTAATAATCTATGTCCCATCCAAAGTCTATGTCTTTGACTTTGATTCTGACTGCAAACAAGGTTCTTCCTATTCCCCACCACCCCCTCCATGCAGGGAGGTTGCTGAAGTTACTTTGTTTTCTATAGTATTAGAATTAAGTGCTTCCAAAGAGATACCTCTCTTAAGCAAATGTTTTTAGATAGAGTTAAATCTATTGCCACTCAAAACAGATAGTCCTCTATGTTGCAAATACAACTTCTCTCCTGAAGACATTTCATATTTTAATTTTACTTCTTAAGATTCATTTTATACTTTGTATCTACATAATACTTCTAAGGTTCATAAATGCTATTCTCTTGCAAGTATTCAAACCATCCTTATGCAAGGTTGCAAATGTTAATGGTAAAATGACTAAATTATTCCAACAGACTTGAAGACATTGCAGCAATTGCAATCAGAGGTACATGATTCCTTTACTTTTTTAACAGGTTCCTGGTGACAAAGGAAAACTACAAATCAGATTAAGGATTCTATTAGTTCTTTCAAGTCTTCTCCCTTTACCATTCTTTTGAGACTTGTTCAGTATTTCTTCTGGCTGGTTTCCTGCTTTCTCATCAGGGGCAAATAACCAGTAATAAACTTAGAACATGTTTGAGTACTTACTATAAAATGGAGAAATTTACCTGCCATACCATCCTCTTTGTAAGCTCAGGTTTCACGCCTTCAGGGGTATTCTTATACTTTGATATAACATTTTTATTAACATTTTATAGAAGTATAACATGCAGAGAAAACAAGTACACAGGTCATAATAACTGTATAAATCAATTACATTCCATAAAGTGAACAAATCTCTAACAACACATAAAGAAGTAGAGTATTCCTGGACCCCCAGAGGGGGCTCTCTTACCACCATTATTCTCTGTCCCCCAGTGTATACTACCCTGAGATCCAGACCCTTAAATTATTTGGCCTGTTTTTGAATTTTATATGATCAGAGTTATATAAAATGTGCTTTTATATGTCTCCCTCACCTTCAAAAAACAAAACAAAACAAAACAAAACAAAACTTGTCTGTGAGATTATCCATGTATTCTTTTACAGTAAAAGTTTGTTAATTCTCAGTACCCTAATTTGACATTGTAGAAAGAAACCATGTGTTACTCAGGCATTCTAAAGCTGTTACACTGTTTTATTTCTAGCTTTTGGCATCATGAAATGACCTGAAATGAACATCGCTATACATGTCTTATAGAGAAGATGCTTAGCCATCTCTGTTGAGATGCTCTTGAGGGAAAATCTCAGATCTTGGAGTTATGTTCAACTTCAGAAGGCTAAAGTCTTTGCACCAATCAATTTGCACTCCTGGTCTCAGTGCCTGAGAGTTCCAGGTTCTTCATATCTGTTCTAAATCTTGATATTATCTGACCTTTTGCTCTTCCTGGAATAATATCTTATGGGTTTAACTGGCATTTCCCTAAACAAGTAATCACTTTAAGTACTTTTTCACAGGGCATCTGGGTGGCTCAGTTGTTTAAGTGTCTATCTTCCACTCAGGTCATGATCTCAGGGTCCTGGGATCCAGCCCTGCATTGGGCTGGCTGTTCCATGGTGAGTCTGCTTCTCCCACTCCCTCTGTGATCTCTCTTGCTTTTTCTCACTCCCAAATAAATAAATAAATAATCTTTAAAAAAATAATAATAAAATAAAATAAAATAATAAAATAAAAAAAAATAAAATAAACACTTTTTCATGTTTTTAGTCAATTCAGATCATCTTCTATGAAATGCCTATTACAATTTTTATTCACTGTATAATGCTTTGATTTTCATTTTATTAATAATTTGTGCAAACCACATCCTAGAAATATTTATTTTTTGGTCAGATACATATTTTATTAATATTCCCTTCCATTCTTTTTTCCACTCTGTCACTCTATTTTGGTTGAGAAAAAACCCTTAATGTTAATGTCTGACATATCTATTTTTTGCTTATGATAAGTGCTTTTTGTTTAAAATTTCTTTGCCTATCCTGGAAAATAATGATAATGTCTAATATATTCAAAGTCTTATTATTTGCATTTAGATGTGCAATATGCCAAGAATCTATTTTTGTTTATGATATAGGATAAAGAAAAATGTTAAAGAAACTTTTTCTCATAAAAGTATTCAGTAGATCCAGCATACTGTATGCAGTATACCATTATTTCTCTATTGCATCATGGTGTCTCTTTATTATATGTCTGGTAACCATACATATATGACCATTCTGGACTCATTTTGTTTCAAGATCCGTTTTTCCATCTTTGTAACAATACCATACTGTTTTAATTGTTTTAGCTCCATATGGATTTTGCTAACTCCATCCTTGACACCCTGTAGAGTTCTTAGCTTTCATTCTTCTTCAGGATTACTTTGACCATTCTTGTCCCTTTCCTACTCTCTTTTTCTAGTCTATAAATTTCTTCTAAAAATTATATATGTTTTAATATTAGAAGAATTAAATTTATTAAGCCAGTAATTATAATTATTGCTGTTCTTATATCTTGATAAATTGTATCAGTTGATTTTTTTTTAAAGATTTTATGCATTTATTTGGCAGATAGAGATCACAAGTAGAGAGGCAGGCGGGTGGGGGGGGGCAGGTTCCCCAATAAGCAGAGAGCCCGATGTGGGGATCGATCCCAGGACCCTGAGATCATGACTTGGGCCAAAGGCAGAGGTTTAAACCCACTGAGCCACTCAGGCACCCCTATCAGTTGATTTTTTAAAAAAGGCTTTATATATACATCTTTCTGGCTAGGTGTTGAAAAGTATGTTTTCCTGGTGTATGTATTCCAGTAGAAAATGGTTGCTTTCCTGAATAAAATTTAGACCTAGTAGTAGTGGAATTTAAGAGAAAACAAGTCCCATCGTGTGTGTGTGTGTGTGCGTGTTTGTGCGTGTGTGCATGTGATATAGAAAGTATAAATTCTTGAATATATTTGTAAATAAATTAAAAACTAGACTACAATCCTACCATAGCCCAAAAATCAATACATTAGGATTTTATTATCAATTATTGTCATGGTCCACTGACTTGATTTATTAACAGTGGTCTTCTTCACCATATGTGATGACTGATTAATGTACCAATCTTGTGAAACAAAGGATAAATAAGGCCAAAATTTTCCATTTTTAAAAGAGTGTTCTGATTTATCATTTTCTATTTATCTAATTAAGACAGTAACTGTGAATAAACAGCTACAAACAGCAATAACAAAACCGTATAGGTCTAATAGGGCTTTTAGACGATCAGATAAAATGAAATAACTAGGGGTGTCTGGGTGGCTCCGTCAGTTAAGCATCTGCCTTTGGTTCAGGCTGTGATCCTAGGGTCCTGGGACTGAGCCCCACATCAGGCTCCCTGCTCAGTAGAGAATATGCTTCTCCTTTCCCTCTGGCCCTCCCCACCTGCTTGTGATCTCTCTCTCTCTCAAATGAATAAATAAAAAAATCCTTTTTAAAAAAAGTGAAGTAGCTGGATGGAGGAGTCAAGATGGCAGAGAAGTAGCAGGCTGAGACTACATTAGGTAGCAGGAGATCAGCTAGATAGCTTATCTAAACATTGCAAACACCTACAAATCCAACGGGAGATCGAAGAGAAGAAGAACAGCAATTCTAGAAACAGAAAATCAACGACTTTCTGAAAAGGAAGGACTGGCGGAGAAGTGAATCCAAAGCAACGGGAAGATAAACTGCCGGGGGAGGGGCCGGCTCCCGGCAAGCAGCAGAGCATTGGAGCACTAAATCAGGACTTTTAAGTCTGTTCCACTGAGGGACATTGCTCCAGAGGCTAAACCGGGGTGAAGCCCACGTGGGGTCAGCACGGCCCCAGGTCCCGCAGAGTCACAGAAGGATCGGGGGTGTTGGAGTGTCACAGATTTGCAGGTATTAGAACGGGGAAGCTGGCTACAGAGACAGAGCTGAGGAGTGAGCTCTCAGCTCTGGGTTACCTTGAACCAGTCGCAGACTGGGTGAGCTCAGAGCACAGCCAGAGGCCAGGGGTACGGGAGTGATTGGGCGCTGTTCTCTGGGAACATTCTGAGGAGTGGGGCTCCGGGCTCTCAGCTCCTCCGGGCCCGGGAGTCTCCGGACTGGGAGTCCGACATGTTCTTTCCCGTCCTCCGGAACTCTACGGGAAGCATTCAGGGAACAAAAGCTCCTGAAAGCGAACCTGAGCAGATTACTTAGCCCACCCCCGGTAAGGGCAGTGCAATTCCACCTCAGGCAAAGACACTTGAGAATCACTACAACAGGCCCCTCCCCCAGAAGATCAACAAGAAATCCAGCCAGGACCAAGTTCACCTACCAAGGAGAGCAGGTTCAATACCAAGGACAGCAGCAGAATTCCAGAGGAAGAGAAAACAAAGCACGGAACTCATAGCTTTCTCCCTATGATTCTTTAGTCTTGCAGTTAATTTAATTTTTTTTCAAAATTTTTTTTCTTTTCTGCTAAATTTTTTTTAACTTTTACCCTTTTCTTTTTTAACGTTTTTAAATAGTTTATCTAATATATATATATTATTTTTTATAGTTTTTCTTTATTTGTATTCTTTTTTTAATTTTTTCTTTTTTTTTTTTTTCTGAAATTCTTTTTATCCCCCATCTCCCCACCATGATTTGGGGTCTCTTCTGATTTGGTTAAAGCGCATTTTCCTGGGGTCTTTGCCACCCTTTTAGTATTTTAATTGCTCCCTCATATACTCTTAACAGGACAAAATGACAAGGTGGAAAAATTCACCACAAAAAAAAAGAACAAGAGGCAGTACCGAAGGCTAGGGACCTAATCAACACAGACATTGGTAATATGTCATATCTAGATATAAAAGTCCTTTTGGAGAAATAAAAGAACTAAAATCTAACCAAGTTAAAATCAAAAAAGCTATTAATGAGGTGCAATGAAAAATGGAGACTCTCACTGCTACGATAAATGAGGCAGAAGAAAGAATTAGTGATATAGAAGACCAAATGACAGAGAATGAAGAAGCTGAGCAAAAGAGGGACAAACAGCTACTGGAACACTAGGGGAGAATTCAAGAGATAAGTGCCACCATAAGACGAAACAACATTAGAGTAATTGGAATTCCAAAAGAAGAAGAAAGAGAGAGGGGAGCAGAAGGTATATTGGAGAGAATTATTGGAAAGAATTTCCCTAATATGGCAAAGGGAACAAGCATCAAAATCCAGGAGGTGCAGAGATCCCCCCCTCAAAATCAACAAGGATAGATCCACACCCTGTCACCTAATACTAAAATTGACAAGTCTTAGTGACAAAGAGAAAATCCTGAAAGCAGCCCAAGAAAAGAAATCTGTAACATACAACGGTAAAAATATTAGATAGGGAGCAGACTTATCCACAGAGACCTGGCAGGCCAGAAAAAACTGGCATGATATATTCAGGGCACTAAAAGAGAAAAACATGCAGCCAAGAATACTCTATCCAGCTAGGCTATCACTGAAAATAGAAGGAGAGATAAAAAGCTTTCAGGACAAACAAAAACTGAAAGAATTTTCAAACACCAAACCAGCTCTACAGGAAATATTGAAAGTGTCTTCTAAGCAAAGAGAGAGCCCAAAAGTAGTAGATCAGAAAGGAACAGAGACAATATACAGTAAGAGTCACCTTAAAGGCAATACAATGGCACTAAATTCATATCTCTCAATAGGGCTAAATGTAAAAGGGCTAAATGCCCCAATCAAAAGACACAAGGTATCAGAGTGGATAAAAAAACAAAACCCATCTATATGTTGCCTACAAGAAACTCATTTTAGACGCGAAGACACCTCCAGATTTAAAGTGAGGGGGTGGAAAACAATTTACCATGCTAATGGACATCAGAAGAAAGCTGGGGTGGCAATCCTTATATCCGATCAATTAGATTTTAAGCCAAAGACTATAATAAGAGATGAGGCAGGACACTATATCATACTCAAAGTGTCTGTCCAACAAGAAGATTTAACCATTATAAATATCTATGCCCCTAACATGGGAGCAGCCAACTATATAAACCAATTAATAACAAAATCAAAGAAACACTTCAATAACAATACAATAATAGGAGGGGACTTGAACTCTCCCCTCACTGAAATGGACAGATCATCCAAGCAAAAGATCAACAAGGACATAAAGGCCTTAAATGACATACTGGACCAGATGGACATCACAGATATATTCAGAACATTTCATCCCAAAGCAACAGAATACAATTCTTCTCTAGTGCACATGGAACATTCTCCAGAATAGATCTCATCCTGGGTCTTAAATCAGGTGTCAACTGGTATCAAAAGATTAGGATCATTCCCTGCATATTTTCAGACCACAATGCTCTGAAGCTAGAACTCAATCCCAAGAGGAAATTTGGAAAGAACCCAAATACATGGAGACTAAACTGCAATCTTCTAAAGAATGAGTGGGTCAACCAGGAAATTAAAGAAGAATTGAAAAAATTCATGGAAACAAATGATAATGAAAACACAACAGTCCAAAATCCGTGGGACACAGCAAAGGCAGTCCTGAGAGGAAAATATATAGCGGTACAAGCCTTTCTCAAGAAACAAGAAAGGTCTCAAGTACACAACCTAACCCTACACCTAAAGGAGCTGGAGAAAGAACAAGAAAGAAACCCTAAACCCAGCAGAAGAAGAGAAATCATAAAGATCAGAGCAGAAATCAATGAAATAGAAACCAAAAAACCAAGAGAACAAATCAACAAAACTAGGAGGTGGTTTTTTGAAAGAATTAATAAGATTGATAAACCCCTGGCCAGACTTATCAAAAAGAAAAGAGAAAGGACCCAAATAAATAAAATCATGAATGAAAGAGGAGAGATCACAACTAAAACGAAAGACATACAGACAATTCTAAGAACATACTATGAGCAACTCTACGCCAACAAATTTGACAATCTGGAAGACATGGATGCATTCCTAGAGACATATAAACTACCACAACTGAACCAGGAAGAAATAGAAAACCTGAACAGGCCCATAACCAGTAAGGAGATGGAAACAGTCATCAAAAATCTCCAAACAAACAAAAGCCCAGGGCCAGATGGCTTCCCAGGGAAATTCTACCAAACATTTGAAGAAGAACTAATTCCTATTCTCCTGAAACTGTTCCAAAAAAATTGAAATGGAAGGAAAACTTCCAAACTCATTTTATGAGGCCAGCATCACCTTGATCCCAAAACTAGACAAGGATCCCACCAAAAAAGAGAACTACAGACCAATATCCTTGATGAACACAGATGCAAAAATTCTCACCAAAATACTAGCCAATAGGATTCAACAGTACATTTAAAGGATTAGTCACCACGACCAAGTGGGATTTATTCCAGGGCTGCAAGGTTGGTTCAACATCCGCAAATCAATCAATGTGATACAACACATTAATAAAACAAAGAACAAGAAACATAGGATATTCTCAATAGATCCTGAAAAAGCATTTGACAAAGTGTAGCATCACTTCCTGATCAAAAACTCTTCAAAGTGTAGGGATAGAGGGCACATACCTCAATATTATCAAAGCCATCTCTGAAAAACCCTCCACGAAGATCATTCTCAATGTTTATAGCAGCAACGTCAATAGTAGCCAAACTATGGAAAGAACCTAGATGTCCATCAACAGATGAATGGATAAAGATGAGGTGGTATATGTATGCAATGGAATACTATGCAGCCATCAAAAGAAATGAAACTTGCCATATGCGATGATGTGGATGGGTAGAGAGTATCATGCTTAGTGAAATAAGTCAATCAGAGAAAGACAACTATCTTATGATCTCCGTGATATGAGGATGTGGAGATGCAACATGGGGGTTGGGGGGTAGGAGAAGAATAAATGAAACAAGATGGGATTGGGAGGGAGACAAACCATAAGTGACTCTTAATCTCACAATAAAATGGAGGGTTGGGGCGCCTGGGTGGCTCAGAGGTTTAAAGCCTCTGCCTTCGGCTCAGGTCATGATCCCAGAGTCCTGGGATCGAGCCCCGCATCGGGCTCTCTCCTTGGCGGGGAGCCTGCTTCCTCCTCTCTCTCTCTCTGCCTGCCTCTCTGCCTACTTGTGATCTCTCTCTGTCGAATAAATAAATAAAATCTTAAAAAAAAAATAGAGGGTTTGCTGGGGGGAAGGGGGGTTGGGAGAAGGGGAGTGGGGTTATGGACATTGGGGATGGTATGTGCTATGGTGAGTGCTGTGAAGTGTGTAAACCTGGCGATTCACAGACCTGAACCCCTGGGTATAAAAATATATTATATGTTTATAAAAAATTAAAAATTAAAAATTAAAAAAAATAGTGAAGTAGCTAAAGCTCAGTACCTAACAAAACATTGCTACTAAATATTAATACATATCCTTTGCAAATCAGTCAGCCATTTGGTAGATCATGGTAGACTACCTTAGTTCACATGTCATTATTAGAGTAATGCATGTATACATTTTTATATTCTAGAGATGAAACAGTATTTTTAAATTTTATTTATTTATTTATTTTGACAGACAGAGATCACAAGGCTCCCCAATGAAACATTATTTTTTAAAAATGAGATGTTATAGCCCCAGAATAAAATAGTCTTTAATTATTTGGTTAATTGAGCTAAGTGTTTGACTTTGATTTTAATCAGAAATAGATTTATTTTGTTATTTTAGGAAAGAGCAGTATTAGAAACAGGATGAAATACACAAAATTAAAAAGCTTTTCACAAAATACATGAATATTGCACATTATTTTTTAAAGTTCAGTCTAATGATCTATATGCCCAACCATGTAAGCATACAAATCAGAGTTTTAAATATAGAACAATTGTTAATATTATGGGTTTTTACATTAATGATCCTCGGCAAGCAGTGCATTGTCAAGGAGCCCAAATATGTGAGAAAAGAACCTAAAGGTTCGCTTCATATGCATGTGTTAGAGTGAAATTCTGTTAAACTTTTAAAGTTTTATGCACTAATAATTTCTTTCATAATGATTTTACTTAAAGAGTGTAAAAATTAGAGAAAGGATTTTTTTTTCCTTTTTCCTAGTTACTAGCAAATATGTCAAACTTTCTATTTTTTTAATTCCTATAAGTCAAGTCAAACACAATGGGCAATGGACAGTAATGTGTTAACTCAAGTATCTTATGTTAACTCAGAGAAACCCAGCTTGTAACATTTTATAATACACTTAAATGCTTTTACATTATTTGTTCTCATTGCCTCAAATCGCTCCTTGAAAACAGCCAAATCATCATCTTTAAATCACTTGACTGTATCATATTTGGTCGAGGAAGCACCATAGGTTTTAATCTTTACTTAGTTGAGTATAAATATCAAACTTGTTGCTTACTAACTGTGTAATGTAGGGTTTCTTCACCTCTTTTACTTTCTCTGTGAAACAGGAATAGCGATCCTAATGATCTAGTTTAGAATGAAAGAAAATAATTATTGCACAGCATTTAGCACAATGTTTTGGCAAAGTAGAAAGTCAACAAGCCTTAGATCCATTACTCTCAATCATCCATTTATAGTCCAATCAAAAATTATATTCCAAACCTGAAGCTCAGTAATATAGATGATAAACTTTAAACTTGACTTTAAATGGCTATAGAAAATACTGCTAATGAAATATTGTTATTGATCATATTATAAAAAATTTATGTGTGTACACTTTGTACAAACTAGCTTTTAGTTTGTTTTAGCACTTTGTTATTTAGTAGGAAAATCCATTTTTCAGGCAATATATCAAGACTTTATACTCATTTTAATCTACCTAATTAGATCTTTCTCCAAGATTTGTTATTATCTTTCTCCAAGATTTGTTATTATCCCCTAAATTATTACAAAACTAGAAATCATCATTCCAATAGTGCATGGGTATACTACGAAGGTTTAACAATTTATCAATCAATTCTATTTTTTCAACTAAGTTTAAGAGCTCTTTGGGAAAAAAGGAGTCCTGAAAAATTATAAAGTCTATTTAAGATTCTTAGATGGCAGAAAATATTAGGCCATTGATCTTACTTTGTGTAATGTATAGATATGCATTTAATGCAAAAAATTCTAGTCTATGAGGAGTTGAAGATGAAATTAATAGAAAAATATATGTGAAGTAAAATATTTGTATGTGAAAGAATATTCTTTATAATACCATTATGTACTACTTATTGAAATGTTGAAATACATACTAGTAACTTAATATGATGGGAATACTGGCTTTGTTCAGAATTTTGGTAAGTAACTTAAGTATTTTAATAATTATGTGTATACTGATAATCTAATAAAAAGTTAAGGTTTTATTAAAAATAAATATTACAGGCTTAGAACATATAAAAGAAAAACTGGTTTAGAAAAATCATAAGTATATATGTATCAATGCTCATATATGAATATATATGTAGATAGTATATATATATTCGATGGATATATATGTGGATAAATGTATATAGATAGATAACTATAGTGTATATATGTAGATAATGTATATATATATAGATGTATATATATGTAGATAAATCCAGATAGATATAATTTAATACAGCATGCATTATACAATCACATATATACTTTTTTTTTTTAATACTCTGTGTGCTTTGTAATAAAATAACATTAGTTCACGGAAGTAGGTTGGGCTATATACAGATGCAGACCCTGAATAAGAATTTGAGTGCTGGGGCGCCTAGGTGGCTCAGTGGGTTAAGCCTCTGCCTTCGGCTTGGGTCATGATTCCAGTGTCCTGGGATCGAGCCCCGCATCAGGCTCTCTGCTTGGCAGGGAGCCTGCTTTCCCCTCTCTCTCTCTGCCTGCCTCTCTGCCTACTGGTGATTTCTGTATGTCAAATAAATAAATAAAATCTAAAAAAAAAAATAAAATAAAAAAAAAGAATTTGAGTGCGAAGTGGTTTGTTTGGTAGGTGATCCCAAGAAACCTTTAAGAAGACTGAGAAAATGAGAAAAAAAAAAAGGAGAAAACTTACACAAGGTGTATTGTTAATAATAAAATTACTCTGTAGACAACCTGAGTTCAACACATCTAGGAACCTCTGGAAGACAGTACCGAACAATGATTAGTTATACCTGAGGACCACAAAAAAGGGTGTATTTGTCCTCTAACTCCCTTTCATTATTCATTGAAAGCAGCAATGAAGGATGCTAACTCTGAGGAATTCTGATCTACCCAATAAGTGAACCCAAGGTAGCAAGCCCTGGAAGAAAAGTTGTTTGCTGTAAGACACTATTGGCAGGTGCTAGAATAATGTGAATACGGAGGGGATGGGAAGAACATTGAAAGTGTCTGCCCCAAGAAGCAGTAAGTATGGTTAGTAGCAGTATTCTAAAATGACCACCACGAATCCCATCCCTTGCGGTGGATGCTTTGTATAATTCCCTCGTTAGAATGCTCTCAGAATCCGTAAATATGATGGGTCTCACTTTATAGTTATGCTGTGTTACATGGCAAATGGATTTCATGTAGGTAATTAAGATGACAAATCAGTTGATTTGGAGTTAATCAAAAGGGATGTAATCTGACTTAATCATGTGGGATGCCTTAAAAAGGAAAATATCCAAAGAATGATTGAAGCTGCCACAGGTTTTACGGCTGTAAAGGGCTGAATTCTGCTAACTAATTGAATGAGCTCACATGGGACTGCAGCGCTGGCCAACACCTTAACTTAAACCTGTAAGACCCCAAGCAAAGAACCCAGTTATGTTGTACCTGGACTTCTGAGCTACAGCTATTGAGAGATAATAAATTTGTGTTGGTTGTAAGCTGCTAAATTTGTGGTGGTTTATGCAGCAATAGAATTTAAAATACCTGTCTATGGCCATACCACCCTGAATGCGCCTGATCTCGTCTGATCTCGGAAGCTCAGCAGGGTCGGGCCTGGTTAGTACTTGGATGGGAGACAAATTTAAAATACCCATAGGCATGTAACACACACACACACACACACACACACACACACACACACACACACCCTACATATTTGATTTAAAAATTGAGAGCCTTACAGTTTATTTTTTTTCTCCAGCTCAGACTGAGTTACATGTCCCACTCTTAAATTCTTAAAGTCCATTTCACTTGTAATATTTCCTTTACTGAACACATACCCATATCCTTGCCCAACTCTGGTGGTTTCCAAAACTCACCTTCTAAGTATTCAATCATTTCTCCATGGTGAGAATGACTGTTTCTTTGCTGTCATATAAGTGTAGTTATTTTTAAGTATAGCAGTTTCATAAACTGCTATCTACATAACCAAAATTCCAGCCACCATCCTCTCCACTGTAACATTTACCATCTTCCTCTTCTTCTTCTTAATAACCACTTTCACTACTTCCTCTGTTTTCTTTGTCCACATTGACCCAATAACCTATACATACATTTACTGTCTTTACTTCACTGCCTAAGTGTTTTAGTCCTTTTCTGTCTAGCCCATCTAAATCTCCACAAAATGCTGCATATAACACACATACCCGCAAATATATACATACTACACAGAAGATATTATTGATGAATTATATTAATTAATTCAAAATATATGGATTGATATATAAATGTATAGATATAAGAGGGGATGATTATTTAAGGGAAAAAAAAACCTAATTTATCTGAGCATTCAATTCACTTACTCTAACCTTCACTCAGAAAAGAAATATCAACACTGTTTCTAAGCCCTTTGCAGAGAAACTAGATAGAATTTCCCAAATTGGGAAATGACAGAAAGTGGTTGGAAGACTAAATGCAGAAACTTCCTTGAAAAAGAGTTGGTTTTTGAGTACACAATAAAAATTTGGAATTGTTTGCAGATTGTGTGGATATTCTGAGTAATGAGTGACATAAACCCTACTCCCATGCAGAATCTCATAGAGAAAAACCACCTGAGAGGAGAATTTCACCTGTGGAAATTCGAACCTAGTCTCCAGGGCTTCAAGTGTCAGTAAAAATTCCCACTCTCTCTAAACACTAGCTGTGAGGTTTACCTTTTAAGATCATGTAAGCTTATATAGTTAGCCTATCAACAATGACCTTTGGAACAAGATAAAGAGAGCCCTAGCCAGACTGGGAAACACCTCATGAAAACTTTAATCACCTTTGGACCTGACTTCATACTGAATGGAATGAGAGGTCCCTACTATTTTAAGGGAGAAAAAAAATAAGAACTACATCTGTTTATTTTTCATAGTTGAATAAAAAAATATGCTTTTATAGCCATTCCTAGAAAGATAGATGATTGATAGATCAATCACTTAGCAGATATATGGATAATTGATGGGTGAGAGGTTAGGTGGTCAGGGAAGTTAAATGGGTAGATGGATTGAGAATTGATAAGTAGGTAGAGGCATAGAGAAATTGATGGATGATTGGTAGAATATGCAGTTAGATAATTTTCCTAATTATAAATATTTTTAAAATCCATATAGTGATTACAAGAATAAGGATGTAAGCCTTTGGGCATCACTTTACCCATCACTGAGTAGTGGTTACTTCAAAGATGTCTCTTTAACGTTCTTTAGGGAGAGCTACAAAACATATTCAACCAACCAAAGCCTCAGGCTAGATTTGTGTAGGGTGTTCATAATTACACAAATTAGAAAGAGGCCAAAATGATGAAGTCAATGTCTTTCCCAAATGAAAAAAGTTAGTCAACTACCACAAGGCTAGAAAGTAGTTGAGCTGCTAATTAACAGTAGTCTTAAAATGTTTTGAATGCTCAAGACTCATTTAACTTTTACTGAGTGAGTCTAGCTACATCAAGTCAGTTTTGCAGATGCTGTGGAAAAAGTAAAACATAATTTCTGCTCTTATCAATTACAGAGTCTAAAAGAATAATGAATATATGTGAACATAGAGTTTCAATATAAAGCAAAATATAATCAAGGATTAAAATAAATACAAACTAAATTATACAAAGTACCCCAGTGTAAATATTTAATTATGACTGAAAAATTCATAGTTGATGTGGCATAATAATACTCAGACTTTGACAATTAATTTAACCTCTGTGATTTTAAGCAAATTATTTATTCTCTGTAAGCCTGACTTCCTCATCTTGAACATGTTTTTAGGGATACCATCTATTGTGTGAGGTGTCAGGGAGGATTTAAAAAAAAAAAAAAAAACCTGTGTAAAGCATTTAAATTTTTTTTAAAAGATTTTATTTATTTATTTGACAGAGAGAGAGATCACAAGTAGGCAGAGAGGCAGGCAGAGAGAGAGGGGGAAGCAGACTCCCTGCTGAGCAGAGAGCCTGATGTGGGGCTCGATCCAGGACCCTGGGATCATGACCTGAACCAAAGGCAGAGGCTTTAACCCACTGAGCCACCCAGGTGCCCCAAGATTTAAATTTTAAGCTTAGTTAATATTGTTAGGATTTGTATGACTATATCTTAGACCATTTTATCAAAACAGTGCAAGATATTTTGACAGAAGAAATGTTTTTGGCAAACAGTCTTGATTGTTCAATAGGGAAAGTTAAGAGGATACAAGTTTAAATTTTAATAAAGTGTCAGTGGAAATAACATAGATAATTTAGATTATCTAGTAGATGTAGCAAGCATTTCAGATTTCAGATAAAATGGTTAATTATTTTGTTAATTCTCTATGCTTTGTTTGTAAAATGTAGAACTGTAAAAGCTATTGAATACAACAACCCCAAGGAAAGCTGAGGAATAGATGCTAGAAGTGGAGAAAAAAGTTTAATGTGTGGAAGGAGAGGACAGTTTGACTTAGGTCAATAAAAGGGTTTTGATGACAAAAATGAATGATCATTTTAATGATCCTGGTAGAAGAGTACGGTGAGTAGGGTAGGTACACGGAAATGAAGAGGTGTAAATCATCCGATTAAAGAAAAATCTGTGAGTAATATGCTAAAAAAAAGTTTCAGTGAATTTTTTCTACTTAAGAAAATTTATGGGAATGAAAAAAATTGAAAAAAAAAAAACCCTCAAAGAGAGAAAAAAGAGAAGTGGTATAAAATCCCATGAGATTTTATATATGGGCACACCACATTCTTCTATCCACAAAGTACACCAAAATTCCTACAAGTTTTGTTCAACTAAATTACATATATTAAGACTCAGGAAACCTGCTTTTTTTTAAAAAAAAATTAAATTGCATATAAATCTGAAGGAAGAATAAAATTATAACTTTATGCCAAAAAGTGTAAGGTAAGTTTATTTATGAGATTTTTCTACCTTCTCTACATGTTAAAAAAAATTATAAGAATTAGCAAATTCAAAGACATGTACTCTACTGAAAGCTAGATAAATAATTCTAATGGAACAGAAAGTAGAATATTATCTGAGTTTGAAGTTACATGATTGCTGGGCACTGGGCCTAGAATCTGGCAGAGATACGTAAGCTATTTCATTCTGTTGGAGAACAGGAATTGAACGTTCTGCATGAAGTATGCAAATAGAACCAGAAAAGCTTTATGAAACCTGGGACATAGAATAAGTTTCCCATATTCATAAGAGTGAGGCACTGGCATTGACCTGTGTCTAGATGCTCTGATGTGAGAGGTCTAGGGAAAGTGGACACATTGTTTTAATGAAAACATGAATCAAATTTCCCACTGGCATTTGGCCGGCCGGTCAGCCAGCCAGCCTGCCTGCCTGCCTTCTTTCCTTCCTTCCTTCCTTTATTTCTTTCTTTTTCCTTCTTTCCTTTTGCTTTTTCTCTCTTTCTTTCTCTTCCCTTTTTCCCTCTTCCTTCCTTTCTTTCTTTTTCTTTTCCTAAATCAAATATATTAATAACATACAGACCCATACTTCACCCATATAATGTATCTCCTTTGGGACTATTTCTTATGGAAGAATAGAAGATAAGTCAACACAGTTTCCTCTCTATGTAAGTTTAAGAGAAGCAGGAAAAGATAAAGAGGGAGAGGAAAAGGTATGGGGAGACAGAGAATCCACTCCAGACTGCTACAGTCAAGAACACAGGGTTCCCTCCCCCGCCACCCCCAGTTCTCAATTATCCTGTCTATACCTGAGGCTAAATCCCGGAACATGCAACTGAGAAGTGAAGCTCAATTCTTCTGTCCAGTTCCCTCAGGGAATTAAGATCCTATCTTTCACCACTAGGTATTTCCCTATTATGAATACTGAAGCCCTAGTTGCCTTTGCCCTACTTCATAAAACAGAGATTCTATACCAACAGAGTAAGCCCAGAGGCTCCTGGCCCCTCATCAAGTGCTTAGCTCCTAGAGTGTGGGTGTCATTCACTGAGAACTTTGTCATTGTACCCATCCCAAGCTCCAGAACCTTGGAAAGGGCAGGGGTAAGGGAAAAGAAGCAGGCGGTGAAATGCATAGTGTGTAATCCCTTTCAAAGGCACTGTCTTCATTTGCAACAGAGTTTGGGGAATTTGAAGCCTAATTAGAGGTTGTGGTGGGGAAATACAATTGGGAGGACATTTGGACATTTAAGATATAGGCTAACGTATTGCCTTCCTGGTGTGCAGGAGAGTGACTGGAAGTGGGGCAATGAGGAGGAACTCTACTTGGGTCTGAGCAAATATCAGTCACTGACCATAGAAACCATTCCACCAAAATAACCACAATTTGATTGGGTTAGTTGGAAGAAAATCTATGCCCCTTGACATTATTGAAACAATTGAGCAATAACCTGGAAATTAGTAGGGTGTAACAGTGGGTGTGGTCAGGGAAAGAGAGGCAGGGAGCCCCATCTAACCACTGTTATCTCAAGGTGATTGTAGGTATACCCTAAATGGTGCACCCCTGAGGACCACATGAAGATTAACCCTGTGCGACAGGAAACAGATGTCACTAAAATAATTCAGTGAGTCACTAAAATAACACACAAGAATATATCAGTGACAAGACTCAGGGGGATAGGGTACTAGTACTCAGAGTTGCCAAAATATATTATCTAAAATATCTAGTTTCTAACAAAAAATGATAAGGCACACTGGGGAAAAGGTAGCAACAGAAATTTCTTAAAAGCATGACCAGATTTATCAGAAAACAAAACAAAACAACACCAAAAAACCTAACACCAAAATGGCCATTCTAAACAGGTTCATAGAATTAAAAGAAACCGTGAATTAATAAATAAAGTATGATGATAATTGTCACATCAAATAGAGAATATCAAAAAGTAGAAGTCATAAGAAATAACACAGGAAGGATGCCTGGGACGTTCAATCAGTTAAGTGTCTGACTTGATTTCTGCTCAGGGCATGATATCAAGGTCCTGAGATCAAGCCCCATGCTGTGGAATCTACTTGAGATTCTCTCTCTCCCACTCCCTTTGTCCCCCCCCCCCCCCAAAAAAAAAAGAACACAGAAAATTCTGGAGTTGGGAAAAAGTGAGACAGTATTTCACTAGGGAGCTCATAAGAAGATACAAACCGACAGGGAAAAAAAAAAGTGAATTGAGAATAGATGGATAGCGAGAATGCAAGCAAAAAAAAAGGGGGGGGCGCTCAGAAATAAGAATGAAAATAATTGAGAAAAGCCTTAGAAAAATTTGGAATACCGATTATCATATCAAAATACACGTAATGGTAGTCTCAGAAAGAGAGGAGAGAAGGGAGAAGAAAAAATACCAAACAAAATTACTGCTGAAAACAAACCAAATGTATTGAAAAATAATTTACACATCCGGGAAGCTCAACACATTCAAAGGAGGAGAAGCTCAAAGAGATCTGCTTAAATGAAGACAAAATAGAAACTTTCCCAGATAAACAAAAACTGAGAGAGTCTGTTATAACTGATTTGTCTTACAAGAAATATGAAAGGAAGTTCATCAGGCTGAAAACAATTGGCACCAGACAATAATTCAAATATACAACCTCACAGAACGAGTGCCAATAAACATAAGTATGTAGAGCACGATTCCATGTTTCTCCACCTTTGTTCTCTTGATTAATTTAAAAACCAGTTGCATAAAGCAATCTGAATAAAACTGAATAGGTTTATAAAAGTGTGGTTGACTGAGTAATGGCCCCTTGCCCAAGATGTCCATGTCTTGATCCCTAGAACCTGTGAATATGTGCTTCCTTCTACCTAAACAGTATGACAAAGATGGCATAAAGATATCACAAATCAGTGGAAAATCATGGATTGTTCTGTGGGTGACACTCAGACAATAGGCTATGCAAAAGCAAAATTAGATCAGATTATGACCTCATTCTGTAACCAAAAATAAGCAGAAGTGATCATCAAAACATCATATGTATCTCTAACCCATAACTCCTTTCTCTACATTTCTCTCTTTTCCAGCAGGTTTCTAAAAGAGACATATCCAAAATCCTTCACAAAGACAACACAATCTGTTATGTCTAGGGCATCTGGTGCTAACCAAATTTCTGAGGTTCTTGTTCATTTTCTCACTTACATTCCAAATATAGAAAAGCAGTTATATTGGGGGAAGCGTGTCTAAAAGATTCTGGAACAACATTTGACCCATGCCATCTTTTAGAGAATTTTCTGTTTGTACAAGTATGACAATTTTGTATTTGTATAAAATTTGTACAGATCTTGAGTCTTGTATTCCTACCAGGCTTGGGGTTCATGGAAATGGATAGAAAGACTGCAATTCATAATTAAAGGGGTATGTTGCATGACAGAAACACAACGCCAAAATCTCTGAACCGTCTGGATAAATGTGTTTCGTCTAACTAGATGTAATTTAACAGGGACAAATGTTACATTCTGTTCTTAAGGCTTAATGATTTAAAGGCAGAAAAGCAGTCTGAGGAGAGTACAAAATATTAGCTTTTAAGTTGAACTTATATAAATATGAGTTGGTAATACAATATGATCTTAGGTGATTAAAAAGTTAATATGATCTTGTTTCATTAAAAGACAATGTATAGTCCAAAAGGAGTGATCGTTAAAGCTTATTCTACTGTTCTCTGGCAAGGGGATTCCTGAATACAATGGCTGCAGAAATAAATTTGTTTTTAAGAGATAATTTTTTAAAGAACAATAACATTTGAGTTAGCAGAATGTTGAGAGAGGAAAAGCCATTGACTCAAAATATTTACCACCATGTTCCAAGTACAACACTAGACAATGTACCAAGGAGGGAAACTATGAAAGGAATTAAGTGTGATAGGTTTTGTTATTGATCCCAATTATAATTTTTTTGCCTCTCCCTGTGAAATTATTATATGTCCTATTCACTTTACTCCAGGATTGGGCATTTGGCTCTGAAAGTGTCTTGTGCCAATGACTAGTGTGACCTCTAAGCATAAAATCCATGTGTGGCTCCTCCAATGCTTTTTTCTCCCTGTCAGCCATACTTTCCCTAGAGACTCTGCTCTCTCAATGAAGAACCTGTGTATCAGAGTCACTGCTACTCTGCCGCCACACCTACAGGTATCCTATGAGAGAAATCAATCTTTGTAGCTGCACGCACTGATATCTGGGAGTTGTTTGTTATGACAACATAACTGAGGGAAATTTGACAGTTGTTTAAAGTATGCTTAACTAGAATAAGACATTTAGGGAGAGCATGTTCCCAATTATCTGATGGGTGTCACGTGGAAAAAATATTAGACTTTATTTCTGAGGTTCGAGCAGATGTCCTGGGCGAGGATTTGTAAGACAGGTGAGGATATGCTACAAGAGTGAAAAGCTTGCAAGTGTCAGTCAATGAACCCAACCAAAAATTGCGTATTGCCTGTAATAGTTGTCAGTGCACGTCTTTGAGGGCGCTGCTCCCCATGGCCATTCAGAGACTCCTGCTGCCAGAAGTTCCTCCTATTTTGTTGATGCACCATTTAAAACATGATCTCTTGGTCACCAGAACAGAAGAGACAGTTGGGAAGCCATGCACTGGCCCAAAAGTGACACACGTCAATTTTGCCCACAGCTTGTTAGCTGGAGTAGTTACATGGCCACATCCAGCTGTAAGGGAGGAGGGAAATGTTAACCAGAAAGTGCCATATTTGGTAAGCAGTATGTCTCTGTTCTAGGAGTGGGAGGTCTTAAAAGACATAGTGGAGTTATGTATATTAATGAACTTTATCATGATTATAGAAGATGCTGTAGTAGAACAGATTATTTTGTTGATGTAAATTCCCTGAGGGTATGATCAAGAGGGTTTATGGCATCAATAAGATAGGTGACTGAAGGCATTTATGGTTTCGAAACTCTTCTGGTGTTTAAGCTATATAATCCTAAATTGGAAGATTTCTTATCTTCCATAATAAGAAATATCTTATCCTCCCATGATAAATGAGATTATCACAATATAAGCATCCTAAATTAATTTTAAGTGAATATTATATTGGGTAACAAAAATCTTTCATTGTGTACTATATGATTATAATTACACTTTATCTAATTTTATATAATTATTGGGAAGACTTTCCTTACACTAAATTTTTCTTTTATTCATAAATGATTCTTGTCTCATACTGACATGTACATTCCAGATTATAAACCAAAGCTTCCTTTTCCTATCTTTGGAGATGATTTTTAGAGCCAAAAATATTTAAGATGTTTTTGTGAGGTGAATCCTGGTTTTCAATTTGGGTTTTAAATGCTGTTTATAAAGGAATTGACTCTATTACAGTCAATGGTTAAGATTTGCTGTCTAATTAGAAACACTGAAATAATTCACTGATCTTAACACAGGCCAATGTAGAGTACAAAGAAGTCCTTCATCTAATCATTTTCTCTGGTTTCAATTAAAGACCAATTTTTTAAAAATATTTATCCATTCATTTTATAGAGAAAGAGGCAGAGAGAGAGAGAAGCGTGAGCGCGCACAAGCAGGGAGAGGGAAGAGGACGAGGGAGAAGGAGAGAGAAAGAATCTTAGACTCCTTGCTGAGTGCTGAGTGTGGAGCCCACCTAGGGCTTAATCTCAGGACCCTCAACTCATGACCTGAATTGAAACCAAGAGTCGGATGCCCAACAGACTGAGTCACCCAGGCAACCCAAAAGACTAAATATTCTGAAGCAGAACATCTCTTCTTTATAGAGGCTGAAAATTTGAATTAAGCAAATATGTCAAAGAAAAATTAGTGAAGTTAATATACTTCTGTTATTAAAGGAAAAGATCACTCTGGAGTTTATTGGACCCCACAATATATCATTATACTTGGGTCAGAGTAAGATGCTATTTATCTACAAGATCAAAAGAATTTGTTTTAAAATATTCTATCATCTTCTGGGGCACCTGGGTGGATCATTGGGTTGAGTTGCTGCCTTCGGCTCAGGTGGTGGTCTTGGGGTCCTGGGATTGAGCCCTGCATCAGGCTCTCTGCTCCGTGGGGAGCCTGCTTCCCCGTCTCTCTCTGCCTGCTGCTCTGCCTGCTTGTGATCTCTCTCTCTTGTGTCAAATAAATAAATAAAATATTAAAAAAATATATTCTATCATCTTCTTAGGGAGCATGGATATCAGTGCAATAAAAAACCCAATATTTTTACTTTTGAATCAAATGCTTTGCTTATCAAATTTAATTTAAAACGTTCAAGTAGGGGCACCTGGGTGGCTCAGTAGGTTAAAGCCTCTGCCTTCGGCTCAGGTCATGATCCCAGGGTCCTGGGATCAAGCCCCACGTTGGGCTCTCTGCTCAGCAGGGAGCCTGCTTCCTCCTCTCTCTCTGCCTGCCCCTCTGCCTACTTGTGATCTCTGTCTGTCAAATAAATAAATAAAAATCTTTAAGAAAAAAAAATAAGTAAAATGTTCAAGTAGAAGGGATTATATTAAAAGTATAATGAAATTAATAAGATAATGTTGATAATAAAATAATTTTTAATAAATTATGTTTACTGATACTGTTTTCCATAATATTGAAAATGCCATGCCTTCTAAAAATTAAAGTCATTCTAAAACATTATAAAACTTCTTACTTTAATATTAGGTGAGACCTAATTTTCTGAAGCCCTGAATAATAGTAAAGCTGAATTTACTGAGCCAAACTTAATTGGAAGGTAAAGTCATTACATGCTAAAATTTGAATTATCTGCTATCAATTTTGCTAAAATTCTATTTTACTCAGTGGTCCACTCAGTGCCCTTATTAGAGAAGATTTTAATCTCAACACTTTTAGCCACTGTAATGTGAGGAAACGCCTATAAAATTAAGCTACCTCTTCACTTCCCAAAGCTGACATATTTGCAATAATGACATCATTAAGAATAATTTTCCCATTGTGAGTCACATGATTTAGTAACAAAGATATAGACGGCTTAGTATTAAAAGAGAGAATGATATTTTATAGAGGCATAGTCATATTGTCTGTATCATATTTGTCACATAAAATCGTTGCACGGTTGAGTAGTAGTCTGAGAATTGGGATATGACAGTAATTTATGAACTTTTAGTGGCCTTCTGTGGTCAATAGCAAAAAAAAATTAATCCGTCTAGCTTTGGCTAATAGTTAACATTCATTCTTCAGAGGTGACAGAAGAGCTTTGTTTTTTAATGGTCTTTATTTCAGACATTATAACCTCCTAAAAACCTATATAGCCATGTGGTTACAGCCCACTATATAAATGATGGCTGATTTATTGATTTCTTCATTTATTTATTTATTAAGCATTCAAACTGGTCTGGTCACTGTGCTAAATCTGAGAGATATAAAGGCACACAGAATGTCTAGCAAAACCAGGCTTTAAACAAAATAAATGAATCCATTATGAATTGTCTATGACAATTTTGAAGAATTAACTGTTTTTTTTAACAAACTAAAAACCCAAACATCTAAACTGTTTATGCTATTTAAACTTTTAAACAATGGAAAATGGTGAAAGTCTTACTGACTTGAGCAAATGTGAGATAGATATTTGAAGTAAACACTTTCTTAATATATTACCACATTGAGAATAATACTAGTTTACTTTTTAGCCAGAATATACAATGTATTGAGATAATCTCATGCTGACCGTAGGTATTGTTTTAAAATAAAATCTAGTGTATGTTTAGGAAATACAATTATAGTTTGATTTCTTGCACTTTTGGAGGAAGAGCACAAAAATCCGTAACTAAAGAGCAGTAAACTTTTCTTTAAAAATACCTAGAACACTGTTAAGTTTTTAGGCACATACATATGTATTGTTTGCAAACATAAATGACAATCTTAAGAAAATATATATCTTTCTATCCGATCTTGAAAGTGGAAGAGGTTCACAATGGAAGGGAAAGAGAAGAGCTGGAGAGTTAGATCAGAGGTGTCAAAGCAAAAATTGCACTGGATAAAGTTGACAAACAAGGAAGAATTTATTCAAGGTTATTGCAATAAGGGAGAGGGGCTAGAATGAAGTCTGAATTAAACTCTGTTGAAAGAAGGTTTTTAAACTTTGGGTTGAGAGGGAGACCACTGGCCCCTCATTTCCACTAGTTTGTATTACCCAGTGGAAAAGTAAGTTTTCTCCTGTTGTTGTGACAGAAGGTAGTTTTACCAGTTGAAGCAAGGCTGTAAATGAAATTAGGCTCCGACCCTCCCAAAGAGACGGGGAATTAGGGAAGCTATCTAATTACCTTTGGAAGTTGGCTCCCAGGTCCCAAAAACATTCCTGAGTTGTAAAACTGGCAAGAGGCTTTTCAGAAGACATTTCAAAGATTCAGAGAAATAATTTACAGGCATTAAGTAAATCTCTAAGAAAAGAAGAGTCAGAGGTCGAGAGTCAGCAAGAAGACTCGAAAGGTTAGTCAATCCCAGGGGAAATTTAAGGCCCTTTTGGTCATATGGCAGAGTAAAATCTGAGTGATATTAATAATTAAGTGTCTTTTAACAGTGAAACGGCAATGATCATTTTGATTCCAATATTGATTCTCTACATAATTACTTTTATATCCTGTTAAACCTGCCACTCCCGCTGCATTTCATTACCCATCTACATATCTATATTGCAACTGCCAGCAATTTAGCCACTTTGAAAAAACAGGGTTCCAATGTCAATCATTATTTTTCCCAAACTGTCTTCCTGAATTTAGTCATTGTTTTAAGTTATTTTACTTGCTTAATTTAATGCAACAGTTTTAAAAGTTATCAGTATAAGTCACTGCTGCACGTGATAGGGAATTAAGTAGATAAAGGAGATAAAATTTAGTGCCGAAAGGGAAACTGTGGGAAATTAAGAGCTTAAACAGGAAATAGAAATTTTAAGTTGTTGGAATATTCTTCCAGTTACACCAAATCATATCACTGTAATGGAACTTAAATTCTGTCTGGTCAATTATGTATCGAATGTAGACAAAATATAAAGCAATGTCTACAAAATGTCCATCCATGTAATGCTTAAAAAAGTCACTAGTGTCATTAACGGATCCTTCTGGTTTTCTTACTTAAAGCTACCAAATACATTTGAATTTCTCTGCACCCTTGAAGTTAGGCATGTGTATATCATGCTTTAGTCAATGAAATGTGAGAAATATAAGTGGTGCTTGTCACTTCTGGATGAAAGCATGTAAGAGATGCATAATTTTCCATCATTTTATTCCTTTGCTGAGGAAATCATTACAGCATGTGTTGATGTAGAAGCTTTATCTGCCTGCATTGTAAGTGGTAAAGGCAAGCTGACTTCTCTGCCAGGCAGCGTTGACTATGTAGTTATAAGACTTGTTTTAGGGGTGCCTGGGTGGCTCAGTGAGTTAAGCCTCTGCCTTTGGCTCAGGTCATGATCTCAGGGTCCTGGGATGGAGCCCCATACTGGGCTCTCTGCTCAGCGGGGAGCCTGCTTCCCTTCCTCTCTCTCTGCCTCTCTGCTTACCTGTGATCTCTGTCTGTCAAATGAATTAATAAAATCTTTAAAAAAAAGACTTGTTTTAAGCCACTGAGATTCTGTGATTGTTTATTATTGCATTCTTACTTGATCTGTAAGTTAATATCTTTGTTGTCTGACTGTTTTATAGATTCTACTTAATTTTGTTTTTTGAAAGTCAGATATAACAACACAATGTCAGTGTCCTGAAGGGAATAATCCAGCTGACATGTAAAATCAGTCCTTCTAAGAGTCTGGGGTGCTTGTGACAAATCCAAGTAATCAGATCAGAAAACATCTTTTTCCTGACCAGTCACCCTTGACAGTTATAGTGTTCATTCCTTCTAGAAGAATTTGATGATAAACACTCAAGCTTCTTATGAAAGATTTTCTTAACTTCCAATCCCAGAAAGCAAGGGTTGTATCGTTAGTCTTTCCTCTCTCAGAAAGCCATTGCTTTCTTTATTCAAATCTTTTTTCCCTGTGTTCCAATGAATCTTGGAGAATGACAGCTATAATAAAATTACAGAACACTTAGTTTCAATCTTTGAATACCGTAATGGAGCATTCTTATTTCACATTTGCCTAGTTAAGAGGAACATTCACGTGGTCCTTCCCCATAGTAAAGAAAAGAAAATCTTCCCAAAGGTAGATATTATTTTCTCCTTTACAGCAGTGAAATTAAAAAAATTCTCTATCAGACAGCTGGAATATAGCACCCATCTAGCTAACTATATTTTCAGGGGTATTTTGCATTATACCATCTGGAATTATTCCAGAAAATAATTATCTTGGAAAAATCATGGTGATAGAATTTGTAACAAAAAAAATAAATTATTCCCCACAATTACCATATCAAGTATCCTCATGACAGAAGTCTCACTTTCTCATAAGGCCATTTTTTTAAATGTTATTTTTAGACAAAATAGATTATTTAATTTTAGTAAACACTAATCGATAACAAGAGATAAAGAATAGTAGGGGCATGAAATGTAAATATTAGGTAAAGACAGGCAAAGAAAACATAAAGCAAAAACATGAAAGAAAATAATACATAACAAATTTTGTTTTATGATTTGAACCCAATATTAAGTAGTTCCAAGTACCAATTTGATTCATAATTATTGAGTTTTTAAGGTCTGTTAACCTTATTATCTGGCCGTGTGGATGAGGATTTTAGAAAAAAAATGAGGCACAAGGTAAGTCATGCACTTATTACTGGTGGAAAAAAAAGTAAAAAAACAAGAATATAAAGATAATTACAAGTAGAGAACGAATATATAAACATCTAGCATAAGGAGAAACAGAAGATTTTTTAGCAAACATAATAAAACATTAACATATGATCCCCTCACTGCTCAATTCCACAAAATACTTGCAAAGACCGAGAAATTTCAAGCTTTGCTGCTTTTTACAGAAGTCATACAGGCAAAATAAGTGCTAGGATAAAATGTTATATGTCTTATTAATAAACAATACATAAAGAACAGTAGGAATAGGAATTCTTAACATTAGCAAACTCTACACAGCTGCCAATATAGGAAAGACCATAAGTGATCATTTATGAGAACTTAAGAAATATTGCAGACTATATAGAAAAAAATGAATAAAAATTTTTTTGATTAAATAAGTTATACTTTTGGTAACAGGTCATGCAAAAACATATCCCCCAACTTGACTGCTCAGTATGTGAGCATGTATCTCACAGTCAATGTTTCAAAGGGATTTAAATGAAAAAACTGAGAAAATCATCCTCCTAAATAATCTTACCCAGTTTTTCATGAGCAGATATTCAATAATCATGCAAATCGTTTAAGAAAGACATATTTAGAACAGATCATGGGGAAATGAAATAGAACCTTTTATCAGTTTCAGAGTTAAAAATAACATCACTCTGGAAATACCAGGAACACTGGGGAGAATATTTATGGTTTGTTTGTTTATTTATTTATTTTATTTATTTATTCATACCAGATAAGCTGGATAAGGTGGAGAAAAAGCCAACTCAATTATATACTCAAGAAAATTTAAAACACAGGTGAAAAAGACATTATTATAAAATCAGGGGCATCTTAGGCCATTTGAAGGGCTAAATGGTAGGAAAAGGAAGTAGAAACAGCAGAAATAAGAGAATGACATGTAACTAATGTTAGCAGCTTAACCCCAGATCGAACACTTGCAATTGTATCATAGATTATTTGGTTTGTTTTCTGCAAAATTTCTTCAGCTATGCTGATGAAGATTCTAGAAGCAACTGAATCACAAGAGAAAAAACAGGGGAAAAGAAAAGTATAATGACTAGGGAACAGCAAATATCTCTTTTGCTTATGCTGAGATCCAAGTAGGTAAGTCTTCCACTCTAGGGAGAAGTTTTTATTTTTTTTATTTTTTATTTTTTTAAGTTTTTTTTTTCCATTTAAAAAAAATTAATTATTTATCAGAGAGAGAGAGAGTGTGTGCTCACAGGCAGAGGCAAAGGGAGAAGCAGGCTCCCTGCCGAGCAAGGAGCCCGATGCAGGACTCAATCACAGGACGCTGGGATCATGACCTGAGCGGAAGGCAGCAGCTTAACTGAGCCACCCAGGCATCCCAAGTTTATATATAAACTGAGAAAAACATAATGATGAAAATGAAAACATAGAAGCTAACTATTCAAGATCTAATAGGAACTACAGGAAAGAAATTTCTAATGTATCATTGAAAACTACACTTAAAGAGTTGGAATCGATTGACTAGAGAAGGAGGATATTGAGATCACCGTCAAGTGATCAGAAGATATTAAAAATAGAAACGGGCTATAAGATGTTTTTAAACATAAATAACTGCAATTTCAGGTCAGAGATTCAATGTCTATATAAGAGATATGTATGGAGAGGAGGGGATTGAGGAAGAAAACATTGTCTTCTGATTGGAAATAACAGAACTTTTTGGATCTATAAAAATATTTAACAGAAGGGAAGATAGTAGGTGCTCTGTAGTTTAAAAAAATAATTTCTTACACATAATCAAAAGGAAAGGGGGAAGAAGAAGCACAGTCTTAAGGATAATGTTTTCCTGCAAAGGTAGAAGTACTGAAGAACCTACATGTATTTAAAAAAGACCAGAAACTATGTCTTTAGAAGAAGTTAAATTTCATAAAAGGAAGAGTGAAATAATTGAACTAAAGGCAATAACATTAGAGACTCCTGGTTCTATTAGAATTATTTGTGCATGAAGAAAAATTATAATACATAAAAAGTATTTCATTATAAATATATGAGGATAAAATATTTATTTGAGATGAAAATTCTTCTGAAGTTATAAAATCCTGTCAAAATCCAAGAATTTATTATTATTATTGTCACAAATGGATTCCTTTTAAATTATAGTTACAGCACTTCAGATGTCAAATATTTTGGGGAATGAAAATGAATAAGAAAACCAAATGAAAAAGCCTAAGGAAAAATATATTCCAGACAAGTTTTGCGAGATATTAGTTGGCATGTAACATGTCAGAAATAATTGAAATACTAAACTACCCAAATGCATTGCAGTTAAAATTAAATGGAAACCAATGTATTTATTTCTGAAAATGTTTAAATGACATATAGTAATTTCTGTATTTTACAAGCCCTGACATAAAGTAATTTCTATATTTTACATGAAAATGAATTGAGATTTTCAACTTGCAAACATGTTTAGTCTCTTGACTCTGTACTAATTTTGCCATTAATTTGAAAATACTTATGAACATTCGTCAACCCTAATATTGTTAAGGATGTGTGTGTGTGCGTGCATGTGTGTGCACACACGTGTATGTGTGTGTGTGCATGTGTGCTAGCTCCTTACATCGATAGGTCATAAAAACTAGCCTGCCTTAAACCACTGCATTCACATTAAAAGTAAAATTCTAGTGTATTGACTTCACTGAATCCAGAAAAAAAATACTTTAATAGTACTTTTTTTTTTTTGCCACAATAGCCTATTTTGGCCTTCCAAATGTAGATTTATGACAAGTTATAATTATAAGTTGTTCATCTAAGGTCTTGAAGCTATTTAATACAGAACAAGGACTTTACCCAAGGATTCCGATCCCCTGTTCATTGTTTCTTTTCAACACCAAAATGTCATTCATCTCTTGGTTTCAGTGATATCCAACTACAAATTTATTAACTTCTGTTAAGATAAAATATTTGTAAGTGAACTTGACATTGAGATACAGAAATATATCAATGAGACAAAATGATTGAGCAAACTGCATATTATCTCTATATAGAAAGGGAAGAAAATTTAATTCAAAGGTCATCCATCTTTGATATACTTGCTGATAGATTACTTAATTCTTAATGGTGCTATCATTTATTAAAATTAAAGTGTATTCCTTTAGCACTATGATAGCAGAATTGGGTAAAGCAGATGCTACTGTGAACATATTACACATATTTCATTTGATTTTGACCTTTAAAATAAAAACCAGATACCATTTTTGTCTCAATTTTAAAAATAAGGGAAGTGAAATTAAATTATTTTAGTTTAGACTAGTAATCCTAAATCTGGTTTTGTATATAGTGAAATGATGAAGCTTGATTAAGGGTAAGTAAATAAGAATATAGGGAGAATCCCAGACACCGGTAAAGCTATCCTTACCTTTGAAGCAAACCACACAGAGCTATCTTTACGAAGGGAAGCATATTAAGATTGTTAGTGCATCACAGAGAGTACTGGGTATCTTTGTTTACACCTCCAGATCCACTCTCCACTGTTCCCCTTCCTGCTTTGTGTCATGAAAGTTGAATCAATATATGGTTTACATTAGTGAACTTCTTTGCCCTCTGCCTTTTCACTGGGTTCAACCGAGAGCATTAAGAAGATGAAGGAGAGTGAGGTCTAGAAATACATTCCTCCACTTCATGCATGCAAACAGGGGTCTGCCTGAGGTCCCTAGTGAGAGAGCAAAGCTTCAGCCATGCAGTCCTCTCCACACAGCAACCTCTGATTGTGGGCTCCAGTCATTGTTTTCTCTCCTTACTGTTGTGACACTGCAGCCCATCAGACACTACACTGAGGGTGGGTGATGGTCCAGTGAGGCCTGAGAAAAAACCGGTAGACAGCCATCAAGACACAGGTTTATGGATGAACTAATATACAGGAAGTCCAGGAGCCTCCAACTGACAAAGCATTCCCTGCTGGGATCTGCGTGAAGCAAGTTCTTATAACCCAGCAACTTAGCCTAGCTACTCTTTGTAGCCTTCCCCCTCCTTACAGGGCCAGCATGAAAAGGAGATCAAGGCCTACCATCTGGACACTTTTTTTTTTTTTTTTAAGATTTTATTTATTTATTTAAGAGAGAGCGCACATTGGGAGAATGAAAGGGAGAAGCAGACTCCTTGCTGAGCAAAGAGCCTGATGCTGGGCTCCATCCTAGGACCCTGAGATAATGACCTGAGCCCAAGGCACACACTTGACTGAGCCACCTAGGCACCCTGGACACTCTTCATTATAAAGGAGATGCACCAGGTTGGTGACCTCTGGAGCCCCTGACCTTGAATACTGAACATATTACTTCACATATCCTGCTTGATGGGAATATGGAGGGAGGATGGGATCTCTACATTCTTAAGACAGAGACTAACAAGGGCATCAGGGTGTGTCTGCACAAACTAGTTATCCAGCACAGACCATACACGTGGCTTGAAGCCTAGTAGGTTAATGACTTCCTCTTTTTACTGCTTTACCTCTTATAGATTCCTCCACCTTGAGCAGACTTGTGTGAATATTCATTTTCTTAAACATTTCCTAAAACAATTTTTAGTGTATACCAGCCATGATCCTGAGTGATATACAGTAGAAGAAAGTCGGAAAAAGTGTTCTAAACTCCTTAAGGACAGAAAACTATGGTTTTTTTGTTGTTTGTTTTGTTTTGTTTTGTTTTTTGCTTGGAGTTCTAACCTATGCCTAGTAGACGACAGGAAATCAATATATTATCTTGCTGTTCAAAGTCACACCTCTAATTGAGATCTGTTTTGTTTAGGTGGGATGCTTAAAACTTCAAAGGGTAGAGAGTAAACTTGTTAAAGTAAGTCCATTAAGATCATGATATCTTTATAATTTATGTAAATACAAAGTGGACATTTTACAAATATGCATGTCAAGATACAAAAATAACACACTGAAGCATCTTATCAGCATTATAGTTGAATCATAGCATAAATATCATCTGCCAATTAATTAGATATATTGCAAGATTAATATCTGACTTTATATAGGAATCATGCCCTTTTTTAAAGCAGGTCCTTTGCATCTTTTAATGCCTTCACTGTTCTAGGATAAGGCCTGCCATAAGATTAGAACATTTATCCAAACAATGTTTTATCCTATTACTATTCTAGAGTAGTAATGGAAATGTGTAATAATTCTCATGGGTGTTTTGAAATGAAATGTTATTGAAATTGGTATGTATTAGATTAGGGAAGTATAAGGTACAAGTTTCACATCTATGTCATCATTAAATTAATTAGCAAATTTTTAAAGCATCTTTATACTTAAGTATTCTTAAATGAAGTTTGGATTTTCAATTCAGTACACGTAAAATTACTTTTTCCCTTATTTCTGCTTATTTTTCCCATTTATGTTTTGAAAAACTGGTTAATTTAATTTTCCAAGATCAAGCCTCTTTTTACTGATATACACTCCAAGAGAAATACTTCTCTAAACTCACAAATAAATATTTTAACCTTTCATGATGGGAATGTTTATCAGGAATCTGACATGAGTTTTTAGAAATTTTGAATGGGAAATTGAAAACCTTTTATTATATAATCCTATCATAAGTGTGCATCAATAATAAAATACCATTTCCAAGTAAAGCTGAGAAAAATGAAAAAATATAGTAACCTAATTTCATTGACAAGTAGTCACACCCTTGGAAGTTTATTTTTCTTTAAATTTAATTCTATAAGAAATAACTCAAGTAAAAAATATATTCATAGTCCCCCAAATCCAGCAATCCACAGGCTATGATAATGTGAAAAAAAACCTCATTACAGACATCTAAACATGCTGAATAAAATAGAACAAAAACTATTTTAAATGCATAGCTGAACTCAGGAAATTTGAGATAAAGCTTCATGTCTCAGAAAGAAGAAAGATCTGACAACTAGACAAGCAGGCACTTTGTTTGAACCTGTGGCTAGATTGGATATGGGTTTGGGAGGAAGGGAAAATGTTATCTATACCCATTGCACAAGGTACATATTTTCATAGTCATTCACATGAATTTGTAGTTTTTAACTTTTTAAAAAATTTTTGAGATAATTGTGAATTCACATGCACTATAGTACAATGTCATAAGCAGGCTATTGCACTGATACAGTCAAGGCAGAGAATATCCATCATCATAAGGATCCCTCATGTTGTCATTTAATTCATAAAGTCTCTTCGACCCTACTGCCACCCATTCTTTAAAATGTGGTTACCACTAAATTGTAATTCATTTCCATAATTTTGTCATTTCAAGATTGACTCTTAAATAAATTGAATCATATAGTTTGTAACCCATTGGGATTGCTTTTTATTTAATTTAATTTAATTTATTTTATTTTATTTTACTTAATTCTTTGTAGACTCATACAGGTTACTGCATGTACCAATAGTTTATTCATTTTTATTATCAAAGAGTATTAGAATATATCATAGTTCATTAAATCATTATCCTATTAAAAGACAGTTGCACTGCTTTTAGTTTTTTGTTATTATGGATAAAGTGGCTATAAACATTCATGTATAGAGAGCTGGGTAAGCCTACATCTTTAATTGTCCAGGAAAAATGACTTACAGTGTAACTATTGGATATATAGTGGTTGTGTGTTTAGTTTCATAAGAAAATAGCTATAGTTAACAATAAAGTACTGTGCACTTAAAAACTTGTTAAATGGGTAGCTGTGGTGCGCCTGGGTGACTCATTCAGTTGAGTGTCTGACTCTTGGTTTTGGCTCAAGTCATGATCTCATGGGTCCTGGGATCAGGGCCCCATGAAGCTCTACGCTCAGTGGGGAGTCTGTTTGAAGATTCCCTCTAGTCCAAAACACACATCAATCCTCTCTCTCTCTCTCTTACAGATAAATAAATAAATCTTTTTTTTCTTTTTTTAAGGGTAGATCTCATGTTAAATGTTTTTACTACAAAAAGAGCTAACAAAACTAACAAACAGACAAAAACCCAAAGAGATATAAGGAGACTTTTGGAGTGATGACGGTAACAAGAGTGCATACACATGCCCAAACTCAATGAATTGCTTATATTAATTAAGTGCATTTTGTTTTGTTTTGTTTTAATATCATTGATACACAATGTTACATTAATTTCAGGTGTATACTTAGTGATCTGACTATTTTATAAATTAAGCTATGTTCACTGCAAGTGTAGTTAACATCTGTCCTATTACATCACTATTACAATTTCATTTACTGTATTCTTTATATCGCCTTTATTCCCATTATTCACTCATTCCATAACTGGAGACCTGTATCTTCCACTCTCCTTCACCCATTTTGTTCATGCCCTACCCCTCTCTTTTTTGGCAACCATCAGTTTGTTTTCTGTTTCTACAGGTCTGATTTCTACTTTTTTTCTTGTTTATTCTTTTTTTTAAATTTTTTTTAAAACTTTTTAGATTCTATTAATGGGTGGAATCATATGGTATTTATCTTTCTCAGTCTGACTACAAAGCGGTAATCAAAATAGTATGGTACTGGCACAAAAATAACTCAGATCAATGGAAAAGAATAGAAATCTTAGATGTAAACCCAAGATTATGTTGTCAATCTACAAGAAAGTAGGCAAGAATATACAATGGGAAAAGACAGTCTTTTCATTAAACGGTGCTGGGGAAACTGGACCGCTCCATGATCTCAGGGTTATGAGATCAATCTCTGCACTGGGTGTGGAGACTGCTTAGGATTCTCTCTCTCCCTCTCTTTAGGGCCCTCTCTCCCTGCTCCCTCAAAAAAGAAAAAAAAAAAGGCAGAAGGTCTGAACCAATATTTTTCCCAAAAAAGACATGTGAGATGGCCAACATATACCTGAACTATGTTCTACATCATTACTCATCTGGGAAATGTAATCAAAACCACAATGAAATAACACTATCACATTCTAGAATGTCTAGAATCAAAAAGACATTTTTTTGTGTCTTCCTCAATTTCTTTCATGAGCACTTTATAATTTTCTGTGTATAGATTCTTAGTCTCTTTGGTTAGGTTTATTCCTAGGTATCTTATACTTTTGGGTACAATTATAAATGGGATTGACTCCTTAATTTCTCTTTCTTCAGTCTTGTTGTTGGTGTACAGAAATGCAACTGATTTCTGTGCATTGATTTTATATCCTGACACTTTACTGAATTCCTGTACAAGTTCTAGCAGTTTTGGAGTGGAGTCTTTTGGGTTTTCCACATATAGTATCATATCATCTGTGAAGAGTGATAGTTTGACTTCTTCTTTACCAATTTGGATGCCTTTAATTTCTTTTTGTTGTCTGATTGCTGAGGCTAGGACTTCTAGTACTATGTTGAATAGCAGTGGTGATAATGGACATCCCTGCCGTGTTCCTGACCTTAACGGAAAAGCTTTCAGTTTTTCTCCATTGAGAATGATATTTGCGGTGGGTTTTTCATAAATGGCTTTGATAATATTGAGGTATGTGCCCTCTATCCCCACACTTTGAAGAGTTTTGATCAGGAAGGGATGCTGTACTTTGTCAAATGCTTTTTCAGCATCTATTGAGAGTATCCTATGGTTCTTGTTCTTTCTTTTATTAATGTGTTGTATCACATTGATTGATTTGCAGATGTTGAACCAACCCTGCAGCCCTGGAATAAATCCCACTTGATCGTGGTGAATAAATCATGCCATTTGCGACGACGTGGATGGAACTAGAGCGTATCATGCTTAGTGAAATAAGTCAATCGGAGAAAGACAACTATCATATGATCTCCCTGATATGAGGACATGGAGAAGCAACATGGGGGGGTAGGGGGATAGGAGAAGAATAAATGAAACAAGATGGGATTGGGAGGGAGACAAACCATAAAGGACTCTTAATCTCACAAAACAAACTGGGGGTTGCTGGGGGGAGGTGGGATTGGGAGAGGGGGAGGGGGCTATGGACATTGGGGAGGGTAAGTGCTATCGTGAGTGCTGTGAAGTGTGTAAACCTGGCGATTCACAGACCTGTACCCCTGGGGATAAAAATACATTATATGTTTATTAAAAAAAAAATTTGGATGGGGAGGCGAACCATAATAGACTATGGACTCTGAAAAACAACCTGAGGGTTTTGAAGGGTCAGGGGTGGGAGGTTGGGGGAACAGGTGGTGGGTAATGGGGAGGGCACGTTTTGCATGGAGCACTGGGTGTTGTGCAAAAAGAATGAATACTGTTATGCTGAAAAAATAAAATGGGAAAAAAAAAAGCAACAAGTTGGTGAGGATGTGGAGAAAAAGGAACACTCTTGCACTGCTGGTGGGAATGTACAGTGGTACAGCCATTGTGGAAAATAGAAATACATGTTGATCCAATAATTCCACTATTAGGTATTTATGCAGAGAAAACGAAAACATAAACTCAAAAGATATATTTTTGCAGCATTTTTTACAACAGGCAAGGCATGGAAGCAACCTAAGTGTCCCTTAGTACATGAGTGGGCAAGTAAGATGTGGTATATATACATAATGGAATATTACACCACCATTAGAAAGGATGAGATCAAGCCATTTGAGAAAACATGAATAGACCTAGAGAGAATTATGCTAAGTGAAATATGTCAGATGTACAGTTATTTTTTGTTTGTTTGTTTTTTTGTTTTTGTTTTTGTTTTTGTTTTTTGTTAAGCAATTGTACCTCAATAAAGCTGGGGATAAAAATAAAGATAGAAATTGCTAAGCCAGTTTTATGTCTTCCTGTTATAAGGGGTTATATTGAGTTTGTAGGACTAACATTTTTATCACCCCAATTTTTTTTTATTTTATTTATTTATTTATTTATTTTTGTACAAATGACATTAGGGCATTAATACCCAGAAGCAGTATTTCTCTCCCAGGGCTACACAGAGCCCCTTTCTTTTTAGGAATAGTATGTTAAGTCCCCCTTTATTAAAGCTGTGGTTGCTATTGCTGTGGACCCTGTTATCCCTGCCATAACTAGTGCTGGAATTAGGATGGGAACTGCATGCTTTGTCTGTTTCATTCCTGCAGTAAGATGTTGGAATCTCTCTGGTCCTCCATACGTTGACAGTAAATGGTCCCTTCCAATGAGCTTCAAGTTTCCCACTTGGTGGTGGTATATCCAAACCAAGTCTCTGGGTTGGTAAGGATGCAGTTTTATTTCCATCTCCATCTCAGTGTAGGCAGCTTGTATCTCTGTGTGGGCTCTTTTTAAGACAGACTGTAGGTCTGCAGTGAATGGAGTACAGACTGATCAGTCATTTCTGCTAGGGCAACCTCTTGTAGCCATGGGCAGAGTGGAGGGGGTCTCCACATTATTTGAAACATTATTTGAAATGGGGTAACCTTGTTTAAGTAGGGTGTACATTGTGCCCTAAGGAGGGTGAAGGGAAGAAGATTCACCTATCCACCGCCAGTCTTTAGAATTAACTTTGTCAAGGCTTCTTTAAGAGTCCAGTTTATTTTTTCAACTTGTCTGGAGTTCTAGGGTTGGTAGGCACAGTGTAGTTTTTAATTAATGCCCATGGTTTTGACCAGTGCCTGTGAGACTGAACTCACAAATGCAGGACTGTTATCTGACCCGATTATGAAAGGCAACCCAAACTTAGGAATTATTTTCTCTAGTAGCTTTTTGGCTACTATTCCTGCCATCTTATGTTTGGTAGAAAAAGCCTCTACCCAGCCTGAAAAGGTATCCACAAAAGCTAACATATACTCGTGTCCATATTTTCCCAGTTTCATCTCTGGAAAATCCATTTCCCAATAAATTCCTGGTTCCTCACCTCTTTCTCTTTTCCCTCTTCCCATTTTAGTTCCTCCCGTATTGACCACCTGACATTGAGCACATCTATCAACCACATCCTGAGCAATATGCCCTAATTTAGAAACCTGGAACTGCTTACCCATAAGCTCCTTAAGCTTGTGTGTCCCCAAATGAGTGCCCTGATGTATTTGGCTAACTAATTTTTTCCTAGTCTTTGAGGAAGAATTAACTTTCCTGTTCTAGTCTTAGCCCAATCACCTTCACAGTCTAATTTAGTCAATTTCTGTAAATATATTTGCATCCTTGACCAGGAGGGTTGTGGCAGCAATTTTGTGGAGGCAAGGGGGGAACTCAGACACTACTGGATCTAGGTTTTGCTAAGATAGGCTACTGGCCTTTGCCAAGGCCCTAGAGTCTGATTCAAAACTCCTTTGGCCATCCCTGTCTTTTCATCCACATACAAGTGAAAGGACATGGTAACATCTGGGATGGCCAATGCTGGGGCACTCAGTAAGACTGTTTGTAATTCCCAAAATGCTCCTTCTGCCTCAGCTGTCCATTCTGCCATAGTGAGTCCTCCCTTAGTCAGTTCATAGAGAGATCAGGCACTCTCCACAAACCACAGTATCCACAGCCTACAGTAGCCCACTGTCCCAAGAAACTCCCTCACTTCTCAGGGCATGGTGGAGCTGGGGTATTGGGTGGTCACCTGTTTCCTGGACTCAGACAGTGAATGCACTCCTTCATGGAGATCAAAGCCTAAATAAGTGGCATGGCTCTAACAAAGCTGTGCTTTCATTGCTGATACCTGATACCCTTTTTCCTGCAGAGTCTGTAAGAGAGATCTCGTCCCCCACAAGCATGACTCATAGTCCTCAGTGGCTAGCTCTGCTATTCACACTAACTCAGTCAGATACTTCCTTCAAATCCTTCAATTTTCTGAAGTTCCCTCCTTATATCTGGGGCTGACTGACTGGCAAAGGCAAGATCGTCTAATTGAGCTATTGTGCAGTTTCTCTGAAGTTTACCTCAAGTTGTCTAGCTTAGGTAAACAAACCTTTAAAGACAACAAAATATAGAACTCAATAACCACAAAGGTGTGTTACTATAACATAGTTTTATTCTCTAGAATAACCCTCATTTACAGAGATAGCCAAATCAGGACTAATTTATTTGAAAAACAAGTCCAGTTTTAACAAACTTGGCCTAACTATTTACATAAGCTCAGCAAGAACAGTGAGTGATCATATAGATCTTTTAGAATCTGCTTTGCTGGAACTTTTTATAAGGAACATCTAGGTTGAATTTGTAATAGCTTCTCCAGGCCAGAAGCCAAGCCATATACTTGTCATCAGACATGCCTGCAATACCAGTCAATTTGGGCGAATTCCTCTTTCTGAGATTCCCAATGTATCCCGAGCTTCCTGCACCTGCCAGGAAGTGACATTCTTTACACACCTGGTGAGGCTGCTGGGAACTCTGTAAGCAAGGAATCAGGCCAACAGTTTTAAGGGGCTTTATAGCTCCAGATTTTATAAGGTCAACCTTAGTTCCTTTAAGCTGTCTGGTCATATCTGAGTCTTTTTCAAATATGACCTTCCAGTCAAAGCCTTGGTAAAATAACCAGTGTTTCCAATGGTGTCCTGTTACAAGGAGAACAGATTCTTATTGAACTTATGCAAATAACTGATTGTCATGGAAGAAAGAATATTTACTGAGACCCTTTGAGTTTTAGAGGGTTCAGATAGAGAGAAAAGTTGAATGCCTTGATTTGTTTATAAGTGAATATTTTTACATTTTTGTAAGTTACAGATAACTTAAGAAAAGTTTCCCTAGTCTGGAAGAGTAAACATTACAGAACCAGTAATGTTTAAAATAAGACAAAACATTAAGAGACATAACATTACAATCTTTCAGTTCATCTAGTCCCATGTTACTAATTCTGATTTAGTTCGAATGCAGCTCTTACTTCTGGAAACTCTTAGCCATTTCAGTTCCAGGATTTCAGTATGTCAAAGACCTGTATTTGTCCTGAAAGTCTCCCATATGAATTTTCTTTAAGGCGGAATTCATTTTACAAGAGAATTAAAACAATTACAAATGACAAAAACTCAGAATAGATATGGTTAAATATCAAGTGATGACCCTATCAAAACATTAAAACTTTAGGAAATGTATAGAACCTCTAGAGTAGTTACAGCATTTACCCAAATGTAACCCAGGGTTTATCATTGGTTTAACAACACTTCCTGAGTAACTTAGCCGATCAAGGGAAAGCCTTATGAGTCAAAGAGATCTCATTTACAATTCTGAGCAGGCGAAGAGAAAACCACTTACATTTTCTTAGAAACATCTCAATCTCTAATGAAGACTAAATATTAACCAGTTGTGAACTGTTAAAACAGAATTCTTAGAAGGCAAATTTATGAATCAGTTAAGCACAAAACATGTTTACCAACAGATTTCAAAAGCACAAACCTAATTCCAGCAACAAATGCTTTAGCATTTTATCCCATTTGGTTAAGACCTAGATGTCCAACAAATTTAATTCCATTTGTCATCCAAGCAAAACTTTAAAGTTTCAGGTTACCAAAGACTTTGAAAGCTACTTTAACAATTACCCATTAAAACTTTGAGACAGACAATTAATCATCAGTTCAGTTATTTCTTTGCTAACGGATTTTAACAAATAACATGAGCTTATTTGACCTTTAGTAAACTTTGATTGAAGTTTCACATTTACTGCTGTTAATTTTAAAGACATGTCTATCTTAATTAAACCAACAAACTTAACTTAGTTCAAATACTGATTTACGTTTCACCTGGGCCCACTCCACTTTTAATGTTTACCTGAAACATGGGTGGGAAGATCTGGAGTGGGGGGGTGTTAGGTCCAGGGGCTGCTCTTCTTGCTCCTTGACAGTGAAGAGAGAAGGAACCATGGTGCAGGAAGCACCGAGGATGGTCTAGAGGCCAGTTGTGCAGGCCACACCCAAGTTGGTGCAGGAACAGAAGGGGGAGATAGAAGAACAAAGTGCTGCCAGAAAGCAAAGAAAGAATTCCCAGTTTCAGAGAGTTTTCCTGGGTAAACCTTGTCACCCAACTGGGTGGTTTTACCTTGAAAATCCTTGAAATGCAGGAGAACAAGACTTAGGGGTGTCACAGGTCCCTTACTCTCCGCTTGCTCCATGTTTTCAAACACAACAAACAACACAACAGAAAACCAAAAGACAAGACAAAGACAACTGCAGACCCAGCAGCCCTTTCTCGACCAGATATCAAGTCTGAGGGTGTGCAAGATGTAATCCTAACTCAAAAACATACAACCTGCTGCTGGTGGGGATTTTCTCAGTCTGCTGACTGCCTAGGGTGACTCAAACCCCCGATGGCCACCTAGGGGGACTCAAACCCCCTGAACACCTAGGGGGACTCAAACTCCCGGTGACTGCCTAGGGGGACTCGACATCCCCGCATCCTCTCCAGTCCTGGGGAGCAATACTGCATCCAGTTTCTCCCCAGTGGGCTATACCCTGGAGCTCTGCAACCAGACAGACAGACAGACAGACAGGATCTTGAAGGGTGGGGACTCGAGATATTACCTCCGGAGGCTTTTCCCAGAAATTCTGATGCTGGCTCAATTCTCATCGTTTGATCATAGACAAGCCCCCAGAATGTTGGGGTCCGCTATCAAAGGAATGGGACTGAGGCACAGTGAAAGTTATGCAAAGCTTTATTCTATGCCAAGCATTAGAAGTCAGACTGACCAGCCATGGGAATGAAACTGAGAAAAAGTGAAAGTTATGAAGAGTTTTATTCTATGCCAAGCATTAGAAGTCCGAAGAGAGTGACCCCATCCCGATCTCACAGGCTGGTTTTATAGGGCATAACCACAGACCCAAGGTACGTGGCTTCTATTGTTTAGACATTTACTCCCAGAATCGATACCTGGAACTGATACCAGGAGTTACTGGGGCGTTTATTCCCAGAATGAAGTCCGTGGATGTAAACAACGATATGGCTACCTAGGGCCATATGGAGTCACGCTGGCTAAGCAGGCCCTAATAGTTAAATGGGTTTTAACATTAAATCGGCCCTAACAAAGAGATTGTATAAAATGAAATTAAAAGATTAATTATTACTAATAGTATTTCAAAAGGCAGACAAGAATAGAAATATTAGAACTGAGTAACATTCAGAAGATAAGGACAATATATTTGGTCTTAATCAAAGTCTTGAATGAGATTTGTGAAGCACAAATCTTGAAGAATAAAAATAAGAAGCAATCACACTTGGGAGCAGTCCAGTGAAATTGGAGAAAATGAACCAGAAAACAGAACAAGAATGTACTTGATCCAGAATTGTAGTTGACTTGGTGTATATGCACTTAAAAAAATATGGTAAATGGGGTTCATGTCCAAATAGAGATTCAAAGGGTACATGCACCACAATGTTCATAAGCTTTATCAATAATAGCTAAACTGTAAAAAGAGCCCCAATACATCAACTGACAGATGGATAAAGAAGAGATGGTATATGTACAATGAAATATTACTTAGCCATTAAAAAGAATGAAATCTTGCCATTTGCAATGACATGGATGGAGCTAGAGTGTATTATGCTAAGCAAAATAAGTTCATCAGAGAAAGACAGATACCCTATGATTTCACTCATTTGTAGAATTTAAGAAACAAAACAGATGAAGGGGAAGGGGAAAAAAAGAGAAAAGAGAAACAAACTGTAAAACATTTTCAATGTTAGAGAACAAACAAAGGACTGATGGAGGGAGGTGGGTGGGTGATGGGCTGAATGGGTGATGGGGATTAAGGAGGACACTTGTGATGAGCACTGGTTGTTGTATGTAAGTGATGAATCACTGAATTCTACTCCTGACGCCAATATTCCACTGTATGTTAACTAAAACTTAAATACAAAATTTTAAGCATTTATTTATTTATTTTAGCTAGAGAGAGCGTAAGAGTGGGAGGGGCAGATGGAGAGGGAGAGAGAATCTCAAGCAGACTCTGCAATGAGCCAGAGACTGATGCAGGGCTCTATCTCATGACCAAGAGATCATGACATGAGCCAAAGCCAGGAGTTGGACACTTAACTGACTGTACCACCCAGGCACCCCTTAAATAAAATCTTTTAAAAATCCACTTAGATATATCATGATTAGTTTTCCACATTTCAAATAAAATAGAAAAAATGCATTCTATGAAACAGATGTCAGTGTTCATGTATACCCTGGTTCTCCTTTTTTCTGTGTCTATGGAGATCTAAAATTCTCTGTTTCTCAAAATTTTGGTGTGGCTGTATGTTTTTCAGGACATTGAAATAGAAGCAGACATAATGTTTCACACTTCGTAGTATAAGCATTTAATTTCAAGTTCTCTACTATCTTTTTTAGATTTTATTTATTTGAGAGAGTGCATACTCACGCACAAATGGAAAAATGGGCAAAGGGAGAAGGAGAAGTAGACTCCCCAATAAGCAGAGAGCATGACTGTGGCTTGATCCCAGGACCCTGAGATCATGATCTGAGTGGAAGGCAAATGCTTAACCGAATGAGCTATCCAAGGAGCCAAAGTTCTCTACTATTTACCCGCTGTTCTCCTGCCCTAGTGGTGGTAGAAGTACATGTTAATATGGAGGTTCCAAATCATTAAGCAGCCTTTGATTCAAAGGTGACACATGGAGGGTAACAGCTCTGGAGAAAGACCGTGATGCACAGATGCTGGCAGTGAGTGAGAAACATATGAGTGATATAAAGAGCCACTGTTTAATTGCTCGGTTGTAGGGCAGTTCTATTTTTAGCTTTCTGAGTAACCTCTATACTGTTTTCCAGAGTGGATGCACCAGTATGCATTCCCACCAATGGTATAAGAAGATTCCCCTTTTTCTGCATCCTTACCAACATCTGTTGTTTCCTGTGTTGTTAGTTTTAGCCATTCTGACTGGTGTGAGGTGATACCTCATTGAGGTTTTAATTTGTGTTTCTTTGGTGATGAGTGATGTGGAGCATATTTTCATGAGTCTGTTAGCCATATGGATGTCTTTTTTGGAAAAGTGTTTATTCACATTTTCTGCCCATTTCTTAACTGGGTTATTTGTTTTTTGGTTGTTCAGTCTTATAAGTTCTTTATAGATTTTGGATACTAACCTTTTATCAGAAGAGTCATTTGCAAATATCTTCTCCCATTCTGTAGGCTGCCTTTTAGTTTTGTTGATTATTTCTTTCTCTGCGCAGAAGCTTTTTATCTTAATGAAGTCCCAGTAGCTCATTATTGCTTTTGTTTCCTTTGTTTTTGGCAATGTGTCCAGTAAGAAGTTGCTGTGGCTGATGTCAAAGAGGTTACTGCCTGTGTTCTCCTCCAGGATTTTGATGGTTTGCTGTCTCACATGTAGGTCTTTCATCCTTTTTAAATTTATTATTGCATATTGTGTACGGAAATGAACCAGTTTCATTCTTCTGCATGTGGCTGTCCAATTTTCTCAACACTGTTGAAGAAACTGTCTTTTTTCCATTGGGTATTCTTTCCTGCTTTGTCAAAGATTAGTTGACCTTAGAGTTTTGCATCCATTTCTGGATTTTCTTTTCTGTTCTGTTGAACTATGTGTCTGCTTTTATGCCAATACCATACTCTCTTAATAACTACAGCTTTATAATATAGCTTGAACTCTGCTGTGGTGATGTCTCCACTTTTGTCTTTCTTTTTCACAATTGCTTTGGCTTTTCTAGGTCTTCTGTGGTGCTGTACAAATTTTGGGGTTGTTTGTCCCAGCTCTGTGAAAAATGCTGGTGGTATTCTCATAGGAATTGTATTAAAAATGTAGATTGCTTTGGGTATGAGAGACAATTTTAACAAAGTTTGTTCTTCCAATCCCTGAGCATAGAATATTTTTGTGTTTCTCTGTGTCCTCCAATTTTTTTCATAAGTGTTCTATAGTTTTAAGTGGATTTTTTAAAACAACAATTCCTCCTAGAACAAGTTGAGTCCTTTTAAATGTCATGCTAATGCTTTGCTTCAGCACACAAAAAAATGTTTTTTAATAATGAGTTTATTCATTATCCTCTGTCTGCCATTTTAATTTTGGGGGGTATTATTACTTTTTTTAAAAGATTTATTTATTTGTTTATTTGACACAGAGAGAGAGATCCCAAATAGGCAGAGAGGCAAGCAGAGAGAGGGAGAAGCAGGCTCCCCGCTGAGCAGAGAGCTTGATGCAGGGCCAATCCCAGGACTCTGAGACCATGACCTGAGCCAAAGGCAGAGGCTTAACCCTCTGAGCCACCCAGGTGCCCTATATTATTATTTTAATATTAGATCTGTTAGATATGCCTTCAATACCCTCTCTTTCCTTGCATAATTCTGTATCTCAATTATTTTGTACTATGAATTATATTTTTCTTTTTATTTTTTTAAAGATTATATTTATTTATTTTGAAAAGAAAGGGAGAGAATCCAAGTGGGGAAAAGGAGAGGGATAAGCATACTCTGCTGAGTGTGAAGCCTGATAAGGGGCTTAATCTCAGGATCTTGATATCATGACCTGAACCAAAATCAGGAGTCAGAAGCTGAACTGACTGAGCCATCCAGGTGACCTTTAATTTTCTAAGCTACTGATTATGGAGGAGGAAAGTAATTACCAGCAGGATCTAGTTTGCTAAATGAGAGAGAATTGCTCTGCTTAAACTACTCTTTTTTTGGAGATTTGTGTTAAGGACAATTGAATCAATTACAGTTTTAGCCTCCATCATTCTCCTGATGACTGCTAAATTTCACTATTTTATGTACCAGCCAATTGGTCAAACGGATGATGGGGAAGGACAAGGGCTCCCACATTTTATGATCTTCACACAACAATCCCACTTCTATTTTTATATCTTTGTATGTCTACACCTAACACAAGGGAGTGTGGAAAATATTATTTCTAACCAATATACATGTGTCCAACTACACACTGTAGTTTTTTATTTTGTTATATGTCAGGAGAAGAGAGTGGGTATTAGGAAGATCTAGCACAATTTCTGCTATAAATTGTTTGGAAGATTAAATCCCAAGGGGATTATTTTATTTGTCTAGTAGTTTTAAATAAAATTATATTTTCTAATATAAAATTTCACTATTGCTGAATCATGAAATTTAGTTTAAAAATGAATGCATAAAGTATACACTAAATTAGTAATAATTATTACAAATTACATTAATCTGTAATAGGCACTTTGTTATTTGTTATCTAAAACTAAAATGGATTGAATATGGTACCAAGAATAGTAATTGTTCTCCTTTGCAAAATATTAAAGAATAATTAATTCCAGAAACATACTTTGGCTCTATTGATATTGTCTGTGTATTTTCTATTTTACCAGATTTCAACCACAAAAAAAGTCATACATCTAATACAATAGTATTTTTGTTGGTTTTGAGTTTCTCTTCCTGTAAAAATATTTGCACTCTTGTGTGAAAGTCCTATAGTTATGTATGTTTGTGAGACAGATTATAGATTACTCAAGAATACAAATGAAAATAAATAAAATTATTTGTGCTTTTATGATCTATGAATAGGAAAATCATACTGTGATTAGGGGGAGCATAAATTTTGGAATCAGCCAGATATAAGTTTGAAATAAAGTTCTGTATACACTGTGTCCACATGACCGCCATAAGCCTTAACTTCTTTGCCTGTAAAATGAGGCTAATAGAAATTACCCCATTGATTATTACAATAATTAAATGAGATAATGTATGTAAAACACCAACACAATGATTGGGCTGTCACCTCCTCCCAAATTATATGGCAAAACAGCTCAAAGTAAGGAATATTTACTTTGGTATTCTTAGTCAAATATCAAGTGTGAGCAATATCATTGTTGAATTCTTTCTGAAGACATGGTTAAGAGAATAAGGAACTCAGCTTTATGGTAAAACATCCATACATTCACAGGCATCTAATAACTTACCTCACATAAAAACAGCACATGCATCAACATCCAAATATATATTTACATAAGTCTAATCTAAATGTAGGCCCTCCATCAATCTAATCTCCTGAATGTTGGAAGATGAAATGTTAAAATTGCAATGATTCTTATCTCACCTCAGAATTATCCATGTCCTTAAAAAGAAATAATGGACTTACTAAGCTGGATTAATAAGGACTGGATATACCCTCTTGTCTGAAACAGCCAAGAAACAAAATATATGAAACAATGTTTTTCAAGACATTGGAATGATTGAAAATCAGTAATTCCCAAAAGATAGAAAACAAGTAAGAGGATCACTATGACTGTCACTCCTTACTGCCTTGAGAGGGGCTCCAGTCCATGACAAGGAAGACCAAACCAAGCAGAGCATGGCCAACTACCTGATTTGAGGATACAGGGCAGAAAGTCTGAAGAGACTAACCTGGCTAGACTTCACAGGGTATGTTATGGGTTAGGAGAAAACAAGCAGAGAAAACTCTGATGTCTACAAAGCTACCCGTCTCCCTCCAAATCAAGTGAGGAAATTAGAGAAGTCTGGGGAAAACATACCTGAAAGGATGCTTGGTGTTCACACTGGGTTGGAAAATTGCCTCTTCCCACCAACCAGACTGGAAAATCTCATATCTCACAGGGCATTATCTGGAGCATGCAGAATGAAAATAATAAGCCCTAGGCTGATTACTACTCTAGTCTGCCTCTACCAACTCCACCCCCATCCAACAAATTTTAAAATGAAGACGCAAAAGGATAAGCCTGTTTCTAAGTAACTTAAAAATATTCCAATACAAATTCAAGACTACTTAGAAGGAATTGAAAAAAGATAACAAAAAAGGGTAAAATTCACAAACTCTGTAATCCAAGGGAAAAAAAAAAAAGGCAAGGCATGTAAAGATAAGGGAAAATAAAACCCGTAATGAGGAACAAATTTAATCAATCCAGCGCCAACCCAGAATTGACACAGAATTTAGACTTAACAGAAAAAAGCATTAAAATAATTGTTATCACTGTATTTTAGATGTCAGTAGAAGTATGGAAGAGAACAAAAAGTGCAAGTCATGTTTACATCTCAAAACTACAATGTTATTTGGTAAAGCATACGCTGGGTAGGATTAACAATGGATTAGGTATTTTAAGGATTAATAACCTTGAACAAACTTCTAATTAATTTACAGGTCAAAAAGTCATAAAAGTAACTGAAGGAAAATGAAACATGCAAATTAATCAAATGTAAAAGAAATACTCAGAGGAAACAAAAGCTTTAAATGAATCCATTAAAAAGGAAGAAAGGCCTTAAATCAATAAACAAACATCCTCCTTAAGAACTGTGAAGAGAAAAAAAAAAAAAGAACTGTGAAGAGAAGAGCAAAGTAAAACCAAAGCAAGCAGACAGAAGAAAACAATAAGGAGTTAAAAAAATAAAAACCAGGATGCCTGGGTGGCTCAGTTGGTTAATTCTTTGCCTTCAGCTCTGGTCATGGTTCCAAGGGTCCTAGGATCAAGCCCCACATTGTTCTCTCTGCTAGGAAGGGGCCTGCTTCTCCCTCTCCCTCTGCCTGCTACTACTCCTGCTTGTCTCTCCCTCTCTCTCTGTCAAATAAATAAATAATATCTTTAAAAAAATAAAAATAAAAACCAGAAAAATAATAAACCAGCTTTTATTATTGAAATGATCAACAAATTCAATAATCCTTTAGCTAGAATGATCAAAGGGAAAAAAAAAGGAATGACATATTTAAAAAAAATGGAAGTAGAGAACATCACTAGCTAATTTGTAATAATTAAAATATTTATGAGGGAAGATTATGAGCAAATTTATACCAAGTAGGTGATTTAACCAAAGTAGAAAAATTCCTAGAAAGATACGAATTATTAAAACTGATTAAAAATGAATTAGAAATCTACATAGACTTATAAAAAGTAGAGGAATTGATTAGTAATTTAAAATATTTCAACAAATAAAAGCCTGGGCCTAGGTGGATTCATTGTGAATTTAATAAGGAAATGATACAGATTATACACAAATATGTTCAGAAAATATAGAAGCAGTAAATACTTCTCATCTTAGTTCAGGCTGCTATAACAGAATACCATAGACTACATGGCTTTAACAACAAATCATTAATATAACCATTATACTGGGGATTAGAATTTCCATGTGTGATGTTTAGAAGGACACAAACATTCAGTCCACAACAACATCTTATTCTATGAGTCGTATTGCTCTGGTATCAAAACCAGAAAAAGGCATCTCGGGAAATGAAAATTACAAATGAATATCAATCATGAATATAGATATAAAAATCCTTAACAAAATATTAGCACACTCAAAATAGGAATTTATAAAAACTATTATATATTGCTTACAGAATTTCCAATTATATAGGTTTATACCCACACCCTATCCAGGAGCTTGGCACTTGCAAATTTCTCTCCCTTGACTTTGTGACATACTTTCATAGATTAGAGTAAGAAAAGGAAAAAATAACATTGCAGTATAGAAAACTAGGAAACTACATTAAATAAGTGATGGTAGTTAACATAATCACAGGGGTGTGTGTGTGTGTGTGTGTGTATAATAGTTATATCATGTGCCCTCTGATGTATAACAAGGTACAAATACAAGGATTTGAGGGCACCTGGGTGGCTCAGTTGGTTTAGCAATTTTCTTTGGCTCAGATCATGATCCTGGAGTCCCAGAATCAAGTCCAGCATCAGACTCCCTGCTTAGCAAGGAGTCTGCTTATCCCTCTCCCCTCTCATGCTTTCTCTCAAATAAAAAATAAATAAATAAATAAATAAATAAATAAGTCGGAGAAGGAGAAGGAGAAGGAGGAGGAGGAAGAGAAGGAGAAAGTATTTGACATTACATAAAACACCAGGTAATAATCAGCTTTTACAGCATTTTACCTGGCTGATCACTTAGCTGGATTAGCCATTACAGGCTACCTTCTGCTACCTTAGTAACTCCAGAAGTGTTAACAGGCTAACACAAAAGGTATTAATTTATATTCAAGAAAATTCTATCATTACAGAGTTTTTTTTTCCTAGCAGCTCTTCTCTGTAAGAACTCAGGCTCTATTGATCTCATGGTACTATCATCCATCATGAATCTTTTCAGATTTTTGCAGAAGTGAAGGGAAGAAAAAGAGTCTTAAGACCAGCAATTACGTTTATAAAAAAAAAAAATCACTTCTGCCCCCCAACCCATTGGCCCCATATACCTGCAATAGGGAGAGTAAAAGTTTTCTTGTTGTAAAGTGTATTCAATCCATAAAGGGAGGATGGATACCTTTATGTACTCGAGCACTAGAAGCATATACTAAAAATATCCCTAAAATTTTGTAAGGTTGGGGGAGCCTGGGTGGCTCAGTTGGTTAAGCATCTGCCTTTGGCTCAGTTCGTGATCCCAGGGTCCTGGATTGAGTCCTGCATCAGGCTCCCTGCCTCCTTCTCCCTCTCCTTCTGCCCCTCCTCATTTCTTCTACTCTCTCTCTCTCTCAAATAACTAAATAAATCTTTTTAAAAATTCTGTAGGATTATAACCAAACATCCAAATAAAATGTGTTTGCTATTTGTTTGTGTCATAGAAACATTTTATGGTCAGTGTCCTAAAGGTTTCCTCTCCATACAGTTGTTTTAGCACCATCCATAGGTTGAGTTGTTTTTTGTTTGTTTGTTTGTTTGTTTTAAAGATTTTGTTTATTTATTTGACAGACAGAGATCACAAGTAGGCAGAGAGGCAGGGGGAAGTCGGCTCCCTGCTGAACAAAGAGCCCGATGCAGTGCTTGATTCCAGGACCCTGAGATCATGACCTGAGGTGAAGGCAGAGGATTTAACCCACTGAGCCACCCAGGTGCCCCCATAGGTTGAGTTTTAACAGCTGTTTAAGGATATTCTGGTTCTTAGGTGGAGGTATTTAGCTTTTGGGAATCCTTCTGGGATTCTGTATCAAACCAACTTCATTTATGTCTTGATTATTTGTTTTTTTGTTAATCTTGCCCTGATTTCACATATCATTTTTTTTTTAGATTTGTATTTCCATCTTATTCTTATACTCGTTATTAAATTTCCATTGAAAAATATGTTATGCACACACAATAACAATCTGGGATATATAGTGAGATAAATATTTAAAATAATTTTGAAAGCATAAAGACCTAGCAATAAAATTGAATGAGAATTGTGAAGCAATTTGTGGGAGGGAAAGCTTTAAAGTTCTTTGGCAAGAAATTAAATAAAACATAGCCACTTATTCAATAAGTAGAAAAGACATTATGAAACAGTAATTTGTCCTTATATTGATCAATATATTGAATGAAAGACCTCTGGCTTTCCCAACAAAATAGTGATTTATCACATATCGATGGCTCTTTTCCTCAAATCCAAGTCAAAGGTAATAATGGAAACAAGAGGATGGTTGGAACCAAGATTGATGGAGCTGAGAAACTTACTTCAAAACAGTGAACAACCCGGAAGAGACAGAGGCAGTTGATTCTCACCTGGGTAAAGAAAGAAACAGTGGCCCAGATCAGAAGCAGGAAGGGCACCCAGGCAAGAAGGAAGTTTGTTTTGCCTCAGTGTAAAGAAGTCTGGAAGAGTTGTGACAGAGGAAGAATAGCATTCTTTATTCCATTGGCTAGTGTCTGTCTTGTTTTATACTATTAAAAACCATGGGTGTGTTACTTTTCTAATTGTACATAAAATATAGGTGAAAAATTCCCATAGTTTTGTGATCCTTACCATTTTGCATGAGTCCAGACGTATTTTTATATAGATTCAGGTTACTCCTATTTTTAAAAAATTTTTAAAAATAAACATATAATGTATTATTAGCCCCAGGGGTACCGGTCTATTAATTGTCAGGTTTACACACTTCACAGATCTCACCATAGCACATACCATCCCCAATGTACATAACCCCACCACCCTCTCCCTAGCCCCTCCTCCCAACCCCCTTCAGTTTGTCTCTTATGGTTTGTCTCCCTCCCGATCCCATCTTGTTTCATTTATTCTTTTCCAACCCCCAAGCCCCCCACGTTGCATCTCCACTTCCTCATATCAGGGAGATGATGTGACAGTTGTCTTTCTCTGATTGACTTATTTCACTAAACATAATACCCACTAGTTCCATCCATGTCATCGTAAATGGCAAGATTTCATTTCTTTTGATGGCTGCATAGTATTCCATTGTATATATATAACACGTCTTCTTTATCCATTCATCTGTTGATGGACATCTAGGTCATTTCCATAGTTTGGCTATTGTGGACACTGCTGCTATAAATATTCAGGTACACGTGCCCCTTCAGATCACTATGTTTGTATCTTTAGGGTAAATACCCATAGTGCAATTGCTGGGTCATAGGGTAGTTCTATTTCAACATTTTGAGGAACCTCCATGCTCTTTTTCACAGTGGTTGCACCAGCTTGCATTCCCACCAACAGTGTAGGAGAGTTTCCCTTTCTCGGCATCCTTGCCAGCCTCTGTCATTTCCTGACTTGTTAATTTTAGCCATTCTGACTGCTGTGAGGTGATATCTTATTGTGGTTTTGATTTGTATTTCCCTGATGCCAAGTGATGTGGAGCACTTTTTCATGTGTCTGTTGGCCACCTGGATGTCTACTTTGCAGAATTGTCTGTTCATGTCCTCTGCCCATTTCTTAATTGGATTCTTTGTTCTTTGGGTGTTGAGTTTGCTAAGCTCTTTATAGATTTTGGATACTAGTCCTTTACCTGATATGTTGTTTGCAAATATCTTCTCCCATTCTGTCAATTGTCTTTTGGTTTTGTTAACTCTTTCCTTTGCTGTGCAAAAGCTTTTGATCTTGATGAAGTCCCAATAGTTCATTTGTGCCCTTGTTTCCCTTGCCTTTGGCGATGTTCCTAGGAAGATGTTGCTGCGGCTGAGGTCGAAGAAGTTGCTGCCTACGTTCTCCTCAAAGATTTTGATGGATCCCTTTCTCACATTGAGGTCCTTCATCCATTTTGAGTCTATTTTCGTGTGTGGTGTAAGGAAGTGGTCCAATTTCATTTTTCTGCATGTGGCTGTCCAATTTTCCCAACACCATTTGTTGAAGAGGTTGTCTTTTTTCCATTAGATATTCGTTTCTGCTTTGTCGAAAATGAGTTGACCATAGAGTTGAGGGTCTATTTCTGGGCTCTCTATTCTGTTCCATTGATCTATGTGTCTGTTTTTGTGCCAGTACCATGCTGTCTTGATGATGACAGCTTTGTAATTGAGCTTGAAGTCCGGAATTGTGATGCCACCAACTTTGGCTTTCTTTTTCAATATTCCTTTGGCTATTCAAGGTCTTTAGTGATTCCATATAAATTTTAGGATTATTTGTTCCATTTCTTTGAAAAAAATGGATGGTATTTTGATAGGGATTGCATTAAATGTGTAGATTGCTTTACGTAGCATAGACATTTTCACAATATTTGTTCTTCCAATCCAGGAGCATGGAACATTTTTCCATTTTTTGTATCTTCTTCAATTTCCTTCATGAGTACTTTATAGTTTTCTGAGTATAGATTCTTAGCCTCTTTGGTTAGGTTTATTTCTAGCTATCTTATGGTTTTGGGTGCAATTGTAAATGGGATTGACTCCTTAATTTCTCTTTATTTTGTCTGTTGTTAGGGTAAAGAAATTCAATTGATTTTTGTGCATTGATTTTATAACCTGACACTTTACTGAATTCCTGGACAAGTTCTTGCAGATTTGGAGTGGAGGCTTTTGGGTTTTCCACATATAGTATCATATTGTCTGCAAAGAGTGATAGTTTGACTTCTTCTTTGCCAATTTGGGTGCCTTTAATTTCCTTTTATTGTCTGATTGCTGAGGCTAGGACTTCTAGTAGTATGTCGAATAGCAGTGGTGATAAGTGACATCCCTGCCATGTTCCTGACCTTAACAGAAAAGCTTTCAGTTTTTCTCCATTGAGAATAATATTTGCGGTGGGTTTTTCATAGATGGCTTTGATAATATTGAGGTATGTTCCCTCTATCCCTACCCTTTGAAGAGTTTTGATCAGGAAGGGATGCTACACTTTGTCAAATGCTTTTTCAGCATCTATTGAGAGTATCCTATGGTTCTTGTTCTTTCTTTTATTAATGTGTTCTATCACATTGATTGATTTGCGGATGTTGAACCAACCCTGCAGCCCTGGAATAAATCCCACTTGGTCGTGGTGAATAATCCTTTTAATGTACTGTTGAATCCTATTGGCTAGTATTTTGGTGAGAATTTTTGCATCTATGTTCATCAAGGATATTGGTCTGTAGTTCTCTTTTTTGGTGGGATCCTTGTCTGGTTTTGGGATCAAGGTGATGCTGGCCTCATAAAATGAGTTTGGAAGTTTTCCTTCCATTTCTATTTTTTGGAACAATTTCAGGAGAATAGGAATTAGTTCTTCTTTAAATGTTTGGTAGAATTCCCCTGGGAAGCCGTCTGGCCCTGGGCTTTTCTCCTGCTCCTTTAGGTGTAGGATTAAGTTGTGTATTTGAGACCTTTCTTGTTTCTTTCTTTTTTTTTTAAGATTTTATTTATTTATTTGACAGATTGAGATCACAGAGAAGCAGGCAGAGAGGAGCAATCAGGCTCCCTGATGAGCAGATATCCCCAAGTGGGGCTGGATCTCAGGACCCTGGGATCATGACCTGAGCTGAGGGCAGAGGCTTTAACCTAGTGAACCACCCAGGTGCCTCTTAGTGTCCTTTCTTGTTTCTTGAGAAAGGCTTGTATGGCTATATATTTTCCTCTCAGGACTGCCTTTGCTGTGTCCCACAGATTTTGAACCGTTGTGATTTCATTATCATGTTTCCATGAATTTTTTCAATTCTTCTTTAATATCCTCATTGACCCGTTCATTCTTTAGAAGGATGCTGTTTCGTCTAGAAGGATTTAAAAGGATTCTGTTTCTGTATTTCGTTTCTTTCCAAATTTCCTCTTGTGTTTGAGTTCTAGCTTCAGAGCATTGTGGTCTGAAAATATACAGGGAATGATCCCAATCTTTTGATACTGATTGAGACCTGATTTATGACCCAGGATGTGATCTATTCTGGAGAATGCTCCGTGTGCATTGGAGAAGAATGTGTATTCTATTGCTTTGGGATGGAATGTTATGAATATATCTATGATGTCCATCTGGTCTAGTGTGTCATTTAAGGCCTTTATTTCCTTGTTGATCTTTTGTTTGGATGATCTGTCCATTTCAGTAAGGGGAGTGTTAACGTCCCGTACTAATATTGTATTATTGTCGATGTGTTTCTTTGATTTTGTTTTAATTGGCTTATATAGTTGGCTGCTCCTATGTTAGGGGCATAGATATTTAAAATCGTTAGATCTTCTTGTTGGACAGACCCTGTGAGTATTATATAGCGTCCTTCCTCAGCTCTTATTATAGTCTTTGGCTTAAAATCTAATTGATTGGATATAAGGATTGCCACCTTAGCTTTCTTCTGATGCCCATTAGCATGGTAAATTTTTTTCCACACCCTCACTTTAAATCTGGAGTTGTCTTTGGGTCTAAAATGAGTTTCTTGTAGGCAGCATATTGATGGGTTTTGGTTTTTTTATCCATTCTGATACCCCGTGTCTTTTGATTGGGGCATTTAGCCCTTTTACATTAAGGGTAACTATTGAGAGATATGAATTTAGTGCCATTGTATTGCCTTTAAGGTGACTATTACTGTATATTGTCTCTGTTCCTTTCTGATCTACTACTTTTAGGTTCTCTCTTTTCTTAGAGGACCCCTTTCAATATTTCCTGTAGAGCTGGTTTGGTGTTTGCAAATTCTTTCCTTTTTTGTTTGTCTTAGAAGCTTTTTACCTCTCCTTTTATTTTCAATGATAGCCTAACTGGATATAATATTCTTGGATGCGTGTTTTGCTCATTTAGTGCTGTGAATATATCATGCCAGTTCTTTCTGGCCTGCCAGGTCTCTGTGGATAAGTCTGCTGCCAATCTAATACTTTTATCATTGATGTTACAGACTTCTTTTCCCGCGCTGCTTTCAGGATTTTCTCTTCGTCACTAAGACTTGTAAATTTTACTATTAGATGATGGAAAGTGGACCTATTATTGTTTTTGAGAGGGGCCGTGATTGTATAGTGGTTAGTATTCTGCGTTGTGTGTTTTTGAGAGTATTCTCTTCATCTCCTAGATTTGATGCTTGTTCCTTTTGCCATACTAGGGAAATTCTCTCCAATAATTCTCTCCAATATACCTTCTGCTCCCCTCTCTCTTTCTTCTTCTTCTGGAATCCCAATTAGTCTAATGTTGTTTCTTCTTATGGTATCACTTATCTCTCGAATTCTCCTCTTGTGGTCCAGTAGTTGTTTGTCTCTCTTTTGCTCAGCTTCTTTATTCTCTGTCATTTGTTCTTCTATATCACTAATTCTTTCTTCTGCCTCATTTATCCTAGCAGTAAGAGCCTCCATTTTTTATTGCACCTCATTAATAGCTTTTTGATTTCAACTTGGTTAGATTTTAGTTCTTTTATTTCTCCAGAAAGGACTTTTATTTCTCCAGTCAGGGTGTCTCTATTACCTTCCATGCCTTTTTGAGCCCAGCTAGAACTTTGAGAATCATCTGATATATTACCAATGTCTCTATTGATTAGGTCCCTAGCCTTTGGTACTGCATCTTCTTCTTTTTTTTGTGGTGAGTTTTTCTGCCTTGTCATTTTGTCCATATGAATGAGCAAATAAAATACTAAAAGGGTGGCAAAGACCCTAGGAAAATGTGCTTTAACCAAATCAGAAGAGACCCCAAATCACGGGAGGGGGATAAAGCAGGTAAAAAGAAGTTTGGAACAAAAAGAAAAATAAAGAAAAAATATAAAAAAGAAAAAATATGTATATTTTTAACTGGTGACTCAAACAGGGTCACCCACTTAATTTTGGGAGTATTTTGCTCTCTTAGAAGAAACTACCTCCCAAAATTTTAAAGAGTGAAAAACATATATAAAGGGTAAACACAATGAAGGGATCGGATATGACTATAAAGATGAAAAAAAATTTTTTTTTTATTTCTAAAGAAGTAGTTGATAAGTTGATTGGGAGAATAAAGAAAAAGAAAGTGGAGAGACTTTGCTCATGCTAGAGACTAGAACAAGCCCGGTGCTAGATTTAGGGTGTATTTGATCTATTAGAAGAAGTTGTACTCCAAATTTTTTAGAAGAAAATGTCCCTATGTCTATACAAAAAATAAAGTTAAATACAATGAAGGATAAAACATGATTATAATAATGAAGTTTCATAAAAGATTTTTTTATGAAAGGTATTAAGATAAACTAGTTAAAAATGTTAAAATTAGCAGAAAAAAAATAAAATAAAAAAAAATTAATTATCTTTGCAAGACTGAAGATTCATGGGGAGAAAGCCATCAATTCCATGCTTTGCTTTCCCCTCCTCTGGAATTCCACTGTTCTGCTTGGTAAGTGAACTTGGTCCTGCCTGGATTTCTTGTTGATCTTTTGGGGTAGGGGTCTGTTGTAGTGATTTTCAAGTGTCTTTGCCCCAGCAGGAATTGCACCGCCCTTACCAGGGGCCAGGCTAAGTAATCTGCTCGAGTTCGCTTTCGGGTGCTTTGGTTCCCTGAACGCTTTCCGTGTAGTTCCAGAGGACGGGAATGAAAATGGCAGCCTCACAATCTCTGGCCAGGAGGTGATGAGAGCTCAGGGCCCCACTCCTCAGTGTGCCCTAGGGAAAAGCGCTCAATCACTCCCATCTCCCTGGCCTCTGGCCATGCTTGAAGAAAAGCGCTAAGTCACTCCCATCTCACTGGCCTCTGGCTGTGCTCCAAGCTCACCCAGCCTGTGACTAAGCATCTCTGTCTCTGGCACACAGGTCTGCCTGGAGTCTCTGAACCCCCAGATCCCTGAGCTTTTCCATCGGGGATCTCCCTGGATCTTGTGTGGACCCCACTCACAGAGCAGTGGCCTGTGCCATGGATTACGGTTCAAGGTAACCCTGAGTTGAGAGCTCACTCCTCAGCTCTGTCTCTGTAGCCAGCTTCCCTGCTCTAATACCTGCAAGCTCTGCTACACTCAGACACCCCCGATCCTTCTGTGACCTCGCGGGACCTGGACCCCATTGTCCCCACATGGACTTCACCCTGGTTTACCCTCTGGAGCAATGTCCCTCAGTGGAGCAGACTTTTAAAAGTCCTGATTTTGTGCTCCATTGCTCTGCCCCTCGCTGGGAGCCAGTCCCTTTCCCCGTGGTCTATCTTCCTGTCGCTTTGGATTCACTTCTCCACCGGTCCTACCTGTCAGAAAGTGGTCGATTTTCTGTTTCTAGAATTGTTGTTCTTCTCTTCAATCTCCTGTTGGATTTGCCAGTGTTTGAAATGGTTTGATAAGCTATCTAGCTGAACTCCTGCTACCTCATGTCATCTCAGCCTGCTATTTCTTCACCATCTTGACTCCTCCCTCCTAGATTCAGGTTACTTATATTTTGTTCCCTGCTAGGTATACTTTGTTCAACTTTTGAAAATTTCATTTAAAATTAGAGATTTCTCAGTGTGGGTGTATTTGCTTGCTTAGTAGAGAATGCATTTTCTTCTTCACTGGAAATATTTGAATGTCAGATTTTCATTTAAAATTTTCTCATTTATCTTGAATAACATTTCGTCAAGTGGTTTAAATTATTGAAAATAAAAATCAGTAGCCCCAGATTATTTTTCATAATCTTAGGAGCTTATCAGTTTTAGCCTTTAAACAGACAATGAATGGGACAAGAACTTTTCCTGATGTCTAGAAATGATCATGAAGTCCCATAATGAAGGTAGAACATGTTCTGATGTATGGCTCTATTTGTAGAAATCCTTTTTTTTTCCTCCCAAGAAATACAGTACTGTCTTTAGAAAAGTGCCTTAGAGACATTAATAATTAACCTGTAAGGAGAATGGCATCCTCTATGACAAGTGGATGGACAGAACAGCAAGCTGCCTTGTAACATTGAGACACATTGTAGTGGTCTGAGGCTATTTCACTTCCTGTCCAAGTTGTTGCAGAATCTGCAGTATTTCAGAATTTATGAGCATGTTATATTTCAAGTTCTACAAAAAGTCTTTGTTAACATAATGACACACTCCATTCTTACTGTCAGGTCTGCATTATTAAAAATTCACAATTACAAAAACTCACAATTATAGCTGTCCAACACGTTACCAATGACAGGAAAAGAGAAGATACAACTTTGTACATTACACTAGTTTTTATATGTAGTCAACTGTAAAGAATAATGCCAAAGCCTTTTTTAAAATAATCAGTTCATTTTCCCATATAGTTAGTTCTGTTCTTAATAGTTCTTAATATTAAACAAATCAGAAATTCATTAGTGTGCATCAACTCATTTTTCCCAGTAAAAATTAGCTATGCTGTAATACAGTTAAAACAGTACACACTGAAGTAGAATAATTGCAAGTCAAATATTATCCACTTATTCCAATTAAAATACATCCTGGCTTATTACTTACCATAATCACCACTGTAGTCACAAATATTCACTGTATTCACAAATATAAATATAAGATCATATACACATACACACCCACACAATCCATATATTTATAAGTAGCTTTGTGTTATATACTTTCTGAAGCATTTTCCTTTACATATATTAAGGTAAATTGTAAGTTAGAGAGCTCTATTCAGCCACACACACACAAAAATGAATTGTAGACAGGAAGAAAACTGGTTTTGGAGAGAAGAAAGAAATAGATTCACATTTGGCTTCATAATATACTTTATGTTCTTTTTTATTAAAACTTTTTTTTTTAAATTTTTCTATCAGAGAGAGAAAGCACAAGCAGGGGGAGTGGCAGGCATTGGGAGAAACAGACACCCCACTGAGCAAGGAGCCCCATGTGGGACTTGATCCCTTCAATCATGACCCAAGCCAAAGGCAAACAGACGCTCAACAAACTGAGTCAGGCAGGCATCCCTTAAGACTTTTTTTTTTTTTTTAACAGCGATTTTAGGTTTACAACAAAATTGAGAGGAAGGTACAGAGATTTCCAATATACCTGCTGTTGCAAATATGCATAGCCTCCTAATTATCAACATTATTCACCAGAATGATTTTTTTAACCAATGTTTATCTTTTTAACCCAAGATAAACCTATATTAAGACATAAGGTTACCCAAAGTGCATAGTTTACATTTTAGTTCACTTTTGGTGGTGTACATTCTATGAGTTTGGGAAAATGTAAAATCACGGGTATCCATCATGATACCATACAGAGTATTTTCACTGTCCTCTGTGTTCTATTTATCCCCTACCTCCTCAGCCTCTGATAATCACTGATCTTTTTTACTTTCTTCCTAGTTTTGCCTTTTCCAGAACTTATTATAGCTGAAATCATGCAATTAGCAGCCTTCTAAGATTCACTTCTTTCGCTTTGTAATATGGATTAAAGTATACTTCACATCTTTCATGATATGGTAATTCATCTCTTTTTCACACCAAATAATGTGTAATTGTCTGGTTGTGCCAAAGTTTACTTTTTTTTTTTAAGGATTTATTTGAGAGAGAGAGAATGGGGTTAGCGCAGAGGGAGCAGGAGAGAGGATCTTCAGCAGACTGTGCTGAACCTGGAGCATGATTCAGGGCTCAATTCCACAACCCAAGTAAAGACCCGAGCAGAAACCAAGAGTCAGACATGTGACTGACTGCGCCATCAAGGTGCCCCTGGATATACCATAGTTTTTAACCAATTCACCTCATTAAGGACATCTTGGATACTCAAGTTTTAGCAATTATGAATAAAGTTGCTGTAAACATTCTTGTGAATGTTTTTGGATGGACTTCAATTCTCATCTCCTTTGGGTAAATATCAAGGAGAATGATTGTTGGATGGTATGTTAAGAGTATGTAAGTTTTTAAAGAAACAACCAAACTGCCTTCCAAAGTGACGATAGCATTTTTCTGTTTCTACCAGAAATTGTTCCATATGTGTTGCTCACCATTCGTACCAACACTGGGTGTTGCCAGTGTTATAGATATTGGCCATTCTAATAGGTGTGTAGTGGTATCTCATTTTTTTAAAATTTGACTATAATTTGCCTACGATGTTACATTAGTTTCAGATATACCACATAGTGATCAGCATCTCTGTGTTATGCTGTGCTCATGACAATCATAGTTACTATGTGTCACCGTGCAATACTATTACAATATCATTGATGATATTCACCATCCTGTACCTTTTATCTCCCATGATTTTTTTGTTTATTCATTTGTTTTATTTTTTAGATTCCACATATAAATGAAATCATATGCTATTTGTCTTTCTCTGTCTAACTTATGTCACTTAGCATAATGCTCTCTAAGTCTATCCATGCTGTCACAAATGACCAGATACCACTCTTTTTTATGGATGTATAATACTCCATTATATATCCATTTATCTGTCTTTACCCCATTTATCTGTCAATGGATACTTAGGCTGCTTCCATATCCATATATCTTTTTTGTAAGGCAAGATATTGATTTAAAAATTTATATCATGTATTTAAGATACTTTTGCTTCATTTTAGAAGTGTTTATGAATCTCCCTGATGGGTAGTGATGATGAACATTTTTTCATGTGTCTGTTAGCCATTTGTTTGTCTTCTTTGGAGAAGTGTCTGTTCATGTCTTTTGCCCATTTTTGACATGATTTTCTGTTTTGTGTGTGTTGAGCTTGAGGAGTTCTTTATAGATCTTGGATATCAGCCCTTTGTAGTTTCATTTGCGAATATCTTCTCCCATTCCCTGGGTTGCCTCTTTGTTTTGTTGACTATTTCCTTTGCTTTGCAGAAGCTTTTGATCTTGATGAAGTCCCAGAAGTTCATTTTCGCTTTTGTTTCCTTTGCCTTCAGAGACATGTTTTGAAAGAAGTGCTATGGCCAATGTCGAAGAGGATACTGCCTGTGTTCTCTTCTAGGATTTCAATAGATTCCTGACTCACATTGAGGTCCTTTATCCATTTTGAGTTTATCTTTGTGTGTGGTATAAGAGAATGGTTGAGTTTCATTCTTTTACACATAGCTGTCCAATTTTCCCAGCACCATTTATTGAAGAGACTGTCTTTTTCCCACTGTATATTTTTTCTTGCTTTGTCAAATATTATTTGACCATAGAGTGGTGGGTCTGTATCTGGGCTCTCTACTCTGTTCCACTGGTCTATGTGTCTGTTTTTGTGCCAGTGCCATGCTGTCTTGGTGATCACAGCTTCGTAGTAAAGCTTGAAATCAAGCAACATGATACCCCCAGTTTTGTTTTCTTTTTCAACATTTCCTTAGCAATTCAGGGTCTCTTCTAGTTCCATACAAATTTTAGGATTGTTTCTTCCAGCTCTTTGAAAAATGCCAGTGGAATTTTGATCGGGGTAGCATTGAAAGTATAGATTGCTCTAGGCAGTATAGACATTTTAACAGTGTTTATTCTTCCAATCCAAGACCATAGATGTTCTTCCATCTTTTTGTGTCTTCTTCAGTTTCTTTCATGAGTGTTCTATAGTTCCTCGAGTACAGATCCTTTACCTCTTTGGTTAGGTTTATTCCCAGGTATCTTATGGTTCTTGGTGCTATAGTAAATGGAATCAAGTCTCTAATTTCCCTTTCTGTATTTTCATTGTTAGTGTATAAGAAAGCCACTGATTTCTGTACATTGGTTTTGTATCCCGCTGCATTACTGAATTGCTGTATGAGTTCTAGTAGTTTGGGAGTGGAGTCTTTTGGGTTTTCCATATAAAGTATCATGTCATCTGTGAAAAGAGAGAGTTTGACTTCTTCTTTGCCATATGAATACCTTTTATTTCTTTTTATTGTCTGATTGCTGTTGCTAGGACTTCTAGTTCTATGTTGAACAACAGTGGTAAGAGTGGACATCCTTGTGTGTTTCTAATCTCAAAGGGAAGGCTGTCAGCTTTCCCCATGAGAATGATATTCACTGTGTTTTTAAACAGATAGATTTTATGAAGTTGAGGAATGTTCCCTCTGTACCTATACTTTGAAGTGTTTTAATCAGGAACGGATGCTGTATCTTATCAAATGCTTTTTCTGCATCAATTGAGAGGACCTTGTGGTTCTTCTCTCTTCTCTTATTGATTTGTTCTATCACACTGATTGATTTGTGAATGTTGAGCCACTCTTGCATCCTAGTGATAAAGCCCACCTGGTCATGGTGTATAATCTTTTTAATGTACTATTGGATCCTATTAGCTAGAATCTTGTTGAGAATCTTAGCATCCATATTCATCAGGGATATTGGTCTAAAATTCTCCTTTTTGGTGGGGTCTTTGCCTGGCTTGGGGATCAGGGTATGCTGGCTTCATAGAAAGGAAGTATTTATGGAAACTTTAACCAAATTTCATAAATTTTATACAAAGTGATAAATTCCCTCATTTTCTAATCATATAAAATATTTGAATGTCTTAATTTAAAACAGTTTTAACTCTCACGATGTAAAAATGAGTTTGGAAAATATTCATAAAATCACAAGTAGGGGGATATTGACATTACAAGTTTTGATTATTTCCATAGTACCTTAGAAGGTTCACCTCATATTTGGTAATTTTATATTTCATTTTTATAAATTTATACTTTTATTTGCAGTTATCTTCACAACTTAAAATGAACTAATTAATATCTAAAAAAGCCAATATTAATAGCAATATGAAATTTCACAGTGATAATCTAGTCCAGACCCTATACCTATGTTTAGTCACTTGAGTTTTATTTTTCATTCAGAGTACTTTACTTTAGATGAAAGTCATATCAGAAATCTTTAGGCCTTTTCTTGGGGCACCTGGGTGGCTCAATAGGTTCAGTGTCTGCCTTCAGCTCAGGTCATGATCTTGGGGTCCTAGAATTGAGCCCCACATCGTGCTCCCTGTTCAGCAAGGTGTCTGCTTCTCCCTCTGTGCTCTCCCTCTTTTTCTCTCTGTCTTTCTCAAATAAATAGAATCTTTGTTTTTTTTAAAAAGGTATCTTTAGGCCTTTTCTCTAAGGTCATATTTCTAAATTCTTATCCTAGATCCCACTAAATTCTATCAATAGAAATTAATTCTTCTCTCCCTATATTTCCATGGAGATCTTATGAATTTTCTTGAAAAGTCAAGGATACGATCAATTTACAGATACTACTAGATGTTAACTTAGCATACTTGTTCATTATTACAGATAGAGCAAAATGCTGTAGGAGTTAATATGCCAATACTTGTTAATTCTACAACAATTTTATAACCCGGTATTTAGGGGTAAAGATTTAGTAGTAAGTAAACTACAGATGTATGGAAAGTAAAACCCTCCTCACACAATAGAATAAATCTCTGAGTGCTAACATGGCCTTCAACAACTAGCAGAAGACAGCACGCCCATCATCCTTGATTCCTTTGGTCTTAAAGATAGCTCACTCCACATTGGCTGTATTGAAATTCTGGATGCATTGAAGGACTGCTTTCACTCACATGCATGTTTGTTCATGAGTATGTCCTTTGCACAGCTTATGTCATGACTTGGTAATAAAACAAAGTAAAAATAACTTAAATCAATTCCAAGTTACCATTGTGGTCAACCTTCAAATTCAGGACAGTTATTTGGGTATAGTCAAACTCAGAGATGAATTTTACTTTCTTCTTTTATATTTTCAAATCTTCCTCTACTTTTTATTTGCTTTAAGGATTACACAAAATTTATTTTAGAATATAACATTAACCAATGATTACTCCAAATTTTCTAAGAAACTAAAATTTCAGTGAAGAAAATAGTCTGTGATTTTCTCTACTTTGGTGAAGAAATCATTCCTATCAAAAACTTGGGGCTCCTGGGTGGCTCAGTTCTTAAGTATCTGCCTTCGGCTCAGGTCATGATCCCACTGTCCTGGGATTGAGCCCTACATTGGGCTACATGCTCAGCGGGAAGCCTGCTTCTCCCTCTCCCACTCCCCCTGCTTGTTTCTCTCTCTGTCATAAACAAATAAGTAAAATATTAAAAAAAAAAACTTATGTAGAGTTTTATATATAATATGTATTGTTCTGTACAGGCTATCTATATGAATACACATAATCATTACAATACTTCTATGATTTAGAGATGTTACTATAATGTTCTTTTCACAAATAACAAAATTGAGGCATTGAGAGGCTAAGTATATTGCCTGCATCACATAGCTAGAAAGTGAGAGAGGTGAGATTTAAGGTCAGACAATGCAATCCCAGAGCTTATGTTTTTTGTTTGTTTGTTTGTTTGCTTTTTTAGATTTCATTTATTTATTTGTCAAAGAGAGAGAGAAAGAGGAAAGAGAGAGCACAAGTTGGGGGGGAGTGGCAGGCAGAGGGACAAGGAGAAGAAGGCTCCTTGCTAAGCAGAGAGCCTGATGGGAGCCTGATGCTGCCAGGCTTGGTCCCAGGACCCTGACATCAAGACCTGAGCCAAAGAAAGACACTTAAATGGCTAAGCCACCCAGACATCCTCAGAGTTTATGTTCCTGATAAACATACTCCATGCCTTACCAAAGGTATAGAGCCCCAGGGACGACTGATAGCTAATATTGCAGAACGATTGCAGAATTGTCCAGAAATAAAATAGTCTGTCAAGAGGGATATTCCTTTCTGCTTTACTTGCCTTTAGTTTTTTTTTAAATCAATGATCATCTTAATCTCTTAATTTGTTTTTGCCTTTGATTTCCTCCCTGAAACTGACACCATGCTTTCCTTACCTGGTCCTGGATTTCTCCTTGTGGTTCCTGGTTGAGTACTGAGATCATGCTGACTGATTTCCTGATGCAGAGGCCCTCAGTGCTGACCTGAACAGCACCTATTCCTAGATTTTCTCCCCTGAGTGAAGGACTGCCTTGTGTCAAGAGGCATGGCTCCTAATATCAGATAATTCTTAGAAGTATTTTCATGGCACACACTGATTGAAGCACCTGTAGGAGGGGAATCACCATAACCCTCGAATTGCCCTCAAAATGGGCATTTGGGATCTGATAGCGTGGACTCCACTATTCCATCCACTATTCTGTCTCCATACATAGACCACACAATTCTATACTCTAATCTGTGTCAACTACATTGTCTGAACTTCGATTTAGTCGTGACTTCAAATATTTTGTATATGGTCATGTATAAGTCTATTGATTTATTTGAAAATATATTTGCAATATATTAATAAAGTCCAATAAACATTGGCCACCCTTAAGGAGAATTTTGCTGAGAGCACTTTTTTGAACCCCATATCTTGTCAGTCTTAAGTTATTTGTCATATAAATAATGAATTTTCATTTTTTTCACCTCAAATAGATCTCTCTACTTGTTCTTTTGTTTGAATCTTCTCTTACATAAAATACATTGCTAAATTTAAAAATCTTGTTATTTCTACAAAATATTCTATTAATATTCAATGTAGTCATAGAGAAAGCAGCTCACAGTGAGATTGCTTTGTGAAGCACATCAGAATATTTTATCATAATTATATTAAGTGAAGAAAAAAGAGAATTGTGAGATTCACTTAGATTGATTTATTTTGTTTGTTGATAGTAACATCAATTATCAGTTCCAGGTTGCTTTATTAGAATACGACTTATTAGAAAGCCTTGACTAACTCAGCATGTGCACTGCATGTGCAAATGAAAATGCTATTAGGAACATGTAAGAGCTTAATATTCTGAACATGCACATCAATCACTGAAAGATTAGAATTCACCGTACATTCTGCAAATCTGAATCTTTAAATTGCTAATTGAACTTTAATTGGATTTTATTCTAATTTAATTGTTAACACAAATCAAAAATGTTTACTTAAATATGAGTGTTCGAGAGATTTGATGGTCAAGTAATAGATTCTCCTTAAGTCTATTAATTAGGCATAAGTCCTGGTTTCTAGGGACTCAAATTCTATTCAGAATACAATACCACTGAATAGATTTGGACAATATTTTTCTTAGTCTATAGGTGAAATCATTTGTTCATTAAAGTAGCACTGTTCAATGAAAACTCATCACAGGGAAAGTTAATATTACATAAGTCTATTTCTAATGGAAGTCCCCAAGTAATTAAGATTTGAAAACAAAGTAAGATTTGTTTAATTCAATACCCTCTTTTATTTCTGAAAACTTAATATTCAATTTTATTCAGGTGCCAATAGGACTTTATCCAGTTTTTCTCTTTTTCTCATTTTTAGTCTAGGAATTTATATTTCAATATAATAAGAAATTCTTGGAAGGGAATAAGCACGTATTATCAGATATTCTGCCTAATCAAGCTAGTTTATTGAAAATAATACATTAATGTGAATTTATATATTTAGATCTTATCCCTTAAACCAGCTTCCTTGTCCAGAATATACTCAGCTCTTACTTATAAATAAGAAATGTACCTAAGAACTTCAAAGTGCAAACTACTCCAATCACAAATATTCTCCCCTTTAAAAAAATTTTGTAATATTAAAAGCTTATGAGAAATATTGACCCTAAATTCATAAATGTTGTAATAGTTAATAAACAGAAAGTATAGTATTATGGAGAATTAAATTCTTAATTTTAATAGCACAACTCTGAAAATAACATTTTCCTCTATTTTGTAGATGAGAAAACTGAGGCTAATAATATTAAATCTGTCTAAGATTATGAAGCAGATGTAATAACTACCCAATCAGCCCCTGGCCCTGTGCTAATGATTAAGTTTTTTTTATTATGTGGGACAAATGAGCAAGAATGGCTCCTTATGAATTATGAACTATTCCTCATAAGTAACAGAAACTACCAATAAACTCTGTCATAAACTGCCACTCTCAGTAATGGTTGGTAGTATTGCTGTTTCAGCAGTTTGGGATTTTTTCTTTCCTTTTAGTAACTTCCAATCTCTTGATGCATTATTCAGGTGCATACTGCTGGCAGTTTTTATGATCTGTGCATTTGGGAGGGAAGTGCCTAAGCAAGGCGGAAAAGTAGTGGAAGAGTTCAAGATGCACTTTCTGTTTCACTGTTGGTTTTGTCCTGAGATCAAGGTTATCTGGATCCTCCCCTAACCTTGAATCTCCCCATCAGGTGCTATCAAATCTGCATTATCCTACTGACAAGAAGGTGCCTAGATCTCAGTCTCCTCCTGTTACCCATTCACTGAAAACATGATACACCTAACATTTGCCTGCCTCCTCACAGTATATTTATGTCTTTCAGATTGTTTATTTAAACAACACTGGGTGTTCAGATTCTGTTAAAAAAAAAAAAAAAGTCATGTCTTGCAAAGTAGATAGTTTGAAACTTTGCCTGGTCTAAGGTTTATAACATAGTAGCAATTCATTTGCCTTGCTCTGAGAAAAAACAAACAGAAACTATTATAACAGTGTACCCCACCCCAGGTAATGTACAAACATACATACCTTAATTAGCTTTTGAAAAACAAATGTCTACCAGATAGGAATCAGAGTCTAAGAGTTTTTGCATGCAGAAAACATGATGTCTCTAATATACTTTTCTTAAGTGTCTTTGTCTTTTCTTGAAGTTCCCATTCTGTCTAGTTGTGAATTACTCAGTCTTTTGGCTATTGAAAAGAAGTTATGTCAGAGTGTAGCGACTTTCCAGTCATTTCAGTCTCATGAAGATTTCCCTGCTACTCTTTATTGGGAAAGCACTGAGTCCATGGCCATCTTCTGCTAACACCTGCCAAAATGTACAATCTTCTCCTCTGGCTACTTTCCGCCAGCATATGCTCATGTTGGAATTTGCAAGAGTCAGAATCTTGATATACTGTCACCTGACTAAGTAGTCTTGCCTCATGTGACATCCAGCTCCCGTGTTCCATTTGCTACTGGATTATCCTGTCACATCAAGGAACACTTTCTCTAGCTTACTTCTTTGCTTTTATTTTGGGCAAAAGGAAATGACTAATCAACGGCTTAGGAGCAGAACTTCCTGCAAGGCTGCCTCCAGCCTCTCTGCATAGATAACTCATGTAAGTCAGCCTATAGTGAGTGTTTGGGAACAAAGGTCTATGATTTCATCAGTGAGCTTATTATTCCCTGGATCTTCATTTTGGAAACAGATCCAAACCCTCTACTCTAATGTTTCCCAGAATTTACTGCCCAATCCCCTCCCTAGGGACAATCAAATATCCCCATCTCAGGTATACAATACTATGAGTCTTCCTAGCAGTTCTTTTATTGGTCTCCTTGTCCGATCCTGGGGAGCCCATGTTCTTCCCTGGACTACAGAATGTCAACAATGGAGGATTCTACCTTCTTCCACTTTATTGTTTAGGCTAGGACTATACTCATGAATACTCACAAAGTGCTTTCATTAAACACATTGCTATGGGCTGAATTTTCTTCTCTCTAAATATATATGTTGAAGTCTTTGACCCTGTAACTCAGCATGTGACTGTTTTTGGAGATAGTGCCTTAAAAGGCACTTGAGGTTCAATGAGGTTATATGGGTCCAATCTGACTGAAGTCCTGTGAGTGGAGAAATTTAGATACACAGGGGTGGATAAGCAGAGAGGAGAGGCCATGTGAGGACACCATGAGAAGGTGGTCGTCTACAAGCCAAGAAAAAAGCCCTCAAGAGAAACCAAGTCTGCCAGTCATGATCTCAGGGTCCTGGGATGCAGTCCCGCATTGGGCTTTCCTCTCAGCGGGGAGCCTGCTTCCTCTCTCTGCCTACTTGTGATCTCTGTCAAATAAACAAATAAAATCTTAAAAAAAAAATTTATTTATTTATTTGACAGAGAGGGATCACAAGTAGGCAGAGAGGCATGCAGAGAGAGAAAGGAGGAAGCAGGCTCCCTGTCAAGCAGAAAGCCCAGTGTGGGACTTGATCCCAGGACCCTTAGATCATGACATGAGCCAAAGGCAGAGGTTTAACCCACTGAGCCACCTAAGCGCCCAATCTTGGATTTCTTAACTCTGTTTTGAATCTGAAAAACTGAGCATTGACTGTTTCTCTTTAAATGTCTATTATATTATTCTTAATCTTCCACAAATCAGTGATTTCTAAATAAACAAGGACAAGATCATATATCAGAAAATAGGAAAATATAAAATGGTCTTCCTTTACTATTTTGATATTTTTAATATTTTCATACATTAAGTATAGTAGAGTATAAATAAAAATATAGTAGAGTATAAATAAAAATTTGCCATCAAATATTAAACTATAAACACTAAATCTAACTCTATAACCCAAAACATGCAGTTTACAGGACTAAATGTATAACAGTCTCAGAAATTCAACAGGCTTTAAGTTAGCATTAAAGAGGTTTAGCTGTTATATAAATTTACTAACAATCTAGCCTACTCTGCCTCATTAGAATTATAAAACAATATGCTGCTCTCACTTACCTACATCTATAACACCCCAACTAGCAAAGGAAGTGAGCAGAAGAGTGTGAAACAGCATTGAAATGTAATTTGAATAAAGGAGGACAGTGCATTTGTAAGGGTTAAATACTAGGAAAACAGGATGCTGAAGAGATAGAAATCCAGAATTAAGGAGGAGATTTCATACACGATATGTTTTCTCCAATATTGTTCAATGATTATTTCACATTATTCAATTCTACTCATCACATGAACTTCATCTCAAACAAACCATAATTGATAACTTCCACAAACTGTATCTGAGTAGGCTGTGCCCTACCATTATGTAAGACTGTGCCCTGAATAGTGGCTTTGACATTCATACTGGGCTTTTATTTTCAAATTTGGGAACATAAAATAATATACCTGGAAGAAGCAAGTTATGTATAAAATGGTCTTGTAACTTGACCACAAATCTCAGTCCTTAAATGACAGCTCTTAGTGTAGAGTTGGAGGATTTTGAAAAGCAGCCTTTACAGATCCATATGTCATTAACATGGAGGTAATTTTTATTGGGTCAAATATATGCATTTATGAAGATCACTGTGCCATTAATAAATAACAAAACTATTTTGAATGGGCCAACTTGATTTTTAAATGTAACCCTAACAAATGCTTTTTTTTTAATCTTATGTTTGATTTATACTCTAAAAATGTGATTTTTCTCAAATGAAACAGTTCAAATCATTTTCATTGTAAATGAGTTACACTGAGTAACAAAGTGAAACAAAGCAAAGTTTCCATTTTTTGTTTTTTTAGACAAGGACAATTGGTGTCTGGTTTCAAATAGAAGAATAAAAAGATGATTTTTAAAGATTGAATGCTCCAAGAAAGTTGAGTAATTTTACTTTCAAGTAAAATTTTGTTTTTACTCAAAAGTAAAAGCAACTAGAAAATGGTAACCATTAGAACATTTACAATTCTGTTTTTTTCTCTGTACAAAGAATATTTGATATAGGGATAATGTGATGATATTTTAGATAAATCCTTAATTTTCAGTTACCATAAGAGAATTATCATGAATCCAAATGACATGACATATAGTAAAATCCTGCCATGCAGGCATTATAGGTTTGTTTTAAAATGTAAAGAAGCTTGAAACAAATATTCAAAGTTTTCTATTAATGCAAAATTATTGAAAATGTTGACTATAAAAGGACCTATGTGTTTTTAGCAAAAATAATTTGTAAAATAACTTGTGAAATGTATTGAACAGTTTGAAAAGATGAAAACAAGAATAATTTTTAGTGATATGGTAAATACCCACTTTTGATTTAGAGTCACCTTAATTTTATTACCTGATCTAGGAATTATTCTATTTTTTATAAATCCATACCCATATCCATATGTATGCACGTATATGGTCTTTGAAACGAGACAGCTATGTCAAGCATGGGTAGAAGAGGACTAGAAACCCAGGTAAATTCTTTCTTTTCTTTTTTTTTTTTTAGATTTTTATTTATTTATTTGACAGACAGAGATCACAAGTAGGCAGAGGCAGGCAGAGAGAGGAGGAAGCAGGCTCCCTGCTGAGCAGAGAGCCTGATGCAGGACTCGATCCCAGGATCCTGAGATCATGACCTGAGCAGAAGGCAGAGGCTTTAACCCACTGAGCCACCCAGGCGCCCCAAACCCAGGTAAATTCTTAAGTTTATATAAAAGTCATGAATCTAAAAATATACCGTTACAATGCACTAAAATAAATGTTATGATGGAAGAATACACAGGATGCCATAGAAGTCTGAGGAAGGACATAAAATTAGACTAAATGAAACAAGAAAAACTGCTTGGAGAAAGCAAGTTATAGAGACATGTAGGACTAGCTATATGGACAGAGGAAAAGCATTCCTCATAGAATAGCAGCACATGGGAAAAATCAAATGTAAGAGAGGAGTGAGATTTATAGGTGAAGAGGTCCTTGGACTTTATATATTTGACACTTAAGTTTGCCTAGACTGTGTTTTTGAGCAACCCCAGAGATCACCAGATGCAAAACTCTCCTGGTAGCTAGCGCTATAGATTAATTTTATTCCTTTTTGTCTGGTGTTGAAATTTATATAAGTGGAACCATAGGAATATACCCTTTGAAACTGGATACTTTTGCTCAGTATTGTGGATTGAGATTTATCCATATTGTTGTATGTAACAGGTTGTTAGTTTACATTGCTGTATAATATTCCATCAAATCAACATCTTAGTTTATTTATCCATTCTACTGTTAATGTACAATTAGGTTATTTTCAGATTTAGGCTATTAAAAATAATGATAATATACATATTCTTATACATTTATAATGAGAACATGTTTGAGTACTTCTTAAAGGAGAAGTACATAAGATAAATACAATGAAAGTGATTGATACCAATTTTGATATTGTATTATGATCCTGGTAAAGCATACCTAATTTGTGGGCTATTAGAATCTGTTTCTCAAAGAGTGATATATGAGAATTCAAGAATAGCATATACCATATGATTTCTCTTATATGTAGAATCTAAAAAACAAAACAAATGAATCAGCAAGTCAGACCTATAAATATAGAAAATAAACTAATGGTTGCCAGAGGGGAAGGTTGTAGGAGGATGGAAAAAAATGAGTGGAGGAGATTGGGAGATACAGGCTTCCAGTTATGGAATGAATTAGTTATATGAAGAAAAGGTACACGATAGGAAATGTAGTCAGTGGTATTGTGATAGCATTGTATGGTAACAGATGGGACCTACACTAGTGATGAGCATAGCAGTAGGGATAGACTTGATGAATCATTATGTTGTACACCTGAAACTAATGAATACTGTGTGTCAACTAAACCTAAGAAAAAAAATAGAACAGCACATATTTCATAACACTCAATTTGTAAGATCTAATCTAGTCTAATCTAATCTAGACTTAGAAATTAAACTACATGGGAAGAATTTTAAAACACGAGGATAGATTAAAAATAGGAACAAAATCATAAAGATCTTTGTTTACCATATGAAAAGCCTAGCTATATTTTCAGTGATTTGTAGTGTCTTTGGACAATTCAATAAAAAATACATTTTTTAAAACTATCACTTTATTCCTTAAGCTCCACAGTTAGGTGAAACCATATGATAATTGACTTTCTCTGCTTAACTTATTTCACTCAGCATAATCTCCTCCAGTCCCATCCATGTTGATACAAAAGTGGGGTATTCATCCTTTCTGATGGAGCTATAATACTCTATTGTATATATGGACCACATTAAGGAGGGCACATATTGTATGGAGCACTGGGTGTGGTACATAAACAATGAATGCCAGAACACTGAAAAAATAAAATAAAATTAAAAATAAATAGTAAACAAACAAACAAAAACTATCACTTTATTGATGTGGATGATGACCTGAAAAATATGCAAAGAAGAGCAGTAAGAGGTGTTTCACTAATTCTGAGTAGAGTGTGAATGAAGACTGGCAGGAAAAAGAAAGAAGTTAATATGTGGATCTCTGAATAATTTGAAAATGTGATGACTATATATATATATACATATATATATATATATATATGACATACTCATAGACCTGCATTTTTAAATTTTATGTGCTGCCAAAAGGATCATAGATCCTATGAAATTCACCAACAAACTCTACGTTCAGAACCTTTGGATTGCATCAGCATAAATTAATAATAGAATTTTACAAATGGCAGAGAGAGAGGTGTTGGTATGATGTTTGGCTTTTAGCAACCATAATTATCCACACCTCTTTCTTCTGTGGTTTTAAATCTAATAGAGAAATAAAACATAAGAATCATAAGTAGTATTCAAATGTCAAGTACTTGTAGATAAAGCTGTTTGGAAATGAAGCCTGGATGAGTCCACACTTAGATTCCTTAATACTTCCATTGAAATAAATTTAACTGCTTGGTCACAGGAAAGACATAGACTTTCTGAGCATGGAAGGCATAAATTTACATCATTTTGCACATAAAGAATCTGTAGGTCTACCTGACAATCACCCCTGGAAAAAAGAAACCCTAGAAAGAACTCAACTGAAAAACACTTAGTTCTTACTATTAAATTCAGAAATCAGAGATTTTCTTGGAGTAGGGAGAGACTTTTTTCTCTAGTACTTAGAAATGGAGGGTACTCTTAATTTATATGCCAGGGTAGAAAAGCTATTAGGGAAAAAGGATGTCTCCTATCAGAAGCCCCTATCGGTTCAGTCAGAAAGGGACAGAAAGGGCAGTCAGGAGAAGAATCTCCTCTGGAAAGAAAATGGGGGAAAGAAAAAAAGAATGAGTCTAGTTTTATGTTCAGTTTTAATTAAAGTCACTAGATTTAGCACACAAAATACATGATATCCAGTTAAATTTAAAGTTCAAAGAACAAATAAATTATTCAGTGTATATAATACCTGCTTCAATGGTTTCAGTTAGCTGCAGTCAACTGCAGTGAGGAAGCAGATAATCCTCCTTCTGACATATTGTCAAAAATTGAACATAGTAGGCTAAGATCAATCACCATGCCAATGTCAGTCACCTCCCTTCACCTCATCATGTGGGCATTTTATCATCTCGCATCATCACAAGAAGGGTGAATACAGTGCAATACAGTATTTTGAGAGACAGAGACCACATTCATAAAGCTTTTATTACAGTATATTATTATAATTATTCTATTTTATTATTAGTTATTCTTGTAAATCTCTTTCTGTGCTTAACTTGTAAATTGAACTTTAATATAGGAAAAAACAAAGTATGTAAAGGATACGGTACTGTACATAGTTTCCAGCAACCACTGTGGTTCTTGGAACATAATCCTCAAGGATATGGGGGAGGGAACCACTATAAGCACATCTCATGCAATATTTGGGACATATTTATTTTAAAGGTAGTTTTTAAAATGTAAAATTCAAATTTAGGGGTGCCTGGCTACCTCAGCTGGAAATTCAGGCAACTTTTGATCTTGGTTGGAGTTGTGAGTCTGAGTTTCATGTTAGGGGCAGCTATTACTAAAAATGAATGAATAAATAAACAAAAAAAAACTTATTAAAAAATAAATAAAAGGTGAAAATCAGACTTAAATGGTTGTCCTGTATTTTATCTGGCAAACCTTATTTAAGATGTAGCGAGCACTGGGTGTTATACACAACTAATGAATCATTGAACATTATATCAAAAACTAATGATATGAAAAAAACTAACGATGTACTATATGGTGTCTAACTTAACATAATAATTTTTTTAAAAAAGGTAGGTAGATGGTGATGGAAAAACTGGGTGCTTGACAGAAGACAAACTGATGGGTTACTGACATAAGGTTTGAAGTTTAATTTGATCTGAAACTTTCCTGAGAGGAAGTAGATTTTTTATGTTGGAGCATTCTTAAAGAAGGCAGTTATGCTCATCAAGCCATGTCCTATCAAGGCGTTCTTTTAAAAGGAATTTTTTTTTTTAAGATTTTATTTATTTATTTGACAGAGAGAGATCACATGTAGGCAGAGAGGCAGGCAGAGAGAGTGAGAGGGAAGCAGGCTCCCTGCCGAGCAGAGAGCCCGATGCGGGACTCGATCCCAGGACCCTGAGATCATGACCCGAGCCGAAGGCAGCGACTCAAACCACTGAGCCACCCAGGCGTTCTTTTTAGATAAGTGAAATCTTAGCAAACTTGACCTCTAGGAAATCACTGGTGTTTAGAAAAGTGAACACTAGATCCCCCAGGAAATCTTCAAAGAGAAGCTTGACATAGTATATTCTATAACATAGCTAAGAGTTTCTTGTTGGCACAAAGCTAGATACAGTACCACTGAAACGCTCACTTTAAAATGATTAATTTTATGTTATGTGAATGCCACTTCAATCAATTTAAATTTAAAAACACCAGAGATATTAAAACTCTTTTTTGGTCTTACTCTGTGAGTGTGGACACTATTCATAACCTTTTCCTCCAATGCTCTTTCCTCAGGAAATCCATAAGTGTGTGTTCTATTTTATTTTTTAACTTTATGATTTATAATTCGATTTTGCCCATCATGTGCTACTTCTATGCCGTTAATATTCGGGTTTTCATTATTCAGCCTGAGGACTTTCAGTTCTCCCATTTTTATACTCTGTCCTTTGGAAACATAGGCATGATCTTAAGGAAATATTAATTCTGATACAATTTAACTTGGTATATCATTACTGATAAAAGGCACTTAATAACATTTCCATTTTTATTAATAACTCTCTTAAGAAAAAGAAAGGCAGTGCCTGCCTGTGTATGGGGCTTTGCAGAGACATCTATGGAGTCAACTATACAATGACTATATTACAATGACTATATTAATACGGAGATAATGAGTGTATGTTGACTTGATAAAGCTTAGTCAGTGTTAACTATTTTAGGAATTTCTGGCTGGCCATAAATGCATTAAAGAAAATAATTGTACATTTTGTTTTCATAATTAAAACATAGTTTTTGTGCTAAATACTACCACAGAGTGGCTTAGTCTTTCAAATAAATAAACCAGGGAAAGCTATGCTTTCTGTTGCTGTCCTAAGGACTCGGAGAAAAATGACTACTAGAACTGAGGCTCTGCTCTGATGTGTGTGAGGGAGAGGCCATATACAACATTGCAGTAGGTGTATCACATCTCTCCTATTTTTTACAATGCTCTGAGAAACCCAGAAGCATTTCTTGAGCTCTCCCTGGGAAAGAAAGTTGAAAGCATTTGCAATGATACATGGCAGTCATGAACACCATATGAGACATTAGTCACAAGCATCTGTATAGAAAGAACACTCTGATCTGGGAGTGGGTAGTTGAGGTAGATAGTGTCACTTCTCTTTTTGTTGAAAAACCTCCAACACTGTCTTTTTTATACTGCTTGATAATAAGTGTTTGCTTTATTTAATATATTGTGGCTGGATGAGTGAGTATGAAAAGCCCTCCATTCCTAAAAATTCTGCTCTTTAAATAGGTAGGCATTTTTTTAAACAGGCTCACAGTCATTTGCTCCAAGGATTTGTTTCCAGATATATCTTCAGTTTCCGTGAAAATGCTGTAACGTGGCAGACCGTTCTATCTCATTCTTTAGGGAAAAATTTCTCCCAGGCTTTGGCTTTCACGACCCCCTTCGTTTGCTGTTCCAATTTCAACCACTTCTTCAAGACTTCCCAACAACATTTTTTTCAGGTCACCTTCTTCAGATGACCCTAGTCTGGAGTGATCTTAATCCTTAGTAGTTCTGTAACAACATGGCAAATAAACTTCTGAGATATTTATGCATAAACTGTAATGCAATATAGCTCTTTGGAAAATTTTCTTCATAATCGTATGAGATTTGCCTCTGCTTTTAAGAGGGGAAAGAATAGTTTGCTGAATATAATTTTTTTGAAACATTTATTTATTTATTTATTTACAGAGAGAGAGAGCGATAGAGAGAGAGTCAGAGAGAATACAAGCAGGGGGAGTGGGAGAGGAAAAAGCAGGCTTCCCACAGAGCAGGGAGCTGACATGGGGCTGGATCCCAGGACCCTGGGATCAGGACCCCAGCTGAAGGCAGATGCTTAACCACTGAGCTACCCAGGTGCCCCTATGTTGAGACTATTTTATACCAGCCTTTTGTGTAATTGATATATTTTTTAGTCATTTTAGTGATTTATGAATTGCTTACACAAAATGTTTGAATTCCTGCTTCAATCTTTTTTTTTTAAATCTCTGTCACAGATTAAAACATTTTAGTCAGTGATGGGGATGTCTCTTTGACTTTGTCTACTCCCTATTGTCTATCACTTAACTATCTCCATGCTCATGCTGGGGTAGCACCCTCAAATTCTTTCTGAACAGCAAAGCATATTTCTCTCTCTGGGTCTTTGCACTCAGTAGCCTTTCTATTTAGAATACTCTCCCTATGGGTGTTTTCTTCTGTTTATTTATGTCGTAATTGAAATATCAGCTCGGAGAAAAATTCCCTGATCATTTTTTTTTTTTTTAAGATTTATTTATTTGACAGATAGAGATTACAAGTAGGCAGAGAGGCAGGCAGAGAGAGAGAGAGGAGGAAGCAGGTTCCCTGCGGAGCAGAGAGCCCGATGTGGGGCTCGATCCCAGGACCCTGGGATCATGACCTGCGCCGAAGGCAGAGGCTTTAACCCACTGAGCCACCCAGGCGCCCCTCATCGCCTGGTTTTATCTTCTCGATAGATGTTATCTTTCCCTCCCTCCTTCCTTTCCTTCTGTTTTGGTTTACACCCATGCACTGGAAGCTAATTGAGGAAAGGAACACTATCCTATTTACCATTGGGCTCTCAGCATCTAGAACTGTGTCTACTATATAATAAATACTTTTAAAATATTTGCTGAATAGCTGATGGACTGAATGCCTGACTCTGAATGATCCTGAGGGAGAAATAAGCCAATTATAAGCAAGATTAACTTCTGATTAAACAGCTTAACATGATGTAGAAGCCCTTCCTTACGGATTTATGTGTAGAGTATGGGGTAGAGTCTGGAAGCCCTATAACAGCTGAGTCAAGAAGGTCGGGAGAGGAAAAAAAAAAAAAAAAAAAGGTCAAGGGAGAGGAATACATTATTGAATAGATTGCCTGTAGAGGTAATGCTTTGAAACTTAACCCTTTGACTTCTCCTGTAGTATAACTTGTAGGGTTCCTATGAGTTGTTGTCTATAGCACAAAGTGGACATTCTGTAAGTATTTGCTGTTAGCAATATGAAAATGACTGTATTGGCAAATGAACCCTCTTCTGTGAATTTATGTGTGTGCATGTGTGTAAGTTGGGGAGAGCATGTTTACAATCTATAATTGTGAAAGTTACTCTTAGTTTGAGTACATACAAAAACAAGCTACAAACTAGATTTGGCCCAAGGGCCATATTTTGTCTACCTCTGATCTAGCTCTTTCTTTAGTTCTTGAAATGGGATTACTCTCTTGGTAATTGAGTCTCACTTCTTGAATTTATAACCTCTATGGTGTACCAGTACTTCTTGGATTCTTGCTGCTTTACTCTTTTTCATTCTAGAATTCCTGTTTCCATTGTTCAACAACCTGCTTTGTTCTTTTCTCATCTTCTCATTCTTGTCCTCCAGCAAATAAATAGCAAAAGTTAACATAGTGAACAATGTCTCAAAACTCAAGACTGATGTTGTTCTGCTTCCATATTGTGGCTTCCAAACTGGATTCTTTCAAATACATGTAGATGGATCTGTCACTTGTTGCCTGCCTTCTCATGTTGATGCATTTTTAGTTCCAAACAGTTTTTCCTTTCTAACTTATGATCTCATTTTATTCCTCAGTGTTTTGCCAGGATCTATGACATATGATCTTCATATCTCCACTTTTAACACTGATGCTGTCTTGATATCATGAAGCTGTGTTCCTTAGGACTATGTTCCTTTATAAACTTATTTTCTTCTATGATTTACCATTTCTTTTTCTTTTAAAAATTTTATTTATTTGAGAGAGAGAAAGCATGAGTGTAGGGGAGGAGCAGAGGGAGAGGGATAAGCAGACTCCCCACTGAGCAGGGAACCCAATCCCAGGACCCCAGGACCTTGACCTGAGCCCAAGGCAGATGCTTAACTGACTGAGCTACCCAGGTGCCCATCTAATTGACCCTTTCATCTCTATTGACCATTTCATTATCTATATTTAAATCTTCTTTATCAAAACATTTAAAAACACACAATATTTCTTCCATTTGCAAAGCCATGCATTTAGTTCCCAATCAGCAACTTTCAATTCCAGCCAAAGGTCTCAAAAATATTGATGAGTATTAATGAATTCAAGCTGATTAATTTAGTTCCATCCTTCCATTATACCCAATGATTCATTAATTTTGTGAATATGAAAATGACATTCTCATTCTTCCCCTACCCAGCCACTCTAAGACTTTAAATAATCATTTCTTCCTCTGATTTTCCAAATTATTAGATACTGATCAATTATTTAGATGTATCCATTAAAATGGTTTTAACATTTAAAAAATCATACTAAAGATAAATTTACTAAAATATCCAAGTAGGGCTCCTGGGTGGCTCAGTGGGTTAAGCCTCTGCCTTTGGCTCAGGTCATGATCTCAGAGTCCTGGGATTAAGACCCTCATTGGGCTCTCTGCTGAGCGGGGAGCCTGCTTCCTCCTCTCTCTCTGCCTGCCTCTCTGCCTACTTGTGATCTCTCTCTCTCTGTCAAATAAATAAATAAAATATTTAACAAAAATAAACAAAAAATAAAAATAAAATATCCAAGTAAAATATTTGCATGTTACATTGTATTTTGGTTTTATCATTTTATCATAATGAATGAGAAAAATAAAAGACAGTAGTTGTATACATCTCATTATATTAGAAAAATTAAGACAGTGGTGGTTAATCATCACATGTGTCAAAAAGCAATGAAGCTTTATCCCAAAGCAGATAGTCATATGGCCTTAGCAAGGTAACCTTATGTTCCATTTTGAGGTAAGATGAAAATATTTCATATTATGTCCAAAATTCTGTAAGTTTTCTAATGAATATTAAATCTGAAAGTGAAAAAGAAAGAAGAATGTCATTAATTGTACATTTCTGTGAATGTAAGCCCCTCTGACTTATCTCATAAAAAAAATTTTTCATTTTCAATGTTATAATTATAATTAGGAAATGAGTATATACCAGATTAGGATTTGCCTTTAGAATGAATTATTTTCATTCTTCTGATAATTTGGCTTCATACAGGTGAAAATTAGAGTGTTCCAGTTCATGTTATTTTATAATAATATTAGAAAGTATGTTATGTAGAAATATTATATAATATTATATAATATCATCAGCATTTTGAAAGTAATGATTGCTATTCAACTACCATTCTACTAATGATGAAATAGAGATTGATTTTATTTCATACCTCAAAATTTAATATACAGCAATTTTAACCTCATTAGAAACAGCTTTCTTTTGATGCATAATGCTTCAGGATACTTCGTTTTAATGCCCTGTTACTAACACTGTGCTGTATTTTAGGAGATGTAAGAAATAATTTATTCATTCTCAATTTCTTAAGACCATATTTTGGATTACCTCAGAATGTAATCTGAAGCAGATTAGAATTTTAGGTGCTTTTTACCATTAAGCTTCTAAAATGGGAAGAGAACTTTATCAATGCAGATTTGAGATCAAATTCCCTTTTGTTTGTGAAAGAATCAGTTACCTAAGTAGTGATGCAACTTATCATAGATTTTGAATAACATAAGAATGAAATTGTCAAGTACCACATTTTGATTACACGTATACAGAAATCAAACTTATTTATAAATGAAACCCACACAACCAAAATGCATTTGTATATTCTCACAGGCTTTTTGAGAGGCATAAATGAAGTAATGCTTGGGAAGTTGCTTTGTAAACCGTGAAACACTGTAATAATAAAAAACATTATTAGTAATTCCTTAGGAGTTAATACCTACAACTGAATTGCTAGAATGATTTTGAGTTTTTGTAAATAAAAATTGCATTAAAGACATATACCTATTATTAAGATTTTAACATCTGTTAAAATTAAAAGTTGTGGGGGGAGTCAAGATGGCGGGGAAGTAGGAGGAGGCACCATTTCAACCTGTACCCTAAAGTGAGCTGATTACCTACCAAAGAACTCCGACCACCCATGAAATCAGCCTGAGATCAGAATTATACACGTCTGGATCTCTACAGGAGCAGAAGACGCCAGTGGCAGGTAAAGCAGACTGGGAACGTCCTACTGATATTGGAAGATAAACAAAAGGGGGAGGGAGCCACCAGAGGTGACCGATCGGAAAGTAACACCCCAACACGAGAGTGCTCTGCGTCTGGGGACCAGCATTAACTTGGAGTCTGGTTGAAAGCACTCAAAAAACAAACAGCAAAGGATCGCGGGGGGTAATAGTGGGAACCTGGGCAGTTAGGGTCAGGGACCTAAGTCCCCGGACCCAGGACAGCCTCCCCTGGCACGGAGCCAGAGAGAGTGTGGCGGAGAAATCAGGTCTCCGTCCCTGAGCCGCCAGTGCGCCTGAACGCCAGCGCACCCGAGAACGAGTGGGGTCTGGCTCCCGTGAGGGGCTGGGACCCTGGCCAGACGGCAATCCTGAAACGCGTGCGTCCCACACCCTCCCTTGGGATAGGTGCTCATAGGCGCTAGCCTGGAGCTCTGGCAGCCAGAAAAACCAGACATTCCCAGCCCAGGACAGTGGGAAAATTTCAGTGTGTGATCTCTGCTCAGAACCTCTCTGGCGGTCTGGAGCTGCCTAGACAGCCACCGCTGCCCTGGTTTTGGGTACAACGAGGAGCTCCTGCATCCCCAGGGACAGTGACTCAGAACCGACTCTGCCAGCAGCTTTTGCAAAACAGTCTGAGGCTTCTCTCTGAGAGGGAGGTTGGGGTGCTGTTTGCTCTCCTCTAAACCTCCAAAAACCATCAAAAGCTGTCAAGGCGAGAGAAAGCAGATGAAAGAACATAAAAACCCCCAGAGAACAAAAGGCTGAAAAAAACAGTTTCCTGAAAAAAAAAAAAAAAAAAAAAAGAGCTCACCCCCTTGAGGGGAGCGGGAGGACCTAACTCAGGGAACATCATTGTCTGAAAACCCACATGGCAGACCCCTCCCCCAGAAAACCAACCAGGAAGGAAGAAAAAAAAAAAAAAGACTACAAGAGAACAATCACCACTACTTCATAAATACAACTTTTATTTTTAACTCTTTACCAATATTCTGGTTCTTTTTTTTTTTTACATACAGATAATTTTTTAACCTATTTACCATCACACTGAGATGTCCAGTACATCAAATTCTTTAATAACCCTCTAACCTGAACTTTTTTGATACATACACCTGTGTTTTTCTTTTGTTTTTCTATTTTTTTAATTCTTTTTTAATTTTAACTTAGTTTAGTCTAGTTTATTCTTTTTTAATTTTTATTTTCTACTATACATATAGAGTTAAACTTCAAGGTAATCCCCTTTCCCCAATCAATGCTACCCCTATAGGCAAACCAGTTTCTAATCCCCCTGTAACTTAGGAAAGTTGAGTCCCTTAACAAAAACATCAAGATACCTTCAGGAAGAATCAAAATAACCTTCCTCACCCACACTGAGAATCTATAACCATTCTCCCAATTTTTCCTTCTGTCAGTGTTTCTGTGAATTTGTGTTTGTCCTGATAATATATAAACCTTATACTTGGGGTTCTTTCTGTTGAGGTTCTTCCCTTTTTTTTTTGCTTATATATACATATTTTTTTCTCTTGTCATATACTTTTATCACTCTTTTTGTCTGTCTGTTTTTGTTTGTATACTCCACAAATCTTACCTTGTGGCCCATTTGGGCTGAGCCTTCTCTTTTATCTTCCCTTTTTTTCCTATCTCTCTCTCTCTTTTTTTTTCCTTTTTTCTTTCCCCTTTTTTTTTCTTTCTTCTTCTCTATTTCTTTTTCTTTTCATTTTTCTCTCATTTGGGTGGGGAATCCTGATTGCACAGAAGCGTTCCAGGGTGCACCTTGACTGCACCACAATCGATAAGTCCAGCTGCATCTGTTTAGTCATCTCTTACCAAAATGACTAGGAGGAGGAATACCCAAGAGAAGAAAAATCCAGAGGATGGGCCTTCTGCAACAGAGCTAATGGCTATCGACATAGACAATATGTCAGAAAAGGAATTCAGACTAACAATTATCCAGGCAATAGCTAGGTTGGAGAAAGCCATGGATGACCAAACAGAATTGATTAGGGCAGAACTGAAAGCCACCAGGGATGATGTTCACAATGTTAGGGCAGAACTGAAAGCCACCAGGGATGATGTTCAAAATGCTCTCAATGAGTTCCAATCCAATCTAAATTCTCTAAAAGCTAGGGTAACTGAAACAGAAGATAGAATTAGTGATCTGGAGGACAAACAGATAGAGAGAAAGGATCAGGAGGAAGCCTGGAACAAACAGCTCAGAAGCCACGAAAACAGAATCAGGGAAATAAACGATGGAGTGAAACGTTCCAACGTCAGAATTATTGGAATCCCTGAAGGGGAAGAAAAAGAAAGAAGTCTAGAAGATATAGTGGAAGAAGTTGTCTATGAAAATTTTCCCAATCTCACGAATGGAAACAACGTTCATGTACTAGAGGCAGAAAGATTTCCTCCCAAGATTTTAGATTCTCAAAAGTCCTCACGGCACCTTATCGTTAGAATGGGGAATTTTGTTTCAAGAGAGACCCTCTTAAAAGCAGCTAGGACAAAGAAGCTTCTTACATACAGAGGAAAGCCCATTAGAATAACGTCAGACCTTTCCACAGAGACCTGGAAAGCCAGGAAGGGCTGGCAAAATATATTCAGAGTACTAAATGAGAAGAACATGCAACCAAGAATACTCTATCCAGCAAGACTGACATTTAAAATGGATGGAGAGATAAAGAGTTTCCAAGACCAGCAAGGCTTAAAAGACTATGCAACCACCAAGCCGACACTGCAGGAAATATGAAGGGGGGTCCTATAAAAGAGAAAATACCCTAAGAATATCATCGAACAGAAATATAGAAACAATCTACAGACAGAAAGACTTCAAAGGCAACACGATGTCAATAAAAACCTATCTCTCAATAATCACTCTCAATGTGAATGGCCTAAATGTGCCCATAAAACGACACAGGGTTGCAGATTGGATAAAACGACAGGACCCATCCATATGTTGTCTACAAGAGACCCATTTTGAACCTAAGGATACACCCAGACTGAAAGTGAAGGGATGGAGAAGCATCTTTCATGCCAATGGGCCTCAAAAGAAGGCCGGAGTAGCGATTCTCATATCAGATAAATTAGATTTTAAACTAAAGACTGTAGTCAGAGATACAGAAGGACACTACATAATTCTTTTTTTTTTTAAAGATTTTATTTATTTATTTGACAGAGAGAGAGAGATCACAAGTAGGCAGAGAGGCAGGCAGAGAGTGAGGAGGAAGCAGGCTCCCCACGGAGCAGAGAGCCCGATGCGGGGCTCGATCCCAGGACCCTGAGATCATGACCTGAGCCGAAGGCAGCGGCTTAATCCACTGAGCCACCCAGGCGCCCCGACACTACATAATTCTTAAAGGGACTATCCGCCAAGACGATCTAACAATTGTGAATATCTATGCCCCCAATATGGGAGCACCCAATTACATAAGAAAACGATTAATCAAGATAAAGAGTCATATTGATACGAATACAATAATAGTAGGAGATCTTAATACGCCTCTCTCAGAAATAGACAGATCATCGAAGCAGAAAATTAATAAAGAAATAAGAGCATTGAATGAAACATTGGACCAGACGGACCTCATCGACGTATACAGAACATTCCACCCTAAAACAACAGAATACTCATTCTTCTCAAGTACACATGGAACCTTCTCCAGAATAGACCACATACTGGGTCACAAAGCAGGACTCAACCGATACCAAAAGACTGACATTATTCCCTGCATATTCTCAGATCACAATGCTTTGAAACTGGAACTCAATCACAAGGAAAAGTTCAGAAGGAACTCAAACACCTGGAAGCTAAAGACCACCTTGCTTAAGAATGCTTGGATCAACCAGGAGATCAAAGACAAACTTAAACAATTCATGGAAAGCAATGAGAATGAAGACACCTCGGTCCAAAACCTATGGGATACAGCAAAGGCGGTTCTAAGGGGGAAATACATAGCCATCCAAGCCTCCCTCAAAAACACTGAAAAATCCAGACTACACCAGCTGTCTCTACACCTTAAAGAACTGGAGAATCAACAAAAAATCAAACCAACTCCACATGCAAGAAGGGAAATAATCAAGATTAGAGCAGAGATCAATGAGGTAGAAACGAGAGATACAGTAGAACGTATCAATGAAACTAGAAGCTGGTTTTTTGAAAGAATCAATAAGATCGATAAACCATTGGCCACACTAATCCAAAAGAAAAGAGAGAAAACCCAAATTAATAAAATTATGAATGAAAAGGGAGAGATCACAACTAACACCAAGGAAATAGAAACAATCCTCAGAAATTATTACCAACAGTTATATGCCAATAAGCTAAGCAACCTACATGAAATGGATGCATTCCTGGAAAGCTACAAACTCCCAAAATTGAACCAGGAAGAAATTGACAACCTGAATAGACAGATATCTAGTAATGAGATTGAAGCAGTGATCAAAAACCTCCCAAAAAACAAGAGCCCAGGACCTGACGGATTCCCTGGGGAATTCTACCAAACTTTCAAAGAAGAAATAACACCAATTCTCCTGAAGCTGTTCCAAACAATTGAAGCAGAAGGAAAACTTCCAGACTCTTTTTATGAAGCCAGCATTACCCTGATCCCCAAACCAGGCAAAGACCCTACCAAAAAGGAGAATTTCAGACCAATATCACTGATGAATATGGATGCAAAGATTCTCAACAAGATCCTCGCAAACAGGATCCAGCAGCACATTAAAAAGATTATCCACCATGACCAGGTGGGATTCATCCCTGGGTTGCAGGGTTGGTTCAACATTCGCAAATCAATCAGTGTGATAGAACACATCAATAAGAGAAGAGAGAAGAACCACATGGTCCTCTCAATTGATGCAGAAAAAGCATTTGACAAAATCCAGCATCCGTTCCTGATGAAAACGCTTCAAAGTATAGGGATAGAGGGAACATTCCTGAACTTCATAAAATCTATCTATGAAACACCCACAGCAAATATCATCTTCAATGGGAAAAAGCTTGCAGCCTTCCCGTTGAGATCAGGAATACGACAAGGATGCCCACTCTCACCACTCTTGTTCAACATAGTATTAGAAGTTCTAGCAATGGCATCAGACAACAAAGAGAAATAAAAGGTATCCAAATTGGCAAGGAAGAAGTCAAACTCTCTCTCTTCGCAGATGACATGATTCTTTATATGGAAAACCCCAAAGACTCCACCCCCAAACTACTAGAACTCATACAGCAATTCAGTAACGTGGCAGGATACAAAGTCAATGTACAGAAATCAGTGGCTTTCTTATACACCAACAATGAAAATACAGAAAGGGAAATTAGAGAATCGATTCCATATACTATAGCACCAAGAACCATAAGATACCTGGGCATAAACCTAACCAAAGAAGTAAAGGACCTCTACTCGAGGAACTACAGAACACTCATGAAAGAAATTGAAGAAGACACAAAAAGATGGAAGACTGTTCCATGCTCTTGGATTGGAAGAATAAACATTGTTAAAATGTCTATACTGCCTAGAGCAATCTATACTTTTAATGCCATTCTGATCAAAATTCCACCGATATTTTTCAGAGAGCTGGAGCAAATAATCCTAAAATTTGTATGGAGCCAGAAGAGACCCCGAATTGCTAAGGAAATGTTGAAAAACAAAAACAAAACTGGCGGCATCACGTTACCCGATTTCAAGCTTTACTACAAAGCTGTGATCACCAAGACAGCATGGTACTGGCATAAAAACAGACACATAGACCAGTGGAACAGAGTGGAGAGCCCAGATATGGACCCTCAACTCTATGGTCAAATAATCTTCGACAAAACAGGAAAAAATATCCAATGGAAAAAAGACAGTCTCTTCAATAAATGGTGCTGGGAAAACTGGACAGCGATATGTAGAAGAATGAAACTCGACCATTCTCTTACACCATACACAAAGATAAACTCGAAATGGATAAAAGACCTCAACGTGAGACAGGAATCTATCAGAATCCTAGAGGAGAACATAGGCAGTAACCTCTTCGATATCAGCCACAGCAACTTCTTTCAAGATATGTCTCCAAAGGCCAAGGAAGCAAAAGCAAAAATGAACTTTTGGGACTTCATCAAGATCAAAAGCTTCTGCACAGCAAAGGAAACAGTCAACAAAACAAAGAGGCAACCCACGGAATGGGAGAAGATATTTGCAAATGACAGTACAGACAAAAGGTTGATATCCAGGATCTATAAAGAACTTCTCAAACTCAACACACACAAAACAGATAATCATATCAAAAAATGGGCAGAAGATATGAACAGACACTTCTCCAATGAAGACATACAAATGGCTATCAGACACATGAAAAAATGTTCATCATCACTAGCCATCAGGGAGATTCAAATTAAAACAACATTGAGATACCACCTAACACCAGTTAGAATGGCCAAAATTAGCAAGACAGGAAACAACGTGTATTGGAGAGGATGTGGAGAAAGGGGAACCCTCTTACACTGTTGGTGGGAATGCAAGTTAGTGCAGCCACTTTGGAGAACAGTGTGGAGATTCCTGAAGAAATTAAAAATAGAGCTTCCCTATGACCCTGCAATTGCACTGCTGGGTATTTACCCCAAAGATACAGATGTAGTGAAAAGAAGGGCCATTTGTACCCCAATGTTTATTGCAGCAATGGCTACGGTCGCCAAACTGTGGAAAGAACCAAGATGCCCTTCAACGGATGAATGGATAAGGAAGATGTGGTCCATATACACAATGGAGTATTATGCCTCCATTAGAAAGGACGAATACCCAACTTTTGTAGCAACATGGACGGGACTGGAAGAACTTATGCTGAGCGAAATAAGTCAAGCAGAGAGAGTCAAGTATCATATGGTCTCACTTATTTGTGGAGCATAACAAATAACATGGAGGACATGGGGAGATGGAGAGGAGAGGGAGTTGAGGGAAACTGGAAGGGGAGATGAACCATGAGAGACTATGGACTCTGAAAAACAACCAGAGGGTTATGAAGGGGCGGCGGGGGGGGTGGGGAGGGTGGGAGGTTGAGGAACCAGGTGGTGGGTAATAGGGAGGGCACGTACTGCATGGAGCACTGGGTGTGATGCCAAAACAATGAACACTGTTATGCTGTAAATAAACAAATAAAAATAAATATAAAAAAAAATTAAAAGTTGTATATCTTCTAAATAATTTCTAAATTTAGAATAGATTCTAAATAATTTGCCATTTTGTGCACTGTCTATACCCACATAACTATATATATATATATATACACAATTCTGGAAAATGTGTATTATGAACTTTTTTGCAGAAAATTATTTAAAAAGGAAAATAAAGCCCAAGTCACAGGATTTTTAACTTTTGGATAAATTTTATATTATATAATAATGATTTTTCCTTGCAAATTCTACTTGCCTTCATCAAAAGCATATACAAGATACTTTTTTCACAACTAACTGAAGTCTAGATAAAATTGCCTTCATAACTAAGGTTATACTTAACCTTATTATATTCATGGATATCTCACTATACTACCTAAATAAGAACCTGTGGAGTGCAATCACAATTTATGATAAAATGCAGCTACCATGCTTATTAATAAGCTGATAATCAGGTGATTATTAGTTGGATTTTGATTTTAATGATAATTTAAATGAATGCTCTAAAGAAGTATATTGACTTATGATATATATATATATATAGATAGATAGATAGATAGATATAGTACCTTCTTAAAGCTTCAAACTATTTATCATATTTTATCTAATGGGCACACACTTCAAAGCTTAATTCCTAAAAGACATTATACATTAAAGCAGTTTTGTGTCTCTTAACATCCAAATTGCCTTTGAGTTCCTCAAATCCTCATACATTCTTATAAAACATTTTTACATACACAAACACACACATATATCAGTTGGACCTTTAAAGTACAGTTATTATTTTTGTTAAAAAATGTAATGGCTATTTATTTTCCCTGCATTTTAACTATACCAAAACATCATCTACTTATTACAGTTTGTTTCTTATGATTGTACACAATATATTATTCACTGATCATTAAAAATCACTGGTTACAGAGAAAAATTTAGCAATGTCTAATCAAGCTATACAGGCATTGACTCTTTGACCTAGTTATCCTGTTTTAGGTATTTACCCTGAAAGTCCACCTCAACACACATAAAATAGAACATAGATATGTTATTTACACAGTTTTATCTGAAATAGAATATCAAAACCACTTGTCTACTCACGAGTCTCTGCTAAAACAAAACAAATTTAAAAATAGAAAAATATGATTTATCTACTCAATGGAATTTTTTGTTTTTAAGAAGGAGAGAAAGGAGAGACAGAGAGAGAGAATCTCAATCATGCTCTATGTCCAGTATGGAGCCTGATGTGGGGCTTGATCTCACAACTCAGAGATCATGACCTAAGCTGAAATCAAGAGTCAGATGCTTAACTGACTGAGCCACCCAGGTGTCCCAGCTAAGTGGAATTCTATTAAACAGTTAAAATTTAGGAAGATATCTGTCACCCAATTCCCAGAAATAAACCCACACATATATGGTTAGTTAATTTAGAACAAAGGAACCAAGAATCTATAAGGGAGAAAATATTGCCTCTTAAATCAATTATCTTGGGAACACAGGACAACTAGCTACATGCAAAAGAATGACCCTGGACCCCTTTCTTCCACCATACAAAAAACTAACTCAAAATGGATTAAAGACTTGAATGTAACACCTGAAGTCACAAAACTCTTAGAAGAAAACAGAGGTAACTCTTTGACAGAACTCTTAATGATGCTTTTGTGAATCTAATATCAAAAGCAAATAATAATAATAATAATAATAATAATGAAAAAATAAACAAACTAAAAAGCCTCTGCCCAGCAAATGAAGTCATCAACAAAATTGAAAGACAACCTACCGAGTAGGAGAAAATATTTGCAAATTATATATTTGATAAAGGGCTAATAGTCAAAATATATAAAGAACTCACAGAACTCAACAACAAAAACCCCAAACAATCCAATTAAAAATGAGTGGACGTTCTGAACAGATATTTTTTCCAAAAAAGATATACAGATGGCCAACAGGTACATGAAAAGATTCTCTACATTATTAATAATCAGAAAATTGTGAATCAAAACCATAATGAGATATCATCTCAGAGCTGTCAGAATGCTTTATATAAAAAAGAGAAGAAATAAATGCTGGTGATAGTATGAGGAAAAATGAATACTTGTGCCCTGTTGGTGTGATTGTAACTTGGTGTAACCACTGTGGAAAATAGTATGGAGTTTCCTCAAAAAATTAAAAATAGAACTACCTTACAATTCAGCAATTCCACTTCTGGGTATTTATCTGAAAAAAAAAAAAAAAAAACAACACTAATTCAAAAAGATATACGTACCCTTATGCTCATTGCAGCATTATTTACAATAGCAAGAGATGGAACCAACGTAAGTTTGCACAGATGGATGAATGGATAAAGAAGATGTGAGACATGGATGGACTACAAAAGCATTATGCTAAGTGAAGTAAGTCACATAGAGAAAGACAAATACTGTATGACCTCTCTCATATGTAAAATCTAAAAATAATAGTAATAATAAGTTCATAGATACAGAGAACAGATTGGTGGTTGCAAGAGGCAAGGTGTAGGGATAGGAGAATTTTTTCTTCTTTTTTTTAGTTTAAATAAATGGAATAAAACTTAAAAAACTCAACTCACTGGGCAGAACTGATCAAACGACCGTAGCTAACCACAGGCCTGCAATTCAAAGTCTAAAAGTAACACATATTTAATGCATAGCAATAATGACAACTGCACTGCCATTTTTTTCTTCCCTTTATATTAAAAAAAAAACAATTAGGAAGTTAGGAAGTACATGGATAGAGCTAAAGAGTATTATGATAAGTGAAATAAGTCAGAGAAAGATGAATAACATATGATTTCACTCATATGTTGAATTTAAGAAACAAAACAATTGAGCAAAGGGAAGAAAAAGAGAGAGAGAGGCAAACCAAGAAGTATAGAGAACAAACTGATGGCTACCAGAGGGGAGGCAGGTGGGGAGGCGGGTTAAATAGATTATGGGGATTGAGGAGGACACTTGTTGTGGTGAGCACAAGGTGTTGTATGGATGTTGAATCACTGTATTGTACACCTGAAACTAATATTGCACTGTATATTAACAGTTAGTTAAATTTAAATGAAATTTCAATGAAAGCTTAAAAAAATTAAAAAAAAAATAATAATGGGAAGGTTTCCCTCACCTGATAAAGAGATTTCTAGGATACACACTTAAGGAAAACTCACTGTAGTATTATTAAATAACTATATGATTACTTTACAAAGGAAATATCAGAAAGTCTAAAGCAGAAACTAAAGAAAAAAATTATCTAAAGAGATTGCATTATAGTGGGGTCTAAGAGTTAGTTGTTACTCTGATGTTGTCTTTTTATACGTGTTGGATTTTCCTTCTTCTTTTTAAGATTTTATTTATTTATTTCAGAGGGAGAGGAAGAGTGCATGATTGTGTGGGGGTGGGAGGTAAGGAGGGCAGAGGAAGAGGGAGAGAGAATGTGAAACAGATTCTGCACTAAGCCCAAAGTCGGACTCAGGGCTTGATCCCATTTCAGAGAGAGAGATCATGACCTGAATCAAAACCAAGATTTGGTCACAACCAACTTTGTCACCCTGGTGCCCTCCTCCTTTTTTTGTAATAGTAAATTCTTTCACAGGTGTCTCTTCTGACAATGGAAGGACAACAACAACAACAACAACAACAAAACTGCAAGGGAGCCTTGAAAAATTCTTAGCACACCTCTTTGTTATGATATTGGGGTAGTAATTCTGAATTTTCTATTAGTATTACAAGCTAGAGTAAACATGTTTTGGCATTATGGGAAAGAGATTCTTTAGTATAGGAGAAGGGATATAAAAATACAGAATCTGGGAGATGTAAAAGAACTGTATGGTGTTGAATTTCAGTTGTAAGATTCAGTATGAACATATGAGTTTGTCAATGAATGGTCCCAGAGGCATGAAACAACCTAACATCCAGTATTTCTCTTTGGAATACCATTTCTACTAAAATGAATCAAGGCTTCTTTAAAGAAATAGCCAACTCTGGGTTTGGAGAAGGAAAAGTATAAAGGTATTGTACTTTATACCTTACCCTAATTACAATACCTTAATATGGAAGAAAGCACGAAGATGTTAGAAAGAAAGGCAAACGAGAGAGAGAGAGAGAGAGAGAGAGAGAGAAATGAGGTGGGGAGAGGAGGAGGGAGAGAAGGGGGAGAGAGAGAGAGAGATTGAGATCTCCTTCCCCTGCCCCAACATCTATTAAATTTTGGACCCCACACAGTTCTTAACAGGATACCAAAGAATTTGTAAGGACTCAATGACACCCAAAAAGTAGGGAAGGGGCAGTTCTTTGCTTAGGAAAGTTTGCATAATGAAACTAAAAGTAATGACAAAACTAGAAAATCACTATTTTACAATTGCCCAAGTAGTTAACTGTTTTCAGCAAAGGTATCCAATGGATGCTAAATTCATTGAGTAGAAATTTGTTAGGGAAAAGAATATTTCATGCTCATAAACACAAGGAGAAATTACAAGATTTCTCATCTCCTAATTACAAATAGGGGAAAAACATATTTCTAATGGAGAGATGTTGCAATGCTACATTATACAAATGATCAAACATAGGATCATTAATTATTTAATAAAATAATATTATAAACTTCTGCTGAGATTCAGTAGAAAGCACACAAATAACCTGTTATGTTATTGTGATAGTTAACCCGAATCTTACAAGCTCAGTCAGGGAAATTTGACATTTTTGACATTTTGACATACTGTGCAAGAGATTTGGTTTGGGTCTTTTAGAAATTAAGGGGCACCTGGATGGTTCAGTTGGTTAACCTTCTGCCTCAGACTGGGGTCATGATCCTGGGGTCCTGTGATTGAGCCCCACATCTGGCTTCCTGTTCAGCAGGGATCCTGCTTCTCCTTCTCCCTCAGCTCCTCCTCCACTCTCTCGCTCTCTAATGAATAAATAAAATCTTTAAAAAAATATCAGTGTGCTTTAAAAAATGTAGGGGATTCTTTTACAGTAAAGGAGATTAAAAATAAATCTCAACCAAATGTTACTGGTGATATTTGATTGGGTCCTCAGTCAAAAATATCCCCCCCCCATATAGCTTTTGGGATAGTTGGGTAAATTAAAATTATGGACTTTAAAATAGATTATACTGTTACAGATTATCATGTTAAATTTCTGGGTTGCAATAATAAGGTGGTAAGAAATAATGGAATGAGACAGACTGTTAACCATTGGTAATTCAAGGTAAAGAGTGTGAGCATTCCTTGTACTACTCTCAGTTGTAAAACTTTTAAAATAGAGCATTTTAAAAATTTTGGCATCATATTTTTATAACTTGTCAATTATTTAACTGGTTAGTTTGGCTGATCAGTTTACCTATATATTGTAAGTGAAGTCTGATCTGTGTAACGATAAAATACATACAAAAACAAATAATTAATCTTAATGATAAAAGCTTATTTAAAGTATAAACTCAAAATAAAGCTTCTCTGGTGCCATGGGAACTTGCTCAGCCTAAGGGTTCGACATCACCAGGCACCAAAGCTAGAGAATAATCAATCTACCTTCTGAATCCATAATACAAAAATGTACATTCTACTTCATGTCACCTAGCTGGATGGAGCCCCCACTGACTACAGGGGAAACCTGTTTGTCAGTGCACCCTTCGTTGGTCTTTCTCCTCACCCTCTCTTTTTCTCTATTTCCTCACTTGTGATTCCTAGAACCAGCTCCCTGATAAATTACCAATACTAAATCCTTGCCTCAGGTTCTGCTTTTAGGGAAACTGAAACCAAAGCTAACTGACAAAATATCAGGAATTTCTAATAATTTATGTTAGAAACAATGCAGTTATCTTACCAGTATTGAAAGTGTGTTGTTATAAAGGTAATGCTGATGTAATAAACCTACCTCCAACCCAAGCCAAAACTAGTGAAGATAGAAGTTCCTGCAGAATTACTGAGTGTTAAATTGGAATGCTCTTCCTTTTTTTCCAACTAGGGCAATTTGTCAAGCTTGTTAATCAGAAACTCAGTGGTTATGAGCTTAGGCACATGTCAGCATGGATAGAGCATTGTGATTACTACACTAAAAAATAAAATGATTTCTGTGTAAACTTTTATTCCTACTTCAATAAGTTTTATTATTTTTTCTATCAAATTATCCACTTCAATTCTCCACATTTTTTCTTAACGTATTTCATATATCGATTCCACATTTTCCCTAGCACCAAGCCATATAAAGTTTTCCTAAACAAATGTTTTATCAAAGCAGACTTCTATCAGTAAAACATGGAATAGCTACTTGTATTTCCACATCAGTTATTTGCCACTGTAATAAGCTTCTTGATAAGACCTTTTTTTTCTAATTTTTTATAAACTTAATGCTTTTAGGTATTCACTTTTATCAGTATATGCATGCAAAAGAAGTGAAAATTTAAATAAAAAAATTGTTAGTGGACACATTCTGATCAAAAGGACAGAGAAAAAAGTAAATATATATATACTTATTATATTTATACTAACATAATGTAATATAATATAAATTGTATATAACACAGTTCCTTATATTACTATGGAAAATTTGCTAATTTTTAATCTTTTTTCTGTACTTGAATTATGGAAGAGAGAAAACTGTGATGCCTTGATGTTAGTCAAAGTCAAAGTGAGGCATTCATTGACATAAAAGTATTTGTTATACTGTACCTTCAAATTTATTATAATTTTTCTTAACTACCCAAATTGAGGTATACAAATGTTTAATTTACTAACCTAGTCCATGACAATAAACATACAGCTGGAGATGAGACATAGAAAGTTTTTCCTTGGGCAGAAACCAGTGTGTTTAAAATTGGTGAGAATCTTCAGATTTTAAGCTCTTCCTTCAAGAAAAAGTGGGAAAAAAAGAGAAAAAAACAAGTCAGTAATAAAGCTTTCCTCCAAACTGCATGACCATTGCGACGAAATATCTGTGAAAAATCTGAGAACGACAATATAAATTGCTTCTGGCTATCAAGGGAAAAAGAAAATTTGATGGTGCTGTAATCAAAATTTCCTCTTCTACTATGGACAGGAAGTATTAGTACTCTGCCAGTTTGCTTTCTACTTTCCTTTATACATCAAACAGGAAAAATGGATTGTAAGAATATTCAAACTTTACATTTCTCTTTATTCATACAAATAATTTGTGTAAAATATCATAGTTTTCATTTGATGAATCTTTCTCTCATTTTCTCTAATAAAGTTTAAATTTTGAGATGACTTTGTAAATTAAATTTAATTAGTATATTTGAAATTTTAAAGTTCAACCTGACAGACTATATTTATATTAGAGGAAAAACAAAAAAATATTTAGAAGAATTACATATTTTGTAAAAATTATGAATTCTTATATCTTTATTTTTCCCCATAAATAAAATTAAATTTCTGTAAATATTATTTAGAAAGTAATAACATCCATGCTTTAAAAAAATGATGGTAATAAAATATGTCAAATATTAAAAGGTCATTTCTTTTATCCCCCAAAGCAGTATTTCTATATTTTGAGTAAATGTCTGCTTAGATACTTCTTATCACACTAAATTTAAAAGAAATCTAGAAAATTACACTTCTAGGAGTATAGAAAAAATATAGAAATATATTTTGAACACACATTTTACATCCTTACTGAGACTTCTTTGTTGTTGTTCCAAGCCTCCGTTCTTTAAAGAGTCGGGCCATTTTTCAGTCTCTAGACTGAGAAATTCAATCAGTAGAATCTGGAATTACTAAAAGACACAAATACTCTAGTAAACTAATTTGAAATTAAAAAATCCTACCCAAACTTATGTTTTTCAGTATAATCATAGATTTCCTCATAGACTATTCAGCAAGAGGGACAAAGAACTATTTTTTTGTAATGCTCCTGGAGACTGGTAGTCCAGAAAAGGATTTCAGTTAATGATTTCCCTCCTCAGTGTAGCCTGAGTCTTGTCTGCTGGTCCCTTATAATACGATTCAGCAGTATAGAAAGAAGTACTGGAAAATTAAGGGGGAAATCTACTGCAATTCTTCAACTCCTGACACAGGTGGAAAGAGAAAATAGTGGCTTCGGCAACCAGCGAATTTGAAAAATACACTTGGCCATGACGAGAACTGATGTTATTGCAAAAAAAAGTAAATAAAAGAGAGATAAAATGGGATTTGGTAGAAAGGATACTAATAGATACTCGGTCACTAAAGGGAAAAGTCATTTCTCAGATTCTGAAGCCAGAGAAATGCCTCTGAGCCAAGTAAAAAAATACAATATTAATTTTCATTGCATAATTTTTAAGAGTAAAAGTTTTTCATGGATGATGTAGAATCTGGTCCATTCATAACTTTTATTGTAATTTTTTACCAACTTTAAAAACCTCAAATATACTAATCAGAATTTTATTCACAACTAAGTTGGTTTAAAATAGATGTTCTTTATACTACCTTTACATCTTCTTAGAGTGGGAATTAAATATTTTGCATTAAAACACACAAAGGAAACTTTGCTATATATATGAAATTTGTAACACTTGATAATATAATTTTCCATTGTATCGAATGTAAAACTTTACAAAGCATTTTAATAAATATTATTCCTTTATTCCTTTGAGGTTTTTAACACCAATTACCTGCACTTATTGTTTATTCTTTTCCATCCGGCATTTAATCAAGAGTCTGATGCTACTTAACTGACTGAGCCACCCAGGTGCCCCAATTTTTCTGATCTAATTACAAAACTTTTGAGATGTTACACAGAGCCAGCTACTGATTTCTTGGTATGTAGAAACCATAGTGATTCCTTGCCATTTTAACAACTCTATGAGTTGTGTATATATCAGGTAGTAATAAACCCTAGCCGTGCATATAGATCTATGGTGAATCCTTTGAATTCTTCCAGCAAATCTCTGAATGTTAGGGTAGTCATGAGAACCTTCAACAAGAAGAGACATGAAAAGATTTTAAATCGACCACTCCATATTATCTCAAAAAGAATACATCTAATTTTCTATCACATATAACCCAAAATATACAGTATATGACTATACGTTTGAATGACTATTTAGATTTTTGTTGAAACTATGAGTTGGTTTTGGTTAAATAAGTTGTCTGTGTAGTATTCTTTATTTTATTCTTTCAATGTAACCTGAATAAAGCTTAATTACTTATTTAACATTTACTTAATTACATATTTAACATTTGCTAATAAGAACATTTAAAAAGTTCTTTAATATATAATTAACCAGTAATGGCAAAACTAGCATATAGTTGTCCATTATATTGTGGATAATAAAGTTGCTGTCAAAAGAAAATCATATTAAAGCCAAGATAAAAGTTTATTTCCTCTAAAGCCCCACAAGTGAAAGACAGTTAAAAACTGTTGCAAGAGAGCCTATGGGAATGCACCCAAGACCCATTTAATTCACAACCATCAGTTTTCTCTGGGAGGGCAGCTATGCTTCAGCCCTTTGGATTGTGTTCAGGGGACCGAAATCTCGGTACACTTGTAAGTTTCCTTGATCCCTTTTCCTCTCCTATCCCATCCCATCCTCACTCTAGACAGTGTAGACTGTGCCTACCTTTTGAAAACTTTGAAAATGGACCCATTCATCTGCTGCTTACTCCTAAAATTATTATGGTAATTGTATACTCGGTCAGCACCTAGTTTTGACTTTTAGGTTTATTAGATAATTTTATTAATGTAAGGAACCATTATTTTTCTTGGTAGCTATTGTTGGGGATGGAAGAAAACAACCAGTCACAAATTCTGAAGAAGTAATTGGGGGGTATAATTAAAGTCCAATGTAGTGATCTTTTAGGAATGCTGTTGCACAGACTATTTCTTAAAAATGTATATTAGTTTTGATCTTGATTAAGTCCCAAAAGTTCATTTTCACTTTTGTTTCCTTTGCCTTTGGAGACATATCTTGAAAGAAGTTGCTGTGGCTGATATCGAAGAGGTTACTGCCTATGTTCTCCTCTAGGATTCTGATGGATTCCTGTCTCGCATTGAGATCTTTTATCCATTTCGAGTTTATCTTTGTGTACAGTGTAAGAGAATGGTCAAGTTTCATTCTTCTACATATAGCTGTCCAGTTTTCCCAACACCATTTATTGAAGAGACTGTCTTTTTTCCACTGTATATTTTTTCCTGTTTTGTCGAAGATTATTTGACCATAGAGTTGAGGGTCCACATCTGGGCTCTCTACTCTGTTCCACTGGTCTATGTGTCTGTTTTTATGCCAGTACCATGCTGTCTTGGTGATTCACATCTTTGTAGTAAAGCTTGAAATCAGGTAACATGATGCCGCCAGTTTTGGTTTTGTTTTTCAACATTTCCTAGGCAATTCGGGGTCTCTTCTGATTCCATACAAATTTTAGGATTATTTGCTCCAGCTCTTTGAAAAATACGGGTGGAATTTTGATCAGAATGGCATTAAAAGTATAGATTGCTCTAGGCAGTATGGATATTTTAACAATGTTTATTCTTCTGATCCAAAGGAACCAGTCAACAAAACAAAAAGGCAACCCACGGAATAGGAGAAGATATTTGCAAATGACAGCACAGACAAAAGGTTGATATCCAGGACTATAAAGAACTCCTCCAAACACACATACTCTCTCTCTCTCTCTCCAACTCTAAGGTAAATAAATCTTTTTAAAAAAGTTGTTTGCTTTTGTTTTAATTGTCATGCTTATAGATAGCAAGCTACTAGTAGTCCAGGGCTATCTTTCCATCTCTATTTACCTAGGTCCTAGTCAAATGCCAAGCAAACAATGAGCACTTAGTTAAATTTGTTGAATGAAGTACTAAACTTAGTATTTTTTTATGCTTCAGTTGTGCTAATTTAATTATGTTTTTCCCAATGGAATTGTGTGAAGTCTTCTCTTCCTTATACACCTTTATATACCATCTTGTATTCCAAATACATTTTAATATTCTTTTTCTTTTTTTCTGTTGTTTTTACCTTTTGTTTTTTATCTTTTGTATGTCATCTGGTCATTTTTTAAGTGAAGGCAAAGACAGAAAAAGGGAAGTTTTTGAAAACAGAAATATATATATATATATATATATATATTTATATGTATTATATATATATATGTTTTATATATATATATATTCCCTATATATATATATATGGGGAAAAATCAAGAATAGGGAGGAAGACTAATAAGGGTGCTCTTTATTAATCCTAATGGGAATCTAAAAGATTTGTGACTAGTTATTCAATTTGTGCATGCAATTTTGCTCATCCTAACTCATGAAAATTAATCAAAAAGACAGAGGGGATATAGAATCTTGTACAGGAATCTAACTTCTAATTTTGTAGAATATTTTTCTTTGGAAACTCTTCTTTGGGGAATAGAATAGTTATCATTAGTGAGTGTGTAGGAACGGCCAAGCATCCAGGGAGATGTGATGAAAGGAGCATTAAGTTTTAGATTTTGGAACACATAAAGTCTATTCAAATCCCTCTGTGAACTGGAGCAAACTTAGCCTCTTTGAATCCCTGTTTCCTATGTCTAAAAACAGAAAAATAACTGTACTCATTCTTAAGGTCAAAGGAGATAATATTTGTGAAAATGCTTTGAAGAAAAACTTGTGAGCATATGCCTGTATATCTATATATGTATTTGATTTTAAAATATGATACATTAAACCCTACGTGATTTCCCTTTTATGGCATAGACACAGGAACATTTTCAGCTGTTCTGATACCATGTCCAATGGGATAAATATGCTGCTGTTGTTTTCCTTTTTCCTCTGCTATACAGCCCCTTTAAAGGGAGAAACAGTTCCTTTCTCTTGTTGTCTAGAAGCCTAGAATTCACTAAGGACATCACCCCTCATGTCTGGTATGTAATAAACACCCATCTTGCATTAGGACCAAAGCTTCAGTACCTTACTCTGTCCACTTTCATCTCTGAGATTACTGTACTGTAACCGACAGATACGCCTTCTTCTGGTGTGATTACCAGTATTGGTAGCTGATTGTATTGGCTGAATTTGTAGTTCACAAAGAGCTTTTCTGGACTGTATCCCCTGATGCAGAAACTCTTAGTTTCTCATGGTTTCAGAATCTGATACTTAATATTCTGATAACAGAGAAAAACAAAAACAAAAACTGTTGGCGAATGAAAGGGTCCTTTGGCTTAAAACAGTGATCCAATTATCGCAATTTAGAAATGGATGGAACTGCTGAGATCAGAAGCGTTAAATTCAGCTTTAGCAAAGCTTCCATTATAAACAATCAGTGAAAATTATTAGAGGGGCTTGAAAGTTAGACAACAAAACCCACCTTTACAGTGACATACTTCAGAGAAGTTAAGAAAGCTGATTCATTCTGGATAGCAATCTTGTCATCTCAATGCTAGAAAACTGCTTTTGCCAGCTCAGAACAACAAAATTCCCTTACCAGTACTTTTTATGTAAAATCATCTTTCAAAAAAATCAATAATAATATAAAATGTACATTTCATAAATATAAATGATATTAACAACTATCAAGTATAAAATGGAAGAGAGATAAAGGAACATGTTTGTACATTTTTAACTTTTTTTTCAGATTTTATTTATTTATCAGAGAGAGAGAGAGAGCACAAGCAGGAGTGGCAGACAGAGCAGAGAGAGAAGCAGTCTCCCTGCTGAGCAGGGAGCCCCATGCGGGACTCAATCCCAGGACCCAAAGGCAATGGCTTAACCAACTGAGCCACTCAGGCATCCTGTTTGTATGTTTTTAAAAGGAAGTGGGTGTTAACAGTTTTGGGAATGTTACTGGCTGTTCTGGATAGCGAGATATATTTCCATGTGGTTTGTACCATTTTAGACACCCAGAAGTCCTAATCATACAAAGTGATTATTGATTCGGTAGCCACAGGCGTTTATAATATCTAGCAGTTTAGTTTTTATTATAGTATATAATTTAACTTTAAGTTAATTACTTTATCTTTTCTGCAATTAAGCTTTCTGAAAATACAGTCCGTGTATTATTATGAATTGGATAACAATGTTTGTGTTATCTTAAATTTCCATCTACTTAAACTTGCATCTCACTGAAGTGATCCTCAGAAGACATCAGAATATAACTTTACAATCTTTAGAGCATGGTATAAAATCTATGTTTCTGGTCCAAAAGGCCATTAGTCAGTACATTTCTTAACTGTGGTGTTTTATTGTTGGTTAGAGTTTGCCTTATTTTGCAATATTTCAAAATATGTTTATATTCTGAGAGACTTAATCGCCTGCAACACAATCTGTACAAGTCCTTAGAGGTAATTTTTGGAAGAAAATCTTAAAGGAATTGCTGTCAGTAACAAGAAAAATATTCCATCCAGAGAAAAACACCAAGGGTAATATATTTTCTTTACATATCCAATAACATTTTATGGTACAGCTTTGTGAAAACAGATATTGTCTGTTTTTTTTTTTTTTTTAACAGCTACTGGAATAGACAGAATGTCCTTACTGAAATGTAAATTTATAATTCGAATTTCATGGGAAGTGATTATATTAACTTTTATTTAATAGTTTCTGAACAAATACTCATTTAGTGAATGGCCATATGAAATCTTTCTCAACTCAAGGTATTAGATATTTTGAAAACATTTTGTAGCCCTGTTTTCGGTTGCACAGAAGTTGTGATAACCAACTATCAACAAACACTCTCTGCTAGCACCACAGAGACAAAAGGTGAAACTCATTTTGCCATTGTCATAGCATGGCTAGAGGCTGTTAGCTGTAGACCAGCGAAAGGGAAAAGTGTACTTTCCACATGATAAAAATTAGGCAGGACTGCACTGAGTGTTAAGAGAGTTAGCTTCTGCTGTTCAAAACTTAGGTCAAAGAAGAGAGGATTCGTGGAATTTTTCTCTCTTAAATGGTGTTAACTGGAGGCTTTTTCTTTTTATTATTTCAGTTGTTGGAAGCTGCCTGTTTCTAAGATATTTCGATATCAGGGTCCATACCAGTTTTCCCCTTGTCCTCTTTGAAAAACACACACCGCATACCACACAATAGTGCATATACTAACTATATGTACTAAACAACTTTGTATTTAGTGTATACATAAGTATCATATATAGATATATATACATACATATATAAGTATAGTGTAAATATCATATGATGCATACATACTCTATATTATATACTAAATAAAAAGTATATATATATACTATATATTTAAAATAAAATATCTATATACTAAGTGGAAAGTTATTTAGTATATATATACACACATACACTATATATATATATAAGTATAGTGTATATACTATATGTATATACTGTATGCAAGTGTGGTGTATACCCTATACTATACTATATGTCATATGTAAGTATACATTTGAATAATCATATTCATATCTTTTTAAACTCTGACACTTGATGAAACAATATTCAGCCTACACTTAACTGGTTTTCATTGAATAATATGTCTAACTCCTTTGAATTTGAGAACTTAACCAGGGCATTATGTTAGTAACCTGTATTAAGAATCTGATATTTGGAATGCATTATATTAAGCACTTTGTATGGGAAATTTACTGCAAGACAGAATGATTATTATTTCAATATTTTATGAAAAGAACAAACTGATTTTCCCAAATGTTGAAGAAATTTAGCAACTCTATTTAGCTAGGAACTATTAGAGCCAATATTTAAACTTGGGTCTTTAAGATCACAAAGACTATCTTCTTTCTATTATACCATGTTTTGATAGTAATTCTCAGAGTGCAAAGCCATTGGAAAGTTGAGTAAGGCTGACAGTTTGGCTCAGTAATCCTTATACTCTCTGTGCAGGCATTTAATGTTTGCTTATCTTCCCAGAATCTCTGTTTCTTCAAATATAACATAAGTATTATTATTATTTTTACTTTTTTATAAAGATTTTGTTTATTTATTTGACAGACAGAGATCAAAAATAGGCAGAGAAACAGGCAGAGAAAGAGGGGAAAGCAGGCTCCCTGGTGAGAGAGAGCCCGATGTGGGGCTCTGTCCCAGGACCCTGAGATCATGACCCAAGCCGAAAGCAGAGGCTTTAACCCACTGAGCCACCTAGGTGCCCCTAATATAAATATTATTAATTTACATGGCTTGCTTAATAATTATTGAAAAGTAATTAAAGGGACTTTTAATACACGCTGTGAATTCTTGAGAAATACTACAGCATTTCATATTAAGATTATGCTCATGTAAACGTTTTCCTAAATGGATTCTATGGTGAAAAATTATTCATACAGTGAAAGAATAGTGAAGCAAAGAAGACTCATTAATGAACCAGGAGAAAATCATTCAAATTGTGCTCTTGATATAAATCATGGAGAAAAATGTCAAATACCTGTATTGTCAACTTCACTGGCATTCTGTATTGTTTTCTTCTGTTTTATCTTGTGTTTTTGGGGGGGGGTTGTTTTTTGCTTTATCACCATTCTTCTGTAACAGGGTAGAAATAGATTTCAAAAGGAAAACAATTAAAATTGTACAATCTTTGGTATTTGATATAGTCTTTCAAATAAATCATGCAGTGAGTCTCAATTTCCACTTCCTTTTGCAGTAACTTCTTACTAGCCTGTTTCAATTATTTAAGTCTTCTGATTTTGATGGCAGATATCAGCATAACACTGAAAGTTATTCAGTTTATATCATTCATACCTTTTTTCCAAGTAACCAAGACATGGAAGTAGGAGAGTTCTTAGGACTTGTCTTTTCAATCTGGTTTGATTACTGCACATGGTAAAGAAATAGCTATTAGTGATTCATATGTATGGATATTTACTTTTGTTTAAGTTAACTTCATGTTATTTAGCTATGCCAATTTTTCATTATTTTACTGTACTATGTTTTTCACTTTAAATATATTTATCCATTGTTTCATTAATATGTAGTTCATGGTTAAATATTTGTGTATATTTTGCATTGATTATGTAAAGATACACATTTCCATAGACAGAAAGAAAACAGTCTAAAATTTTTCACCATTTGACTATGATATGTCTTTATTCAGTAGGAGATTAAGACAGTTAAAACTGAAAATGCTTTGGGACACCTGGGTGGATTAGTTGGCTACACATCTGCCTTTGGCTCAAGTCATGATCCCAGGGTTCTGGGATGCAGCCCTACGTCAGGTTCCCAACTCAGTGTGGAGCCTGTTTATCCCTCTTCCCCTGTTCATGCTCCCTCTTTCTCTCTCTCTCTCTCAAATAAACAAATAAAATCTTAAGAAAAAAAAAAACCTGAAAATGTTTTATTTTCTATCTTAAGAGCTTTCTTATTCATGTAGCACACTGGTCAAAATATGTGAAAAATAATTTAAGTAATAGTTTAAATAGTTTCAATTTATTTAGTGACTTGTTGTCATGATTATGTCTACAGTAAATTGTAGTCTTCTAAAATATCCTAGTGGGTTAAAGTGGTGTCTACATTACTTCCAGTCTAAATTACTATAGACTATTGTAGAAATTTCTGTAGACCACTGTATCTGCTGTTCTTGAAAATTCTTCCTCGCTGCTCATGCCTGACTATGGCTTAAAGGAAGAGAAAAGGAAACAAGAATACTAACTTTGGTGGCTAGAGGAAGTGGAAGTTGGAGCTCATGGGGAACTTGAAGAACAAAGACATGATATTTGTTTTTTCTAAAATTCTATTTAAAGTTTTATCAATTTTATTTTTCTTCAAAGAACCAGCTCCTGGTTTCATTTATCTTTTTAATTTTATTTTCCATTTCTGTATCATTTATTTCTTCTCTAATCTTTATTATTTTCTTCTTTCTGCTTGCGTTAGGCTTCATGTTTTTGTTCTTGTCCTAGATGCTTTGGATATAATGCAAGGTTGTTTATTTGAGGTTTTTCTTGACTCTTAAGGTAGGCCTGTAGACACTTTCCTCTTAGAAAGTTTTTGCAGCATCCCAAAGGTTTTGGTTAGTTCTGTTTTCATTTTCATTTGTTTCCATGTATTTTTTATTTCTTCCTTGATTTACTGGTTGACTTATTCATTGTTTAGTAGCATGTTGTTTAACTTCCACATATTTGCGGTCTTTCCAAATTTTTTCTTGTGGTTGACTTCCAGTTTCATAGTGTTGTGGTTATAAAAGGTACATGGTATGATTTCAATCTTTTTGTATTTGTTAAGGCTGGTTTTGTGAGCTAATATGTGATCTATTCTGGAGACTATTCCATGTGCGCTTGAAAAGAGTGTGTATTCTGATGTTTTAGGATGGAATGATCTGAGCAAACTGATAGAATTGATAAACTAATAGTCAGACAAAAAGAAAAGAGAAAGGGCCCAAATATATAAAATCATTAATGAGAGAGGAGAAATAACAGTCAAAACCACAGAACCCACAAACCCACAACTTATGGTCAACTAATCTTCAACAAAGCAGGAAAGAATATCCAATGGAAAAAAGACGATCTCCAACAAACGGTGTTGGGAAAACTGGACAACATTATGCAGAAGAATGAAACTGGACCGCTTTCTTACATAATAAAAAAAAAATTCAAAATGGATGAAAGACTTACACGTGAGACAGGAAGCCATCAAAATCCTAGAGAACAGATAGCAACCTCTTACTAGGTATGTCTCCTGAGGCAAGGAAAACAAAAGTGAAAATAAACTATTCAGGCTACATCAAAATAAAAATCTTCTTCACAGCAAAGAAAACAATCAACAAGACCAAAAGGCAACCTATGGCATGAGAGGAAATATTTGCAAATGACATATCTGATAAAGGATTTTATATATATGAAGAACTTATAAAACTCAACACCAAAAACCCATAATCCAGTTGAAAAAAAGGCAGAAGAAATGAATAGGCATTTTTCAAAGAAGACATTCAGATGGTCAACGGGCACAGGAAAAGATGCTCAATGTCACTCATTATCAGGAAAATACAAATCACACTACAATGAGATATCACCTTAGAGCAGTCAGAATGTCTAAAATCAACAACACAGGGAAGAAGAGGTGTGGGTGGCATTGTAAAGAAAAGGGAACCCTCTTACTGTGTTAGTGGGAATGCAAACTGGTGCAGCCACTTTGGGAAATATTATGGAGGTTCCTCAGAAAGTAAAAAGTAGAACTACCCTACAATCCAGCAGTTACACTACTAAGTATTAACCCAAATAAATACAAAAATACTAATTTAAAGGGAAACATGTTCCCTGATGTTTATGGCAGCATTATCTATAATAGCCAAATTTTCCTGGAAACAGCTCAAATGTCAATTGACTGATGAATGGATAAAGAAGAAGTGATATATATATATATATATATATATATATATATATATTGCTCAGACATAAAAAGAATGAAATCTTGCATTTACAATAACATGGATGGAGCTAGAGAGTATTATGCTAAGCAAAATAAGTCAGTCAGAGAAAGACAAATACCATATGATTTCATTCATATGTTTAATTTAAGAAACAAAACAATTGAGCAAAGGGAAGAAAAAGAGAGAGAGATGAAAACCAGGAAACAGATCTTAACTATGGAGAACAAACTGATGATGGGGAGATGGGTGAACACGGGATGGGGATTAGGAAGTGCACTTGCTGTGATGAGCACTGGGTGTTGGACGAAGATGTTGAATCACTGTGTCGTATACCTGAAAATAATATTATCTATTAATATTATATGTATTAGCATATGTATATGTACATAAGAAATACATGTATATAAGAGATAGAAAATAGTATAATAGTATCTTAACTGACTAGAATTTAAATGAAAACTTTATAAAATCAATAATAAATCCATAAAAATTCTATTTAGAAGAAATAAAATAAACAATTTCAGAGCATTTTCTTCTGAAAATGAAGCATGTTGTTCAACTTTAAAATAGAAAACCTGATACTGTTTCCATATACATACTTCATTTTTAATTATTATTTATTTATTTATTTTATAGAAAATGCAGGTGAGGGGAGGGGTGAGGAAGAGCGAGAATCCTCAGGCGGACTTCCCACTAAGTGCAGAGCCTGACACAGGGCTTGATCCCAGAACCCTGAGATCACAACCTGAATTGAAATCAAGAATCCGACGGTTAACCAACTGAACCATCCAGGCTTTCCCATATATATGTTTTATATATAGTTTATTTTTCCAAACAGTTAAGTAACACTTTTTCTTATTTATGGTATTCATGCACTCTAGAAAGGTAGATAGGAAAGTAACTAGTTAAAATAAAAGAATAACATTTGCAAAATTGTAACTCTAAGCACTAACTTTAAAACAATAGGACCCAGATTAAGGTTTAAAGGTAATAAAATAAATAACAAATATTTAATAATATTAACAAATAATAAAATATTTATACTATTTATACTTTATAAATATAAAATTTTCAAAAGAAAATTATCTCTTATATACATATATGTTTTCTATCCTTATCCCTTTCTCTTTTCTATCTCTTTCTATCTCTCATATACATGATCTCTTATATACATATACATATACATTTTCTTAAAGATTTTATTTATTCATTTGACAGACAGAGATCACAAGTAGGCAGAGAGGCAGGCAGAGAGAGAGGAAGGGAAGCAGACTCCCTGCTGAACAGAATCCCTGACGTGGGGCTCGATCCCAGGACCCTGAGATCATGACCCAAGCCAAAGGCAGAAGCTTTAACCCACTGAGCTACCCAGGAACCCCTACATTTTCTATCTCTATCTCTTTTCTATCTTTTTCTATCTCTTATACACGTGTATCTCTTATGTACATATACATATACATTTTCCAAAGATCTAAGCTCTCACATCTTAAAATTTGTTCTTATTCTATTTTTCTTTTAATTTGCATTTTTCTTTGGTGGTTACATCTTTGTTCTACATTACTTTTTCTATGCTTATTAAAATGATTAAATGGACAATTTTTTTCATTGTATGTTTTATCAAGTGCCTTTTTTAAGTACACAGGTTTCCTTTGTGTTAACCAATCATGACAGCTTTGTTGCACTAATGTGGAGGACTGCCTATTCACTGTTTGTATTTGAATGCCAATAAGATGTACATATATATGCACACACTATAGGCTACAAACAAGATACACTCCGACCATCCTTATCCCTAGCTTTGAAACATTCTGCATATTAAGAAAAGGGTGGCATGAGTTGACCCTTAATGACATTCTTCAGTTAGTGTTCACTTACCATGTTTATAGTAAAATTTCCTCATATTGTCAAATGTACTTTAGTACTGATTATGGTGTTCCTATATTTTTCTTTGATCTTCATATTTTTGTTCAATTTCTATAAAATGATTACAAACATTATTATTTTATTTTCATTCATTGCATACATTTAAAGCTGTAAGTACTTGAGAAGGATTTGCTGTATAAAATCCCTTCCATTCTAATTTATGTGTTAGAAATTACAGAACCTGCTATATATGTAATTTTATTTAAAAACAAATGTTTAAGAAGGCATAAATATTATTATCTGTATGAATGAGTTTGTTATTTATTTTCTTCCTACCAGAAGTTTGCCCTGATCTGGTAAGCCCTTTACTTAGTGTCTGTAAGAACTCTAATGATGAAATAGACCAAGAACAGATTTGTCTCACTTTGACTTTTACTCAAAATACATTTTACAAAGAGTTGCAAAATATTAGACTGTTCTTTTTATAACCAGTACTGAATGTTCATTTTAATCAGAAATACAATTTGTTATTGAGAAAAACGGGGAACTGTTACCATTGCTTAAATATTACAACTTTATAAGAGCTATACAAAAGATATGCACAGCAATCTGGAAATAAATCATCAATAAGTTTTACTTCAATTGGTTCATAGTACAGCTTACTTCATTGATTTAATAGTAATTTACATCTGTGGCAATTTATAACTGTGTGTTTTCATTAAATTATTTCTTTTATGTTATGTCACATTCCTTCCTGCTAATTCAGTTCTTATGACTCCATAGGAGTTGGACTGAGGTTTTTTTTTTTTTTCTGTGTTTTAGATAAAGTGGCACTCCACCCAGATCCTCTATTATTGGCCAATGCACCCATCTGCGAGCTGCTGGGAATGTCACTTGGTGATTAGTCAAGGCTGAGCTCCTCATTAGGCACTATTTGGGTTTCAGGGAACTGTTTCAACTAGGATTTCACTCATCCCAAGAGAGTGCCAGCAGCCAAAGACTGGTTAATGAGAGGTAAAATCTCTCAGACTCTGCTTCAGTTTTGAACAATTTTCTGGGGTCATTTGAGCTTCAGAGCCTTCAGTAGGATATATAGTGATCTAGGTCCAACAACATTGTGAGTCAGCATTCTCTTCTGTCCAATTCTACTTTCTTCACTTCTTTACAGATCTTTGCTTCTTTACAAAGATCTCCCCAATAAACCCTTCGCATACAACTCTCTTTCTGTTGCCTGGGGAATTCAATCAAACTGCCACTACCAAAAGTGATCCTAGGAAGCAGACTCTACAATGGGATTTTACAATATCTGAAATAGGGCATTTGATGGCTGGAAATGATGGTCTTATCAGCAGTCAGGGATAGACCACTGATAGTCTTTGTCAAGTTCTAGCAGAGCAATTGTTAAAATTTTTATTGGTGGAGATAAAAACACTGGTGGACACAGTATTTCTGACCCCTAAGAGGTATGGGAAGTGGTAAGTCTAGGGACAACAGAATTGGGTGATTATTTCTGTCTGAGTGCCATTGATTCAATAATGAGAGAAAATGGCAGACTAACCGTAATTAGTCACAAGTTCAAGGCAAAATGTTAAAGGCAAAGAGTTTCCTTGGTAGCTATTAGAAACTTTTAATCTTTTGCAGGAAGAGGGCAGACAGAAGAAAAGCCAGACTCGGGAAGTAACAGAGAAGTAGCACTTCTCCAGAGAAAGTTGAATTCTAACTCCCTGCAGATTCCTTATGCCAACAGAAGAGGATCAACAGGGAAGAAGAAGGACTGTAAGACTTAGGCTGACAATAATCTGAGTAAATGCCATTGATAAATTTTAACTCTCAGCTTCTGCTGAATCTACTTGGCCTGAAATGTAGACAACTCTCCCTTTCGAAGAGAAAACACTTGGCCAACAACAAAAGTTAAATTCTAACACATCCAGAATGGGGAGGTTCTAGACCTGCTAAGGAAGGAGAGAGAGATTATATGCCAAAGAAACTGCATAATCTGATTCATAGGCACTAGAGCAGATGGAAGAATAAACATATGACAAGATCTAGAGATTAAATATGAAGATTAGGTAATGAATTTGGGTAAGGGGTGATCCATAGATAATAAGAATACTTTCCTATGATATAGAATATAGAATTTAACAGCCCAGAAAGGACTCCAGGAGACATTGCCAATATGCCTCTAAAATGGTTCCGAGTAAGGGAAGTGACCCACATTAAGTGAATTAGCAGTTCTAAAGCCATAATGGAAGACAAGTGGACATACTACTGTGGATATATCATGTAAGATCAGAACATGACTGTGTTCCATGGACAGAGGCAGAAGATCCTCTATTTACTTCAGTAATTAGGAATGCACTAATTTAAAAAAAAAGCATAAAAAAACATGAAGAAATTCAGTGATAACCTTTCTCTTGAGGCTAAACTTTCAAATATAAAAAGCTAAACAGAACTTGGTAGCAAAGGCAGTAAGACTTTAATCAGTGACAGGTGGTATGGAAATGGCAGAAGGAAGGTGAATTCATTTACTACAGTGATTGTTAAGAGCAAGGTAATTGTCAGAAGGTACCTAGTTTGCAGAGAGTGGTTAAGTGGTTGATGGAACATGGTATTTCTAGAGGCAAGATAATAGGTAGCCAACAATGGCATTGCTTAATTTATACAATCAAAAGAACTCAAGGGTGGATGATCAAGGATGTGAGGGCTCCAGTCATAGATGATAGCTGATATATAGAGAGTAAGATATATTTTATTCTTCACCTATTTTTTTTTTAATTGAGCCTGTTTTTAGGCTCAGAAAACATTGACTTAAGGAGAGGACAGAATCCCATATGGAAAAACTGAAACCACCATTGCAAGTGTATTCAATATTAACCATCCAGTTTTTCCTCATACAGGCTCAAGAATATTTATTTAAGTTACTAGGCATTAGGAGACTTTTCCTGGATTGTTTAATATAGGGCTAGGATTGACATTGAAACCTATAGACCCAAAACACCACCGTGGTTCCCCTGTTTGTTTGGGGCAAATAAGAACCAAGTAACAAATTGAGTCCTGGCTTGGATCTTGTGGTTTTATCAAGGCCTGAAAGGAGAAATATTTCAAGATTTGGGACAAGGAGGTCTGGAGTGGATAAATATGGATTGACTTATAGAAGTAAGTACAAATTCTGAAGATTTTTTATTAGATATTAATGCTGCTCAGAGACTAAGAACCAGGAGAGAGAACCTTAAAAAAAACCCAAAAACCAAAAAACAAAAAAAGCAGTAGACAGAAATACTATGTCAGGTAATGTTGGCCAGCCTCTGTTATTAATAACCCTGATGTGGCACAAAGTATTCATGGATGGAGTAGCAATGCTGAAAGGAATGAAAAATATGTATGAAGCTAATAGTATGGGCTCCACTCATGGAATCTGATCTATTTCTGCTGTTGAATGTCTAGCCTTCTAGAAACAGAGACCAATGTTCCACCAATATGGCACCATCCCTCAAGGACATAAGCTACTTGTTGACCAGTTGGTTAGAATAGGTACCTTGTATCTTGAAAGAGACTGCAATTCATCTTGACCAAAACTGACACTTACTCCATAGGATTGGCCTTCCCCTGAGAGTGCACAGTTCCAATGCGAGACCCAAGAAACTGCTTTTGAAATTTAAGTTATGACTCTCACTCTTCAGTTACTTTATGTTCCTCATGCCCAGGCACACAAACAGGTAAGGGAATAGCACTATACTATCTGGTTAATTAAACTGTCTATTCAGAGGAGGTGGGCTGCAACTATACATTGGGGCAAGAAAGAATATCTTTAGTGCTTAGTGATCCGTAATGTACTTGTCTATGTTCCATTTTAATGCTAATATGGAAAAGTATAGCAGAGATATCCTGAGAGGTGGATGGTAACCAGAAGGTGAGAGATGAAGGTTCTTATTTAACCTGGGCAAATCGTGCAGAGCTGTGGAAAGTCTAACTAAATGTTGAGATAATGATAAGTATCAGTCATATCCCGTATATAAACTATAGTAGTATCTTTCCCTTTTAACTTTACCCAGGGAAAAAGTCTATTCAGAATCTTGGAAAAATGGTTGTCCATTCAGATACATTTATAAGTAAGGGGATCTCTGGTGTAAGAGATAGACTGTGCTATATCATAAGACATTCTGCCTACTTCCTTTTTTCATGGCCAACATGCTCACCCCCATGCTCTCGAATATTATAACTACTTTTCTCAGTATGAATTTCTCCAGTCATAAAGATGTGCTTCAAGAAATAATACTCCCTGCTAGGGAGGGGCCTGTGGTATTATTGGTGCAAAAATACAATTGGAGGCAAGTTTAAGTGACCATCCAAGCTCTAGCACTCAATATTGGATTGGCTAAAGCTTTGGTTGCCATGAGATTGAGAATCAGCTTCTTCCTCTTCCCAATCTTGCCTTTCTTTCTTTCTTATGGCACTGTATTCAGGAGCACTCTTGAATAAATATTCTGTATGCAAGTGTCTCCTCAGAGTCAATTTCTAGGGAATTTATCCTAAAACAGTAGCTTGGAAAGTTCTGTCTTATCTAATCTGTCTGCTCTCATTCTTTAAAAAACAAAGGGCGCCTGGGTGGCTCAGTGGGTTAAAGCCTCTGCCTTCAGCTCAGGTCATGATCCCAGGATCTTGGGATCGAGCCCCACATCGGGCTCTCTGCTCCACAGGGAGCCTGCTTCCTCCTCTCTCTCTGCCTGCCTCTCTGCCTACTTGTGGTTTCTCTCTGTCAAATAAATAAAATATTTAAAAAAAATAAAAAAATAAAAAACAAATAAAGCGCTGTTTTCTCTAACTTAATACCCAAAACCAAGTGAAGATGCCTATTCTAAAAATTCATGTACTCTTTTCATGTATGTCTGTATACCTCCTGGTGGCTTTTCTGAACTTGCAGTGTCCTCATTTGTTTGTAAATGTGTCCTTGTTATTGAAAGTATTAGCTCTTCTTTTTTCTACAGATGTTATTGATTTATTTAGAGAGAGAACACAAGCAGGAGATGGAGTAGAGGGAGAGAGAGAATCCCAGGCAGATTCCATACGAAGCATAGAATGAAACGTGGATCGGTCCCATGATCATTAGATCATGACCTGAGCTGAAACCGAAAGTTGAATGCTCAACCAACTGAACCACCCAGGTCCCCTGAAATTATTAGCTCTTCAAAATGTAAGATAGTTTCTCTTAGAAGTTGTCTAATGACCAGTTCAGTCCTTAGTACATAGTTAAAGATGTTTCCTAATTGAATGAAGAATTGGCTAAAATAGCTATATTTACCAAGAAAAGGCCCATAGCTTTAATGAGTTCCTTCTTAAAAGATTCAGAAGAAAATATCATGAAAGATTTAAGACAGCTCAGTTTGGCATTATTACTCAGTAATGAAAATATGTCTCTCCTTTTGAAATTAAGGGATTAAAAAAAAGAAAAGATCTGTATAGATGGACAATAGGAAAGTAATATATATATGTGTGTGTGTGTGTGTGTGTGTGTAAGTATATATCTGTAGATAAATATAGATATATATTTCCAGCTTCTCTTAAGTCAGGTTGTCAAAGTGTATTTCAATATTTTGATAAATTGTGAATTCCTAGCTCATGGGCCCGTCATATTCTTTGTAACTACAAAAATGTATTTCATTGCTTTACTAATATTTTATTTTATCCACAGAGTCCATTAGCATAAATAATTGAGTCTTCAATAGATACATAATGAGAAATATGGATGGCATGAGTCCAAAATCATACTAGAGTCAGCGTCTCTTCCCTTTATTAGTTATTAAAAAGCTCTTTCTTGGGCTATCAGTTGCTTGTCAGCTCACTTTGCCTTTCATCAATCCAGTAGCCTTCAATTCAGTAGCCTTCACCTATCAATTCTCTCAGTCTATCATTCATTTTTTCAGCATTTATTATCAATCAGTATTAATTTCAGAAATGTTATAGATATTGGGACTATAATTTTAAAAAGGCATAGTCTCTCGGTTTTGTCATCAAAATCAAAATTGTTAGAAATATGAGGGAAATGCAGAAATAACATAGAAGAAGGATTATTGACAACTTTGCTATAGCATTGCTTATGATAGATATATTGGCTGATGTACAAAGAAGATTATGGGAAGAATGATGTAATTAGAACTGTGTACTTCATTTTTTTCTATGATTTTTATACTTCTATATTATATTTTCTTTAAGATTTTATATACTTCTATGATTTTATTTTGAGGGAAAACTATTTTTAGTATGGGTACTAAGTGAGGTTTTATATTTAAGCCTTTAATGATTGCCAAATTAGTTTATGAGCAATAGGATCCTTTAGTATTTTGCAATGGAAGTTGGTAAGAATTCCATATTTAAATGATTTTTATTGGCTAGCTCCCCATAGAGACTATGAGTTGCCCTAACAATTTCTTAACACAGAATAGATTTTAATTAGTGAATTAATAATAAAATACATGTTTAGAAAGGATGGAAACAGTGCTCCAGACAAATCAGATTTATGAGTCTTCTTGACTCACTCATAGAGTCAAGGAATATTTATCTTGTACTTATTGCCTAGAATTCTAATGGAACAGAATAAATGGAATTTTCCTTATTTGAAATACACACATTTTCTTTCCTAATTTTATTGAGAACAAATGGACCCTAATTTAATGAATAAAATTCATTCACTAGCATTGTCACTAACTTACATTTTACAGATTATTAGGCATTAATAAATTTATGTTAAAGATTTTCTATATATGCTTCTTTGAAGTAGATATATACATCTATATATATAGATATGTATATAGAGAGCTATATAGCTATAATGATACTATATGCAATTAGAATATTTTCTGTTATTCAGATATTTTACAGATATAAATATTCTACAGAAACTTTCATTCCTGTAGACTTTCATTCTTAACAGATTTACATACTCAAATTAATTACTTTCTTATGAAATTTGAATCATATACCTGCTGTGTGCACTCTTTCAATATTGCCTACTTCTGCTTCTTTACAAAAATAATCTGATTTGGGGAGCCTGGGTGGCTCAGTGGATTAAGCCGCTGCCTTCGGCTCGGGTCATGATCTCAGGGTCCTGGGATCGAGTTCCACATCGGGCTCTCTGCTCTGCAGGGAGCCTGCTTCCTCCTCTCTCTCTGCCTCTCTCTCTGCCTGCCTCTCTGCCTACTTGTGATCTCTCTGTCAAATGAATAAATAAAATCTTTTAAAAAAATAATCTGATTCATTTTTTATGAATTTTCCTTTTTCTTTCTCAGAAATATCTCTAATGTTAGCTTATTGTTTGTCATGGACAAGTATAGCAGACACTCTTGACCTAAGAGCTCTTCCCTCTCCTCTGATTTTGGAGCAATGATATTTTCTAGCCTCCTCTGTAGTTAGAGGTGACTAAAGAGAAGTTCTTAACAATCAGACATAAACAGGAATTGCTTAGTGTGGTGGTTCCCAAGAAAGCTCTTTAAAAGACGGAGAGCCAAGGGTTTGTGTTATAACCAATTATTTCACTGCCTTGCAAGAACAGATTTTGCCTATCTCTTCACAGTTCCACACTTCGTGATATCATGCTAGTAGCTTGATTTTAACTATTTATGTCACAGACATTAACAAATGCTACAAATCAAGGACTTTTCTCATCCTATCCCTGTCCCACTCCCTGGAAATGGCTCCCTAACACACCACTGGGGCAGACTCCTACCATATGCCTTACTCTTATTCTCCCTAAAACTCAAACAATGATGTAAGAGGTGAAGTAACTACATAGGGGTATCTCATGGCACAGTGGAACTGCCATGTTAATCTTGGGATGCCTATTTCCAAATTTTTTTAGAATAGAGAATTTAAATCCCTATTTTAAGTAAGCCACTATCTATATGCATTTTGCTGCAATTAGATACAATTCTAACAAACACAATAACAATTTTTTTGGTAGATGATCCAATGATTTATGTTTCTTATAGAATAAAAATCAATTATCACTATGGTTTCATAAAGAATTATTATCTGACATATAACTTAGTGGACAAAAGCCACATCAAGTGAGAACTGGTGAGTTTTTATTGCTAGAACTCACTTTGGCAACAACCAGAATAACCTGCATTCTATCTGGTGATACTCATAAGAGTGCAGATTTCACATGAAAGTTTACTGAACATTTGAGGATTCAGGGGTCACTTAAAGTACATTATGGCCTAAATAACTCATAATAGAAATAGTGAATGAAATTGACATTTATCATACAATGCCATCAGACTCTCATTTCCTGGTATGGACACTCCTACCTTTGCACAAAAATTTACAAGAAACCAAGCTTCAACTGACAGTCAACCCATTACAAAAATGTGGACCTAATCCCATTATTCCAAACAACAATGGATTTGGAATGTGAAGCAAATCAGTAGCTCATGCAGAGTTGGCTGCTAAAAATAGAACAAAGCAATTCATCTAGGAAACAATATAAAGAACTTACATCCTTCTTGTATTATATGGTTTAGAAAAACAATTTTATGCCATTCTAAAAACTCTATAGTTAAAAAAAATAAGATAATAGATTATAGTTTAGGACAACTCTAGCTATTTAGTAACTTAACTAATGTAACAATATTCAAAGTTTAGATTAGGAAAACTTTGTACACCAGGTAAATGTACTTTGTTAGTTGATTTGTAAATACCTCATTGTGTTTGTGTATGTATGTGTGTGTGTCTTCACCATCTTGTTATACTCTTTTTATTTATATACAATATTTAGTGTTTCCTTTGTATCTATCCTTCCTTGTGAACAAATTTGCATTTCTTTTTCCTTCCAAAGATTATACTAGAAGCATAAATATTAAAAGATGCTTTCTGGGAATTATATTACTAATCACAAGAAGTTGATTCTTCTAAAGCATTTATTGTTCCTTCTTAAGTAGGTCTTATTATCACCTCTGAAATAGGGAAATATTTTCTTTCAGACTATGAGAAAGTAGCACCAAATATATAAAAGTGGAGATCCATTTGCTAGGAAAATGAACTATTAAAAGGTAGGACATAACTCAATGTATGCAGATTTTATATATATTCATTCACATATTTCCCAATAGTTTGACTATACAATAATTAAACAAGTCTAAGATGTGTAAGAATACCTTGGAAAACTTATCATGAATATGTGTTCTCATCACCTTACCAAAGCACTACTGATTCAGTTGATCTGACGTCGGTATGAACCAGCAATGTTAAATTTTCCACACAGCATCCCAGGTGTGTTTGCGACAAGTGATCCTCAACCCATGCATCTCAAAAGACTAAATTAAAGGGATAATTTAAACTCTAAAATTAAGAAAGTATTATTCAAGGGAGACTATGCTTTTTTGAAAAAAAATAGCATCAATATATATAAGGCACAAGAAATTCCAAGATAAAAGAATATCCCTTACATGAATCTTGAAAGAAAATGAGAAAATTTGAAAATACTTCTCAGTAGATTTTGATATGGCCCCAAACTGTTTGGGATGAGGATGAGTTTGGATATAGGAGAGTGTGATTTGTGACACCTGGTTAAGCAAGATATTGACATTAAAAAAATCCTCTTATCCTGTTCATTGCCATTACCAAAATGGGTAGCATAAACAACAGGATTTATTTATCTAAATCTTAGAGGCTGGGAAGTCAAAGATCATGCTAAATCCTCTTCTCTTGGCTTGGAGGCAGCTGTTATGTTGATGCATGTTCACATCACCTCTCCTTTGTGCAACAGAGGAAAGGCAAGCTCTCTGGCATCCCTTCTAATAAGGTCCCTAATTCTATATGATCAGGACCCTACATTTATGATATCCTTTACTCTTAGTTACTCCCTTAGATGTCCCATGTCCAAATACAACCACACTAGCTATTAAACATGTATCAGTTTGTGAATTTGGAAGGAACAGAAACATTCACTTCATAACAAAAACACATTTGTTTCATTTCCTGAACATCAAACATCAATAACTATATTACCCAAGTGTTACAAGTTAAAAGTAAAAATCAGAAAATTATTTCTTATCCTAAAATTATTTCTAATTATTTCTAATATCACTCCAAAATAGTTAATACCTTTTTTTAAAAAAAAGCCACACAAGTAAATTAGAAAAAGACAAAAATCCAAGAAAGTAAATGAGAAATATACCTTTAATAGAGTTTGCTTATAGTGTAAAAGAGGGGAAAAAGTAGAAAGAGAAATTAGCTGCACAACACAATGCTATTTATGTAAATTAAATTACATATACAAGTATTAAAAAAATACTTACAATTTCTAAGGATGTCAACAAATAAAAAGAAACATACCCAAACACTATAATGTTCTTTGTGAGAAGGATTAGGAACAAGAGTAGGGAATAGTATTAAAAAGAATGAAAATAGGGGCATCTGGGTGGCTCAGTGAGTTAAGCCTCTGCCTTCAGCTCAGGTCATGATCCCAAGGTCCTGGGATCGAGCCCCACATCGGGCTCTCTGCTCAGCAGGGAACCTGCTTCCTCCTCTCTCTCTGCCTGCCTCTCTGCCTACTTGTGATCTCTCTCTGTCAAATAAATAAATAAAACCTTTAAAAAAAAAAGAAGTGTAATTAATACTTTAGGAGGGGAGAGATAAATGGAATTATAAAATGCTTAATTAAAACCACAGAAGACAAAAAAGGAATGGAAGACAAAAATAGGAACAAAGAAAAAGGCAACAAATAGAAAAGAGTAATAAGTGTGGATATTAATCCAACTATATCAATAGTCACTTTGAACATCAGTGGTCTAAATGTACCAATTAAATGACATAGATTTAGTCAAGAGTGAATCATGGACATAGAGTGAATCAAAAGACAAGACCCAACTACATATTGTTTATAAGAAACCCACTATAAATATAAAAAACATAAATTAAAAGCAAATAGAGAAAAACATACCATGCTAACACTGATCAAAAAAAGCAAGAGTAGATTTTTTAATTTCAGACTGAACAGACTTCGAAGAAAAGAAAAGTATCAGGGATTAAGAAAGGTATTACATAGTGATAAAGGGGTCAATTCTCCAAGAAGACATAACACTCCTCAACATGTATAATAACCTGATAATCGAGCCTCAAACTATGTAAGGCAAAAACTGATGGAACTGCAAGAGGAAATAGATGAATGTACTATCATAGGTGGAGACTTCGACACCCCTTTCTTAGACATGGACAGATCCAGCAGACAAAAATCAGGAAGGATGGAGTTGAACTCAACAACAGCATCAGTTAACTGGGTATAAAGTACCTGTATAGAGTACTTCTCTGAACAACCGCAGAATACATAGTCTTCTCAAGCTCGGCATGGAACAGTCTCCGAAGTAGACACCATTCTGAGCCATTAAACACACTGTAATACATTTAAAAAAATAAAAGTCATACAGTGATTGCTTTTAGACCACAAAGATAACTGGAAAATTCCCAAATATTTGGAGATTAAACAATGCACTTCTAAATAAAACATGGGTCAGAGAAGAAGAAATAATTAAATATATAATCAAATATAATCAAGAATAATTAAAATATTTATAAATATAAATGAAAAGGAAAACATCATTTGTAATAAATACATTGCTTTAGAGAGGGAGAATATTGATAATGGGGGGACTGGGCATGTGTGGGTATATGGGAAATCTCTGCACTTTCTCCTTCATTTTTGCAGTGAATATTAACTACTCTAAAAAAATAGTCTTAATAAAAATAAAATTCTATGGAATGCTCTAGGAGGACCAAAGAATCAGCATGAAGTTTTAAAAAAGGAAATTTGGTTCAAGACACATATTTGTTGAGAAAGAAAGGTAAAGGAAAAGTGGACTGGCAATACATTTGGGAAAATTCCGGCCATCTGTTACCACAAAAATTAAAACTTTCTTCTCAGTACTAAATCGGGTTCTGTGCAATATAGGTGGTAATGGGCAGTGAAATCACACAGGGGCCGAGATCATTTGGGATGTTTTATGGTCTGTATGACTCTGGGAAGGTAGCTAATAATGTAAGATTTTAAGATCTTGTATAATGTAATAATGTAAGATCAAGTTCCTTAGATGTAGATTTGTGGCATAATTACTTAACAAAGGTGATGACGCTTCAAGGAGATGCATAAGGAAATAACATTGAGATCCCCATAAGGAAGGCTTCTAAGAAATACCATGTATTTTTGCTATAATCTCTCCCTTAATATAATCTGATACAGCATATTATTAGGGCTTCTTAGTGGTTGATCTTACAAATTTCTTTTGATGTTGAATAGGTAAAATCTCACTTAGTGTCTTGTCACCTTTCATTTCACTAATTGCCAGGAAATAATCATAGCAAAAGGAATGAAAATACTCACATTCTTAATATATATTATTTTAAAAAGTCATTAATAAGTAACTTACTTATGAACTTGGATATAAAATATATTTCACAATACCTGGAAAGCAAAATTAATATTCTTGTCACATAAGTATGCTCTATCTTGCTCTTTGCAGTTCCTTAGAAAAATCAGATAGCTAAAGCAGTAATAGAAATAGATTGCCAATACATAAAAGGTTTCTTTTCACTTTAATTGCTGCATGACATTTCGGTTTACAGGTAATATGTATCTTTAATCTGAATAGCACAGCCTTTAACTTGCTATAGTTAAATGCGCAAAAAATGAATGACCTTACATTTACCAAAATCTAAACTGGGTAGCGAAGCTCAACGCTGAGGCATTCATCTTGATAATAGCCAAGGAGTCAATTGAATTTCTTTCCCGAAGAAGAACTGAGCCACACTGAGCTATTTTCAGTAAATTTTATGTTTGTTCACTCAAGTCAGGGTCTCAAAGAGAATTGTTTACATATTGTAAATGCTCAGCAAAAATACATTTATTTGAGAGGATATAAGAATTTCTCCATATTTTTATGTGGTCTAATGATCTTGAAGAGAAGACTTTTTTTAAGTTTTTACATAAATTCCAGTTAGTTAACATGCAGTGTAATATTAGTTTCAGGTGTACAATGCAGTGATTCAACACTTCCATACAACACCCTGTGCTCATCACAACAACTCCTTAATCTCCATCATAAGGAAAATATTTTTATTCTTTTTTTTTAAGATTTTATTTATTTATTTGACCGAGAGACAGTGAGAGAGGGAACACAAGCAGGGGGAGTGGGAAAGGGAGAAGCAGGCTTCCCTAGGAGCAGGAAGCCTAATATGGGACTGGATCCCTGGACTCTGGGATCATGACCTGAGCTGAAGGCAGATGCTTAATGACTGAGCCACCCAGGCGCCCAAATATTTTTATTCTTAAAAAAGCTTCAAGCATACCTGACAAAGTTACATACATCATAATAAAAAGGTGTTTTTTATTTTGTTGATTTGTTTATAAATTTGGAGCTGATTGATGTTTTCAGTTCAGCTACGTTTTCTTCTGTTCTACTTTCTGTAAATTTGACAATACCTATTTTAAAAACAAATGATGTGATGCTTTCATTGGGTTTCATTCAGGCAAGGAGTGACTTTGAAGTGAGATAAAGCAAGTATCAGATGTAACTATTACTGAAAGAAGCCATTAAAACTGTAATCATGAAGTTGGTGTAACAGCCTCAGGTAAGCAGCAGTTGTCCTCTGATTGGTCCCCTTTGTAAAGTTTAGATTACTGAACTGCAGTGAATCATTCTGCTTAGTTCTCTGCAACAGTGGGACATTAACAAGCACTTTAGGCGTAGGCAAGGAAAGGGTAGTAAGAACACACCCAAATTGTTGGCACCCTGCATGCTGTTTCCTGCAGCACACAGCTGTTTGACAGCCACTTCCATTTGTGACGATCTAGAAGGAGGCATGTATTTGATTCTTCAGGGTGTATACTCAGTATCAATAGGATAAATATGTCAACCATTCACAGAACATTAAAGAATGCTAGAGAACTGTAATGTTTTGAGCAACTACCTGCCATGTGATGATCTTTTAAATCTCAAAGCTAAATTATACTATTATCTTGATTTTACTAATTAGGAAATAAAGGTTGAGAGAAGTTAAAACAATCAAAAATCTATTTTTTTCTTGGGTTGAGATTTGAATTTATAATTTCCTAATTCCACAGTAACATACTATACATAGGTGCAATCACAGATAGATTCAAACAGGGGAAACTTTTATTTTTCGAAGTCGCCCCATGTCCCCTTATAATGTTGACCCCAGAAAGTTATTTATTTATGTATTTATTATTTCATTTATTTGCTACTCAATTTTTTACTTATGAAAATAAAGAGCAAGTCTTTAATAAATGTCATTTCTAAGATTCCAGGATTTCCATTGTACAGGTAGGTTGCTCTCAAATCCAGGTTCCTACAAGTAGACAGGGGGAAGACAGAGGCAGGAAGTCTTGCCTTTTCTCTAGAGGATCCTCAGTGTTGTGATATACGTCATTAAGGATGACACGGTCAATGGGAACTCATACTGTAATGAGATCAGGAAAAGGCAGCTTCCAGCTAGGAGCTCTAAATCCCAGTTTAAACATAATTTAAATAAATAAATAAATAAATCACATGCTAATGAAGGGAAAAAAAAGAAAAGGAAGAAAAAAGGAAAAATAAATATATTAATACTGAAAAAAGAGAAAGTAGATCTTAGTGGACAGCCTCCCCATCTGCCACAACCACTCTCTAATCCACACAAACCTACATGTTGGGGGTCCTGGAGAAGACTAACCCTCGCTCCAGACCTGGACAGCTAGACCTGGAGGCTAGTCACCACCTCTCGTTCTTGAACTGCACGTTCTGTCCACCATTCCCACAGTGGGAGTTATTTTCAAGAGATCCATTTTCAAAGACTCAGGCATGAGAGAACAATGTGTTGTTGAGACTACCTGAACAGTAAATATGACTGGATAAGGCCTCTAGGTGAACTTCTAAGGTTCTGGCAGGTGAGTGAGGAGATCTACTGGTCTGGAGGCTGCCTAAAACCAGCCTTGTATGTAAGTTCCTTTGTTTATTAAAACTGCCACCTACACTCTGGAGTCTGCCTCTCCCTGCAGTCTCTCTTTGTTCTCTATGAATGGGGACCAGTTTTAGAACCTACACTATTCCTTATTAGGAAATTATCTTCAGGCTATTTTTTAATCTTAAACTTTTTTTTTAATCTAATGTGCTCCCTTTTGATATGGCTTTTCTTGAAAAGACAGGGTAATAACCAGTATTCCACTTATAGCCCCCACCATAACTTTCCAGTTTTTTAAACAGCGACAACAAATGGGGCTCTGAAATGAATGTAGTTGATGAACCCAAGAACAAATAGCATTAAGAATTAATTCTGTCTCAAAGAATTGATGAAATTTCAGGGAGGATTTTAAAGTTTCATAGGATGGAGAAATATTAGTTATGTGCAGTTTAGAGTGGGTTTGAATGTAAGAAAGATGGCACAACATGAACAGAAGATCTTAAGTGTTCACTTTAATGACATCCGTCTATCTATCAGTTAGCATCATCATCATCATCTTTTATCATCTTTCATCATCATCTACCTACCTACAGGGCATGATCATTTAAAGTAGAGTTTTTGAGATGTATCCATGTCATTGTGTGTATGAGTGTATTTTTTTCTTTTCATACTATGTCCTGTATCCTTATGTGAATGTACTCTAATTTTTCTTACGTCTTCTCAAATTGGTGCACATTTGGGTTGTTTCCAGTTTGGGGGTATTATGAATCAGCTCCTCTGAATGTTCTTGTACAAGTTTTTTTATAGACATACAGTTTGACTATGCTTAGAATACTCAAATGCAGAAATATTGTATCATAGGATAACTACTTTTAACATTATAATAAACTCATTGTGAATGCATCATTTTATTATATATTGACCAGCAATGTGTGAGAGTCTACTTTCTCCAGTACTTTACCATGCCATATTGCGTGTGTGCATGTGTACTTTCTGGCCTTGCTAGAGGGTATAAGAGACTATTTTGTTTGTTTTTAAGAATTATTTATTTATTTATTAGAGAGAATGAGAGAGAGAGAGAGAGAGAGAAAGCGAGCTAGATGGAGGAAGAGCAGAGAAAGACAGTCTTCAAGCAGACTTCCCACTGAGCACAGACTGGATGAGGGGCTAGATCCCGTCATCCATGAAATCATAATCTGAGCTGCAACCAAGAGTCAAGGCTCAACCAACTCAGCCACTCAGGTGCCCTTATTTTGATGTTTAGAATGCATTTCTCAATATATCAATATTAAGGAGGGCACAGGTGGTGATGAGCACTGGGTGTTGCATGCAACTAATGAATTATTGAACACTAGAAATAAATAAATTAAATTTTAAAAATAAATAAGTATAATACATTTCTCTAATTGCTAATAATGTTGAGCATAGTTCATGTACTTATTAGACACTGGTATATTTTCTGTATTCTTTGGTTGTTTGTTTTGCACATATTTAAATAGATTTTCTTTTATTTTTAAGGGAGTCCTTTATATATCGTGCATAGCAATATATAATATGCATATCTTACCAGTCTGTAACTTGTTTATTCATTTTCAAAAGGTGTATTTTTATTAGGAAAATTTTTATTGGAATTAGGTTTCATTTTTCATTTGTCGTCTTTCATGAGGGCTTTAAATGTACTGTTTAAAGAAAACTTTGCCCATGCCCCAGGCTGTGAAGATGCTCCCTTATCCTTTCCTCTAGAAATGTTATAGTTTTGTTTTTTATGTTTAAGTTTATGGTTCTAACTTTCATATTTGGGTATATGGCCCATCTCAAAGTAATATTTGTGTATGGGTGACTAGCAAGTTTAATTAGAAATTTTCCATATAGATATCCACGTGTTTCATTCATAAAATCTTTCCATTTTCCAGGAATTGAACTAGTGCCTTTGTTGAAAAATTTTCTTGACTAATACCTGTAGGGCTATTCCTTAACTCTCATTGTGTTCTTTTGATTTCTGTGCTTATCCCTATGCTAGTAACACACTGTCTCGATAATTGTAGCATTACAGCAATCATTAAATGATGCATTTAAGTCTGCCAGTTTTAATTATTCAGCATTGTTTTTGCTATTCTTTATACCTTTCATTACCATATAAATTTTAGGATTTTCATCACTTTTCTGAAATTCCTATCTGTGCCTGCATTTTGTTCTCCTTTCACCAGATTATTTAAAATATAATTATCATGGTTATTCTAAAGTAGGTTTAAATTCTTCCACAATTTAAATGACAAAATCTGGCTAGTTTCTGTATATGTTCCTATTGACTATTTAATCCGTTGACCATATAGACATGGTCTTGCTTTTTCATGTAGACATACATTTTTTTAATTGTGCATAAGAACATTAGAAATTAAGGTAAATAATATTTATCCCCCCAAAATGATTTTTTTTTTTTTTTGGTCAGGTAACTAGTGTTGGGGGATGTGTTCATCTAATCTTTCGTGGAGGTGCTTCTAGGTTTTATTGACTTTTAGTTAGATTCAATTCACTGCTGGCTTCAAACATTTAGAAAGTGACATAATGATTTTTCCCTTCAAAAACCCTTGGGATCTGAATACTAGAAAAGTTCTGGAAAGCTTAAAAACTTTATAGCTGGAGATTTTGTACTTTCAGCCAAGATGAAATAACATGGACTCCATGTTATCCTCTCATCTGAAGCAACCTAAAAAGGCAGAAAATACAAATAATACTTGTCTAACCATGAGATATCAGGCAACAAAGTATAGTGACCCTTAAAAAACTGGGAAAAAATAAGGTGAGACTTATGACTGCCCCAGATTGCTTTCTTAAGAGAGTTTCCATCCTGTGGCATAGTTGGGGGTGGTGCAGAGAGGAGGGATCCAAGTGGTTGAGACTGTCCAAGTTGAGGGGACAGAGCTGAGACTCCAAGGAGGCCAAGGTGACTAGAGTTTGTAAGCCAGAACATCAGATTGGAGAGAGCTGCATGGAGAAAGAACCCCAGCAAACTACAGAGGGCCCCCCGTTGAGAATTCAGGCAAGTACTGATCAGCAAATGCACACGAGAAAGCTACTCAGTGCTTGAGAAAGAATAACCCAAAAGATTAGACATAGTAGTACTTGGCACTACCACAAGACCATAAATAGTGCCTGGTCCTAGCAGCAAAACTGGAAAATTTCAAAATGAGAAACATGAAAGGGTCTTGTGAGGACTAATTAGCCCAGCCTGTGCCCATCTATCACATTATAGCTACCATTTCTCTTGGTGAGAGACAAGAGCTTGACACCAAATCAGTGCTACAATTAAGAGCCCCTTGTTCACCTGTTCCATAACTGTTCCTTCATCCTTAATCTATTCTCACATAGGAATCATTCTTCCCATGTATTTCTTCAATCCGTTTACCTTATATCCTTCACTCTACAGCTTTTGTTCACCCTGTGTCTTAAATCTCTTAGTAATCAATCCTTGGAAACCAATATGGTAATATGAGACTTTGAGGATTTTCTCACTGAAAAGATATTTTGAGTAACCTTATGCCAAATCTGATTTTCTCCAACGGTTTTATCAAAAATGAAAGAAAAATATGAGTTCAAAAGAAACACATGGTAGAAAAGCTTGAAATGGGTCATTTGGAAAAAAAAAGTAGTGAATTCAATCAAAATATTGTAAGAATAATGTGTGGTGTGGTGTCAAAGTGGTGAAATAATCCATGGGAAAAAGGTGATACTAAGATTATGAAATGTACTTTCTGTCCTTCTGTTCTGCAGTTAAACTTAGATTTGTCTTATGCTTTATATTTTTCATACCTTTCATGATAAAATACATTAAAAAGTATTCCAATCATCAGAAAAACTATCATCTTTTCTTCATTTTGTAAATGTTTCTTGCAATTATGGAAATTGCCTTCAAAATTCATTTAATATTCATATTGGAATAAAGCATCTGTTGTGGCAGATGGGGCAAATGACATCGAGTTCAGCTGTTTAAATAACCCTTAAGGATCAATGTGTAGTTTACAAAAATAATTTGTAATTCATTTTGGATTAATTAATTTGAATTTATGGTGTTCCATAAAGGCATACTGCAGCTGCTTCTAGCATTGAATTGATTATATTCAACTGGTTACTCCTCTTAAAACATGCATTTTGACAGAGAGAAGACAATGCTCCCCATTGTGCATTCTTTAGCTTTATCAATGTACACAATCTTCAAAAAATCTGGAAAGATAGCATACCTGAACATGACAACTCATTTGCATAACTATCTAGCTGTTTAAATCTCTGTACTGTGAAATTTCATCAATTCAAGTGTAGTATAAATAGATAGAGATACGAGCAAGTTTATTCAAGTGTCTTTGAATACATATATCTTTTTTCTTTTCCCATTGACCTCTACCTCTCTACAAGATGTGGAGAAAAATAAATGTGTATTTTGCACTTACAATAAAAAGACCTGAAGCAATTTAAACCTATTTTTGGATGAGGTTTAAGAGAAATGATAGCTATAATTTAGTCCAAGATTTGTAAGATACAAATGCAATCATATGTAAAAAAGATACTTTGTTGGCCCTTGTGAGAATTCACTCACTGTTAGAGCCAGTTTTGCATTTTCATTGGCAGAGGTTAAACTCTTCAGAAAATTCACTGACAAATATTTCCACATGGTAATTGAACTGTTTTTGTTTTTGTTTTTTTTTTAAAGAATTCTGGTGAATAAAATAAATAAATTGACTTTTGATTGAATGTTTATAATAATCATTTGTTGGATTCTGCAATGAATTTTTCCACGTTTTTATTACACATTTTGAGAGGCTTTCTTAAATGCTTTTTCCCTTCCTCCTATCTTGCATTTTTACCTAAAACACAGAAATACTTTAGTTAAAGCAACCCCACACTTTCAGTAAATATGGATGTTTCAATTTCTAGCAGTACTAAAATTTGCCTTTTATGATTCTTTGGCTAGGGCATACTGAGAATATACCAAGAAGACTATAATCATGAATGCAAGAGAGTATATCCCTTAGTTGCTGACACGATGGAGCAAAACTTATTTCAGGAGGGAAAAAGTTTACCAAACCAGTATTATTACCATTGTTTAAACAAAGTCACTGTTTTCTTACTTACAAAAGCCCACAGGGCTACTGGAAGCATGGGTGTAATTTTCGTTCTTTTTGGAGTTACGAAATTCCTATCTTCCCCAAGAGAGGCCCTTCCTAAGAATCTCAGTCCCTTCATCATAAAGATGCACAAGAAAACAATTCACAGCTCCCTATAGCTAAGCTTATTTAATCATGTAGACCTCATTTTCCTCACACAGTATTTTTCAGTTAGGCTCTTTTATCTGATGGTGAAAATGTATTAGGATTAATATACAATTCAGCAATAAATCACCACTTGCTCTGATTTGTCCAAGTGAATGGAGATTCCCTATCTCAGAACATACTGTTTCACATTGATGATTCTTGCTGTTTATCCAATCATAATTACTTGGTTGCAGTTTTTCAGTAGCTGGGTCATCACCATTAAATATGTTCACAATTCTAATATTGCTGAGTTTTCCTATCCCCCCACATATTCTTCTACATGCATTCTTTGACTAGGGCTTTGCTTTTGGATCTCCAACATTACACAGTCATGAAGGTAGAGTCAGCTATCAGATCTGCGTCAAGCCAAATCTAGTTCCTCATTGTTCTGTCATTTCCTACAGCAGTTTCTTAAATTCCACTGCTCTCCTAGAGCTCTTTTTTTTAAAAGATTTTATTTATCTATTTGACAGACAGAGACCACAAGTAGGCAGAGAGGCAGGCAAAGAGAGAGGAGGAAGCAGGCTCCCCGCTGAGCAGAGAGCCCGAGGGGGGGGCTTGATCCCAGGACGGGGCTTGATCCCAGGACCCTGGGATCACGACCTGAGCTGAAGGCAGAGGCTTTAACCCACTGAGCCACCCAGGCACCCCTAGAGCTTTAACTTCAACAATTCCCTTAAAGACTACCTTTGGTCTTAGTATGTATATAATGTGGCTATAAATTTCAATTAGCAGAACACAGTCATTTAAAGAGATAGACTTATTTACCCTTAAACACTAAGCAGTCTTTCAAGTATGCATGAGCTAATCTGAAAATTCAGTCGTATTTCAGATCACAGAGTACATACAGTAAAAGTCCAGAATCTATTTAATATACATACAATATTGATTTACAGAGATGCAAAAAAGTCCAAATTAAGAAGACAAAATGGGCAGAGTCTGAGTAGACAATTTAAAAAGAGAGAACTGTAAGTAATTAATAAAAAATACAAATGTATCTAATTCTTTTAGTCATTTGGAAAGTTAAATCAACAAAGAAATATTTGCCACCTCTTGAATTGGTAGAAATTTAAAATAAGTTATATCTATCACTTTGAACGACAGTGAGAATATAAGAGATGGATAATCCCATACACTCTAGTAGAAGCAACAATTTATAGAAACTTTTAAAAATACTTTGGTATTTTATCTTCTGTGTATGTATTCCTTAACTCAGCAGTTTCACTATGAATACCCTTTCTGGAGAAATATGTGCTCAGATACACAGTAACTACCTAACAAAATGCTTGTTACATCCTTGTGTGTATATTAATAAGTAACTGGAAGTAGCCTAATGTTCACCAATAGAAGAATTATTAAATGTGCAGTATCCATCATATAGAATATTATATAGTCATTAGAAAGTACTACATGGATTGACTTGGAATGATCCCCATAGCATATTTTTTACATGATAAGAAGGTTTTGGAATGATCCATAGGACTTGATCCTATTCATAAAAAATAATGCAATATGTAATGAAAGGTTATGCAAACATATATGAGCATATATTTGCTATATGCATATATAAATATATACATGTGTACATAATGTGTATACATACACACACAAATATAGATAGATGATATATAAATAAATAAGTTGAAAGAAAAGTACCTGAAAAAATATACACTAAATTGACAGTGGTGGTTATCCTTAAGAAAGGAAAGCTGCAAAATTGCCCTGTAAGAGAGAAATGGTAGTGGTTCAGAAAAGGGTACTATTGGTTTGCAACCTTGGGAATTCCCTCAGTAAATCTGAAATTGGCCCCATACACTGAGGTCTGGAAGAGACAGAAGAAAGAAGCAGGCCATTTCAGATTGGTAAATAGCAGATTTGATAAAACAAGTGAACGTGCATAGAAGGCTCACATTGGGTATCCACAAGATGAATAGATCTCTGGACAGATGTACATTTGGAGGACAGGAGGGAGGCAAGGAGCCTCTGATTGCCCTCATCCAGTTCATGGGTCCACTGGTGGTCACACCCTGTTGGTGTGGTCATGCCCTCTTGGTGACCTCCTCCACAGGTACCCTTTCTTTTATCGATTTTACAGAAGTGTAAATAATTTCAAATAAACATAAAATTTGACTCAGCAAAAGAATTTTATTTATTTATGATAAACACAGGGCATTTTTATTTTCATACATCATCCTTGTATACAGATGTTTAGTATTTGTATTCCAAACAAAATGATTTACAAGTCATTGTTAATGATGATAGTAGCATGTGATTTTTATTTAAGATCAGGTCACATTTTCCACTTAATATTTTCTTTCTTTTCAGATATTTTGGGCTCAAAATGCATCCATATGTCTCTATATTTTCTTTTTGTTTTAAGCCCCTAAGTTTATTTTAATTTGTTATGCAGGAAGAAAAAGCGTATACATTAGGTATGCCATTTTATCCCCCCTTATTACTGTGAATGGGTTTGTTCCCTTCTTTTTCTAAAATTTTTATTTAAATTCCAGTTACTAGTTTCAGGTGCACAATACAGTGATTCAGTACTTCCATATATCACCCAGTGGTTACCAGAACAAGTATACTCCTTAATCCCCATTACCTATTTCACCCATCCCTCCTCCACCTCCCCTCTGGTAACCATCTGTGTGTTTTCTTCTTCTTTTCTTTTTTTTTTTTTATGTTCAATTAGCCACTGTGTAGTACATAATTAGTCCTTGATGCAGTGTTCAGTGATTCATTAGTTAAGTATAATACCCAGTGCTCATCACAGCACATGCCCTTCTCAATAACCATCACCCTATTATCCCCTCCCTCCATCCTTCTCCCCTCTGAAACCCCCAGATTTTTTCTTGGGGTCCATAGTTTCTCATGGTTCATCTCCCTCTCTGATTTATCCCCTGTTGGATTTCCCTCCCTTCCCCTATTGTCCTCCATGCCATTGCTTATGTTCCACATATAAGTGAAACCATCTGATAATTGTCTTTCTCTGTTTGACTTACTTCACTTAACATATTCCCATCCAGTTCCATCCATGTCATTGCAAATGGTGGGTAATCATCATTTCTTATGGCTTAATAATATTCCAGTGTGTATATGTATCTTCTTTATCCACTCATCTGTTGAAGGGCATCTCGGCTACTTCCACAGTTTGGCTATTGTGGACATTGTTGCTATGAACTTTGGGATGCATGTGCCCCTTCTTTTCACTACATATATATCTTTGGGGTAAATACCTAGTAGTGCAGTTGCTGGGTTGTAGGGTAGCTCTATTCTTAACATCTTGAGGAACCTCCATGCTGTTTTCTAGAGTGGCCCTACCAACTTGCATTACCACCAATAGTGCAAGAGGGTTCCCCTTTCTCCATATCCTTGTCAACATTTCTTGTTTCCTGTTTTGTTAATTTTCATTCTAACTGGTGTAAGGTGGTATCTCATTGTGGCTGTGATTTTTATTTCCCTAATGGCTAGTGATGTTGAACATTTTTTCATGTGTCTGCTAGCCATTTGTGTATCTTTTTTAGAGAAGTGTCTGTTCATGTCTTCTGCTCATTTTTTGACTGGTTATTAGTTTTTTGAGTGATGAGTTTGAGAAGTTCTTTATAGATCTTGGATATCAGCCCTTTATCTGTAATGTCATTTGCAAATATCGTCTCCCATTCTGTAGGCTGCTCTTAATTTTGTTGACTGTTTCCTCTGCTGTGCAGAAGCTTTTTATCTTGATGAGGTCTCAAAAGTCCCTTTTTGCTTTTGTTTCACTTGCCTTTGGTGATGTGTCTTGAAAGAAGTTGCCATGGTCTATGTCGAAGAGGTAACTGCCTATGTTCTTCTCTAGGATTTTGATGGATTCTTGTCTCACATTGAGGTCTTTCATCCATTTTGAGTTTATCTTTGTGTATGGTGTAAGGGAATGGTTCAGTTTCATTCTTCCATATGAAGCTGTCGAATTTTCCCAGCACCACCTATTTTTTTTTTTTAAGATTTTATTTATTTGACAGAGAGAGAGAGATCAACAATGATTATGGTGGGGTTGCTTTAGAAGCTTCAAATATTTTACCAAGAAATGAATAAGAATCTTTGGCTTGTCCATGTGATAGATAGTTATTGTATCTCTGGTTAAAGAGGTCATAACTTTTTTTCTTTTTTTAAGATTTGTTTATTTATTTTAGAGGAAGGAAGAGGGAGGAGAGTCTTAAGCAGACTCTACCTTGAGTGTGGAGCCTGGCATGGGGATCAATCTCACCACCCTGAAATCATGACTCTAACATCAGGACTTTGACATCAGTACCAGAGCTGAAACCAAGAGTTGGACAGTTAACAGACTTGACACTTAGGTGACCCTAGGAGATGTCTATTTTTATTTAAGCATCTACTGGTTGGGATGATTACTTTCCTTTTTAGCATACCTGTGCACAAGAGAAAACAAAACAAAACACACGGTCTGAGGGAGAGAGATTAGGTCAAATACTAACACCAAATCCTGACCCCTCATGACTAGGCAGAAATTACAAAGGAAGTTCTTGCTGCTGTGATTTATTTATCACTTACTGAAAGGATTCTGTATTTAATTCAACCACATTTACTAACAAGGGCTTTTGCTTTTTATGCTGAAAGAAAAATCTACAAACATAAGTTTCAAAAGATCAGACATAATAAAGAATACTAAGTCTCCAAAAGAATACTGAACTTCATTGTACACACAACAAATATTTTTGAAGCTGTAGGATTTAAGCATGGCTTTTTCAATCCAAGACTCCTAATTATATCAATTGCAAAACAGTTGTGTGTTTCTAGATGCATTCATCAACAAACTCCAGAGCTACTGCAGGAAAGTGCTCTCCTGGTGATAATTCTGACAATCTTTCAACAGCACATCTACTGGTATTATCATGTAATTAATAGAAATATCTACCACATTGTCACTTCTATGTGAGACTTTGACACAAAGGTTATCTTTGAGTAAATAATCATCATTTAACTCTATTTTTGCTTTCCTGAGTTTGAATATTCAGGGACAAATCACAAAAACGAACCACAAAAAAAACAGGCTTTAGCCCTTCCTTAAGAAAAAAAAATAATTAATTTTAAAGAAATATATATATATGTATTTCTTTTAAATGGTATGTATGTATATGTATATATGTATACATGTATATATGTATATACACACATGTATGTATATACATATATGCATGTATATACACACATGTATGTATATGTGTGTGTGTGTGTGTATACACATACATACCATTAGGCCATTATTTTAGTTTGTTTGTTGATTTCAAGTTTTTAATTAAATTCTAGTTAGTTAACATATAGTGCAATATTAGTTTTAGGAGTCGAATCTATTAATTCACCACTTATATATACACCCAGTGCTCATCAAAAGTGCCCTACTTGATACCCATCACCCATTTAATCCATCCCCCACCCACATCCCTCCATCAACTCTCAGTTTGTTCTATGTAGTTAAGAGTCTGTTTTATGGTTTGCCTCTCTTTTTTCCACCTATGCTCATCTGTTCTGTTTCTTAAATTCCACAAAACACAGGAAACAACAGATGCTGGCAAGGCTGAGGAGAAAGGGGAACACTCTTTTTTTTTTTAATTTTTAACATATTTTATTTATTTATTTGACACAGAGAGAGAGAGAGAGAGATCACAAATAGGCAGAGAGGCAGGCGGAGAGAGAGGGGGAAGCAGGCTCCTTGCTGAGCAGAGAGCCTGATGTGGGTCTCAGCCCAGGACCCTGAGATCATGAACTGAGCTGAAAGCAGAGGCTTAACCCACTGAGCCACCCAGGTGCCCCGAAAGGGAACACTCTTATACTTTTGGTGGGAATGCAAACTGGTGCAGCCACCCTGGAAAACAGTATGGAGATCTCTCAAAAAGTTAAAAGTAGAACTATTCTATGATCCAGCAATTGCACTGCTTGGTATTTACACCAAATACTGAGTCAAAGGGATATATGCACCCTGACGTTTATAGCAACATTATCAACAATAGCCAAATTATGGAAAGAGCCCAAATGTCCATTGACTGATGAATGGGTAAAGTAGAGGTGATATGTATATACAATGGCATATTCCTCAGCCATAGAAAAGAATGAAGTCTTGCCATTTGCAGTGATGGGGATGGAGCTAGAGTGTATTATGCGAAGTGAAATAAGTTAGTCAGAAAATATAATTTAAATGCATTTTCCACTCAAATCTTTTCCATATGCTCAATGTTCTTTTTTATCTTTATATGTTTTTTATCTGGATGGCCTTTATCTAGATATTAAAGTACACTGCCTAATCTTAAATACAAATCTCTCAAAGGGAAGTCATTTCTTTGGGACTCTCCAAGCTCTTTAGACCAAAAAACTGCTACATTTCCTTTGTTCACTCCTGAATGCAGTGGAACCATTTGCAATAATTTCCTTTTAAGAAAATGGCAACTTGATTCATTTGAGGATTTTAAAAACAATTCAGAGCACATTTTTGTTAATTTATGGCTTCAGAACCAAATTTTATCTTCTTTGGTACTTACACTCTTTTTAAAAAATGTCTTTACAAATATATATACTTTTAAAATAGAGTTCAAAAAATAGAGTTCAACTTAGAGTTGTGTATTCTCAGGATGAACATAACAAATTATCCATTTATAATATATAGTGTAGATTGAGATCTTACCAAGTTTATTTTCTCTAATGATTGTGATGAAATGAATATAACCAAAAGTCATATTATTAAAATAGGATAAGAGGATGAAGTTTTTTTTTTTTAAAGATTTTATTTATTTATTTGACAGAGAGAGAGAGATCACAAGTAGGCAGAGAGGCAGGCAGAGAGAGAGGAGGAAGCAGGCTCCCCGCGGAGCAGAGAGCCCGATGCGGGGATCGATCCCAGGACCCTGAGATCATGACCGGAGCCAAAGGCAGCGGCTTAATCCACTGAGCCACCCAGGCGCCCCAAGAGGATGAAGTTTTAAACCTATCCATTAGTCCCATTCTATCAGTTGCTTTAAAAGTCTTAAAATCACTGCTTTGTAACCTCTTTCTTACTTCAGAAAAAATATTGCTCTGTGTTCTCTGTTTCCTTTGTGTATATCCTTTTCATCACAAAACTTCAATTGCCTAATGTCTGTGAGTTTTAATGACTAATTGCATCTCAAAATTTCTAACCCTCGATTTTATATAGCAAAATTTGATTATTGTAGAAGAGCTGATCTAACAACCAATTGCCATATACCTATTAATTTATTATGAAGTGTAGGTATGGAAACAATATTTATTAGTTTATAAGTAGTACCTTTTTTAATTTTGGAGGAGGCATTACTTTCTTGGTCTAACCTGACTTTGACAGTGTTAGTCACTCACCAGTTTGTGGGAAGTAAATTGGAACAGCTTTCTTTTTCATTTAAGTTGTCTCTTTCGGGTTCCTTAGCTGTTCTTAAGCTTCTTTTAGATTTCTGCCATCAATAATCTCTTAACATGCTGACAGAGGAAACTATCAAGAGGTATTTTTATCTGTCCTTATACGATTTCATTTATTATGTGCTGTGATAGAGCCGCAGTAATATGCTTGTGCAGCATCTTCACTTTGTACTGGATGAAAAAAAAAAGAATCAAAACCTGGAGAAATATTTCTATATTCCATTTCATTACCTAGTGAAGACATTAAATGTAAAAGTTCTACATTGCTTAAGATATTGATGTGCCACATTACACAGACGGAGCAGAATACAATCTCAGCCTCATGTGAAAAATGTGCCTTTTCCTTTCAACACATTTAAATTATACTCCACAAACTGAATTTTAATAAATATTTAAGAAGAAATGTTCAGACTCATACGAATAGAGTTTAATGACATTATAACCTCAGATTTTATAATTATGAATTTTCATCTTATACGTACTCACCATAATTTTCTTTTTAGCACATAGAAAATGTTACTGTCTATGATCATTTGCACATAGAAAATGTTACTGTCTATGATCAAAAGCCATCATTTACACATGAGTTTTCTAGGCTTTCTCTATCAGAGACTTCTTTGTGAAACTTTTGAAAAGTGTATTCCTGAGTCACTCCCCAGATCACCACTATTAAGGTCACAAAAAAGGGACCTGGGAATCTGAAATTTGAGGAAGTTACCAGTTGATCATTATGATCTTCAATCTCAATGTAATGAGCCCTCCATGTTATATACAATTGATGAATCACTGTATTCTACCTCTGAAATTAATAGTGTACTATTTGTTAATTAATTGAATTTAAATTAAAATAAAATTCTCTGGAAACTGGCAGCTGCAAGGCACCCGGGACATGCACTGTCTTTGGGTTTACCCTGCAGAGAATGCTGCTCCCCCAGAGAGGCCAGGCATCAGGGCACAAGCAGAATGTGTAGAGCGCATGCACATATTGTCAGAGCTGATATTTGAACATAGGTACTTGGTTCCAGAAACAAATGTTTAACTTCTGTGCTATGCTGCCTCTGAGCCGCAGGCTTCTCTTCTGTAGCTAGAAGTGAGGTAACAGCTCCTCCTTTTCAGTTTTGTGGAGAATATTCCTCCTCCCGCCTTCTTGGGCAGTATTAAACACGTTGAAATAAATAAATATATGTTAAACTAACTCTAATTTTGTTGTTAAAATAAACATTACGTTTTCAAGACACTCCGTGCCTATTCTTAGTCCCCATTATATGTAGGTTACTTTCAAGCTGCTGAGTTGCAAAAGAAGGCTTATTGCTCTGGTTGCTCTGGGCTCCCAAATATATCCACTAGCACAATATCTGAACTGTGGCCAAACATGTTTATGTAGAGCTCCACCTCTAAGTCTGTTCAGTAGTGAACTTCCCAGTGATATCTCTGCCCTCATTTTCTGCACACATAACATTCTTTTTTTTTTTTTAATTTATTTGACAGACAGAGACCACAAGCAGGCAGAGAGGCAGGCAGAGAGAAAGGGAAGCAGGCTCCCTGCTGAGCAGAGGCGATCATGACCTGAGATCATTGTTATGCCCAAATAATGGGTCCGTGATTAAAGGAGCGAGACTGATATAAGGCGAAAGCCAAGCAAAGCTTTATTTCGCGCCAAGCATCAAGAATCTAACCGAACGTTCGGGGCCGCACCCATTATAAGAGAGGGCGACCCTTCTCTGTTTCACAGACTAGCTTTTAAGGGCAAAGGCCATGTGGTTGGGCCTGGCCAAGCACAGGTGGCCAATGAAAATGTAACACACACAGGAAACTCCACAGTGATGCTAGGTGACCAATTGAATTACAATTTACCTTAGTAGACATTTGAACCAGCCTATTACACCTTGATTAGGATTGGCGCCAAAAAGGTTCCCAGAGGGCGGGGGTCCCTACTCCTTGGTAGCTAAGGAGACAGTATGCAACCCCCCACTGAAAGGATGTCTTCACCTGGCCTGACCCACCCTTGTATCTGGGCTTTGTTACCTGGGGCTGGTTTCCGGGACTTGTTTCCAAGTAAATCCCCTGGGGGAAGGGGGTCAGGGACAGTTTCTAAATAGGTCCTTACAATCATGACCTGAGCTGAAGGCAGAAGCTTAACCCACTGAGCCATCCAGGTCCTCCATAACATTCTTTACTCATTTTTCATCTCTTTACATTACATTATTGCTAAATTACCCATTTTGTAAAATCCACTTATATCTTCCACATAATAATTGAATATGAACCCTTGGTCTTTAAAACACTCAATCAACATTTCTCATATATTACATTCCTAATCTAGACTGTAATCATTTTGAAAGTAGGACTCATATACTGTGTTAGTTCTTATACACAGCACATAGAACATAATAGATGCCAAAAAAATATTTTACATAGGGAACAGATGAATAACTAAAAAGAATTGATGGGAGCCATTGGTTTCATATTACATAATATGGCATTATATAAGCTACTTATTTTAAGAATCACTTAAAAATAATAATTTTTAAAAATAAGTAGACATCTTGGGGCACCTGGGTGGCCCAGATGACTAAGCTTTGCCTTTGGCTCAGGTCATGATCCCAGGGCCCTGGGATGAAGCCCCATGTCTGGCTCCTGGCTCCTGGCTCAGTGGGGAGTCTGCTTCTCCCTCTCCTTCTGCTACTCCACCTATTCATGGTCTCTCTCTCTCTGTCTCAAATGAATAAATAAAACCCTTAAAAAATAAATAGACATCAGTTTCATATGGAATACAACATGAGGAATCCTGTACTATCTTGAATTTATTTAAAATTAAATCAGCTCATTAATTTTATGTAATTTTTTATACTTACTGGAAATGAACATTCTTTAAACTGAGTATATTGTAGACATATACACATTTTACAATATTATAAAATTATGTAATAGATTAAGTCATCTGGTGCAAAAATTCACATTTTCATGATACAAGTCTTTCAATATCAAGGGTCATGTATACCAGAAAAACTATAATAATCTATTTAGGTATTATCCTCTTCAGAAGGAACAGTCTTGAAAGTCAGAAGTTTAAATATACTTCTCATAGTAATAAAGATTCACTGATCAAAATGAAATTTAAATCAATGATATAGTATTTAATAATTAAAATCTGAGTCTATATGTAAAAATATAACAATAAAGCTGTGGTAAATAATGCCATTTTATATGTTGCTTTAATATCCTACAGATACACCTAACATCAAAATGACTGGTGTATTATCTGAATGTATGTTTCCCCCCAGTGAACCAAGTTCAAAGACATCTCTGATATCTTTTTGTCAAAATTTAGCCCACTCATTATATTTTTGTTATTAAAAATAATGAATTAATGAGTGAATGTATAAGTAATATATTTGAAACGAATGCAGTGGGAATTTCTGATGTTTACCAAGATGGCATAAAAACAACACTCAAAAATTAAGAAATTTTAAATCCAACTATTTGAAGACTCTGAAAATAAAGCAAAGTAGAGAGATGGGATGGAGGAGGGGGTAACTTGAATTAAGTATGGGGAGAACGTCATCTTTTGTTTTATTTATTTATTTTTTTACTTCCTCTTCTGGCATTGATCCCAGGGTGAACCCCTTGCAAAATAGTGGTAGCCTTTAAAGGCAGCAAAAACTCTGATAGAGCTCCTGGCCAGAAGACTGAGAAAAAAAAGTGCCCCTGTGAGCTACAGATTGTAGAAAGAAGCCTTATCATCATCATAATCATTCTTTTTAATTAATAATCTTACTTTGTAGGGTTAATTTTAAGTGTCCAGAAAAATTAAGTGGAAGGTTTAGACAGTCCCATTTATATTCCCTCTCACTTATGACCTTTCTCCCTTCATGGTTTCTCCTCTTACTAACATCTTGTATTAGTTATAATTGATAACTCAATATTAATATATCATCATTAACTGAAGTCTACAGATTATATTAGGGTTCATTCACTGTGTTGTACATTCTGTGAGTTTTGTCAAATGTACCCACACCTATCCACTATTAGTATTATACAGAACAGTTTCACTGTCATAAAAGTCTTCTGTGTTCCACATATTCAACTCTTCTCCCCTCCCGCACCCCAATCTCTGGCAACTACTGATTTTTTTCATGTCTCTATTTTTTTTCTTTTCCAGATTTCATATACCCAGTCCCATTCAGTATATACCACTTTCAAATTGCCTTCTTTCACTTAGCAATATGCATTTAAGATTCCTCCATAATTTTTTATGACATGGTAGCTCATGCCTTTTTATTGCTGAAAAATATTCCACTGTGAAGGTATTCTTCCATTTATGCATTAACCTACTGAAAGACATCTTAGTTGCTTCCAAGTTTAGGTAATTATAAATAAAGCTTCTTTGAACATATGTATGTAAGATTTCATGTGGATAGAAGCTTTCAACTCATTTGTATAAATACCAAGAAGCATGATTGTTGGATCTTATTTTTTTATACTGTTTAAAATTTAAATTCAGTTAGTTGACATATAATGTATATTAGTTTCAGAGGTAGAGGTCAGTGATTCAACAGTCTATATAACACTGTGTGTTATATAACACACAGTGCTCAATACATACTTACAATACATACCCTCCTCAATGTCCATCACCCAGTTTCCCCATCCCTCCACTCACCTCCCTCCAGCAACTTTCATTTTGTTTCCTATAATTAAGAGTCTCTTACGATTTGTCCTATCTTAACAGTATGTTTAGTTTTACAGAAAACTGGCAAACTGTTCTTAAAGGGGTTGTACCATTTTCCATTCCTGCCAGCAATGACTAAGATATCTTGTTTCTCTACATCCTTGTCAGCATCTGGTGTTGTCAGTGTTTTGAATTTTAGCCATTCTTTTTTTCCCCCCAGTGTTCCAAGATTCATTGTTTATGCACCACATCCAGTATGCCATGTAATACAAGCCCTCCTTAATACTCACCACCAGGCTCACCCATTCACCCTACCCTCTCCCTTCCAAGACCCTCAGTTTGTTTCTCAGAGTCCACAGTCTCTCTGATTTCCCCCAATTCACTTTACATTTGCTTTTCCTAATGTCCTCCATGTTATTTCCTATGCTCCACAAGTAAGTGAAACCATATGATAACTGACTTTCTCTGCTTGATTTATTTCACTCAGCATAATCTCTGTCCTGTCCATGTTGATACAAAAGTTGGGTATTCATCCTTTCTAATGGAGGTGTAGCACGCCATTGTATATATGGACCATATATTCTTTATCCATTCATCTATTGAAGGGCATCTTGGCTCTCTCCACAGTTTGGCAACTATGGCAATTGCTGCTATGAACACTGGGGTACAGATGGCCCTTCTTTTCACTACATTTGTATCTTTGGGGTAAATACCCAGTAGTGCAATTGCAGGGTCATAAGGTAGCTCTATTTTTTAATTTCTTAATAAATCTCCACACTGTTTTCCAAAGTGGCTGCAACAACTTGTGTTTAGTGATAGCTCATTATTGTCTTATTTGTTTAATATTTTGTTTATTTGAGAGATAGAGAGAATGAGAGAGGGAGAGAGAGAGAGCATGGGGTGGGGAGGGTCAGAGGGAGAAGCAGACTCCCCACTGAGAAGGGAGGCAGGTGCAGAACTCAATCCTGGATTCCAGGATCATGACCTGAGCTGAAGGCAGTCACTCAACCAACTGAACCACCCAAACACCCATCATGATTGCTTTAAATTGCAACTCCTTAATAATAACATAAAATATAAACATAAAATAATAAAAAATGTAAAATAATAACATAAAATATTGAGCATATTCCTACATGCTTATTTCCATCTGTACATCTCATCTGGTGAAATGCCTGTTCAGATTTTTTGCCCATTTTCAAATTTTATTGTTTCTTTTTTTAATTTTTTTTAACCATCCTTTACTTGTAAAACATGAACTTATATTAATATTTTTAAAGAAAATGATTTTGTGGATATTTCTAAAATTTCTAAGAAAGACAGAGAATATTGCCTAATTTTGGTTGCTGCCTTTGAATACAGTCTACTATCGAAATCATTAAACTTGGAAATGGAATATAAGGAGCAAAGATAGTAGAAAAATAGGAAAATACAAAATTTCCTTGGGCTTCATTAGGAACATGGAATGAATAGTATCATTCTATTCATCCTTCTCATTTTATGGGAGAAAATAAATGCCAACCTTAATTGACCAGCTTGATATCATTTTTTATCTTCAGGATCTTATAGTAATGACACTTCTGAAGTGTTCATTTTCTTTAAATCAAAACTTTTGTCTTTTAACCTCTCTTGGCTCTATTATTGTCATCATGAGAACCAGAAATCAATAGGTGACATCTAATGAGAGATAATAACTTTTTGGTTTCATTATATAGATCATTAAATTGGCTACCAAGTCTGCTTCATTTTCATGGAGGGGTCAGTTTTAAGGTCATTTGTCTTTTTTAACATGAAGATCAAATGGGATATTCCTTTATTTAAGCAAGCAACCAGCATAGATAAGCACATTTAATTATAGATTTAATTTGTGTCTCTTTTATGGTTATAGTTCCTTTTATATTTTTGCAGCCTATTTCTGTTTCATGGAGTTTTCTTTTATTTTCAAATTCCTTAATGCAGGACATTTTGTAACATATTTTATTCTTGTATTATATATGATGGCTTCCATTCCTTTAGTTATTCTTTTATTTGCCAAATCAAATTAATCTTACACTTAAGTTCTACTTCTCTGAATGTTTTGATGTGCCCCCAGTTCTGATTAGCTCTTTTACCTAATTTAGATACAAGTACATAAACAAGTATAAAAGCTTTAATGTAGCTTATTTACATGTCAAGTCAGGGCCGACTTACTTTGTCTGGCCTATATATGTCTAATAGGGATAATGGAAGTGCTGGAAAAAATATCAATTTATAAACACGAACTAGTTTTAACAAATTAACCAAGCATGTAATGAAATCATAGATGTATGATTTTTTCATTTTTTAATTTTTTATGTTATTTAACTCTTCAAACATAATGAAATTGTCATGTGTAATCCAAAAATGAACAAACTAAAAATAGCTGAGCCTATTCTTATAATGACTCATGGCTGACCAAGGATACTAATAGCAGTTCTTTGGTCCAAGGAATGATGATGTTTTGATAAGTCCAGTGGGGCTCAACTTAGCATATCTTGAAGCTTTTCTCATCGGCTGTTTAATAACATTACAACAGAGAACTTGTTTCATCTTGAGTACTAAAACTGACTGACAATTTGTGACTGCACAGAGTGCAGTGCTGATGAAATTTCTAATGTCTTATCTAAGTTTATTGGACCATAGATTGATTAATACTTAGAGCACATAAGAGGCAAAGGCAGTTCATGTGTCACAACTATAGTGAGCATACTCTCAGGTGAATTATACCAGATAATTACACTAGATAGCAACATCTAAATAGACAAAGAACTTTAAAAAAAATAGTTCACCCATAAAAGCAATGATCATCTCCTTCCTGTTTGATATACGATGACTGATAGATTGGTGTGTAGACAGGCCCCATGAGATACACTTTTCTGTGCTTGAAAAGAGAGTAGGATCACTTGACTGAAAATAAGCCTGGTAGATAATATGTTCTTTTCTTTTCCTCTGTAGAGAATTGTGTTTAAACTATAAAAGTCTAATCCATCTCCCTTTTCTATAACAAGTAGAACACATGAAAAAAAATTACTTAACACTGAGTTAAAAGAAGAAGCACTCTGCATACAAATGCCTTCAGTGTGGGTCTTTCAGAATGATGTAGATAGTTCACAAAATCACATGTCACCTACCTGTGGAAAAATGAACAATTTTCATATGGACGGCCAAAAGTACCATTTCACAGGAGAAGTGCCTACTCTGGTTCATTCTAAAGAGTCAAGTCCATTACACATATAAATCACTCTACAAGTCTTATTGAATCTAAAACCTTATAGATGTCAGCTTTCAGAAACAAGGTCCAGTATTAGTGCTATACAGTTTTATTTACTTCATCCACCAAAGTTCATCATTAAAGCCAGTATAACCTAGAAGAAAGTATAAAAATAAATGTTAGGTCCTATTCCAAGTGTTCAGCTTGGAAAATTCAAGTAATATAGTTTAATCTTACTACTAGCCTTCATTTGCCATATTCTTGATGACAAATAAAGAAAAAAGGTTACAAGATTCTCTTTCTTATAAAATCTTCATTGTACTCTATTGTCATAATCCCTTCAGGGAAGTGTCTTGAAGAATAAGAATAATAAAAGGGTATTTATTCTCTATGAGGATTGTTATTTATCAACCCAGTTAATATAGTATTTTTCTCTGAAAACCTAAGGAAACAAGACGGGCAATAAGTCTGTTTTTATTCATTCAGACTATCTGCCTTTATCTCGTTACTGCACAGGTACTCTTTTATGTCAATCTTCCTTTTATTTTATATTGTATTGGAAGCTCTAGGGGAAACAAATGCCCTACTTTAGGAAGCTGGTGAAAGCTAACATGTCAAGGGAATAGAGATAGAAGGCGAGAGGTAAGAAAGAAAACAGTTTTCGAAGGCCAATGAATTAGGTACACTTAGTCATATATTACATGACAAAATTATTTTTGAGATGTTTAGAATAGAATTGGGGGAAAGAGAAAAATGCCATTAACCAGAACAAAATGAATCTGTAATATAAATATATCTTTCATGCTGCTTATACATAGATTTCTTCTATGTATAAATTCATTTGTTTTACATGCATACTGTTTACTTCATTTATTCATTGTTTGGAGATACACAGAGAGTAGCGATTATCTCAAATGACTTCTCTATGACACTGTTCATTGGTAGTTACTCAAGTGAGGCATCCTCATTGTGTTACTTTGGTTTAGCTGATTATTTTCTTGACTGTAAAGCAACAAAAATATGGCTCTTGGTATAAGTAAGGTTTTGATTACCATAAAATTTGTTTTATGAACTATATACAATACAATTAATACAAAATCATTCAACGTATTGATTTTGGTTTTGGCACAGTTCCATCTGAGCACAGTTCCATCTATGCATCAATGCGACCCACTGTACAAGTGTCTTTTCCTACTCTAATACCCTCTGCTTTAAGCCACATCTCTTGCTTTTGCTAAAATTACATTAAAAACTAAATCAAGCATGCTATTTAAAATAATTCTTAAAAGTTCTACAGCCTCAATATGCAGTGTTCCTACCTTTTCTAATACTTTATTCCAACATTATATACTGTTATTATCTTACATAATGTATGGCATTATCATTCTTTGGATTGTTATATAGATTTCACTTTCTGCATCCTCATCTGCATTCTCATTCATTTTATATAGTTTAGCTTAAGTGGTTCTTCTCAAATATGAATATAATTAATGTTCTGTTGCTTAAAACCCTGCTTGCTCTCATGACTATAATATGGCCCACAAGCTCTGTGGTATTTGTCACTTCTTTACCTTTCCATTTTTCTCCCATACATTGTATACAAGATATACTTTTTTTTTTAAAGATTTTATTTATTAATTGGACAGACAGAGATCACAAGTAGGCAAAGAAGCAGGCAGAAAGAGAGGAGGAAGCAGCTCCCCGTTGAGCAGACAGCCGGACATGGGGCCCGATCCCAGGACTCTGGGATCATGACCCGAGCCGAAGGCAGAGGCTTTAACCCACTGAACCACTTAATACCCCTTTTCCAAAAGGGTTTCATTTCCGATTACTTTTATTCCTTCTACCAGGAATGCTATTATTCTCTTCTTCTTTTTTTTTTTTTTTAAGAGTTTACTTATTTACTTGACAGACAGAGATTACAAGTAGGCGAGAGGCAGGCAGAGAGAGAGAGAGAGAGGGAAGCAGGCTCCCTGCCAAGCAGAACGACCGATGTGGGTCTCGATCCCAAGACCCTGGGACCATGACCTGAGTTGAAGAGACAGGCTTTAACCCACTGAGCCACCCAGGTGCCCTGTATCATTCTCTTCTACATAGGATGCCTGGACAACTGTTTTCCATGGGTCATATCCAAAATTTGATAACTCTTTTTACAGAAGAGAAAGATACTCTTCTTAGTATCTTCTGCTATATTATGTCTTATTAAATCATTGAATTGCAACTTCCTTCTTCCTTTCTATTCATTCCTTGCATTGCAAATCCTTGATGTAATAGTTATGTGGCATACTGGTGGAAATTGGCATATTGGTGGAAATCGGCAAGTCAGATAATCTGATCCTAATTTCTATCCATTTGCCCCAATTCACTGCAAATAAACATATAACTTAAATAAGAATAGGTGAAAATCAGGTAAATTATGCTTCTAGACAAGTCTTCTTTCTTTCCTATTCAACCAGATATCTTCTCTGAGTCCCTCCTACATTGGCATGTTGCATTCACTCTTGCCCTAGATCCTGGGACTATACCTTACTCATATTTATTTTCCAAACCAAATACAGTAGATGCTGAGTTAATTCTGGTGTATGAGAAATTATAGAGTAATTAATAACAACAAACCTGGTTTGGACACTTACAATGGAAATTAATTTAATTAACAATGAACTATAACCTTACATTCTCTAACACATTTAGAGAGTGCTTTTGAGAATATAAATAGTATCATGACCTATAATAATTAATATAAACACTAAATGATATTAAAATATTTCTTTTTATTGCTATTATTATATTCAGTTACCCAACATATAGTACATCATTAGTTTTTGATGTAGTGTTCAACAATTCATTAGTTGCATATAACACCCAGTGCTCACCAAAACACATGCCCTCCTTAATACCCATCACCCAGTTATCCCATCCCTCCACCCCCTCTCTTCTATAAATGTCAGTTTGTTTTCCAGAGTCCAGAGTCTCTCATGGTTACTCTCCCTCTCTAATTTCTTCCCGTTCTGTTTTACCTCCTTTGAAATATTTCATTCTACATCCTGGAAATCAGGTTTGATATATATTTTTTTAAGGATTTTATTTATTTTTTTGACAGAGAGAGTGAGAGAGAGAACATGCACACAAGCAGGGGGAGTGGCAGGCAGAGGGAGAGGGAGAAGCAGACTCTCCCCGATGTGAGGCTCAATCTCAGGACCCTGGACCATGACCTGAGCTGAAAGTAGACCCTTAACCCACTGACCTTTTATCAAGGGTCTCAAAGCCATAAAATTATTCTGTGACTCTTTGATAGCTATTTGATAGCTAAACTACAATTGTAGGTTTGAAGACTAAAGACAAGCACCTGCTAAATAAAGCAGAAAATAGTTTTCACCCAAACAATATTTTCTGCTGATTTAAGTGTCCCTCAGAATGAGAAAGTTTAAATGGTGCTGTGGACTAGGTACAGATAAAGATGAAACTCCTACAAGACTATTCAATTTAAAGAGTATTCGATGATGCAATAAACTATAAAACAAATCTATACAATTTTTACTTGAAATTTTAGTTACTTTTCTTGATTCTGGCAGGAAACTTTAAGGATAATGATTAATAAAGTAGTTAAAATGCATCAACACACTATTAATGTTTTATCTGTGAAATGTGAAAACCTGTCAAGATAAACTCAGACTGGAAATGTCATCTTTTTTCCCCTCCAAAATAGTTCCTTGAAGCTTATGTTTAAAGCATAGTCTTTATAATCACATACTGAAACATCCGGAAGGCATCATGATTATTTTTAATATAATAGTTCTTTTACATTCAAAAGAATTTCTACTGTTAGAGAAAAGGATGAGGAGAAATCAAGAGTTCACACAAAAAAGCCCCCTAAATCTGAATCTTTTCACACATTTTATGATAAAACAACAAGGAAAACATATAGGATCACACACACTCTAAGCAGAACAAGACAAAGAATATTACAAGTTTCAGATTGCCCGTGAGTAAGAAAATAAACCCAAATTTAGCAGACCATTTCCAATAACCTGAGGATGGGATGGGACTATAGCATCTCTTTAGTAAAGAGAAAGCTAAAACTCTCAATGATAGTGTTGGAAGAGTACCATTTTTGCAAAAAGTGGGATAATTTATGAGGGAGAAGACCAATGGAAACTGTGGAGGAAAGAGAAAGAAGGAAAGAAATGAAGAAAATTAAAAGACCTATAACATATCATAGCTAAACAAGAATAACATTGATTATACCAACCAAAGAGAGAAGCCTTCAACCAAGTACCAGTAGTTAAGTAAGCTCAAACACTCATGGAGCTGCCTGAATATGACTATCTCTGAAGGTCCACAAAAATGTAACATTTCAAATAATAGAAAATAGTAACTATATAAATATTGTACATAGATAAAATTTAAAAAAACAAAAATTGAAATATTTCAGATAGTAAAAATTCTGCCCATAACCAAACATGAAATACTTATAATACCCTAACATGATTAGCTATCATTTAAAAATCATTTACAGATATTAAAAGAAGATTCTCTTGAATTAGAAATGCAAAAGTTTAAACAAAAATAGACAAAATTCAGGGTGTCTGGGTGGTTCAGTCAGTTGAGCATCTGATTCTTGGTTTAGGCTGAGTTCATGATTTCAGGGTCCTAGGATCGAGCTCCAGGGCAGGCTCCACACTCAGCACAGAGTCTGTTTGTCCCTCCCCTTCTGTTCCTCCCCTGTCCCGATTCTTGTTCTTTTCTCTCAAATAAATAAAATCTTTTTTAAAAAATGACAAAACTTGATCCCCAAAAATGGCAAACTTTACATTGGAGAAACTGACAAACACTTGCTTTAAATTAACAAGGGTAAGATCACCAGTGGTAATTCATGTTAATATTATTTGCCCCTCGATATAATGTGATGAAATACAGTATCTCTTGAATTATTCTAAAAAAGTCTATACACCATTTTAATAATGAAAACATAGCAGGCAAAGCCAAATTGAGAGACATTTTACACAATATTGAGTATGCTTCAAAAGTGTTGAGGTTAACAAGAGTGTACTATGATTCAGCCTGTATGGAGAATGATATGGAGTTTCCTCAAAAATGTAAAAGTAATACTGCCATATGATCTAGCAATACCATTTCCATTTCTTGGTACTTCTGGGTATTTATTCAATATAATTGAAATGAGGATCTCAAAGAGATATCTGCACTCCAATCTTTATTGCAACATTATTCACCATAGCCAAGATATGAAAACAACCCAAATGTCCATTGACAAATGAATGGATAAAGAAAATATGGAATATATACAATGAAATATTATTCAGTCTTTGAAAAGAAGGAAATTGTTACTTATGACAACATGAATGAACCTGGAGGACATTAGAATGAGTGAAATGACCCAGTCATAGAAGGAAAATACTGCATAATTCCACTTATATCAAGTATCTAAAATGGTTAATCTCATAGAAACAGAAAACAGAATGGTGATTGCCAGGCACAGGAAAGAGGTAGAAATTAGGAATTCTTGCTCAATCGGTATAAAGTTTCAGTTGTGAAGGATGGGTAAATTCTAAAGATCTGCTGTACAACATAGTACCCATAGTTAAAAATACTGTATTGTGCACTTCAAAATTTTGTTTAAAAGGTAGATCTCATGTTAAATGTTCTTATCATTAAAAAGCCAAGCAAAATTAAAAATAAAAATTAAAAAAGGAGACACAAGGAAACTTTTGCAAGTAGTGAATATGTCATTTTCCTTAGTGGTAGTGATGGTTTCATGGGTGTATGCATCATGTCCAAACCCATCAATTACATATGTTAAATATGTGCACTTTTAAAGCTCAATAAAGCTGTCTAATATAAAAGCAAATAAATGGTCACATATTAGAGAAAGCTGAGGGGTTATGCTGTATTGGACACTGGAACAGAAAAAAGTGGAAAAAAGAGCAATTCCAATAAAGTGTGCAGTTTACTTAATAGTATAATTCCAATGTTAACTAATTTTTTTTAGGGCGGGGAGGGGCTGTGGGAGAGGGAGAGAGAGAATATTAAGCAGGCTCTATACTCAGCACCGAGCACAATGTGGGATTTGGTCTCACAACCCTGAGATCATCACCTGAGCCAAAATCAAGAGTGGAATGCTTAACTGACTGAACCACCTGGGTACCCCCCAACGGTAACTTATTAAATTAAATTAAATGTTACCATTTTTAGTAAAATTAGAATATTAGAGGAAGCTGAGTAAAGTATATATATAGAAACTCTCTGAGCTATTTTTGCAACTTTTCTATAAGCCTAAAACTATTTGAAAATGAAAAGTATAAAAAATTAACAAAACTTAGGAAAGAAAATGATTAAAAATAATTCCTTTAGAAATAAAAATAAAAATCCTAAGATGCCAAGATAGGATAGACTTACCTGACAAAGGTAATTCAAAGTATTGAAGAAAAGAATAAAATAGCAAAGAAAATAACAATAAAATAAAGAAACATTAACAGAAAAAAATAAATAATGTGGAAGATAGGGAAGAGAAATTTAACACAGTAAAACTGCAGTCCCAAGAGATGAATAACTGATTTTAAGCTATAATTTTAAAATGTTTTCAAACTATAAGGAGACAAAATCTATTTTTTTGAAAAGGCTCAGATACCAGATATATTAATAAATTATTATTATCCTTAAAAATAAAGAAGAATATTCTACATTACCTCCAATGGAAAAGACCCAGTCATTTGCAATAGAAAGAAAAAGTGGGTTAGCAAGAGACTTTACAAAAGCACAAGGATAACATTAATACATTTTTAAGAAACTCAAAGAAATAAAACTTGAGCCACGGTTTTTGTATCTAGCCAAGCTTTTCTTCATATACTTAGGCTGTGCCAAAGCATTTTAAGAAATCAATCACCTAATTCTGCACTTCTGAGTTTTTCTGGAAGAATCCTTTAGAAGATAAGCTTCATTCATCCATGCTTGAGAAAACTTCAACAAATTGGTTGATTGTAATCTCTTCATTAAAAATCAGAGGAATATAAAATTTGAGCCAATAATAAATAAAAATGCACAAACTTTTATGTCCTCTCATACACTGCTAGGAGGAATGTATAATAGCACAAAAACTTTGGAATATAGTTGGCAGGGTTTTTTTTTTTCAACTTATTCAGGTATAATTGATAAAATTGTGAGATTCTTAGTGTGCAATGTGATGATTTACACAAGATAGCTAAGTTCTGGAGATCTATTATACAAAGTAGGTCTATAGTTAATGATACCGTATTGTGTGCTTAAAAAATTGTTATGAGAGTAGGTCTCCTGTTAAATGTTCTTACTGTTAAAAAACAAAATAATTTTCCAAAAAAGAGACACAAGAAAACTTGTATGTGTGCATTGTGACAGTTTGTAACCTTTTACCAACCCCTCCCTATTTGCCACATCCCCAGCCTCTGACAACCAGTTTTCTCATCAATGATTCTATGAACTTGACTTTTTCATTTTTAGATTCCATGTGTAAGTGATGTAATGCAGTATTTAAATTTTATCTGGCTTATCTCACTTAACATAATGCCCTCCAGAATGCAAGTTAGTGCAGCCACTTTGGAGAACAGTGTGGAGATTCCTGAAGAAATTAAAAATAGAGCTTCCCTATGACCCTGCAATTGCACTGCTGGGTATTTACCCCAAAGATACAGATGTAGTGAAAAGAAGGGCCATTTGTACCCCAATGTTTATTGCAGCAATGGCTACGGTCGCCAAACTGTGGAAAGAACCAAGATGCCCTTCAACGGATGAATGGATAAGGAAGATGTGGTCCATATACACAATGGAGTATTATGCCTCCATCAGAAAGGACGAATACCCAACTTTTGTAGCAACATGGACGGGACTGGAAGAACTTATGCTGAGCGAAATAAGTCAAGCAGAGAGAGTCAAGTATCATATGGTCTCACTTATTTGTGGAGCATAACAAAGAACATGGAGGACATGGGGAGATGGAGAGGAGAGGGAGTTGAGGGAAACTGGAAGGGGAGATGAACCATGAGAGACTATGGACTCTGAAAAACAACTAGAGGGTTATGAAGGGGAGGTGGGGGGGTGGGGGGGGTGGGAGGTTGAGGAACCAGGTGGTGGGTAATAGGGAGGGCACGTACTGCATGGAGCACTGGGTGTGATGCCAAAACAATGAACACTGTTATGCTGTAAATAAACAAATAAAAATAAATAAATTAAAAAAAAAAAACAAAAAAAAAACATAATGCCCTCCAGTTTCGTCTAAGTGGTCACAAATCACAGGGTTCCTTTCTTTCTTAAAAAGTTTACAGGAGCTTAAGTAACTTACCTAAAGCCATACAGCTAGTACAAGGCAAAGACTGCATTTGAACTCAGTCTGATTTCAGAGTCTGTAAGTTTATCTAGCAAGCTTCACTTCAAAAGAACCAGGAATAGTGTTCGAGGAGGATGGTGATAAAGAAGGTAATTCCCACAGGATATTAAATCATGTAACAAACTCGCATAGAGAGTAGTAATGGCACATGTAGAGACAAGTCAACAGAAGAAGGTAATTCCCACAGGATATTAAATCACGTAACAAAAACGCATAGAGAGTAGTAATGGCACATGTAGAGAAAGTCAACAGAAGAGACATTCAACCAGAGACTCACACATATATGGGCATTTAGAATATGACAGGCGTGACATTGTACATCTGTGGATTCCATAGATGGGACCATCTGTCAACATCTGGAATAACCATCAAATTGTACCCTTACGCCAACCCTTGCATCACAGTAAGCTCCACATAGTTTGACAACATTGACACCCTCCCCAAATCGAAATGACACTAGCAGAAAAATAAATAACTTTAAAAATTAGGGTGAGGAAAGTCTTAATATAACTAAAAGCCCAGAGCTTGCAAAAAATCAGCAAATTTAGTAGATATGAAGCTAAAAAATAAAAAGCTGATAATGCTATGGGTATGGAAAAAGAGACGAGTTAAAGAAGTCTCCAAATGTTTTGGTCTGAGCAACTGGGAGAATGTTAGTGACATTTCCTAAGATTCGAAGGGTAAGGAGGAAGAATTTTGGGTTATGGAAAATGGAAACTTCTGTTTTGTAAATTTTAGGATCCTTCAAATAACCACATGCAGAAGACTGGGCAGAGATGGAGATTGATATTTGAGTTACTTATGTATATAGTACAATTATTAATAAGTTAATTTTGTTATATAAAAAAAAGTTTACATGAACTACGGGCGCCTGGGTGGCTCAGTCACTTAAGCATCTGCCTCCAGCTCAGGTCATGACCCCAGGGTCCTGGGACTGAGCCTCCCATCAGACTCCCAGCTCAGCGCAGAGTCTGGCTTTCCTTCTCCATCTACCTCCCCCAGATCATGCTCTCTCTTGCACTCTCTTTCTCAAATAAATAAATAAAATCTTAAAAAAAAAAAAAAAAAAGCTTACAGGAACTATATGATTCCATTGTACTTTTATAGCACATCTTTTTTATCCACTCATGTATCAATGAACACTTAGGCTGTTTTTATGTCTTGACTGTTATGAACATGAGGGCATACAGGTCACTTCGAAATGATGATTTTGTTTTCTTGGGCTATACACTCAGCAGTGGGACTGCTGACTCACAGCAATGCTCTACAAAAATTCTTCTTTATTTAATACTTATGGGCACTTTTTGCTAATAGCCATCTAACAGGTGTGAAGTGATACCTAAGTGTGGTGTTGATTTGCATTTCCTTGATGATTAGTGTTGCTGTGCCCCTTTTCATGTACTAGAAAAAAACCTGTATGTCTCCTTTGGAAAAATTACTATTTAGGTCCTTAACCCATTTTTATATTGGGTTGTTTTCTTGCTATTGAGTCGTATGATTTCCTTATATATTTTGGGTATGAACGCCTTACCGAATATGTGGTTTACAAATATTTTCTCCAGTTTGTAGACTGCCTTTTCTTTTTATTGATGGTCTCCTTTGCTGGGCAGAAGCTTTGTAGGTTGATGTAGTCCCATTGTTTATTTTTGCTTTTGTTGCCTTTGTTTTTGGCATCAAGCCCAAGAAACCATTGCCAAGGCCAGTGTCAAGGAGGTTATCCTCTATGTTTTCTTGTAGGAGTTTTACGTTTTCAGTTCTTTTAAGTTTTTAATACATTCTGAGTTGACTTCTGTATAAGATAATGGCCTGGTTTCATTCTTTTGCATGTGGCCATCCAGTTTCCCAACTTCATTTATTCAAGACTGTCATTTCCCCATTGTACATTCTTAGCTCCTTTGTTGAAAATGATTGACCATGTATGCATAAATTTATTTCTGGGATCTCTATTCAGTTTGGCAGCTACTTAAAAAGTTAAAATGTACAACTATCATATCACTCAATCACGGTATTTATACCTATTTATTCACAAGAAAGGAAAACATGTCCATATGTAAACTGGCATATGATTGTTCATATAAACTTGCAGTAGCCAGAATCCAGAAACTGTCCAAATATCCCTCAATAGACAAATGGATAAACTTTGTACTATAGCCATAAAATGGAATACTAATCAGCAACAAAAGTGAATGAATTCCTGATACATTCAACAATATGGCTGACAGCCAAAGTAATTGTAAGTTTAAAAATCCAGACCAAAATAAGTGCATAGTGCATAATTGTGATTTTATCGTGATCTTAGAACATTCAAACTAACTTGAGACAAAGTAGAACAGTGTTTGCCTAAGGATAAGGTGTAGTAGGATTTGAAAAGGGACATGAAGAAAGAATTACAGAAGGTCACTGGGAAACTTCTGCAGGTGATAAACATGTTAATTTTTATGATTATAATGACAGTTCTACTGTAGATTTACTGTAGATTTACTTTACACATTTGCATATGATTGTATGTCAGGTATACTTGAGAAAACTGGTTATAAGTGTAGTTAAGAGGTGACAGATTTCTGGAGTCAGTCAGAAAAATATTTATTTGTCTACTTAAAAACATAAAGACAGCTTGGGGAAATCATGTGATTATAAATAATTCATAAGCACAGGTAACACATACGAGTTTAAAATAAAATTTGTCAATCTTGAAATTTTGCCAATAACGCTTTATGGAAAAAATGTGACTCGGAACAGCAGCGTGAGTTTCTAAGTGGCACTGACTGTTGGCAGCACCTTAAGGAGAATCTCTGAGCTATCGCACATCTGTCTTTCTGTGATTATCTAATTCTAACTAATAGTACAGACTGAAGTTATCGGGTATGAGTTTTAAATATGAAGTAAGTGCCATATTATTGTTATTACATCCAACAGACAGAATTCATATTATTGGGAGATGACGAAAGACTTAGTTTTTATTCCATATGCCCACCACATAATCAAAACATATGGTGGTAGAGATTTAGTTTAGTAATACGAAGTCATTCAGACACAACTGAATTAATTTCATGTTGAAAATAACAATTATAAACTACATTAAATTATATCTAAGTAAATGACTAATGAATCATAAAATTGTTCTTTTTATTTGAAGGAATAAGAGCATGTTTTATTTTAAAAAGTAGCAGGCCAATTCATAGTTCTTGCAATAAGAAGAACAAACTTGTTCCCCAAACATGGTTTAACTTTAGCTGTCCTACTTTCGACGGCATTGATCCTTGTTTGCAACCTTTCTGGTTGCTGTAACAACATTCAGCAGCTGTCTAAGAGCAGAGTCTATCTATGTAAAGTTTCATATTTGGGAGGTAATGCTGCTGTAAATGATTCTCTGACCTTTATCAGAAGCAAAACGGATTCAGTTAAATCTTAACATGTTCAGTAGTTAATATTCTCTTGATTAATTGAGCTGAAGTTTATTAAATTCTGGATATTTATTTGACTATGTTACATCACACAATTTACTTGCATGTCCTCTTATCTGAATATATTAGAATGCCAGATTCCTCCAACGTGTTGCACCAAGTCTAAATTATTTTTTAAATGTCTGAAAAAATTGGATCTAAAAAACTCTCAAGACCATTGGAATTTGGCTTTTCTGAAATCTCGATGAATTAGTATTTGCATTAATGTGCATTTGTGGTGCAGCAAGCACGTTTAGGGAATTTATGTACAAAATGTAACTTAAGCATTTTGAAATAGATACTACACAGTTTCTAAGGAATTGATTTGTGATATTAATATTCGTTGTTCTTGAAACATTCTGGTTTAACATTTTATAAGTGACAAATGTAGATACAGATATAGACCTAGATATAGGTACATATACCGACAAAAGGAATATGTGTGTTACATAAATAAGTGTTACATTTGTGTATCACCTAGAAAATATATATATAAATATATTTAGGGTTGCTTCCATATAGAAATTAAACATGAGATACTAATAGTTATGATTTGGAATCCTATTTAAGCCAAATTTTTAATTCAACTATTTCACATTACAAATATATTTTGTAATACAAAAATATTGTGTAGTATTTTCAAAGTATATCTAACATGGTTTATTGGTGTATATGGTATTTAATATAGTTTTCATTGTTAAATTGAAGAGAACAAACTTCAAAACCTCAAGTATTTGTATTATGTTTTATAGAAATGTAATCAAATCCTTCTCTTCCCTCCTTAATCTTTTGAGAATCTTGGCAAACCTATCTTGTATTTTAAATCCCATGAGCTAAAAACAGCTGAAATGCTTCTATTACTCAAATTGCATGACTCACAGCATAATTGTTTTCCAAAATGAAATCTACACTTACTCACTTAGTAGGGCATTTTTCTTCCACATGACCATCACCGAGCCAGTTTATGATATGACCACCGAAATATTCATATTTTAGAGAACAGAATTTTTGTTTAGGGAAACTTCTGCCGGTACCACCATTATTTTCTGTACTTACCCTTCCCACGGCTCCTGATATTCCTGTCTAATTAGGAAAGAGTAAGAAATGGAAAGTGACAAATGCCAAGGAGAACAATTATGAGGCATACACATATTAGACATTCAAATCTTTGAAGACATAGCTACAACTACTGAGATAAGGAAAACTGGTTCTCATTAAGTAAATGATTCCTAATCTATCCTTTACTTTCTGTACATAATGTCTATTTAAAGTGATTTCTTTATGGCTATGTTTCCTTAAGAAACTACAATTAAATTAATCTGCAACAACCAGAGTTTATAGTTATAGATATAAATAGATAAGAGATCAATTATAGGTACATAGATGATAGATGGATTGATCAATAAATAGGTAATCAGTGTCAGGAACTCTTCTTCCCCTAACATTGTTATAATTAGTAGTGTGAATTTAAATGCAGTTATTAATTTTTTAAATTAATTTATTATAATATAATTAATATAAATAACATAATTATTAATTTAAATTATTTTATTACACTGAATTTATTATAATATTAATGATAAATAACAATTAAAATTTAGCAAAAGAGAAAATCTAGGCTTAGATATTTACTATGTAGTATTGATCAATAAATGTAAAATTTCCAAACTTCTATTTCCTCATAATGTAATATGGTTAAATATTGATTTCATGTTTTATAGGTTAACATATAACGTGTCTGAAGCACTTAAGAACATGGGACACGGAGCAATTACTGCTTAGTAAGTCATATTCTGATGATGATGATTTTGAAAAAGAAGATGATGATTATATGTGTTACCATGGCTATTAATTCCCAGAACTTGGATTTCATGGTGTATGGATAGAGTAAGGAGTCAACACAGGATAACTATCTTTTTTCCTTAATTTTTTTTTCTGTAGCTAGAACTTTTAAAAAATAACATCTGCATCAATATATAATTCAAAAAAAGACATTTGTTCATTTCACAATAAATGCTAACACAATGTCAGAATAAAAGATACATCCCTTACTAGTAACTAGCATTAATTTATGCTTGTCTGGTACACAATAGGTGTATTTAAATTTGCTTGTAAGAGTGCTTGACTAATATTTCTCCCAGAAGTCTGTAAACTTTATATGGGTAAGGATTTTTTGTTTGTTTGTTTTATTTCACATTTTATTACCAAGCCATGTAGCCTGGCATATATTAAAGAATCAATAAGTAATTGTTGATAACTAAAATGTTGGTAATAAAATGAGTAATAAAATTTTAAAATAGATTATAATAACTTGACATGAGGTGCCATTTTAAAACTATACTTTAAAGATAGTTTTATAAATTTATTTAAATATTTATTTATTTTAAAAATTATTTATATATATTCTTTTGAAAAACTGAGTTTTATAATAAGAAATTTCTCTAATAAGAGAAACAGTTTAAGAATAAAAAATAATAAAAAATAAGCAATATTTCTATAAACTTAGTATTCCATGATAATCAGTAATTTCACATTTTTAAAAGATTTTATTTATTTATTTGACAGAGATCACAAGTAGGCAGAAAGGCAAGCAGAGAGAGAGGAAGAGAAGCAGGCTCCCCACTGAGCAGAGAGCCTGATGCGGGGCTCTATCCCAGGACCCTGGGATCATGACCTGAGCCAAAGGCAGAGGCTTCGACCCACTGAGCCACCCAGGCGCCCCAGTAATTTCACGTTTTAAAAATTGTATTTAACAGTGTACTAATTGACTAAAGTTATTTTATTTAATAAGCAAAATTAAGCTAATTGCGTTTATAAATAAAAATGAATGAAAATTCTAGTTGATTTAAATTCTTATCAGTGTCATTATTTACTGAAATATATTTCATTGACCCCAATGGAAATAAGTTGGGTATTTTCATTGTTATATGTGAGTGCTCTAATCTCCACTAAATCATTTTTCCCAGGTGTCACCCTCAAGGCAATGACTAACGACATACTAATAAAACTCACTTTGGCAGCCTGAAACTAAAATGTCATTTCTATGAGTAAGAATAATTTTCTGCTAAATAGAGTTTTCTGTCAGTAATAAGATGTTCATTGAAGTATTTTAAATGTTTTAAAAGCAATCAAACCAAAAGCAAAAATAGTATATTTTGGAATTATGTAGATGATACATTGATTTTGTTTTGTTTGTTTTGTTTTTGTATTTTTGCTTTTCTTTTTCTTTTGGCTTAAGTCTTACTTTACTTTTGGTTTAGAAGTGTCAGGGGGAATAACTATTATCAATCACCAATTATAATCAGATTTATACATTGCCACAAGGAAGCCAAACAATCATGTGGCGAACAGGTATACTTCTCAAGAGATTATTTCTGTCTCAAGGGCTTATTACCTGATTTCTCTTTTTTATTTCTCCTTAAGAAATTTGCCTTGATATAAACCAAAATAACCTTTTTCCCCAAATAGACATTTTCAGTCTAATTCACTGTAATTGACCTTATTATTCACATTTAGTGGCATCTACTTTAATTGAAATTTTTATTTCATCTTAGTTTTTTTCATTGTTAAAGCTTAAAAAACATACTTCAGTATATTCAATTGCAAAATAACATGATCTTCTTTGAAAAGCTAATACGTTTCCCTTCTGTCTTAGATCTTAACATTTAAGTCCTAGCTGCCGTGGTAGTTCTCAGATGCTTTCAAATAGATGCTCTTGAATTTTTGTCCAGTACATCAAATTGATTGGTCTGCAATAGACTCCACCACCATTACTAAAAAAGAAATGTCTCTTGAGGAGTAGGATACAAGCCTATGGCCAGTGTGAGGATGGAAATCGGAGATAGGATTTCTCATAAAATTGGGATCCCAAAAAAAGGCACAGTCTCAGCTTTTAGGACAACACATACAATTGCCATTAACAAGGAGAGAGAAATAGAATATTTGACTGATTTGATTCTGGCACCAGGTATAGAGGGCCTGAAAGTATATCAGCAAATCTCTGCCCCTAATATGTATTAAGGTCAAATAGAACAAAAAGGTGAGAAGTTAAGGCAAAGTCTTACCTATTGTGAATAATACTACAATAAATATAGAAATGCTAATATCTCTTCGAGGTCCTGATTTCAATTATTTTAGGTAAATAACCAAAAGTAGGATTGCTGAATCATAAAGTAGTTCTATTTTTAATTTTTCTGAAGAACCCATAGTGTTTTTCATAGCAGCTTCACCATTTTTCATTTCTATTAGCAATATTTAAGGGCTCCAATTTCTCCACATCCTCACCAATAATTGTTGTCTTTTGTTTATTCAATTATAGCCACCCTGACAGATGTGGCTGACATCTCATTGTGGTTTTGATTTGCATTTCTCATGATTAGTGACATGGAACTTTCTTAAAATATACCTTTTGGTCATTTGAATGCCTTTTTTGTAGAAATGTTTACTTAAGTCTTTAGTCCATTCTTCAATCAGGACTAATTTTTTGTTTGTTTGCTTGTTCTACTCTTAAGTTATAAGGATTCTTTATGTATTTTGGAGGATAGCTCTTTATTAGATATATACTTTACAAATATTTTCTCCCATTCCAGAAGTTGCCTTAAACTAAAATATTCATGAGACATATATGTAGAAGTTGCCTGCTTCTTATCCAAATATAAATTCAATATTCATTTATTATAAGCCAATATATAGTCTCAAGAAAACCTTAAAGGAAACCAGATGTTTGAAATTCATTAGCTTAGCACTTGATAAATGAATAGAAACACAGTCACTTTTGTTTCCATGACTACTTTATACTACCACTTTAAAATGACCTCTTAAAATAATAATAGCTGATGTATTTTCACTTACCAAATACCAGAAACTGTCCAAGGCATTTTACATATATTAACTCACAATAAACTTAAGAGATTGATACAATGACTGTCCTACTTTTTTTTTAAGATGGAGTTTGTGGCCAAAATTTTTGTCCCTCTTATATCCACACAGTTTGTCATATAACTTTTCAGACCCAGCACAAAACATGGAATCTATTTCTCTGTACCTTTGCCCAAATATTGTTGCATGAAAATACTTTCCGTGGTAAATGTTGTTCCACCTCCGTGAGCCCATAATGATCCCATTTGGAATATAGCGAATCAGTTACCCATCTGCCTCATGCCCCCAAACTGAACTCAAGGAGTTTCCCCTGAGTGATCTCTAGAATGAGATTAATGAACATATACATGCTTTTTTGTGTTATGCTACTGAGATGTTTGAGGGTTTTGTTTTGCAGTAGTAGCCAACAAATACGTAAGTTAAGACCTAGCACTGGAGCACATCTCTAACAAAAATCTAAAACATATGGCAGGATGGTTGAGGTTGGTGACAGATGTCTAGAAAAACTAAGAAAACTTGTGTATTGTTTTAACACTGGTAAAACTGTCATCTCAAAGAGCTTTTAATACAAATATTAATTTAATCAATTATGGACTTAGGCAAGATGGTGTCCAGGCAGAATATGGAAAGCTTGATTTTGCTACTCTTAGGTTCTATATGAAATAGCCAAGCTTGGGAAAGAACTTGCTAGCTTGCAACTAGAATCTACATGAAATATAGAGAATATAGAACTTGCATTTTCTGGTGAAAGGTTACCACATTGAAACACTACCTTGATAGGAGATTAAATCAAAGGCTGACTATTAAGATAGGACCTGAATATTTTCAGTTTCAGGTCTCATATGAAAAAGTCTTAGAAATCATTACTTCCTCCTTATAAAGAGAAAAATACTGAATTAACTGAAAATCAACGGCATTTCTTATTCAGAGAATTAAAGTTACAGGGAAAATCACTGCTCTCAAATTTGGATAGATGGGCAAATACAAGAAATCACAAGCCATTTCAGCTTACTGGAAGAAAAAACTACTGGAGCCATAAACTGGTAGGAAGTATTAAATGGTAACTTGACCAGTTGCTAGAGGCTAGTCCAAAGGCTACAGTATAGAATAGTGACAGATAAACTCCTGGGTACTAGGGTCTTAGAGAGCCCCTACATTTTTATGGGTTTTGCTTCCAGCAACCCCAGTAGGATCCTATGGTTACAAGCCAAGAAAATCTCTTGTGTTTCTGGCAGGATAAAGGGAAAAAGGAATTATTTTTCAATATACTCAGTATTCTTTATAAGAAAAGCCTCCTCATCGAGGGAAAATGTTCACTAGAGCCTTACCATATGTGGGAGAAGGGAAATACCCACTTCAGATATTTCTAGCATTCCTGGCGCAATAAAAGGGGGAAATAAAAGATGGCATACAATTATAAAGGTCATAGCTGAGGAACACAGGCCACTAATGACTGAGACTTTATCAAAGGATTAGAGAATACACAAACACACACACACACACACACACACACACACACACACACACACATATCACCACATCAGCAGGGTTCCTTTGACCCAGTACATCATGCTAGACTTCCGAAAACATTTTATATGACATGTTAAAAGTCAAGAAACAGACACAAGAGATAAATCAAGCATCAGAACCATACTCAGATATGGAAGAGGTTTTACAGTTATCAGGCCAGGAATATGAAATAACTGTGATTAATGTGAAGGGATCTAACAAAAAAAAAAAGAAAGAAACAGATAACACTTAAGAACAAATGTGTAATATAAGCACAGGGATGAAATTCTAAAATCAAAAGGAAATGCTAGAAATAAAAAAAAAAATAAAAATCCTGTAACAGAAATAAAGAATGATTTTGATGGGCTCGTCAGTAGACTGAACATGGTTGAGGAAAGAATCAGTGAGTTTGAAGATGTGCCAATAGAAATTCCCAAACTTAAATGCAAAGTGAAAAAAGAATGAAAAAAATCAATAACTGTGGGACAATTCAAAAGGTATAACATATGTGTTATCAGAATACTAGGAGAAGACAGAGATAACACTATAAGAAATATTCAAAGTAATAATGACTGAGAATTTTCCAAAATTAATGAAACACCTCAAACCACAGTTTCAGCAATGGAAGAGAGCACCAAGTAGAATACATACTGAAAAAAAACAAAAACAAAAACAAAAACAAAAAACCTTCTACACCTAGACATATCATATTCAAATTCAAAAACCCAAAGACAAAGAGAAAATCTTGAAAACAGCTAGAGGGGGGAAAAATATACTTGGGCTGTGGAGAAACAAAAATAAGATTTATACTGAACTTCTTGTCAGAAAACATGCATGCAAGATGAGTGTAAAATAAAACATTTAAAATGTGGAAAGAGGGATGTCCAATGGGATCAATCAGTTAAGAGTGTGCCTTCAGCTCAAGTCATGATCCCAGTGTCCTGGGATCGAGTCCTGCATCTGGTTCCCTGTTCAGTGGGGAGCCTGCTTCTCCTTCTGCCAACTACTCCCTCTGCTTGTGCTCCCACTCTCTTTCTGATAAATAAATAAATAAAATTTTCAAAAAAATAAAAATGAATAAAATGTGGAAAGAAAAACAACCTGGAATTCTATATCCAGTGAAATACTGCAGAATTTCAATAGGGGTAAGGAAAATATTAGAGGTGAAACATTCATCTACATAAAAGGCAAAACATCAGAGAAGAAAAAAAATGCAAAATAAAATATTTTATTTTTATCAGTCTTAACCTGATAAATACAGTTATTCAAAGTAATAAGAACAATAATATATTGTGTAATTATAGCATATGAGTATGTGAAATGAGTGATTGTGATAGTGTAGGGGACAGAAAGGAAGAATTGGGAATACTCATGAATAGGTTACTTGCATTTCCTGTGCTATATGAGAGTGAATGTGGGTTTAATTATAAACGTATATTGCAAAATACAGTGAAACCACTAAACTTTTTATAAGAAAACATAATATGCTAAGAGAGAAAAGATAAATCAGAATCACATAAAATGCTCAGTTAAAACCAGAGAAGATATGGGGCTCCTGGGTGGCTCAGTGGGTTAAAGCCTCTGCCTTGGGTTCGGGTCATGATCCTAGGGTCCTGGGATCGAGCCCTGCATCAGGGTCTCTCCTCTGCGGGAAGCCTGCTTTCTCCTCTCTCTCTGCCTGCCTCTATGCCTACTTGTGATCTCTGTCTGCCCAATAAATAAATAAATAAATCTTTAAAACAAACAAACAAAAAAACCAGAGAAGATAGAACACAGGATAAAGTAAAATCAACAAAAACAAGTGCAAAGAATATAAAGCAAACACGGTAAATCCATTATGTCAATAATCACTGTAGATCAATGATATGAATACATAAATTAAGAGGAAAAGTTATTTAGAATGCTTAAAAAAGCAACTATATGTTGTGTACTAGAAACTGCCTTTAAATGTAAAGACATAGATTAGAAGTAAAGAGATGAAGAAAAAGATATCATTCAAATCAAATTTAAAAAATGAATTAAAAGAAAGCTGGGGTTGCTATATCATTTTCTGACAAAACGTACTTCAGAATAAAGAAAATCATCAGCGACAAAGAGGAGCATTTCATAATAAATGAGTTAATTCTCTAAGAAATCATCACTTTAAGTGTGCCTACAAATAACAAAAAAGTGTCAAAGTGTGTCAGGTACACACTGATAGAAATCAAATTCTGATTCTGAAGAGATCAGAATCCTCAGGGGAGGGCACGTTTTGCATGGAGCACTGGGTGTTGTGCAAAAAGAATGAATACTGTTACGCTGAAAAAATAAATAAAATGGAAAAAAAAAAGAAATATAACTAATTTTTAAATAAAAAAAAAAAAAAAGAATCCTCAGTAAGATGTCATTACATGATGACAATGTGGGGGCCTTGAGATCAGGATGGTGTTACTTGTGGCTGAAAAGGCAGACTCTGGTAGATTAGATGATTCCTCTGCACTCTAACTTTGCATTCCCTTCGGAAAAAAAAAAACTATATATATATATATATACATATTTATATATATATTTATATATATATAGAGAGAGAGAGGTTTTTTTTTTTCTCCTCACTCCTTGATCCTTGACTCGGATTTGTGATTTCCTCTTGATAAAATAGACACAGTGCCAGAGCCAACTTTAGGGCTTAAGAGATCTCACAGCTACTGCTTGTCTTCTTGCACTTTTGCAATTACAATGAGAACCAGCATTTGGTGGCTGCTCACCAGGAGGAGACATTAAATGGAGCCAGAAAAGCCCTGTGGGTCTGAAAGGAGAAGCTGAGCTGCCCAGCAAACCCATGAGCAAAATAAATGCTTACTGTTGTAGGCATGATATGGCAATAAGAAAAATCACTTTTCCCACATATGAAAGAATTCATTCAAATTAATGCACCTCAAGCCCAAGTTTGAAGTAAATCTCTGGACAGTTTGGAGAGTACTTCCAGAGTTGAAAAAAAAAATCTTTATTATGCATTATGGATTTCCATTGTTTTTTTTATAGAATCATTCTATATGATTCTATATTCTTTTTATAGAATTCATTCTATATGAAGTTAAAAAAAACAAGAAAAACTTAGAAAGGTGTGGAGGAAGTTATGTGTTGCTGTAGAATTTTTTTTTTTTTATATTTTATTTATTTGACAGAGAGAAATCGCAAGTAGGCAGAGAGGCAGGTAGAGAGAGAGGAGGAAGCAGGCTCCCTGCAGAGCAGAGAGCCCGATGCGGGGCTGGATCCCAGGACCGTGAGATCATGACCTGAGCCGAAGGCAGAGGCTTTAACCCACTGAGTCACGCAGGAGCCCCTAGAATTTTTTTTTAAATGACCTTTAAGTGCATATATCGTCAATCCAAAACAACAAATTAAATTTTCTGAAAATTCTAATATTTAGACAACAATATTAGCACTCAATATTTATAACACAAATAAAATATTATTTTTGTTAACCATTTATATTCTTAAGTAAATTAAACCCAAAATTCAATTTTTTGGACATTGACAGGATTTTGATGCCAACCATTTCTGTCTTTTTTTTTTTAATTTCTTTTCAACATAACAGAATTGTTTTTGCTCCACACCCAGTGCTCCATGCAATACATGCCCTCCTTAATACCCACCACCTGGCTCCCCCAACCTCCCACTCCTCGCCCCTTCAAAACCCTCAGATTGTTTTCCAGAGTCCATAGTCTCTCATGGTTCACCTTCCCTTCCATTTTCCCTCAACTCCCATCTCCTCTCCATCTCCCTATGTCCTCCCTGATATTTGTTATGCTCCACAAATAAGTGAAACCATATGATACTTGACTCTCTGTGCTTGACTTATTTCACTCAGCATAATCTCTTCCAGTCCCGTCCATGTTGCTACAAAAGTTGGGTATTCATCCTTTCTTATGGAGGCATAATACTCCATAGTGCATATGGACCCCATCTTCCTTATCCATTCATCCGTTGAAGGGGATCTTGGTTCTTTCCACAGTTTGGCGACCGTGGCCATTGCTGCTATAAACATTGGGGTACAGATGGCCTTTCTTTTCACTACATCTGTATCTTTGGGGTAAATACCCAGTAGTGTAATTGCAGGGTCATAGGGAAGCTCTATTTTTAATTTCTTGAGGAATCTCCACACTGTTCTCCAAAGTGGCTGCACCAACTTGCATTCCCACCAACAGTGTAAGAGCGTTCCCCTCACTTATTTAAAATTTTTCAAATTTGTTTAAACTTATATTTATTTTCAAAGTTAAAAGTAATAACACAAGTTAGTAAAAGTTTAATAATTTGTTACCCATAAATATTTTATTGTTGTGTCTGTTAGTAGATAACAATGACTTAAGCTACTTTAGATAGTTTCTCTTTGATTAAGTAAAACTAATGACATTTCTGAGTACTACATAAATATTATTAAAATGATAAAAAATAGAATTTTACTTTTGGATATTAATTTTACAGAATTGGGTTAGCTATACTTCTTGTGTTATGATACATTTTGGCCCTGTTTGTCTATTTAATTTTTTATCCAATATAACAAATTGACAGTATCCAGTTGTCTTGTATCACGTTGAGAGATATATGTCTTATGCATACATTATTTTATGAACACACACATGCATATGTGTATGTGTAGCTATGAAAAATCTCAACTCTGTTTCTGATTCAACATCACATTTAATCCTTTGATTATCATTTCCTAGATTTGTGCTTTAAATAGTTCACTCTCTTCACCATGTATTCCTAAATAACATGACTGTGTGTTTTAAGGCTTTTTTTAACTTTATAAAACCGGAATTGTGCCACATATCTTCTGGAACTTTAATTTTTTAATTGTATAGTGTTAGGATTCACCATTTTTTCCTTTGTGTGTGGTTCAGTCATTCTGACTACTGTGTGCTAGGTCATTCTCTGAATTTACTGTTGTTTATTTGTGCTCTTCCTGTTATTGAGCATCTGGATTGTTATCAGACCCAATAACATAGAATCTTTCATAGGAAGGACCTTTTGCATTATCTTATATTATAGAGGTATGAAGAATTCTGTTGGATATATATCTAGGAGCAAACTGATTGATCATATGTGAGGTTTCAAGTTCATTAAAGTTAAACTTTTCTTTAAATTTCTTTTTCTTTTAAAGATTTTTATTTATTTGTTTGAGAGAAATAGAGCAAGGGAGAACACAAGTGGTGTGGGAGGGAGGGGCACAGAGGGAGGGAGAAGCAGGCTCCCTGCTGAGCAGGAAGCCCAATGCAGGAGTCGATTCCAGGACCCCGGGATCATGACCTGAGCCAAAGGCAGATGCTTAACCAACAAAGTCACCCAGGCACTCTGAGAAGTCAAACTTTTTTAAAACCAGTCATCCCAACATTAGCAATTACAAGAGATTCTATTAATGTATATTTTCTTCAATATCTGGTATTGTCAAAAAGTTATTATTTTCTCAATAAAATTGATCTAAAATGGTATATCATTTGACTTAACTTAATTTTCTCATCATTACTAATATTAGTAGTCTCTTATATGTTTATTGCTCTGATGTGTCTTCTCCTCTGCAAAAATGTCTGTTCAATTTGAATGCCTATTTAACCTCTGTATTGGATGCTTTTGTATTTCTCATTTGTTGCAGAAATTTTTATTGTGGATCAGCTTAGTTTCCCAGAACCTGTGAATTTTTTTTAAGATTTTATTTATTTATTTGACAGAGAGAGATCACAAGTAGGCAGAGAGGCAGGCAGAGAGAGAGAGAAGCAGGATCCCTGCTGAGCAGAGAGCCTGATGTGGGACTCGATTCCAGGACCCTGAGATCATGACCTGAGCCGAAGGCAGCGGCTTAACCCACTGAGCCTCCCAGGTGCCCGGAAGCTGTGAATTTTGTATTGCTTCTGATAATGGACACTGACATCATGTACTGAGTAACCAAGACATGGACAATGGCAAAGTGCTGAGTTCTAGGGTGGTCACACCACGGCTCACAACTCAGTTTTAGAGAAATAGCCTTTTCTGAGAAATCACCTCACTATAAAAGATTTTGAAATAGGTGTTTTGTTCTGATGCCTCCCAAGGCTGAATTTGCAATCCATTTGAAAAAATTTGGTCAAGTATCAAGGCAAAAGCCAAAATTTTTTGTATTTCTAAGTTAGAGAAAATATTTTCCTTTAAAAATTTATTATATGATATGCAAACATGTGGCCACTCTTTTATTATTGAGGTGGCTTATAATTGACATATTTTGAATTCATTTATCTCTTCTTAAACTTTAATTTTTATATAAAAAGCAATACTTAAAGGAGAAAACCTAAAGTTGTATTAAAATAAATAAATATTGGTGAGATTAAAGGCAAAAGAAATGCTGAATTTTTTAAATTACCAAAAAAAAAAAAGCAAGACTGTGAGATGAAATGACGGATGAATAAGATTTATTAAGAGGATATAACACCTAACTTACAGAGAGTCTCAATTATCAGAGGTAAGAACTACACCACCACAATCTAGGAAATGCAGTCAACAGAAATTGGGTACTATAAAAATATGAAAATTTCATATCTTACATGTTAAAAAACAAACAAAAAATGTGTTTAAATTTAACTTCTCAATAGAGTAGGATAGAAGTCAATTTTATGGAGTCTGAAAAACAATCTGAGGATTTTGAAGGGGCGTGGGTGGGAAGTTGGGTGAGCATGGTGGTGGGTATTAAGGGGGGCACCTATTGCATGGAGCACTGGGTGTGGTGCATAAACAAGGAATTCTGGTACACTGAAAAGAAATTAAAAAAATAAAGAATAATTTAAAAAAGAGGTAACAAAATGTAAAATACTACCACTTCAGGAGATAATTTTAACATAGTATACAGAGAAAACATACAATAATGTGTAGAGTGAATTTAAATGAAATTATCTGAGAGGAATTTTTCTTCATAACCAGTGCTATATAACTAGCAGCATATAAAGACCTGATGTCAACACAAATCATCCCATGCTTTCATATTTATATTAAATTTGGTTTGAAATATCATTCTATGTGCCATGCCACATCTGATCTCTCTGAGGGAAACTTCCTGTAAGGCTTACATGTCTCGTGGCTCCGATTTCTTATTTTGCTATAAGTTCTATTCATGGGTCATCTCACTTTTTGCTTGTTCTTTTTTTTTCCTCATTTTTTCTCACTTTTTTTGTCTTACATGTCTATATTAGATACTGAAGTTCCTATTCCAAATGGTGCCTATGGATATTAGAAATTTATTGAGAGGTTCACACCACTGAATTGGAATGAATGAATGATACCACTCATATATGAATAAGTAAAATAATCCTGTGTGAATCGCAATTGTCTATCTGCTTCCTGCCACTGAGGATTTTTCAATAATCTTACTCCACTTCATTCATGTTCCAACTTCTCAGCATGTTGGTTAGTCTATTCTGTTTTTACTTTACCATGCAGAGCCTTTACTAACGTTCTTTTCAGATCAGTGTAACTGAATCTTTATTTTAGAGTGTCTTTACAGATAATATCATCAAAGTTTCATTGATAGATATCTAATTTTCTTTTAAAACAACAGCACCATCAGCAGCTTTGCAGTTCTTTATTTTTTTTTTCAGTAGGGCCTTTGTATCAGTTATTAAAATAAGACTACTTTTATTTCACCCTATTATACCAGTATTTCACTATTTATAGTATTATTGTGGAAATAAGAACTGATGGGACAGCTGTCCTTACAAAATTTACACTTTATATCAAGATGTAGAGTTTCTAAAATTTCAAGTCAAATCAAATAATTGCATCATAAAAATATTAATTGAAAAGTATATATTGCATTCTATCACAAATATTTTCACAAGCACAAGAATTTATAACTATGAAGAATAAAAAATAATATTTCAGCATAAAAATATAACTGATTTCATAATACTATTCAGGTCTTACTATTGAAGTTAATAATTTTGTAAAAGGTGTAATTATAATTCCTATTTCAATATATTTCATTTATTATATAGGATCCTATCATTCTTTTTAAAAAGTATATAGTAAGAGAGTGGAAATCATAATTAAACTTAATTTCATTGATGCAGAAATAATAGGTAAAAAAGTTATAATATCCTTAAAATGTTCCATTTATTATTCACATAAAATTGACATAAAATGACTTAAAATAATTGACTAATAAAGGCATTGCAAGAATTTGTATGGCTCTTATCTTAAATTGACTCTTATTTAATTTTGTCCTGTGAAGTTTAGGCATTACCTAATCAACTAGAATTGTGTTTCTGAGATAAGGCTGAGTTGTCTGGACAGATTTTAAAAGCAGACTTTTTCATCAAGATAAAAAGCTTCTGCACAACAAAGGAAACAATCAACAAAACTAAAAGACAGCCTACAAAATGGGAGAAGATATTTGCTAACAACATATCTGATAAAGGATTAATATCCAAAATCTACAAAGAACTTATCAAACTCAACACCCAAAAAACAAATAACCCTGTTAAAAAATGGACAGAAGACATGAATAGACGCTTTTTCAAAAAAGACATCCAGATGGCTAAGACACATAAAAAGATGCTCAGCATTACCTACCATCAGGGAAATACAAATCAAAACCACAAAGATACCATTTCACACCTGTCAGGATGACTAAAATTAACAACACAACAAACAACAGGTGTTGGAAAGGACGTAGAGAAAGAGAAACTTCTTAAACTGTGGTGGGAATGCAAACTGGGGCAGGCACTCTGGAGAATAGTATGGAGTTTCCTAGTGTCTAGCAATTGCACTATGTAATTGTATGTAAATGCACTATGTAATGTATATTATACACACAGACACATATACATATATATGTGTGTGTACACACACACACACACACATACACACACTGGAGTATTACTCAGCCTTCAAAAAGAAAGAAATCTTGCCATTTGCCTGACATGGATGGAGCTAGAGTGTATTATGCTAAGTAAAATAAGTCAGTCTGAGAAAGACAAATACCATATGATTTCATTTATATGTGGAATTTAAGAAAGAAAACAGATGAACATATGGGAAGGGGGGGAAGAAAAGAGGGAAACAAGCCATAGGAGACTCTTAACAATAGAGGACAAATTGAGGGTTGATGGAGGGAGGTGTATGGGGGGATGAGTTAGATGGTTGATGGGTATTAAAGTGGCAGTTGTTATGATGAGCACTGGGTGTTGTAAGTAAGTGATGCATTACTGAATTCTACTCCAAAAACCAATATTGCACTGTATGTTAACTACCTAAATTTTTAATTAGGAAAATAATAAAGTAAAATAAAATAAAATAAAAACGGGCTTCTGGGTCTGATACCCATAACTTGCATCCATTGTATCTGAGATGGGATCTGGGTATTAGTATATCTTTACCAATACCTATATCTACATCTATCAATCAACAGATCAATAGGTAGATATTCTCTAAAGCTTCCAGTGAATTATGGTTTCACTGTTGCTTTCGGTCACGTGTCTAACATACTTTGCTAGTTTTTTTCTTTCTCTGTGAGTATGACTCACCTGTACAGTTAACCAATACCATTCTTGTTTATTCTAAAGCTTGGGCACTGCTCTCAGATAACTCTCCATCTCTTCTAATTCTAAAAGTAGTATTATTAAGATTATTACTACTATTACTAATGGCAACAACAGTAATAACTTCTGGCTCATATTATGTTCAACTTCTGTAATAATTTTCTAAAACTTTGATGTTTCAATTACTAGTTTATATCTAGAAGTCTTCAATTAATACATTATTATCTCTGGACTAAAAGTTTGCAGAACTCCATTTTCAATAATTTCTTTCAGTATAACTTTTCATTCAATGTATCTTTTTACTATTTTATTCCATGTTTTTGGAAAAAAATCCTCTGTTACAATCAAATATAAACAACTGTACTACATTTTTTTATTGTTTCTACATTGAAGGATTTGCTGATGCTATCCAGAACTATGATTTCCTTCTCATTCCTAAAATAGACATATTTTATGAATACATACTAAAATGAACACCAAGATCTTAAAATATTTAAATAGCTGTGGATCTGGCCCATTTCCTCAGAACCCACAACTTTATAAGATTCAGTAACAGAATAGTTGATATCCAGGTAACTCCAGGGACCAGTTTCCACCTTTTAATAGGTTGATACATCTGCCATCCCAGGGCCTGTGATTGACAGCTTCTGTGTTCTACCCTGGAAGATAGGTGATGTCTTTGCTAGAATCCAAACTAGGGTAGTTTGAGGTGGATACTACTGGCTACAATTTTGGCTTTTGCTAGCTAATGCCCCTGCCATCAGAACATGACAACTCTGATCATCAAATTTTCCCCAGGCAAGAGTGTGCTCTGGATAAGGAGGGGAGTTGGCACAGTTGGTATTGGCACAGGTACTTTGAATGTTGATGCTACTAGTCTGCAGGCAAATGGCTGTGTAGACAAATACCTTGTTTAATGTTGTGAGTATAACCTCTGTCCCCTTGCCACGACTAACTCAAACTAGTAATGGCGGTCTGAGACCTTGCCAGTGTTGCAACATAATTTTTGTATTTGCATGTCTTGCAACCCAAAGTGCTTACTGCTCTTTGTTTTGGATCATCTTTTGAAGGACATTTTGATAAGAAACGTTCTTTGAAGATAGAAATACAGTCTCCTTCTGAAGCAAAGAGCAGGCATGCTTACTGCTTTTACCAAGGCTTCAACATACCTCATTTCTGGATTACTCTTCTACAATACGAATCCCTACATGTGTAGGTGTTTTTTGGCTCTCTTCATTCTCTGAGAATTGAACTTCAGAGGATCAGCACCGCTGTTTCTAGGAGTCAGAGACTCATGTCTCTGATCCAGGAGTTTCACATACTCTGCTATGTGTCTGGGGGTCATTATCATAAACTGACACTCAGTAAACTCCCCCAGAAATGTTGTACCTATGTTTTCATACACATTGAAAATATTCTTCATATACGAGGTAGTTGTTTGTTATTAGACTTAAGCTGAGAGAATTCAGTACCAGCAGACCTTCTCTATAAGAAATACTAAAGGAAATTCTTCACACCAGGGAAATTAAACCAAATGGAAACATGGATTGAAGAAAAACAGCAACCAGAAATATTTAGGTAGATGAAAAGTACTAGATTTTACTTTTTAAACATTTCTTAACAAACACAAAACTCTTTATTGGAAATATAATATCATTGGTGGAATTTATAACATACATAGAAGTAATATCTATGACAGAGCAAATGAGAGTGTTTGAAGGAGATGGAATTATACTCTTAAGATTTTTGAATTGTGAAGCTTGAAGTAAAGTAAATGAAATGGTACAATATTAGTTCTAAATAGATTATGACGAATAAAGATAAAGTGTAAAACATCAGTTAGAATAATAAAAGAGTTATAGCTAAAGAGTCAGCAAAGGAGATGAAATACTTTACAATATTAAAAAATCCATTTTACACGTTATTTTATTTTTTTAATACTCTGAACTTTTATTTATTTATTTATTTTTTCAGCGTAACAGTATTCATTGCTTTTGCACAACACCCAGTGCTCCATGCAATACGTGGCCTCCCTATTACCCACCACCTGGTTCCCCCAACCTCCCACCCCCGCCCCTTCAAAACACATGTTATTTTTAAACCGTTTCTGATGTGTGTGTGTGTGTGTGTGTGTGTGTGTGTGTGTGTGTTGTTTTTGGTATATTTTAAAAGTATTTTAAGATTAGCAGTGGAGCTTCAGAAATATTTAAATAACTAAATATTCAGAAATATTTAAATGACTCTCAGATGAGCATAGGTGGTAAGATATGGAGGTTAGAGGCAGGAATTCAGACATCCTGACTTCCAATTTTATTCTCATTCAAATGCATCATATTGTTTATGAAACATTCCAGTTTAGGTGGGGGGATATGGAAGGAAAATTAAAATTTTTCATTAATGTGCTCTTCCCAAATAGATAATGTTTAGATAACCTATTGAAAATGGCAGCAGGGAGGGGCCAAATATTGATTTACTCAACATTAATTTTGTACTAACTATGTGAGAAGTATTGTGACAATATTAATTTTAAGACTTCTCTTTCTGGGGGCGCCTGAGTGGCTCAGTGGGTTAAAGCCTCTGCCTTCAGCTCGGGTCATGATCCCAGCGTCCTGGGATCGAGCCCCGCCTCGGGCTCTCTGCTCCACAGGGAGCCTGCTTCCTCCTCTCTCTCTGCCTGCCTCTCTGCCTAGTTGTGATTTCTCTCTGTCAAATAAACAAAATATTTAAAAAAAAAAAAAAGACTTCTCTTTCTGGGCAAACCATCTATATTATGGCTATCCTTGGATAATTTATATAAAAATATGTATGCATTTCAGCAACTAAATGAAACATTCTAAATATTCAAATTTTGGTTTTCTCACCTTCTTAAGAAAGGGAAGTTTATTCTGAGTTCTATATGCAGTTTCACATCTTAAGGTACTTTAAGTGGGTACTTTAAGTGGGTAATAATAGTCCTTGGAGGGATCATTTTAGAAACTATTTATTTCTAAATAAAATCCCTTAACCAAGGGATTTTATTCACAGGCATTGTTAAAATAAACTCAAATTATCATATGATTTAAAGATTTCTAGAATCATGAATAGAAATGTACCAGTATACACTTCACAGGACAAAATGCCATGACATCTTTATTGCCATGAGCTGATATCCTCAAGATTCTTTATTAATAATTTAAAACATTGCACTAAGTAATACTACTACTAAAGAGAAAATAAAACAAGATGTATGCTTCCATATTTTGTTATAGTTAGTTATAAACATAAGTATACATACTTACAGATGTATAGTTGACCTTAGAAAAACATAGATTCAAACTGTGCAATTTCACTTACACATGGATTCTTAAAAAATAAAGAGTGCAGCACTGTAAATGTACTTTCTCTTTTTTTTTTCTTTCTTTTTCTTTTTTTTTTTTTTTTACATTTATTTATTTATTTGAGGGAGAAAGAGAAAGAGACCATGCAGGGGAAGGAACAGAGGGAGAGAGAGTGGGAGAAGAAGGCTCGCCACAGAGCAGAGAGCCCAATGTGGGGCTCAATCCCAAGACCTTGGGATCATGACCTGAGCTGAAGGTAGACGCTTAACTGACTGAGCCACCCAGGCATCCTCCCCCCCCCACTTCTTTTTTGTTAAGTAGGCTCCACACTCAGCATGGAGCCAGGCCAGTGTGGGCCGGAACTCACACCCCTGAGATCAAGAGTCAGATGCTCAACTGACTGAGTCACCCATGAACCCCTCTTTCTTTTATTTCCTTTTTTTTTTCTTTTATTTCCTAATAGCATTTTCTTACTCCTAGCTTACGTTGTTATAACAATACAGCATTTAATACATAACATACAAAATATGTGCAAATCAACTACTTATGTTATCATTAAAGCTTCTAGTCAACAGCAGGCTATTAAGTTTTCAGGGAGTCAAAAGTTATACACAGATTTTCAACTGCATGGGGGGTTGGTGCCCTGAAAACCCCACATTGTTCAAGGGTCAACTGTATATGATCCAGATGGAAATGTATTTTTACTCTTTAAGGTTAAACCACATAACAATCGTATGGCCTTCTTTTGTATTTAATAGTACAATATAAATGTTTCTTAGGTTATTAAAATTTTACAACACTAATAATAATAATAATAATAATTGCATGAATATCCTTTGTATTGAAGGGGTCAGGATAGGCCCCCCCGAATGTGCTACTTTTGCCATGTGGATTATTTAGAGCTAAAGGCACTTGAGACCTTGTGGACTCAAGAGAAACCTTGTTCTTCCCTTAATGACACAGAAGAATCTAAATTAAGGGTCTTTCCCAGAATAAGGATTATTAACAGAGATAAATTTTATCTGAGTGACGCATCTGTCTAGTAGGGCAATCATCTAGTTACCAAACATCTGCTCTTCTTACCGCCCTGTGAAATGCATTATTTTCCTTTGAAATCCTGGCCCTCTACCTAGCCTTAGTTCATAATGACACAAATACATCATTTTGCCTGACTGTCTTTAGAATTTCCATGTCTATGTGGATTCCCTGGACATATGCCTTTAAATGTGATTTTCTCCTGTTAAGTTTTTTGGTCTGTTTTGATCCTTAGTCCAGCTAGAAGGACCTTTGAGGGAACAATAATTCTTGTTCCCCAATGGTGTCAATGTATTGTATTTTCTTTACTCACTTTTCCTTTGATATTTGGGGCTCCTATTATGACACATAATCTTGGAGAAAAGTCATTTCATTTTTACAGTTATCTGTATGTATAATAGCTAGTTCAATATTATTAGGTAACACACCATTTAATTAAGATTTGCATGTGCCATATGCTTTCTTAACATTCTAGTGATGGTTATTATTATATTTATGTCTTCACATATTATTTATTTTGGTTTTCCTAACTACATGAATACTTGTGGCTTAGGTAATATATGCACTTTTCAGTATCTTATTTAATGTGAGCTTTTGCTATAAAAAGCATGTTTTTCTTAGAAGACTTCAAAAATTTCACTAATTTTATGTGTTTATGCGTGTCTATGAGAAAGAATTTAAGTAAAAAATTGTATACTGATGTTGGGTAAGGATATAAGGAGGTCACATGATGGAAGAAGTGTAGAGGTGGCATTTTAAATAATAGAATAGCTCCATGTGGTTTGTTCAGGAACAATTTGGACTTGTTTTAAAATACGTTATTTTTGACTTCCAGAAATTATTCTGAGAACTTTTCCAGTTGAAATAAAATCTCGTGCCAGAAATGACTTAAAAATAAGAACTTATGTTTGGTCAGAATGTGGTCTTAAAGTTATTTAAAGAAGAAAATATTTTGAATGTGTATGTAGCTATAGTCCGAAGAGGAGCAGAATTTGCAACCCCAAAATATGTCTCTGGTGTAAGGATTATTTTAGGCTGATTATTATTAAGAAACAGCAGAAAGGAAATCTCTGCAAAGTGAATAGAAGTTACTCTTTTGTAGAAGACATTTACATTTATAAGGAAAACTCCATTTATAATGGTGTCTCCTTCGCTGTACCAGGAAGAGAAAGATGACTAAAGCTTTAGAAACCCTCGTCAATAGGGAAGGCAAGGCCATAAATTGTGTAACAGGCTTATCCTTCCTTGCTGTGCTTTTCCTAATAGTGTCCCACAACTGGCTTCCCACCTACATCTTCTTTCCTCTTTAGTTGGAAATGGCATTTAATCGCTTCTCGGCCTTTTGGCTAAGATCAAGTGTAAGGTGCTGGCTTGGGTCATTGTGGGGAGTTAATTTTCCTGGATATCTCCCATTGTACAGGAGTTATACATGTACTGAATTTGTTCGTGTTTTTTCCTCTTTAAAAAAAAAAATATTTGTCAGAAAGGGAGAGAGAGCATGAGCAGGGGGAGGGGCAGAGGAAGATACAGGATCCCAGGTGAGCAAGGACCACAATGTGGAACTGGATCCCAGGACCCTGAGATCATGACCTGAGCGAAAGGCAGATGGTTACCCAACTAAGCCACCCCAACATCCCTGTGTTTCTCCTCTTAATCTTTTATTTCAGGGGAGTCTCAGTTAAGAACCTAGAAAGGTAGAGAAAAATGATTTTTCCTCGCCTATAAGTCATAGTTTTCAACTCTTGTAAAGTCCTCCTACATGTCACAGAAAATGTCAGCTGTCTATTCCAATACAGTATGGAATAACAGTTTCAATTAAACTGAAATTTAATTGATTTGCAGATATATAAGAAACACTGTTTTCTAACAATAGGATTTGCAAATACACAGAAATGAGAATCAGGGTTCTATTTTTCCTTTGGCTGAGGGGCAGTGATAGGGAAGGGGGAAGCATGTTGTCAAAATCATGAGTTTTCTTTCTGTTGTGTGTGCAATCTTTCCTAATTGTAAGCAGATTATCTTCCAGACAGCCCTTCAAGTTTTCTTTCATTTTTCAAGTTTCAAAGGGGATTGCTAAGACTTAATTTTATAATATTTGTTAAACAAAGTTATCCATGTAAAAACATTCTAGCCTGCTCCAGGAAACCACCAAACCTTGGGAGTAATGGCTGCTCTAAAAACATTACATAGAAATTGCTGCAGAATGCTTTGACCTCTTTGGAATCCACGTGCCATGCAAATCTGGAAATATTTAATATGTTAGTACATTTAAAAGTAATTGCATCTTGATTTACATCACTACTAATTTCATTCTGATAATTTTTCTAAGTAAGTGGACAGTGAAAAAGCAGTGCACATATAAGAAGTGTTATTTCTTGAAAAATATTTTCCCATTTAATTTTGCCCATAAATACAATTACGACAGTAAAATTACTCTCTGCTCCCTTAGTTCTTTATTTTCCCATTTTGCCAAGCATATTTCACCATGCTTCTATTTTTAACACTTTTGTATCTAGTTTTTATGTGATTATCCTGTAAAGACTATTTAATTATCAGAATTTTGTTTTTCAACTTACTGAAAATTTATTTTATTAGCACATTATTTTATCATTAACAATTTCTATGAATTATAATAGTTCAGAAGTGTGGATAAATAAAAAACATAATATTTAATACTCTCTACAAAATACTGGAATTTTTTTACTTGTTTATTCTATAATCTATGGATTCATTCTCAACATGACAAAAGCAAAATTTTATAAAATCTGGATTGCTAAAACCTAGAAAACTGTGGTAGGCACTCATAAAACAAGTAATCACCAACAAACCAACAGTGAGTTTACTCCCTCTACCACAACCAGGCTTTCTTTTCCCATATTCCCCTGCCTGTATGCCACACAGTGTCAAATGCAGAAGTAAGACATGAGCATGAACAGAGAGCTTCAGAAGCACTCTAGTTCTGCACAAGGAACAGAGAAGGAAACTCCCCATCCTGGGAGATAATTCACAGATGAGATTTTTTTTTTTTTTCTATTCCTCATTCATTATTAGGGGAGGCAACAGAGGCAGCATCAACCTTACAAGTCCCATGGAGCCCCAGAGAGGTTCAAAATCAAAGTCCCCTAATATTTCTGAAGAGTATATTACCATCTTACAGTTATGGTAATTAGGACTTGGAAAATCTGAGTAGACCAAAGTCATAGAAGGGACTATTGGGGGATTGGGATTGTCAGTCTATTTCTTCTGAATCGATATTTTTATCTTCTCTCTTTTTTGCTGTTGTTGCATGAGACAGTTGTTTCTGTTTTTACAACTCTGGTTTGAGATTTTACTGTTTTGTATTTCCCCCCAACCCCCACCCAGGGGAGATTGATGATTAAGACATCCCTTTAGTCCCTTTATTAAAAGGGAAAAAATGTTCCTCTCACAAAAATTGTAATGGGTGTTATGTGGGGTTGTGACATAAAGGTTAAGCTTCTCCGCCAACCCTATACATGCCTTCATTTATATTCAGAGGTAGTGACTGTCTTGTTCAGATACTGATTGTCTCCTTAAGAAACTAGGAACATTTTTGGAGTAAATGTACCAGGTGGCACAGATATATCAAATCTATTTTTATGAAATATAACATTTTGGAATTTTTGTGAAAACTTATTCTAGTCGCGGATTGTTTATTTCATATTTATTGAAGTAAATAGTAGAGGGGTTTGCAAATTAAGTCCTATCTGTGGAAGAATTACTTTAAACACGTCATTCCTTAGTGATCTGTTGTATTTTGATCAAATAGCTTTCAAGAAACCATTTCTGGTTAGTTAATTATCACAGGCATATGTTTGATTTTTTAAAGTGTGTAACTAAAATTGAGACATCTAGCTTCTTTTTTTTTTAAGATTTTATTTATTTATTTGACAGACAAGTAGGCAGAAAGGCAGGCAGAGAGAGAGAGAGGAGGAAGCAGGCTCCCTGCTGAGCAGAGAGCCCAATGCACGGCTCCATCCCAGGACCCCGAGATCATGACCTGAACTGAAAGCAGAGGCTTTAACTCACTGAGACACCCAGGCGTCCCAAGACATCTAGCTTCTTATCCCAAAGTCTTTATTGTAGCTATTCCATAGGACTTCAACACTGCTCTGTGGCTTATATTAAAATAAAACAGATGGAGAGGTTATTTCACACACTGACTTTGTTAAAAGTGTGATTTTGTAAATTCTTCCAATTATTCTTGCACTACTAATAATGATACCCCCTGAATCCTGTCCTGGATCTCAATTATTAGCACCATTTGTTTTACTATCCATACTCTACCCATGACTAGTAACATTCAGCATTATGGCTTCAGGTGTTATATGGAGTAATGCTCAAATTTATTGTTCTATTTTCCTGATATACTCAATACAATACAGTCTAGTTGACAGAAATTACATTATTGATGCTTTAAAAAATCTGTCTCGACTCATTCCTGATAAGATCAAAAATTTATTCTTGCTTCTGAACATTAGTTTAATATACTTACCATGTCTATGATTTTTCTTAGAAGGAAATAACATTGCTCTTTCAACTCTACTATAAAAGGTTTGAGGTCATGCTTGACTTTATTCATCCTTGGAAGAACTATAAACATTCTACATAAAATATTTATGAAGATTTTATTCAAAGCAGGCTGTGAGAAAGCTTAGGACGTTTAGAAAATATCGCTATGAATGGTCCACTTCTCTTTCTATTCTTAGAACTCTGATTTTGAATTGTGTATCTGCCAAATTATTGACACCTGGGATAAGATACTCAGATTTATGATTGACCCCATGTATTTATAAATCACTATATCTACTTCATCTAGTACCTCCTAACTGCTGTGATTATCAATATTCAGTATATGTATGAGTTACGCTCGATGGCCAATCTACCTTTTAGCTTTTCAAACTTATAATGTTTGTAAACCTCTAGGGTTTTAAAAATACCCTGTCTTCACAATTATATATCTGTGCTCAATATTATGCTTCATCTTCCTTGATTCATAAGCAAATTGGACATAGCCATCTACTCTATTTGGTGAAATATTTTCTTTACTTGGCTCACAGAGAACTCTCCTACCCCAGGATGTTCTCCCACCAGTCTCTTTCTTGCATCCTTCTCATCTTGCTAACTTTTTTTTTTAAGATTTTATTTATTTATTTGACAGAAAGAGATCACAATAGAGAGAGAGAGGCAGGCAGAGAGGCAAGCAGAGAGAGTGAGAGGGAAGCAGGCTCCCCACCGAGCAGAGAGCCAGTTGCGGGACTCGATCCCAGGACCCGGAAATCATGACCGGAGCCGAAAGCAGCGGCTTAAACCACTAAGCCACCCAGGTGCCCCTCATCTTGCTAACTTTTAATCATTGAAATCTCCCAAGGCATTTTTGGTTTTTCGTCTTTCCTTCCATTTGCTGTCTATATCCATTTCCTTGTCAATCTTATCCAGTATCATGAACACTGAACAGTATCTAACTAGATTATTACCTCCATCCGGACCTCACTCGGGACTCCCACTGTATCAGACTACTTATTCAGTATCTCCATTTGCATATCTTAACATGCCCAGATAGCAAACACCTGTTCAAACCCTCCAAATATTCAGCATGTCAGTCTTCCCATTCCAGTAAAAGGCAGCTCTATCCCTCTAGTCATTCACACCAAAAGTCTTGGAATCATTCTTGTCTGCTTTGTTTCCTTCCTATCCCATATTTAATCTGTCAATAAATTCAGTCAGTCTGCCTTCTGAATATGTATAGAATATACTCACATCCCACTGCACTAGTTCAAACCACAATAATTTCTGGATTTACCATGTTGTAATAGCCCCATGATTCTCTTGCCCCTTGCCTAATCCCTCTTTACTCTCAATATAGCATCTACAGTGCTCTCGGGTTTAATGAAATAAATACGTAGCTCCTCTGCTCAAAGTTCTGCAAATGACTTCCCATCTCTTTTTGAGTAAAAGCCAAAAATCCTTACAGTACTTACCTCTATGCCTGCCTTTCTGGCTTGCCAAATTCTAGCCAAATCAGCTTCCTGGTTGTTTCTCAAACATTCACGTCTAGCCACACTTTTAATTTAAAACCTTTACATTTTTAGTTTCCTCTCCCAGGAATAGGAATAGTCTTTGTCCAGATGTGCATGGGAGAAATTCCATCAATCCCCTCAACTTCTTCAGTTCTTTGTTAGAATGTCACCTTTCTAGTGAAGCTTTATTTTTCTAGTGAAACTACTCATTTAAAATTGCACCTCTGAAGTACTGTGTATTGTACTCATTATGTGTTTTGTCCATTCTCCTCAATTGGATGTAAGTTCCTTTGAGACCATGATTTCTAATTGCTTTTGTTCACTGCTGAATCCTAAATTCCTAGAAGAGAAATTGGCATATCGTATAGAGAAATTGGCACTTTCAATAAACATTTGTTGAATGGATGAATAAATGAAATAATGCCTTTGGGCATATTCTTATACCAGAGATTAACTTTATTTTCTAAATTTATTTAATTTATTCTTCATGTTCTGGTTACTTTCTACAAAAAGTGTTAATTTTATTATTTCTCTGTTTTTATGAGATTGCTTTTAATAATTTTGTTCACATTTTCTAAGTTCCTGATGACAAAGCTATGCAAATTGTGGTTTAAAAAATGGCTAAGAAGAAAATAATGGTCTTGTCTCTGAAATCTTAAATTTGCTTCAAAATGTGTTACTCAAAGCCAGGGGACAATATACTGCTAGCTCTTAGAAATGGACATTCTCTAACATAATTAAAATGTTTGATACATTGAATGTATAGTAAATGGTATGAAGATCACTGTCCTTCTTAAAAAACAACTATTTAAATAGCTGATATATTTTTCACTTAATTCACTAGAATATGGTCTGGGTTTTCTTGAGCTATTCAAGATAAATGATGTCAGAGATATAATTTAGGATAAATATGCAATGTAAGGTACAGTTTAGTATAAGTACTAGATGCAGAAATATTTATAAATATATCACATATATTTATGAAGATCAGTTCTTAGACATTGTTCAAAATATAAATATTAATATAAATATTATAAATATAAAACTTACTGTGAGAAAATATAGTAAGAAGTAGCATTATGAGTATCTTGAAGACACAAGTATTTTTGATAATTTGAGAGATGTAAAAGTAAGTCAAAGTGACATTTTATTAGAGAACCTAAAAAAATGGAAAACTTAAAAAACTAAAAAGTCATTTATAAGTCATTAGTAAAATTGAAAAATTTCATAATCAATATTCATTAAATTTTGGAATTACATATAAAGACAAAAGCTTATAGAAACTACGTGAAAAAGAAGGTTGGCTATAAGATGAATATAAATAAAATATACTGAATATATATTTTGAATATAAATGTGAATATAAATGAATATAAATTTAAGAATATATGAATATAAATAAATGATGAATATAAATAAAGTACTTTTTGGAATAGAATAAGACACTTTTAACTGTATAACTTGACTGTAGTCAGTACTTTATTATTAGGTGATCATAGACCTTTATAAATACATTAGACCTTAGGGGTAATTTTTATATGTACTTTGTATATACTTTTCATTTTATCTTGTATTTAATAAGAGCACATGCTGTTATAAAATATTCAAGCAATATAAGGTGACATACAATGGAAACTGAGTATCCTGACTACCTTTAACAAGTCTATTCCCCAGAAATAGTTTGTTATTTAACATATTCAGTGTTCCAGAAATACACAAATGTGCAACTATATATGTGGGCATATACATATATGAGTGTATATGTGTGTGAATACCATGTTTAATCATTATTTGTAGCAAAAAAAAGAGAGTGTATAAATTGTCGTGCACCTTGGTTTTTCTTTTCCATTCAAGGTATATTTTAGAGATTTCTTTTAGCAAAAGCACATATAGGGCTACACCATGAGTTTTCGCAGTGCCATAATTCATGTGAACAATTTATTTATGGCCATAAAGTTTGTTTCCAGTTGTTATTTTAATATATTATAGATTATACTTCTAGCACTATACTTTATACTGGAATCTATAATGAATTAAGTTCTATATTTTAGATATCAAGGTCCTCCCAAGTTTGTATAGTGTTTTCACCCCATAAATCTCTTTTATATAATGTAAACTTTTAAGTTTTATTTAATCAAATTTGAAGTTTTTGGATCAGTTTCAATTTTCCAAAAAGTATTATTATCTTTTTCATCTAACATGATGTAATCTAAATATATCAAAAACAGGCTCTTTCATCTTCATTGAAAATCACTCCAAATTTCACTTGATAGACTTGAAAAGTTCAGTCAAATTAAATGCATACATAGGAATAATACAAAGCATATCCTTTGCTGGATTTGACACTAAAATATATATAGTAAGTTCTGGAGCAAAAACTATGTATTTTAAGTAATTGAAAAAGAACTACACACAGAGCAATCATTTATAAGAGAGTTTAAAATTGGATATATTGAATGGTACATGTTCTGTAATCCTATCAGCAAATAGAGCATGTGGAATTTCAATGACACAAAACTTGATTTAAAATAAGATGATGCAGACCCACGTTCTTATTCAAGTTTTCATTAAAAACATTTAATGAGTCTCACCAATGTTAGTCTCTGAGATATAACACTTGGGATCTCTCTTTAAACCATTGAGTAAATGATTGTTCAACAATTTGACTTAACCATATATCATCTTCATTTCATCTTGTTTGAATATTATAAAAGACTGTTCTAACTAACATGGTTAAATTAAGATACACTGTATAAAGTGTCACTAAAGAAGTTACTGAGTTCAAAGGAGACTATTTTGAGCATATACTTGGGCTGTCATATTTTACTTTCTAAAAATATCAAGTGTTTGTTGCTCTAAAACCTGTCAAATATTTCAGGATCTTGGAATATAGTTTTTCAAATCATAGAGAACACTATAAATTTAAAATATAAACATGAAGTTTCCACAAAAAGTTAAAATTAAAACTACCCTATCATCCAGCAATTTCAATACCAGATCTTTACTCAAGGCTATAGAAATACTGATTGGAAGGAATACATGCACCCCAAGGTTTATAGCAGCATTATCAACAATAGCCAAATTATGGAAAGAGCTTAAATCTCCATTGACTGATAAATTGATAAAGAAGAAGTGGTATGTATATACAATGGAATATTATCCAGCCATGAAAAAGAATGAAATCTTGCCATTTGCAACTATGTGGATTGAGCTAGACAGTATTAAGCTAAGCAAAGTAAGTCAGTCAGAGAAAGAGAAATGTTGTATGATTTCACTCATATGTGGAATTTAAGAAACATAACAGATGAACATGAGGGCAGGGGAAAGAGAGAGAGGGGCAAACCAGATAACAGACTTTTTACCATAGAGAACAAACTGAGGGTGGCTGGAGGGGAGGTGGGTGGGGGGGATGGGTTCAATGGGTGATGGGTATTAAGGAAGGGACATGTTGTGATGAGCACTGAATGTTATATATATAAGTGATGACTCGCTAAATCCTATACCTGAAACTAATATTACACTATATGTTAACTAATTGGAATTTAAATAAAAATTTGGAAGGAAAAAAATATATAAGTATTTGTAAAAAAACCTATAAAATAAAATAAAATAGAAACATGTTACATCATTTCCTTTTTAATTATTCTGTTCTTCAATTTTCCTTTGATTATAATTATCTTTCCAGTATAGACAAAACAAACTAGATTATCTGTTCTTCTTTCTCTATGTCCTCCAATAATTTTCAATTTTTCCAGTCTGGGATGTCAGTTTTACTTATTCTTCCACTCTTAACAAATATTTTCTCTGTTTTTACTTTTACTTACTGTTTTAAAATTGCATTACTGCTATTTGCTTAATAAGCCAAGCATAGCAAGATTTTATTTAAAAAGTCAATGATCTTCCCACAGTTTCCCTAAATCCTATTGCTCTGATTTGAGGTACTTTGACCTTTCATCATGTGTCCTTCCAAAATGTATTTACAAAAATGCAAACATGTAGAAACTTCATACAAAGTTATTCTCAAAGATAGAATCACAATATACTCATTGGTCTGCAACTACGTATTTAAACCTAAATATATGTAATAGGTTTCCTACAGGAAAATATATATATAAATCTAGTTCATTCTATTTATAACTGCATAGAATTCCCTAGGTTGGATACATCATAAATGTTCAGTAATTCACTTTTCTCTCCTTCCATATATATTGGTGTGATATAATGCTGTGATGAACAACATTGTACATAACATGAGTACTTTATATTTACGAATATATTTCTAAAAGTGATATTGGTAAGTCAGCAGATTTTGGTATTTAAATTTTCCTGAGATATTTGTAGATTATTAATAAAAAGGCCTCATATTGCAAAAGGAAATTTATGCAAGCTTGTTGATCAAGCTTGCTAAACATTCATCTACCCAGACCTTTCAAAAACTTAGGTTTGCTTTATTATTCCTTTGTTTTAATATTATATGAACTTCAGCTTTGATAATTTCTTCTTATGTTTTTATTGTTCTTGGTTCCTTCTTTGATCTCTTAAAGTGAATAGTCAACTCAATGATTTTTCAGTGTTTTGAAATAGTAATAGCATTAAAAAAATGAATGAATCAATTTATTTAGAAGATAAAAACTGTGAAGTCATAGTCTGATTATATTTTTAAATGCTATCCATCAACTTTTTGGTTAATAGTATCATTAGATGCATGGTAATAATGTTATTAATTAGTCGATAATTTTTAATTTCAGTTTCTGATCCAGAGGTTACAGAGAACACTATTTTTTTAAAGGATTTTATTTATCCATTTGAGAGAGACAGACACAGAGAGAGCACAAGCCGGGAATAGGCAGAGTGAGAGGGAGAAGCAGACTCCCTGCTTAGCAGGGAGCCCGACATGAGGCGCAATCCGAGGACATGCAGACCATGACCTGAGCCAAAGGCAGATGCTTAACCATCTGAGTCACCCAGGCACCCCTACATAGAACATTATTACGTAAGTGCCAAGAAATAAAGTTTCTTGGTATTTTTTTCTATTATTTTCTGTCTTCAATTATTATCAGAAAATGTGACAAGTGAAATGTCTAATTTATTTTTAATTTATCATCTATACATGTCCCATGTGAATGTACATGTATATATGTACATACATGATTTTCTGTTACTGTGTTATTAGTGTACCTTAAATACATGTATACTTTTTATAGAAGATCTGGAGCAACCACAACTGCTATACATTGCTGGAGGGAGTGCAAATATGCCACAGTCCTCTTGGAGGTTTAATTATTTCTTATAAGATAAACATACCTTCCAGGAGTTGGGAATTTTATTCCTAGGTAAAAAAGGAACTGAAAAAAAAAATGACTTGTAAAAGATTTTTCATATCGGCTTTATTAATCATAGCCCCAAACCAGAAACAATGTAAATATCTATCCAGAGGAGAATGTTATGCCTGTATAAAAGAATACTGAAATGTTACCTGGCCATTTAAGAAAACAAACAAGAGATACATTCAAAAACGTGGATGATTTTCAGAAACATATGTTGAGTGAAGGGGGCCAGATATAAGAAAGTATACAGTATGTACTATGTAATTTCATGTATATAAAATTCTAGAGGCAGTCAGTCTAATCCATGGTAATAAAAGTCAAAACAATGTTTTCCTCATGAGGGTTGGGGATTGACCAAAATTAGATGAAGTAAAACTTTTTTAATTTTTTATTTATTTCTTATTTTTTAATAAACATATAATGTATTTTTATCCCCAGGGGTAGAGGTCTGTGAATCACCAGGTTTACACACTTCACAGCACTCTCCATAGCACATACTCTCCCCAATGTCCCAATCCCCTCCCCCTCTCCCAACCCTCCCTCCCCCCAGCAACCCTCAGTTTGTTTTGTGAGAGTAAGAGTCACTTATGGTTTGTATCCCTCCCAATCCCATCTTGTTTCATTTATTCTTCTCCTATCCCCTAACCCCCATGTTGCATCTCCACGTCCTCATATCAGGGAGATCATATGATAGTTGTCTTTCTCTGATTGACTTATTTCACTAAGCATGATACCCTCTAGTTCCATCCACGTCGTTGCAAATGGCAAGGTTTCATTTCTTTTGATGGCTGCATAGTACTCCATTGTGTATATAGACCACCTCTTTTTTTTTTTTTTTTTTTTTTTTTTTAAAGATTTTATTTATTTATTTGACAGAGAGAGATACAAGTAGGCAGAGAGGCAGGCAGAGACAGTGAGAGGGAAGCAGGCTCCCTGCCGAGCAGAGAGCCGGATGCGGGACTCGATCCCAGGACCCTGAGATCATGACCTGAGCCGAAGGCAGCGGCCTAAACCACTGAGCCACCCAGGCGCCCTAGACCACCTCTTCTTTATCCATTCATCTCTTGATGGACATCTAGGTTCTTTCCATAGTTTGGCTATTATAGACATTGCTGCTATAAACATTTGGGTGCACGTGCCCTTCGGATCACTACGTTTGTATCTTTAGGGTAAATACCCAGTAGTGCGATTGTTGGATCATAGGGTAGTTCTATTTTCAACATTTTGAGGAACCTCCATGCTGTTTTCCAGAGTGGTTGCACCAGCTTGCATTCCCACCAACAGTGTAGGAGGATTCCCTTTCTCTGCATCCTCGCCAGCATCTGTCATTTCCTGACTTGTTGATTTTAGCCATTCTGACTGGTGTGAGGTGATATCTCATTGTGGTTTTGATTTGTATTTCTCTGATGCCGAGTGATGTGGAGCACTTTTTCATGTGTCTGTTGGCCATCTGGATGTCTTCTTTGCAGAAATGTCCGTTCATGTCCTCTGCCCATTTCTTGATTGGATTGTTTGTTCTTTGGGTGTTGAGTTTGCTAAGTTCCTTGTAGATTTTGGACACTAGCCCTTTATCTGATATGTCGTTTGCAAATATCTTCTCCCATTCTTTCAGTCATCTTTTGGTTTTGTTAACTATTTCCTTTGCTTTGATCAAAAGCTTTGATCTTGATGAAATCCCAGTAGTTCATTTTTGGCCTTGCTTCCCTTGCCTTTGGCGATGTTCCTAGGAAGACGTTGCTGTGGCTGAGGTCGAAGAGGTTGCTGCCTGTGTTCTCCTTAAGGATTTTGATGGATTCCTTTCTCACATTGAGGTCCTTCATCCATTTTGAGTTTCAATTGCTATTGAAATGTTTTATATCTTGGTTGTAATAAAGAATGCATGGTTTTATTCAATTTTCAATACTCAGTGAATCATATGCTTAAATTATCTGTGCATTACAATGTAACAGTAATATAACTTCATTACATGTAACACATTTAGGGGCACCTGGTTGGCTCAGTGGGTTAAAGCCTCTGCTTTCAGCTCAGGTCATGGTCTCAGGGTCCTGGGATCGAGCCCCACATTGGGCTCTCTGCTCAGTGGGGAGCCTGCTTCCTCCTCTCTCTCTGCCTGCCTTTCTGCCTACTTGTGATCTCTGTCTATCAAATAAATAAATAAAATCTTAAAAAAAATTAAAAAATTAAATGTAACATGTTTATTTTAAAATGTGAATTATAGTTTGTTCATTATTTTTTATCTAATTATATACAAACTTTAACTCCACTTTAGGATCGCCTGTAGACTCTCAGTAATTATGTTGTGCTATAATCCGTGGCTGACTTGGTTCTGAGACATTGTAGTAGTGTCATTTCTAGCCCCTGATTTAACACTTGAATTTAATTAAATGGAAATGTAAATAACTTCTCAAACCAAAAAGTTAACTACATTCATATCTGTGTGTGTGTATGTGTGTATGGATGTCTATATGCTTGTATATATAAATATATGCCCACCAGAGAAACCAAAATAAAAAGGTATATAATATTAGGTATTCTTGTAGATGAGGAGAAACTGAATCTCTCATGTACTCCTCAAGGGCTGGTACAGTTTAGCTAATTATTTTGCATTATTTACTAAAGTTATTATATATGTATATTATCATTCCATAACTTTACTCTTAGGAACAACTTCCAAAAATACATATATATTGGGATCAACATATGTAATGCAGTATTGTTCTTAGAAGGATTCGTAATAGCCAAAAGTTGAAAACCAACATGTCCATGGGTAAATTTTGTTATATTATGCAGTGAAATTTTGTACATCAATGAGAATTAATGAACTATAAATACACATCTTAGGAACTGAAGGAGAGTGAAAGAAGCCAACCACAAAATGTATGCATTGTTTGATTCTACTTATGTAAAGTTCCAAAATAAGCTAAACTAATTTGTGCCAATAAACATCAGTGTTGTACTTACTTTGGGGGATATTGGCTGAAATGGGAACGATGGGAGATTTTAGGCCTCAGTTAATATTATATTTCTTAGGATTTGGGAGCAGATTAAATGGGTATGATGATACATGCACTACTCTGTATGCTAATTTTCTTTAAAAAGTAAATGAATAAAAGTTGAATCTATGTTTCTGTGAACCCATACATCAGGCTTCCCAATTAGGATATTGCATATGGGCCTGGGAAAGGAAATGAAGAATTTGGTTAAGAAAGAATAAATAATTAATGAAACCTGTGAAAGTCTTTAAACAAAATAATGGACTAATTGAACAATCTACCATGAATTAAGTAGTGTGATTAACAACTCTCTGTTCCTGAGGTTAAAAACCAACAAGTCAACCAAAAAAAATAAATAAATAAAAATAAAAAAATAAGAAAACAGAAGCTAACCTAGTGAGAGAGAGAGAAGAAGAGAGACAAAGAGAGACGAAGACAAAGACCAGGGAGAAAGAGAGAGAGAGAAAAATGACTACAAATGACTTGGTTCTTGTCTCAAAAATTAAAAGGAATAAATTCAAAGTAGCAGAACTCTTTATGCTTCAATTTTGACAATCCATATTTTTTAATTTACTAAATTTAAGACATTTTTAAGATGCACAGTTTATTATTAGTTGAGTTAAACCTTTTTCCATAATCTCTCATAAGAGTTTGTTCTGTCTCTTCTGACCTGAGTAACCTGCTTAGCATCATTTAAGAATTAGGTTACATTTTCTCCAGAAGATAACGAGGGGAATTTCCCAGGGAAACATCCTTTTACACTACTAACATTCTAAGGTAAAGTGAGTGAAGGTTAACTCTGAGGGAGAAGTTGCAGGACATACACTTCCAAAAAAACAACAAAGCTCTCACTAGTGGCTGGAAAGAGGGAGAAGACTTAATCATCCTTAAAGTAAAGCTATTTTCATATGTTTCACAATAAATATTTTAGGTAACACTGAGAAAACACTAGTCATAAATAATGTGTTTCGATGGAGCATGGAAGTGATTAATGGGGAAAATAATTTAATTTATTTTAGAAATCTTAATATGCACAAGCTTTCTAAGCATAAAATGATGATGAAGAGCTGCACAGTTTGATATTTTCCTCCAAGAAGTTATGCTCTTCAACTATCATTGGAGAACTACTTCATGAAGTGGTTACCAAACTCTTCATGAAATACTTAGAATATAAGTACCTCGTGAACTTTGGAGAAAGTGGTCCTTCATACACTGAAAATCTGATTGCTGCCAGGGATAACATTAAGTGACAGGTGCCTGAGTGGCTCAGTGGGTTAAGCCTCTGACTTCAGCTCAGGTCATGATCTCAGGGTCCTGGGATCAAGCCTGTATCTGGCTCTCTGTTCAGCAGGGAGTCTTTCTCCTTCTCTCTCTTTCTGTCTGCCTCTCTGCCTACTTGTGATCTCTCTCTGTCAAATAAATAAATCAAAAGTTTTTTTTAAAAATTAAAAAAATAAAATTAAGGAACACCTGGGTGGCTCGGTGGGTTCAAGCCTCTGCTTTCGGCTCAGGTCATGATCCCAGGGTCCTGGGATCGAGCCCCACATGGGGCTCTCTGCTCAGTGGGGAGCCTGCTTCCTCTCTCTCTCTCTCTGCCTGCCTCTCTGCCTACTTGTGATCTCTGTCTGTTAAATAAATAAAAAAAAATTTAAAAAAATTAAATAAAATTAAGAGACATAATAGAAGAATCCACAAATATGATCATAATTCTCAAGCTGAGTTTTTCTGAGGAACTCTTGGTAGTGTCACAGGGCTACTGGAAAGAATGACAACAACAGGTAGACTGGATTACCCACACAGCTATGTATTTGTATGGAATAACCATAGAGAACAGTCTCCAACATCATGTTCAACACATAATGGGTGTATATTTAGCATATTTTATTCACTTAGCAGCACCAAAAAATAAAAGATCAATCATATTATATTGGCAGGTTTTATTTTGGTGTTTTATTTCACATTAGCTGATGACTAGCTCCTATTTTAACTCCATTTTTTAAGATTTAATGAGTTTGACTATTGAAAAATCATATCTGATGTATATTATCACTTAAGACAGTGACACCAAAGTTTATTAGCAAAAAGAAAAATAGAGTTGTGGGGAAATCACAAGTGGATTTCAATTCATTTATTATTAAATTTAAAAATATTATCCATTTTATGGAGCTGCTACATATGTGTTCTTTTTCTCCTTAGAATTTTATTTATTTGAGAGAGAGAGTACACATATGGGAGAGAGTATGATGGGAGGGGAGGGGCGAGAGGGGGAGAGGTAGGAGAAGGCTCCCCACTGAGCAGAGAGCCCAATGAGGATCTCAGTTCCAGGACCCTGGGATCATGACCTGATCCGAAGCAGATACTTAACCAATTGAGTTATTCAAGTGTCCCTGTATGTGTTCTAAAATGTATTTGGTGTTATAATTCCTGTGTACAAACTTGATTTAGGAATATTTTGTAAAGAACTTAAAATAAAATCTTATAAGCCCAAACATACATCATCCTTGGGGTGATTCTTTTTTAATTTGGTAAAGGATATATTTTCAGATTAAAACATTAGGTGTTCAAGGTGACTCCAGAAAAGTTACATCCAAATATGCTTGTCATTCACGGGTGATTCAAAATTAAACATCATTTTATTCAGTACTAAGATTATGTAGTAATATTTTAGAACTCTTAGAATTTAAAATGCTTTGAATTTTCATTCCCTGAACATGTTCTGGAAAGAAATTTAATTTTTAATATGGATGGAATAACTTAAGAGAAAAATCTGGAAGGCCCTTTTTTTATGCTACTGCGGTTTTCATTTAAGAGGAAAACTAAGTCTCCTTGAAAACTAGCAAATGATGGGGTACCTTGCTTCCTATCTTCAACTGAACATTAATATGCAAAACACAAAACGAAATGCACTTAACTTTCCTTGTGTTATCATTCAAGCTAATAGATCCCCTCAAATTCTAGTAATCAGTGTATCAGCAATACCCTGGGTATATGATATTCAGTCAGGTTTGAACATTTCCCTACTTAGTATTTATAAAGGATCTCCAGGGAGGGGTATGTCCAAATTAAGTAGTTTATAAGCCATCATCATTGTCTTTCTGTGTGATATTAGAGTCTCTTTTCATTTGCGTAATTGTAAAAAAGCTTCTTTCCTGTTTTTTTATTAAATAAACTACTTGGAAAAATTAGGATTTCAACATTTTTTCCGTTAAGAACATTAGAGATACCTAACTGAAAAATTAAGCTAGGCTCAGTATTTTTTTCTTTTTCTTTTTTCTCTTGTTCTTTTAGGGAGAGAGAGAAAGAGAGAGCACAGGCGTGGGGACAGAGGGGGAGAGAGAGAGAATCCTAAGCAGGCACCACACCTAGCACAGAGCCTGATGCAGGGCTTGATCTCATGACCCTGAGATCATGACTTGAGCCAAAATCAAGAGTCAGAGATGCCTAACTGAGCCACTGGGCATTCCAATTGCTCTTAATGCTCTAATGTTACTTTTTAAAGGAGTATGTGCAATATTATTGTTTTAAAGAGTTTACTTAATATGTGAACTTGCCATGTTTATGTATTCTAAACCTTTTTACTTTCTATATTTGGCAAATAATTGATAGATACAAATACTCAATTTATATAAGCTGTTATTCCAGAGCATTTGGTGTATTGAATCTTTAGTTCCATTCAAATGTCTGACCTCTGGCCAAGGGTTGAATATAGCAATGGAACAAAGGAAAATTTTAACTTTCAAATGGGCTCATGGTCTAGTAGGGAATACTAGATCATCAACAGCTCTAACAGAATGTGATAGAGAGTATAAAATTCTGGGTAAGCCCTTATGTGGTACTTGTCTTGACTCATAATACTAACTACCTAAGTTTCATATCCTCTTCAGTTTTTTTGTTTTAATTTTCATTAAGACTTTTTAAAAAGATACATTATAGGGAATAATGACTTTGTATACATTTGTATTGCCCTCAGACATTTTATCAAAATCCTGGTTACCTCTGCTAACCAAAAATGTTTTACAAAACATTTCCAGACAATTACTCAAGATACACCTTGTCTTTTGAAAGGTGTATCATCCAGACAGAAAACATGGTACATGACCACTATTAAAACAATGATTCTGTAGAACATGATGAAATATATATATTTAACCTTCATTTTATAAACATTGGGGTAAGTTTCCTTTTCCCATCAGAAATTCCATTGTAGATTTCATATCCAAATACTTACATTTTCCCTCCCTTCTGGACACCCAAAAAAGATAAAAAGAAAATGAAAAAAAAAAAAAAAAAAGGAAAAGATAAAAAGGGAAATGAAAGATAATCATTTAGATTATCCCCACAGTTTCTATACCAATTTTGTAAAAGCCCAATTGTGAATTCTGCTTGTATTAATGCTACAAACTAGGTATCTTGCTTGGTGTTACAATGAGCAAAAGAAGAGATTGATAGTCCACCCTAAACCATCTCTTGGAGTTTATTGGAGGTCAGAAAACCAACATTCAACCATGCATGATTTTTATGTAACAGACTGAGGTTTGTTTGTTTTCTGGAAATATCAACAAACATCTGATGAGCTAATGAGTATATGCCACTTTATCGTAAGGAAAATAGCTGTAGCTCAATTTGGGGCTTACATTCTAATATTAATAAGAAGATTGGTCATGTAACTATATGACAGTTACTTTGAAGTTTCACATAAATTTGACTGGAAACCATAAAATATAAAAACAATGATTAAAGCTATATTTATTTAAGGTAGTCTGATAGGTTCTAATACTATAACTATTATGATCAGCTTTTCTGAAAGTGTTTTTTCCCAACCACTCAAAGTATTCAACCAGGAGAAGGTAGGCCTAGTAGCCATGTAAGAAGGCACTCCAATAGTAGATATGCAATTATACTAGATAATATTTGAACATCCTTGCAACATAAGCATTTTATAATACTTCAAAGCCTTCATGTATAGTAGTGGTAGATTTTCTTTATTTGTGCAAAATACTAGGCTATTGATAGTTTTCTTAAGATGGTGTTTTTTCTTTTTATTTGTTTTTTAAACTATCTTCACTTATCTGATAGAGAACAAAGAAATTAACCCTGAGAATTTTCCTCAAGTCTTTAAGATGAGTTGATAATAATGGACAGAACCTAATAACAAGAGAGGAAAATAATGGCAAACACAGGTGAATCTGATGAATATAAAACCTAAAATTTAGTAATTAGGCTTTGGCTTAAGATCAGTATTCAGGAGTACATAAGATTTGTATTAATTTTCTCTTAATTATTTGAGACAAAATCAATAGAAACTAAGTCGAGGGAAAAAGCTAATGAGAAAAAAGCTGCAAAATTTTAATTACCCCATAATGATAAATGGCTTTCATTGTAGATTACCATTTGTAATGGTTTTTTTCCTTCACTCTATAAATTGTGTTTAAAGTTGCTAAAAATAACTAGTTTATAAGTGAAAAGTTTAGGCAAAGCAATTATTTGGCATTACAGCTTACAAACCCAAAAAGAATGAGTTTGTGTTTAAGTAACACGAAAACTTCCTGAAGTCACAAAAATCAATCAATCGATACAGATCAGGTTGTGACTATTTGGTTAAATCTGTATGAAGCCCTATAGAAAATGTATAAGTATGTAACTTGCTTCTTGCCCTCTTAAAAACTTATAATTCATTTAAATCAAAAATATCAAACATAAAAATAATGAAGTAGTTACTGTTAAACAGCATATTGTAAACTTTATTTATCATAAGAAATGCCAGCAAGTAGCACCACAACTCTCATGGAAGATAATGTGTAACAGTGGTAGAAACAAAAAGTAGACTTTGAAGTCGGGCAAAATCAGGCAGAATTGGGCTTAATTTCTCTTCAACCTATTTTGTATCTGTTAAGCACAATCTCTTTCTTTTTTTTTTTTCCACAATCTTAATGCCTTGAAGCTTAAATTTCCCAGTTGTAAAATATTGGTGCTATCTTCAATTTCAGTTGATGTGAGATTGACTTTACACACAAAATACCAAGTGTCTACTACACAGGGGTGTTTTCAATGTTGTTACTTTATGCCAACACAAAAGATTTTTGTCTTAGTAGGCAGGGAACATCAAGTTCAAGGGTCGGATACAAATAAAATAAATTTGCTTTTTACAAAGAAAGTTCAAACTTCCTGAATGATTCTAAGACAGTTACGAGTGATCAGTGCATTTCTCCCTATAGAAGAATTTATCAGAAGACAAGCTATATCAGAAGTTTCTTACATGGCATCAAATCAGAACAAAGAAAAAGAATTGGATCATTTTTAGTAGTTAAGTAATGCTAGCCTAATGTGGCAAATTACGGGTTTAGAGTGGGAAGGTAATATTTTTCTTTAGAAATCTTGAGAGACACTCCTACTCTTGGTGATGCTAGAGATAGAGGAGTTCTTGATCTATAACCTTCCTATTTACTTTCTACATGTCATTATCTATTTCCTTTCAAAATATTACTTCTCTAAATATTGTTTTATCTAGATATTGTTATATATTTATATAAATATATTTAATAGGTATATATCAGTGAGTCTGTGCATCAAACCATTTATGGTATTAAACAATATACTGATCGGGGAGGGCTGTTTATATAATCAGTCCTCTTCGTTCTTAATTTCTTTCCCCCAAAGTAGTAATTTCGAATTCTGCCTGTATCTTTTTGTTATGCCCTAGAAAGTATCTGCAAGTAAATACTCTTCAAAACTTGTGATTTGTAGTTCCAGTTAATAAAATAAATGAGTGTTTATTTCAGAAAGTTTCACGGTTTTTTAATGATGACCTGTGATATTTGAAAAAAATACAAATTTTGTTGTTGTTGTTAGATTTTATTTATTTGACAGAAAGAGACACAGCGAGAGAGGGGAACACAAGCAGGGAGAGTAGAAGGAGAAGCAGGCTTCCCGCTGAGCAGGGAGTCCGATGTGGGGCTTGATCCCAGAACTCTGGGATCATGACCCCAGTAGAAGGCAGATGCTTAACAACTGAGCCACCCAGGTGCCCCCCAAACAACACAAAATTTATCTAAGGTCTACAAAGCCCTAAATACACACACACACACACACACACACACACACACACAGTTTGAGAGAGACCATTTTTGCCCTTGTTGTTTAGCAAAAGTTCCGAATGAGCAGAACTTTTTGAAGGTTTCTTCCTTCCCCCCAAAATGAAATTCCCAAAAAGCCAACAAATTCCTTGCCTGACAATCTAGATGCTGGTACATGATAATTTTTCCTTTATTTTCATCATTTCTCCTTCACTTTCTCCTCCTCCTTCTTTGCCTACTCTCTTCTTTGAGTTGCTTATTTTATTTGCCTTTTCTTTTTCTTTTTTTTAAATTTATTTCTTTGTCAGAGAGAGAAAGAGAAAGAGTGCATAAGCAGGGGGAGGAGCAGGAAGAGGGAGAAGCAGGCTCCCTGTTGAGCAGAGAGTCCAAGGACATGGGGCTCCATCCCAGGACCCTGGAATCATGTCCTGAGCCCAAGGCAGAGGCTTAACCAACTGAGCCATCTGGGCATCCCTGATTTGCTTTTCATACTTTGACCCAATAAAAGAAATTTTGGAAATTATATGCTCCCTGAATTTCTTCATATTTTTTTAAAATCCAAAACGTCGAGGACCATTGTCTTATGCCATTCCCTCAACCTAGTTAGTAAGCTGTTACACAGAGGATGATATAGCAAAAAATTATTTTTATTCAAAGATTAGATATGTCATGTATTTTATCATGTGCCATTACTGGATTTTCTAGGCAAAATAAAGTTCTGTCTTTACAAAAAGTTACAAAAAGTAGTTTTTGTTATCTATTATCTAAGCTCATACATGAAAAGATCTTGACAGTCAGTGATGGCTGTCTACCTATGTAAAATATATTGCTTCTATTAAAAAAAATAGACATATACATGGGCACCTGGGTGGCTCAGTGGTTTAAGCCACTGCCTTTGGCTCAGGTCATGATCTCTGGGTCCTGGGATCGAGTCCCACATCGGGCTCTCTGCTCGGCAGGGAGCCTGCTTCCCTCTCACTCTCTCTGCCTGCCTCTCTGCCTACTTGTGATCTCTCTCTGTCAAATAAATAAAATAAATAAAAATCTTAAAAATATAGACATAATACAGATACGTCAAACAGATAAAAACAATTAAATACTAGCTCTTTAAAAAAAAAAAAAGGTTTATTTTAGTCCATTTTCCCTTTGTGGGAAGAAAAAAATCCACAGGAGAAAAGAACATCCAATAAAGATTTCATTTGCTATTTTTGAACAAAACAGAGCTACCATTAAGAACTGATTCTTTGTAAAGAAATCTGAATATAATGAAGAACAATTATTTCCTTTAGCATCTACCCCAACTCACCAGAGTGCTTAAGTAATTAGACATACTCAGTTATTTTAATTTTTCTAGTTAACTCTGATTTAACCAATTTAAATAATAAAACAATTGTCTTAGACATTTCAAAGACAGAGAAATTTGCTTCACTTCCATAGCTCCAAATGACACAAAATGCCAGTTAACTAACTGTCCTGATTTACACCATGTAAATGCATATTCTCAATGCACAAAATTCTTTATATATATATATATATGTATATGTGTGTATTAAACTTCTATTACAAATCAAATAGAAATTCTTCCAAAAACTGAAGCTATTCTAAAGTTTCAAGAAAAATAATGGGTTTCAGAATACAAGAACTGGTACATTTGTTTAGGTTTTGATTAGAACAAAAAAAAAACCAAAAAAGCAAATCCCACCAATATGTATTGGGATTGCAATACATGGGGATTGCAAGATGTTTGTAAATATGAAATTGTTGTCTATCTGATATAACAAAGGCTTGATTTTGAGCACTTTCAGATATCTCTATCCTTTCATTTCTCATAATATATAAACATCTTATGTAAAGATAACTTCTTACTTTTCCCTTTCCTATAGTGATTGCCATACAAACAGGCCATGATCAAAGAAACAAAAATGTAGCACAAGGCACCACAAAAAATATAGCTAATTCATTTTACACATCAGGCTTTTAGTGGGAACTGCTATGACCAATCCACTTTGTGGTATATCAAGATTTGAAACTTCATATGTATCACTTTGTAAGGTAAAATTTTATCCATATTTAAAGAAAATTATTTTATATATGTTAAAGTATCCATTATGACCATACAGTAAAATTATGAAAAATTTAGAAATTTCATGTTGAAGATTTACTCAAAATATATTAATTCCATTGTTCAAAAAGCACTAAATATAAATGCCAGGCACTTTTAGGAGGTGAGTGAATAGAAATGAGTAAATGATAACAAAAGCCATGAGAAGCTCAGAGTCTGGTTTTAAAAAATGAACAAAAAAAGGAAGCATGACCTTAGACTAACAATTACACTAAAGATTCGAAGAAGACATGATCAAGGTAAAGAAAATTTACTGTGAGTGAGGCACCTGGGTGGCTCAGTCAGTTAAGCAGCTGCTTTCAGCTCAAGTCATGGTCCCAGGGTCTTGGGATCCAGCCCCGCATTGGGCTCCCTGCTCAGTGGAGAGCCTGCTTCTCCCTCTCCCTCTGCCTGCCGCTCTGCCTACTTGTCCTCTCTCTTTATTTCTCTGTCAAATAAATAAATAAAATCTTTAAAAAAAATTTACTGTGAGAGACCGTAAGAAAGACAGTTAAAACATTTTATGGTAATCAAATACAACTTAAACAGAAAGGGGTACTTTTAACCCTCGACATGATTATTAGTATTTATGCCAAGAAAAAACAAAAACACAAGTTATGAATATACAAACAATAGCTCGTGCTATAGATTCCATTAGCTAACAGTCAATATCAGCCTTTGTCATTGTTCAAAGGACCTCAGTTTTGCTCAGATAGCACTCAATCCACAAAATGCATGGCGGCATACATTAAGAAGTTACTCTTTCACTCTAACCCCCATAGAAATAATTCAGATCAGTTCTTTCCCACTGTTAGTAAAAGCACAAGTATTCACTCAGTTAGTTGTTCAGACGTTTGATTAGATCATCACTGGCATTTAACAAAAGGAGATAGGATAGAATATATAAACTAGAATTACATAAAAATAATTATATATTATAAGCATTGAATCACATATTAATATAGATTATATTAGTTATAATATTAAACTGATAATATGTATGTGATATTGATATTCTGCATCAATATTATAACATAATGTAATAGCAATATATATATCATAGAATCTCTCAGATGCATGAATAATACTAAAGTATTTCTTCAACAAGATCATAGTAGAAAATAAGTTTTCTTCTGAAGTTTGTGATAAAGTTTTTTGAAAGTCTCTAGCGAAGCAAATTTTAGCAATCCTGATCTCCCTTGTACATGATTTATCTCGAAGTAGGCATGTGATGGGATGTGAGGGAGAAGCTACACATGTCTATTAGCAAAGACTCTTTTTCTTGATAAGATGAGGGCAGGCCCATATTAATGATGCTCTCATATTTCCCATGGGTTATTTTCACGGTGATATGGTGATTCCCTTTCTTACATGGAGAGTCAAAACTAAGAACAAAAAGTTACCTACTAAGGATAATAAAGAAGCTAGAGAGCTGGAACATTGTCAATATTTTTGAATGAACTAAACTTGGAATTGATCATCTCCAAATTTTTATTATGGGAGATAATCAAATGCCTAGCTTAAATCTGTATTTGGCTCTCAGTCTGTTTCTTACAACCAAAAATATCTTAACAGATACACAATAAGAGTACATACTTTTTTCAGGGAAAAACAGATTTAGTAAGATAAGAAATTTGGGTTGATGTGAGACTTAAGCAGGAGAATGGTAAAAGTCAACTTGGGCTTTTGTAGAGAAAAATTAGTGAAGGTTTGAATTTGAGATCAAAGGGAGCAGCTAGAACACATTTAATCCATGAAAAATGTGAGAACTAATGTTAAAAAAATAACTATGGGGTTGAAGATAATTTGGAGACAATTTGGAAAGGTAATTGATATAAATAAATATTCCTCAGGATAGCTACTGACTTTCTAGAGAGATTAGTACATTATTAGTATGTAAGAAGTATGAAAGGAGATGTATGTTTGGGAAAGTGATCCTGGGTGATAATTTGGACAGATAACTGAGCTTATAGTTTTTGAATGGAAACAAAAGTAATAAATACAATAATTATATAAATGTACAGTTTATTAAAAATCAGTAAATTCTATAGAAATGAAAGAGAAAGAGAGAATGAAGTTTTAGGAGTGCCTGCTTGGGCTGTGTGTGTGTGTGTGTGTGTGTGTGTGTTTGTGTGTGTGTAGGGTATTCAGATAGACCAAATCAAGAATTGACCATTTGACCAATGATCTAAGTTGATTAGATGCCCACTGCTGATGGAAGAAGAGTCCTTCACATCTTAAAGACATCAAAAAAGCCTTAATTGGAATATTCCTGTCTTGTTTCTAGAAGAGCAGGGAGGAAGGACAATGGATTAGGGCAAAGCAAACAAGTGGGAAAGTGTGGTAGAGTAAGTTAAAGTGTAAGGTGGGTAGGGTGTGACTTTGTCACAAGTGAAGATCCTTGGGAATCTGGCCATACGATAGAAATAAGAGACAGGGGCTCCTGGGTGGCTCAGTGGGTTAAAGCCTCTGCCTTTGGCTCAGGTCATGATCTCAGGGTCCTGGGATCGAGTCCCACATCGGGCTCTCTCCTCAGCAGGGAGCCTGCTTCCCTTCCTCTCTCTCTGCCTGCCTCTCTGCCTACTTGTGATCTCTGTCTGTCAAATGAATAAATAAAATCTTAAAAAAAAAAAGAAAGAAAGAAATAAGAGATACTGATCAGGGTGTTTGTAAACACCTGTATGGTTTAAATGACAAAATCTGGATTGTGCAGAAGTTGGACTGTGGGGCACTCATGAAAAGGGTTTGACCAACTCTATGAGGAGATGAAAAAGCTGGCAGGGACCATCAGAATAGTCCTCCATTACAGAAAGGACTTCCTTTATATCTCTGCATCAGCAAGCCATTGAATGCTGGGCTTTCCCTAGAATGTGATGTTGGGTGAAGCAATTCTCTTTAGCCGAGGAACCTCCTGTAGAAGTCTGACATATGAGAGTTGTCAGACAAAAATACTTTCCGAGCAGCTGAAAAAATAAATTCTTCTATCCTGACAGTGAAATTAAGGCTGCGCAGCACAGTATCCACAACAATGAAGATCCTGAAGTGTTCATATATTCTCTTGTTTCATGTGCATTCTAGGAGCATGTCTTTCAATACTCTAATGTAAATATTTTCTGGGAGAACATTGTAAGAAGTTTATTGAAATGAGCTTCAGGCTCTACTAACACAGGTGAATGTGATGCCTCAACAGATGAACAAAATTTCTATCCTTCATTATATATCCTAGATTAGCCTCAATGTCTGCCAGCACCATTGTTGGTCCAGGAAGCATACATGCTAGAGTGACCCAGAGTACTATCCCTTAAAGGGTCGAAGACCTTGGATCTTCTGGTAATTAAAACATGGCTCCTGAACTTGTCCACTTGCCATCAAACTGAGTAGGGGAATACCAAGGGGCAACTAAGTGAATCACTTAAGATTGAGTCCTATCCTCACTGTCTAACATCAGGCTTACCTTATAATGATGATTAGTGTCAATTATCCCTACTGGGAGGCATATTTTCTTCTTATCTGCTGATTCACTGGTGCAAGTTTCACGGTTACATGAAAGTAACCATGTTCAGTGGTAGCTACATAGACATATACTTTGTATTCCTTTTCATCCACATTTCTGGTAGGAATGAAAAAGAACATATTTACAGATTAATAGCCACATATCATGTATCCCGGGCCATATTAATCCACTATAACTAAGATACTACAACTGGCTGAGCAGTTGATATTAGAACTACTACTTGGTTCACTTTGTGGTAGTTTATAGTAGTTCTCCAGCATCTGCCAAGTTTTTAAAGGCCAAACTGATGAGAGAAATGAAAATATGATGGATTTCACTATCTCTGCATCTTTTAGGTTTTTAGTGTGGTATTGGTCTTACATTTTCATATACTAGCCAAGTTGGGAGAGGAAGAGAGAACAGTTTCAGAAGTTTCCACATGGCATTTCTTACTGCAAATTTTCTTACTTACCCCCCGCCCCCACCTCCTGCCCCAGGCCAAGGAACCTACATGGGAATTGTGCCATTCCACTTATGGCTTTGGAGAACAGATACCTAACCAGGTGTTAAGTATAGACCCAGTGGATTCACTTTAAGCTGTACTTCACTTGAATGAGTGAGGCTTCCTTCTGAGCCCATGGATCTGAGTGAGATGTGGAGAATACTTTCAGGTCTGCCCCGTGCCCTGCCCTAATTGCTCCTGACTGGGTGCAGCTGAACATATATGCACAGCTTCCCTGACCCCTGGATTTGAGTGTGGTCCTGAGAGGACTTCCTCAAGGGTCTAGGAAAAGGGTCTCTTTTCCTAGCGACTCTATTAAAGTTATGGCTGCTCTACCATTTTGCTTGTATCATGGAACTGCCAGCCTTCTCTTAATTACTCTCCACCACAATCTACCATTGTTTTTTAAATACTATTCTCAGGCAAGTAGTCTTCATGCTCTGTTTCAAATAAATCAGTTCCATTACCCAGAACCATAGAGCTCTTCATGTATATTGCCTACCTTTTCCTCTGGGAAGAATCCCTTCACCACTGTATCAGAGTTGGGGAGTGGAGACTTTTTTTCCCAGAGGGTTACTCTAATCTATGAGTGAACACTGAGTGGACTTGCAGACCCATATTTAATTGACTTACTCTTCCTGACATGGAATGTCCACCTTACAAGCAAGTTTGTATTAAGGTGATCATATTCCCTATTCTTGGCCTAAGACACCTGGAGAGGAGCTTCCAACCTATGATTGGGTGGTGAATAGGGCCATGTCAGTATGGAATAAAGTTTCTGCAATGTGAAGCAAGAGAAAGGGGATGGAACTACCACTGGCATCACCCCCTTCAGGAGTAAAATGATAGTCCGAATTAGGAGTTGAGGGTAGAGGGGGATCTCACGCATTTAGTTACTCTGCCTGCAGAAGAGTACCTCTTGTAGAGCTTCCATAAAATGGAGCTGGGGAGTAGGAGATAGAGCAAACCACGGACTAAGGTGTCACAGGCTCTCACTGTTGTTAATGACATTTCATAGATTTTCTTGAATGAATATTTCTTCATTTGTTCTATGCCTTTAGGACAATTTCAAAGGATGTTAAATGATTAAAAAAAATACATATACCAGCCATGTTCATTTCCTAGAGAACATTTCCCTTTAGCTCCTTTCTCTACAATTCCAGAAATTCTGTCCCCAACTTCTTTCAGGAATGTCCTTTTAATTTCCCATTTTCCTGGTCTTTGGGGATGCAGAGATTTTTATGTACCACCATAACTCTCAGTACATTAGGATCCCTGAGAGTCACTCTAACCTTGCTGTCTATTACTGTAATGTACCTATCTGGCATCTAAGTGTTAAGTGCTACTATCTGGCCCCTGACTCCAGGGTCAAATCATTCTCATATTACTGTTAGTTAGCCAGTTCTGAAATGCATAGTTTAATGCCACCTGGTTCATAAAAGAAATTCACTATTATTCTTCTTAGTTATATTGGCGTAGATTTCTTAATGATTTGTCAAGTAGTTTCTTCTAGACTCTCCCAAACATGTAGTCAGAAGATGGTTTTCACTCTTGGGCATTATATGTACAATACCATAACTACATCATTAAGCTTTGTTCCCATTTTCACTATCTACTAAAGCAAGTCTGACTTTTCTTAGTGAGTTTGATCATTTTAGTAGTCATTATGAGTGTGTTAACATCATTTCCTTGAGTTCTTGCCTGTGCATTTAATTCTGTGTACCAGGAGCCTGCATCTAAAACAAGTCTTCCTTATCCAATTTTGTGATCTGCCTCCTTTAATCAGGCACCCCCAGCATCCAGTCCCATATATACTCCCTTCTCCTACTGATCCTACAGCAACTTCCTTCTTTAGCTGATCTAACTTGTTAGTTATATTATTTAACTCAAGTTATAGATAAGTGGACAGGAGTTCAATGTGGGTAATAACCGGAGAAAACATACATTATCTTGAAGGACAGAGGTTGTTAATCATTTTCAAACAAGGTAAAAGTGCTAGCCCTTGATAGAAGTGGATAATTTCTGCAACCCAAGGGTATCAGCCTATATATGCCTATCCCATATCCTAAGGTCCAGTTTGTTTCTCAGTTGGGACCTGACTATGGCAGAGCAGATATGTCTTGGCTGAGAATTAACCTCTGGAGCTCAGCTTTCTTTACCTTTTAAATTCATGAGATTAGAGTCTCTCAACAAGCTATCAAGGGGGCTCTCTTGCTTTCATACTAAGCTTTTATTTAACTATTAATCATACTTATTTTCTAAAGCATCACTTTCAGGACTCCTGGGTGGCTCAGTTGGTTAAGCATCTATCTTCAGCTCAGGTCAGGATCTCAGGATCTTGGGATCAAGCCCTGCCTTGGGCTCCCTGCTCAGAGGGAAGTCTGCTTCTCCCTCTCACTGTCCCTCTGTGCTCTCTCTCAAATAAATAAAATCTTTTAAAAAATAAACCATCACATTCCACTTACTACCACCACTTACTTCAACTGTCTTCATAATTTCTGTTTCTTCCATATTAAAACAACATCTGGTGCATTTCTATCCTCTGGTAAACCATTCTAATATGGCACTGTAAAAGTGTTAACAATTGTAATGCTACCTTACTCAGGGGCTATATGCACTGTATGTGCTGCCAGCAATAGGATTCCTCATTATGGATGATCTGACTCCACAATCCCATTGGAGCACCTGTTTCTAAGACAACTCTAGTACTAAATGTCACAGGTTCATTTCCATGGGCAGCTGACTTTGAAGTGTAGATTAACACAGAGAAATCTTATTAGCAAGTGCTCTTGGGATCCAAGTTTGCTATAGGAAAGCTAAGAGGCCTGATAAGATACAGGGAGAACTTGGGAGGGGAGCTGTGAAGGTGGGATGGCCCTTCAGAGCTGTTCCCCTTTGAGAGGGGTAGCAGGGTGCTATACTTCAGCATCCAGGCATAAGGGATGCCGTGTGCCTACCCTCCCTTCAGTTGGGGCCCTTTCTGGGAAGATAGAAAAACTGAAAACAGATGTGAGTGAAATAGCTACTTTAATCCTGAAGGGTAACTTGGATCACAGCATTTATGACAGCTTTGTAGATTTTTGTCATTTACTCTGAATGAAATGCATAGTTTTCACAGAAGATTGTGAGGAAAAAAGGGGAGAGACTGAGAACAGAAGCTTGGGAACAGTTGAGTTTCAAGTGTTGGGAAAGTAGGGAATTCTATAAAATTGCCTAAGAACTAATGGAAAGGAGTGATATAATCAAATTAAAGAGAAAGAGAGAGAATTTCAATGAGGAAGCAACTAACGATGTCAAATACAGCCCAGAGGCAAGACCGAATTTATTAATCAAGAGATAAGTAGTGGTTTAGATGAGTTAAATTTTGAGAGAGGTTATAGGGATGGGTATAGGGGTATAGGGGTATAGGGGTATACGGATGTATTGAAGAGTAATAAAAGATAAAAAGGGGTCCATTGATAGTTATTTTTCTTAAGAAATTTGAGAATAAAATGAAGAAGGAAAATAGCTAGAGTAGGTTATGAAATACTAATTTGTTGTTTGTTTTGTTGTTTTGGAAGAGGCATGAGTATATTTGTATGCTGAAAAGAGCAAACAGCGGTATGCCAGGAAGTTAAAAATGAAGAGATTATAATAGTAGATGAATGACCTGAAGAGGATGGTATCTAAATTTGCCTTTTACCAAAATGTACAGTGATTGAAGAAATGGAAAGGACATGGGAAGAAAGCAAAGAGAAGAGAAAAGAAAAATAAAACAGAAGGGCAAAACAGAAGGATATTGTGGCTGGTGTTCTCAATGAACATAATACAAATACAAAGGAGGGAAAAAAGATATGTATTTGTGGTCAGAATGCAAGGTATAACAATTCAAGAGTTTAGACTTGGGATATTTCTGAGTGAGATAATATTATAGATGTGAGTTGGAAATAATTTTGCAATAGCTGAATGAAAAGAGATGTCACTTTGTTGAGGATGAGAAATTCTTGTGGCTAGATTTCTAAATTGGGCTATCCAGACCGTGTCAGTCTGTCAGCAAGAATGGATCCCATCTTGGAGCCATCTTTCAAAAATTGGGAGAAACCAGAGTGTTAGTAGATAATACCATTGCAGAAAGGTAAAATGATGGCTTGGATTTAGATGTTTTCCTGAGCTTTAAAGCAGAGAAATTTGTAGAACAATAGCGCCTGAATTGCCACCTGAGAGTGGCAATTCAGAGGTAAAGAATATCAACTCTCCTCCTGTCTGTCTAGCCTTAGGAGAGAAAGACTCTTCCCTCTGAGGACAGTACCAGAAATAAATCTTTACTCAAGTTGGAACTGGCTTCTGTGAAACAAAGAAAGCAGCAGAAACATCTTGTTAGGATTTGGAAAATGTGGGCAATTTATTTAAAGTGAAAAAAGAAAAAAAGGAACCTTATTGATTGAATGATTATGCAATTGATTATTAAAACCTGGATGCTCTTGCTAGTGTAAGGAGCCAATATTGCAAAGTGTATAGCAACAACAGGTATAACATGGCTCGGTCAGTATCAGGAAGTCTGACACGTGCGGATTAATTAATTAATTTATTTATTTATTTTTAAAAGATTTTATTTATTTATTTGACAGACAGAGATCACAAGTAGGCAGAGAGGCAGGCAGAGAGAGAGAAGGAAACAGGCTCCCTGTTGAGCAGAGAGCCTAATGCGGGGCTTGATCCGAGGACCCTGGGACCATGACCTGAGCCAAAGGCAGAGGCTTAATCCACTGAGCCACCCAGGTGCCCCTCACCCTGAATTTAAATAAGGAAAAAGAAAAGTTAATGTTTTAGAGAGCTGTCAATGGTAAAACGTTAAGTGCAAGAAGAGGAAGAAATATGAAGTCACATGGGGATTTGAAAGGGGAAAATGTCACTGCTGTGTGTAATATTACAGAGATAGAAAGTTATTGAAAACTACAGAGTGGAGTTTTACATGAATTTTTGAAGATTTAAGAAGCAAACCCTTCTCCCTCACAAAGCTTCCCCCTCGCAAGTATCAAAAGCCATGCATGAATTCAGCCAATTACACCAACAGAGAAGTAAAACTTTATGTTATCAGTTAGAGGGATGTTGGAGATCATATGGCCCAAACTTGCTATATTTGAAGAAGATTTATTTATTTATTTTAGGGGGTGGGATAAAGGGAGGGGGAGAAAGAGTCTTAAGCAGACTCCATGCTAAGCGTGGAGCCCAACATAGGGCTTAATCTCAAAACCCTGAGAAAATGACCTGAGTGAAACCGAGAGCCTGATGCTTAACCAACTGCACCTCCCAGGTGCCCCTAACTGTGCTATTTTTGACACAAAGGAACAAGACTCGAAAGGATTAACTTTCTCATGGAATATCTTATGTCCAACTGATCAAGGAAATAAGACCTTTTAAAACACATTATACAGGGATGCCTGGGTGACTCAGTTGGTTAAGTGTCCGTCTTCCCCTCAGGTTATGATCCCGGGGTCCTGGAATCGAGCCCCGGTTCAGGCTCCCTGCTCAGTTGGGAGCCTGCTTCTCCCTCTGCCTGCCACTGTTCCCCCTGCTTGAGCTCTCTTGCTCTGTCAAAATAAATAAAATCTTTTAAAAAATATGTTATACAAGTTTCATAAAAGTTTAATAATCAGATGTATAACTCACAGCTAAATAATATATAAATTATGTAAAGTGAGCTTTAAAATATTTTCTATCTTATTTAATATGAAGTGTATATATATGTATATATATATATGTATATATATATATGTATATATATATATATATATGTATGTATTTTTTTTTTAAAGATTTATTTACTTTAGAGAGAGTGTGTGGGGAAGAAGGGCAGAGGGAGAGAGAGTCTTAAGCAGATTCTGTGCTAAACATGAAGCCTGAGGTGAAGCTCCATCTCACCACCCTGAAATCAGGACCTGAGCAGAAGTCAAGAATCCATGGCTTAACCGACTAAACTGCCCAGGCGCCCTGGAAGCATACATATATTTTAGGAAGCAATCCCATAGTAGGTAAATTCTGAATGCATCTATGGGTTTGTATGCCAGGAATACCTTGAAAATAAATGATATTCCTATGATACAGATTTTTGTGTAATGGAGAAGGCTCGTTAATATTTTACATATGTACCCATATCCTTCTATATATCTAAATCCACATGTTATCTCTATTCCTACATTTACCTATAACTATGCCACTATCTATCTGCTTACCTGGCATTGTAATTTTGTCTGATATCTCATACTTCAGTACAAACAGCCAGGTTCATTGAAAATGTAATTTATGATATATTTTGCATTTCATAGTGTTTTACTTGACAGGGCGATCATTAAATGTTTCAAGTTTAACATTATCAGTTTTTACTTTGATGTTGTTTAAAAATTTCCCTGTTTCTGGCCTTTCATGTATCTTGAATCAGCACTCTCTTCCTAGCAAATTAACTAAAAACAATTATGATGGGGCGCCTGGGTGGCTCAGTGGGTTAAGCCTCTGCCTTCAGCTCAGGTCATGATCTCAGGGTCTCTGGGATCGAGCCCCGTATCGGGCTCTCTGCTTGGCGGGGAGCCTGCTTCCTCCCCTCTCTGGCTGCTGCTCTGCCTACTTGTAATCTCTCTCTCTCTCTCTCTCTCTATCTGTAAAAAAGAAAAAAAAAAAAAACAATTATGATGAAGTGAAGATAAATAAAATGCTTTAAAGAATAAACCTCTTTTGAAAAAAAATGGTTTTAAATGGCGGTGTTTTTTTTTAATATGCCTTAAGTTTAAATTATAAAAAAGAACACAAGCTAAATTAATTACTAATGTTAACAATTTACGTCATCTGAATTTTGACAGATCCAGTTCTACTAAGTTGATTTATATAGTACTTTAGGTATTTTAGATGCCATAAAGGGAAAAATGGGAAGGAGATACTTATGTTCAACTTCAGATCCTATAAATTGAAATTTCTCAGCAACATTTTAAAAGGTCTTATTTTATTAACTAGATTAGATAATGTGTGCATGTAAGAGAGAGGCACAGAGACAGCAAGAGCTAGAGACAGAGAGAAAGACAGAGTACACCTTGTTATTTGAGGAAAGGATCTCCGGGACATGTGTGTAAGTCAAAGCCCTTTTGTTCATTTTCTGTATGTTGCCTCTAGGGAAAAAGGATAGAGCTGAATATCTTTACAAGCTGAATTATAATTAATCAATGAATATATATTAATTTATAAACATGTAAAATAATGAATTGCCTATGCTGATTCCTTCTTTTTCTTTTTCTATTCTAATTCTAGATAGAGTCTATATGAGTTTTTCCTATGTTTTGAGAGCATATTGATAATATGAAGTGGTAAGTTGAGTTTTTTCCCACTGACTTTTATTGATAGATTCATATTACTATCTTTCTCTGGATACTCTATGTAATTTTCAGTTACTGCTTGTTCCTTCTAAGGTCTTAAAACCAATTGCTTAAACTGTTTTTAAAGACCTCCTTTTAAGTAGGAAGACTCATTTACATTTCTAAAAGAGGACTCAAATTTCTCTACCCAAATTTACAAAATGTGTCCTTTCTGGTGGTGAATACTCCGGGTGTTAACATTAGGGCCTGTCATGGCAGCAGCCCTGCTTCCCCACATTTCCCTCACATGACCCACTTTAGACCTGTACTGTAAGTCACATAAGGTTGTAATCTAGGCACAGATAACTGGGTTGAAGAAAATAAATACAGTTAGGGGCTCCTGTACCAATGGTATTATTAAATCAATCGAGTCCCGCTAAAAAACTTTACACACCTGCATTATACCAGGCCCTATACTAAATTCTCAGAACACAGAGAAATATATGCTCTAATCAGTCTTACAAAGAGCTTGTATTTTAATATAAGAGACAGAAGTAAATAAAAGCCTGTAACATAGTTGCGAATATTTAACAGAAGCCGGAAGTTGTAGAAGCATGGCTAAGCATATTCATAGAAGCACATCTGTATTATTCACAATCATACATACAGTTCCTTGCATACATGTGCATATTATTCACAATCATACAGACACTTTCTGCGTAGAATACATTTATCGACATAGTATTTGTTGAGTAAAAGGCTAAACAAATGAGCACATGAGTGAAGCAGGTTATACCCTAAGTGTAACAGAAGCAACACCGAAGCAGTAATTGACGGTGCTTAAATACATCAGGGGAGATTTCTCTGTAGAAGGCATGATTGAGTTCAGTCTTTCAAGCTGGCCAGCCTGATTTCTGCAGGGCAGGGAATTCCAAGCAGAATGAAGATCCCGACCAACCAACGCTCAGAGGGCAGGGCTCTTTCAAGAACTCTACCCTCTTGTGGCTATAGGACAGTGAGAGGACAAAGGAGAGCTGAACCTGAAGGTTTGCCAGAGAGCTGCCAACCACAGATTCACATGCATTTAAAAGGTATTCACACTCCAATCTGTGTAATAGATATCAGCAGGTAAAAATGGCACATTTTCTCCAGTTATCCTACCCCCTCAGAACCCTTCTCAGCGCATCACTGCAAAGGACCACTAATGCAATTTTTGAGTAGCCACATGAGAAGATAGATAGGTGATGGACAATGCTATTGTGTAAAATAATTAAAGAATATTAATGAAGTGTATAAAATGGTGAAATTCACATTTGGGAAAGGTTTCCTGGTGGCAGCAGGGAGGATGAAACTGGAGGCGGGGAGATGATACACAGCATTTCTCTTTGTGTATTAAAACTTAGATCTGTCAGCCCAATGTTTATCTGCTTAGTCAGAAAATGTCCGAAGTGCAGAAAAGATTATATTTTTTTCAAGAGTCAATTTAAGTAGCAGAGAGAATATAATTAGGTGCACTTGGTACTCACAAGTGCTGAATTGCCAAAGCGTATATTTTAAATATCTTCAAATTAGATTTCTGGGTATTCTTTCCAAGATAACATTTGCATTCTCAAACTGCAAGAGTGGAGAAGAGAATCTGTTCAGCATGTCCCCAGTTTACCTTTATCTGTTACTCTAATCCCTAACAGCCCCGGCACTCATTGTAAATGCAGCCATACTAGGGGGAGAGACAGATGACTGTGTATGGCAGAAATCACAGAAATCATCTTCAGAGAATCCGAATCTACCTGAGGAAGTCAGCCCTGAAATCTTAGAAATCTTAGTGCAATAAATTCATACTTCTTCCTTTGCCATTAAGTTCTTATTTTTCCTTCTTAGCTGGAATTTCACCTGAACAAAATCTTTAATATCTGAATACCTGTGTTTTGTTTCATGGCCATGAAGAAAAGTAACACATTTACAGGCAATGGGAGGAGAAGCTGGCAGTGTGTGCTATGGCTAAGGGTCAGGTAAGGGGCTGTATGCCCTTTACAGTTTGTCATCCAATGTGTACCATACATTTTATTTATTTATTTATGTTTTTTACGGGAGATCATGGCATAACCTACTAATTAAGAACAACTTGTTAGCTCTAACACTATTCAGATCAAGTTTGCATATAAAGGGAAATATTTTCAGTCAAAGTGTACTGTGTTCAGAACACAGGTTTTTACGGATGTATCTACTCATATGTGTACACAATACAAGGCTATAACCATAAATTAGCTAATGAGTGCTATTGATTGATTGCTCCATTCAGTTCACACAGGTTTTCCTAACAATGCAATAGAGTTAAACAAAACAAAGAGTGCTATGACTGAAAGGCAAGAGAATAGGATTTGGGGGTCAATTCTAATGGTGTATTTTTCAAGTTATAATATCTGAGGGAAAGCTCCAGTTGCCTCTGTTTTAAAACCATAGTCAAATAAGGTGATGCTGGTGATAGTATTTCCTAACAGCTAGCGGTAACTACAAATATTAGCAGTACAGTTGCCACTGCTGCAGCTGGGTCCAATTAAAAATCCACTAATTGAAAGTTTCCTGTTTATAATTCTATAACACATTTAGATAATTCTCCATGACTGAGTTACTCTGTCAATTACTGAAATTAAAAACAGAACCTTTGGTGTTACTGGCATAAATATTTGTCATTTCAACTTTACTTCTTTTTTTTTAAGATTTTAATTACTTATTAATTATTTATTTATTTGAGAGATAGAGCATGCACCCAAGAGGTCTCTCCCAAGGGGGAGGACAGAGGGATAAGGAGACTCTCTGCTGAGTTCGGATCCCACCGCAGGGCTCCATCTTTGGACCCCGAGATCATGACCTGAGCTGAAGACAGACACCCAACAAACAGAGCCACCCAGATGCCCTGCCATTTCAACTATTCATGAATAATTACAAAGATCCATGGTAGGCAGAATGTAAATGGTATGTACAAAATTATATTTTGGAGGAACTCACATTCAAATTGTGGGTATTTAGGTTCATCCTATCCATAACCATAGTGACTGAGTCACATTAAAAAAAAAAGAAAGAAAAGAAAAATCTCCAAGTTTTAGTCTGGGTTCTCCTGAAGACAGAGCCTGACACACAAGCATGCACACCTGTAGTGTATTTGTGAACTGAGACTACGCACCGAGTGTAAGGGATGGAGAAGAAGATGGTTGTGAAATGAATTATGGGAAGTACAAGTGAAAGAAAGAGAAGTCAGTAGAAAGGTGTGTTATAAAGTTAGCTACTGACACCGTCTCCTGTTAACTTGACCCTGTGAGATCTTTGAGAACCCATGAACTGTGTTTTAGATTTTCTACTCAAAAAAAAGGAGATTAATTAATTAATTAATTAGTTTAACTGCTGACTTCAGGTCCTCATTGGTCCAGTTACGAACATGAACTCTGCGACAAATACAGGTTGTACACGTGTGAGAGAAGTGTGTTTATCAGCAGAGAGCTGATTTCTTTAGGTGTTCGCATGTTGCAGCATCAGAGAAGGCCAGAGCAAGAAGCAAGTAGTATGGGTCAGGGGAGAAGGCTCTGTGAGATTGCACCTGCACAGAGCGGACAGAAGTCCTTTGTGTGACTGGGTGTCACATCAGGCGGTGAGGTAGCAGAGAAGGAGGATTTTGAAGTGGCATACAAGAAGTATCCAGTATATTTAACAACTCTAAAAAAATAGCAATTCCTTATTCCTGAGAGATCTGATGAGAATCTGAAGATCCGCTATGTATAGGAGTAGATATAGGAGTATATATGGCTTGATTGTGGGATGACTATAAACATGAAGATTTAAGAAATAAAATAAAATTTAGAAACAAAAGTGTCTTATAGGAGTGATTCTCTTTTGTAAATTGGTAATATTGGATTTCTTGTGTGGTAAATGAAGCTGATCTGTGAAACTTCATCCGATTATATTTTTACATGGTCATATTGTGATTTAAAAATCATGAGGCAGTCAATTATGTATGATAATAAAAGAAAATGTGAGTGATGTTAAGCTCAAGAAGAAACAAATTAGCACATCTGCAATGCAATCATTCTTTTGATATGTATTTACTAGCCATCTAACTTCTAGACAATATTTTTAAAGTTAGTCCTTGGTTTAATTAATTTAATCATCTTAAGAAGTATTCATTGAATGAATAGCATTATGTTTTTAGCCCTCCAGGAGCCCGCCAGGGAAAATGTTAAGGATTAAGACTGAGGAAATACAGGGCCACCTGGCAGGGTCAGTCAGTAAAGCATGTGACTCTTGATCTTGGGTTATGAGTCTGAGCTCCGTGTGGGTATAGAGATTACTTAAAAATAGGGCTATTAATTAATTTTAAAAGATTGAGGAAATACATTTTGGACTTGATTTCTTTTTTCATGGGCCATTTTGTCACTTCGGGAAATTAATTTGACTTTTGGAGGATTTAAGTTTCTCATCTTTAAATAGAAGATTCAATTGAATGGACTGTATTATTCCTTTAATTTATGTAATTCATAATTCTTGCACAGGCACTCCAGCATGCCCTTCTATGCTTATTCCAACATGAAACAAATCTAACGTTCTATAAGGCTTTTTCTTATATCCCATATTGCACACGCTGTAGAACCATTTGTCCAGGCATAGACAACAGAATCTTTATAGGCATATAAATGCCTATGTTGATCAATACTAGCATACTCTTGTTACAAGCATACTCTTGTTACTAGCATACTCTTGTCTTTTCTAGCTGCCATTTTACTGCCCCCAAAATTCTGTTGGCGTCTGAATCATAAATGTGTTCAAAGACTTCCAGTTTTTCTTAAAAGCAAATGTAAATGACACTTTCTTGAGCTTATCATTATAAATGTTGACCATATAATAATGCTTTATAGGTTTTCTTTTTGTATTCAGCCAAAGGCAATTAAAACTGCTGGTTTATATCATTTATTTGAGTCAGGGAAATTTTTTTATCATTTAAAAAATGTTCCATTTAACTCGTCAAAGTAAAACATTATGCAGCTCCTTATTGCTTGCTGTCATTTTGAGAGACATAGTTTTACAAAATATTGAATTAAGTTCAGAAATAGCATTAGCAATGCAGCTTTTCTGTGCCTGGATGACAGCTAGGAGTGAATTTACTTGTACTTAAAGATCGCTCTATGTGCTGTCAGGTTTATTGGTTAATTTTAACTGTTACTATTGCTTGAAACTGAACTATTATAATGTCATTCCATTAGAAATTCAATCCTTGCAAAATTGCAGGCTTTTACATTTTTTCCTTTTTTTTTTCCTTACTTAAAGCTGAAATCTTTAAAAGACTAGGCAAGTATGACACTGACAGAAAAGAAACAAGCTAGAGTATGCCAGAGGGATGATTAAACACACCATAGTTTCCCAGTGCTACAACACTGTGATCACACAGAATTCTATGCATAACTTCCAAGACTCAACAAAACTATTGAGTGCTTTGGCACCTATATCATCACTGTTGTCTTTCCTTTTGGCAGCTGTTATCATTATTAGCCTTGTTGTGATGACAATGATTCTCTGGATGTTCCTTTTGGCTCAGCTGTTCCTGGCTTTTCCTTCCTCAAGACCAGTGAGAGCCAAGCCAGAGTAGTGACCTGGGAGCAAGCCAGGGTGGAATTTTTGTCTGCTTCTTTTATGGAATAAATATTTAATAAAGACTATATTTTAAAGTCATAGAAATGAAACCAATTTAATTTTTTTTAATATTTGCTATTCATTCTCCTTGCTATTGCTTAATATTATAAATGAAAATACATGGTACTTAACATAAAAAAATAAACAAAATAACCTAGGTCAAATCTCAATTTTCCAGTTGATTTTGATTCTTTATTCTCATACTCCATTTTCTAAAAGTGGGAGTAGACATACGTCATTTTTCAAGATCACTGAACTCAATGACATCAAACTCAATGAGGTATTATAATGTGAACATATGTGTAAACCACACACTTACATTAATGTGTAAGACTCTTTTTCAAATTGACCAAGTCTTAGCCTTATATATATGAAATAAATTGTTTACAGAAGACAGTAGTTTTTTCAAGTCATAGACTGATTGTTTACATAGAGTCTACTCTAACTCAAAGACAATGAGTTAAGAAAGTTTCTGTGTTAACCTTTTGAAACCTTAATAGAAAACACACATAGGCAAAATTATCTGAGACGAGAACAATGAAGTCTTCAGTGTCAACTTAGATTGTTATTATATAAATTGAATTACACTTTACATGCACGAAGTTAAGTACATGCTATTATTTTATGTAAAGTAAATAATTTTAAAGCTAAATCCCTCATGTTTTGGATTCTTTTGTTCTTCCTCAATCATTTAACAGTGGGCAGTATTAAGTTTCCTTGAGAAAGCTTATTCATCAGAATCCCAATGGGGTGTACACTTAATTTTATTAATCTTTTATGCAAAATTTTAGAAATGTCCTATACTTCATAAATGTTTATTGGAGGAACTGGTGAACACTGTAAGTCTATATAAATGCCATTGTGGTTCTTCATAATGGGGTTAGCATATCTCTGCTGGAGTTCAACAGCTTTTCGAGAGGAATGATGGAATACAATACATTAACAAAATTGCTATAATTAACTGTAAAATTTTTGTTTCATTGCTTATTTACTTGTTTTTAAGGATATACTTTCATACAAACATTTAAAACCTTGATTTATGATTCAATTGATTTTAACACTTTTTATTCCTTATCATGAGAAAGGATTGAGTTTATAAACTTAATGAATTTAGATTTTTCCTTGGGATTATCAGCCTAATTATAAAATACTATGCTATAAAATATATGTGTGTGTGTGTGTGTATGCGTAGGTTTTGTGCATATGATTCATCCTGTCACACTTAAAACATGGGAGTGAATAATAGGCATACCATCCATATATATTATTGTATTCATATTATAGATATGGATGGTATGCCTGTTATTCATGTATGTGAATATATATTTTCTCTTTCTCTCTGTATGTGTAAACTGGACAATTGGGCAGATTATAGGTTAAGAAGGGGGTTTTAGAAAATATGGGGGATAACAGCTCTTTGTCAAAACTTTAAAATACAAGGAAAATAACTATCATAAGCTTGTAGGTTCTTTAGAATGTAGATACTTAGCACATCAGGATCCAGAAATAGAAGTCAATGGACTCTAGCCAAAGAAATATCCTAACAGCCTAGGTTCCTAGGTCTGATAAAATTGGATTATCTTAATATATTCCTAAGAGAAGTGGTTACTATTAGGTGAAATCCCCAAGTTCTACTCTGCTTGCCAATAGACAAATATTGGACAGTTCTATCTAAAATTACTTGTGTGGGGCACCTGGGTGGCTCAGTTGGTTAAGCATCTGCCTTTGGCCCAGGTTATGATCCCAGAGTCCTGGGATTGAGCCCCATGTCTTCGGCCCCTGCTCAGCGGGGCATCTGTTTCTCCCTCTGTCCCTCCCACTGCTCCTCCCTTTCTCTCTCACTCAAATAAGTAAATATATGATATCTTTAAAAAAATTACTAGTGTGTTGTGATTTCAGAGTGTATCCCCCTCTTTTTTTTTTAATCTCTTGGCTGTCCTACACCTTTCATCCATGATATTCTTGTCTGATTTATCACTTTGAGGAAATTGTACCCCAGATAGAGATTAAGCTTTGCAGGCCAAGAATGAAGAGTAAAAGGCCAAGAAAAGATTCTAATGTATAGTGATTATGACTTTGGGCTCATATTCTTTCCACATAAGTGTTAAGATTTTATAGCTAGAATACTAATATAGAAATTTTATTTGCTAGGAAGGATTTGATAGCCATATTAAGATAATATTTATCAAATTTTGTTCTGTTCAATCCACCAGTTATGCCAAACTTTCATTCAGTTAATGCAGAGAGAGATAAAGAAAATTAAAAAAAAACATAACTCTGAGTCAAAATATAGTCAGAGAGATAATATGCATGCATAAGCTAGCCTCATGCAGATGTTAAGTGCTAAAATAGATATTTGAAATGTGTCATTGGGGGTTAGGAACATATCTATTATTATAGTCCCTTAATAGCCTCTTAAAATTTTACAATAGTAAGAAATTTTCAAAATTTTCCCTAGAGTATCCCCAGGATCCTTAGAGATTAAAGTCTTAATTATGCTTGGGCTGGAGGCAGGGGCAAATGAACGGGCCTCCAAGCCCTTGATATATAAGTAGATGAGAGGTGATAGATGATAGACAGATGATAGGTAGAGATACCTACATCTAGATAAATTAGATAAATATATCTAGATAGATTAGATCGACAGATGATAGATAAACAACTCTATTTTCAGTCTTTGCTTAATGAAACTGTTCCTCAGCTAAACATGCCTGAAAACACCTGGTTTAGTTTTAAGCCTCAAGGATATGTAGAGGTCAAGCAATGCATCTTTCTGAGACCTCCCTCTCCATTGTTCAGACCACTTTACTTTCTGATTGATGTATTTGCATGCATTAAGTTCACTGCAGTGAACAAAACTGCCTACTGTGTAGGCAGACATGATCGCGATGTGTTAAAAATTATAGCTTTTTACACACTTTCTTCAAGAAAAGTGAGCATTAGAGTGTTAGAGTCTGAATGTTTCTCTTTAATGCACGATGACCTTGTCAAGATGGTGACAAAAAGGTGGCAAGTAAGTATATTGTGCATGGGTCACTGAGCTTCGGGCTGTCAAACCCATGATCCACTACTGTGCCTACCTTCATTTCTCAGCAGGAGACTATCTGAAGTTTTAGTACAAGAAAATGTACAAAAAGGTGGAAAAAATAAAGGTAATTGACAAAGAAGAATCTCTATGAGTCATCGTACTGCCGAGTTACTTCATACTGAGTGGCATTATAAACATCTAAATGTAGACATTAGCTATAGCCGATGCTAAATCACAGCAAGAGATTTGAGCTTCCTTGTCAATCATCAGATATATATCAGGTTTATTTCTGTTTTTGTTTTCTATGAAGCTTTTTTCTTAGCATCGAACTACTCAGAATCATTCCTACATGTATTACAAGTTGAAGAGTCAGAAGCACATGCTTTTGAGTTACCATTCTTTGCTAGTGTTACTTAATTAATTCTATATTTGATAAAATAAATGAGCTCCTTGTGTAGTGTAAACTTTAAATTCCACTATTAACTGGCATCATGGTTAATAATACTCGCCCTCGTTATCTTGCACTGTTACCAGAACACATGAGACCTGTGTGTGGGAAAGCGCTGAGGTTGTGGCTGTCACATGCTCCCCAGATGCTTCTTCTTACTAAACACTTTGTCTGCTGCTGGGATGGTTGCCACCAGATGGCCCTCAGCTGTCAGCACTGGAATTGATTTGGTTGCAGAGCTTCCTCAGGTTCATGGTCCCATCCCATTTTTGGGGTGGTATGCATCCAATTACGAGTAGCTACAGGTATATAGAAGCCTGGCCTCTCTCCCTGACTCAAGACAGCAACTAAGGGCTCTATAGAGCTGCCTTAGGCTTTTGCTGAGACTGCATTACAGTCCAGCTTCTCAGGGCCCAATCTTGCCTCCTTCCTTTGCATTCAGGAGTGCATTCACTGTATGTTTAAGATAATTAAAATCACAAGTTTTATGCTCTGTATCTTTTACCACAATTGAAAGAAAACAACCTACTGATCAATGAAAGATAATGTGTTTTAATTTCAAATGTGTGTGAGATACACTGGTTCCACTTTATAAAAGAGAGTAAAGAAGCTTAGCAGGTGCAAGTTTTGTTACAGTGGATACTTTAAAGTGACACATTAAAAATCTTCCAAAACAAAACTATTAACTGATTTGGATTTGTGGATTTGTGCAATTCTTCCTAACAACCTCTAATGCTTTCTTTGACTTGGCTATCCATTCATATATATGTAGATTGCACTGATACTCAATTTTCTATATGTAAAGTAAAGGAATACCAGGACAAGTAGGGGTAAAAAGAGCAAACCCCAGAATACTGAAACAATGTAAATTAGAAAAAACATATTTTCTTCTACATTGCCTTCTGTGTCCCCAAAGTACCCTCCAGCAAAGCCTCTTCTGAGCCTTTAAAGCTTCCATTCATTCTCCACTTCTCTCTACCCTACTAATTTATTAAGAAAGCCATTTTATCTAGATGTAGAGTGGAAATAGCTGATAAAATGTTAAAATGTAAGCACACACACATACACACACATAGTTAACTTTCTATATTTATACTTCCAATTTGAATTTGAAACTACTTGACTTGACTAAAACATGAATTGACTACTAAAAGTAATGATTATTGCATGCTGCCATTTGGAAGGTCAACCAAATAAGTATAAAATCTCAGAACTCTAAGAAAAATATCTCATTAAACCTCATCTATTATTTCATTATGTCCTAATGTCACTCTTCCACATTTCCTAATAGTCTGCCAGGTTTGGACTAGATATGCTCTCATTAACACCACTGGTACTTATTCCAATGAACTGTCAGACATGGTTTCCCTATCTTTGAAATATTTTCATGGTTATGAACCCAGAGGATGGTTTTAACTTGTGGGAGGAAGTATTTGGAATAATTAATGAAAGATAGATAATGATATTTTATAGTATACAACTACCAAAAAAAATTGTCATGCACTGGAATTTCAGTATAAAATCATCAAAATTAATTAAGTTAGATCTATCACACAATTTAACTAATTACAGTAATGTAGCTAATCAAGAATTGATTACCTTTAGGGAATACTGAAAAAAAAAGACTATAAATTCAGTCCTTAAAAAGATCTCTTCGTATTTGAATTTGCATGTATTGTGTTGAAATTTGTTTAAAATTATATCCAAGATTGTGAAATTAAACAAATTATCATTTTTAAGGGATATTGGATGAATTCAAACCATACAGAACACTAGTAAGCAGGCATCTTAATGTCCTAGGTCATTGTTCAAGCTTACTCTGCATTCCACCAATTTTCAAAACTGGAATTACTTCATAATCCAAGAGGAACAGGGGAAAACTACATTGAAATGGCTTCCTTTTTCTATCATTCCCATGTTTTTCCCCAATAGATAATTAGGCAATTTTGACAAATTGATCTAAACTATCTGGAAACAGTTACACCGTATTTAAGGATGATCAGGAAGTGGGTGCCTGGGTGGCTAAGCTCAAGTCCAATGTGGGTGGGGGGGTTCCCTACTCAGTGGGGAGCCTGCTTCTCCCCTCCACCCACTCAAGTTGTCTTTTGCTCACTCTGCTCTCTCTCTCTCTCAAAAAAAAAAAAAAAAAGAAAAGAAAAGAAAGAAGAAAAAAAAAGGAAGGTTAGTTGATCTTTTTTCTCCACTATCTGAAACAAAATAAAGCTATATAATGTTGTCACAATAATAGGCTTCACCTAAGAGGAAACAGTGACAAAATGCACAAAAAGAGCAACACAACTCTAACCAGGATCTTGTGTTCCACATATTTAGATGGATAAGACAGCAATGAAATCCTTCTCTTTGGCCCACTCATGATAAGAAACTGAAAAGAAACAAAAGATACTGAAAACAGGTGGATGATTGGGATAATCATCATTCTGGCTGAGGGAGAGCAGATAGAGGACAACAGAGATATTAAGACACATCAAAAGGGGACAGGGTCTTGGTGAAAAAAGGAAGGCCAAGAGGGGCAGTGTTGAAGACTGAACGGAGGAAAGAAGAGAAGAACAAGGGAAAGGGGATAAAGAGGATGGAGGAGGGAGAGAAGAATGGAAGTAAAAGGGCAAGAGAGTGAGATAGGAAGGTGGAGACAGAAATATTAAAGTACAGTAAGTGAGATCAGAGGTTAAAAAGGCAAAAAAAAAAAAAAAAGGAGAGAGAGAGAGAAAGAGAGTTAGAGAGGAAGATAAAGCTGCTATAAAGGATTGTGACCTGACCTCAGTAGAATCCTGTTATTCCAGGCCCCTAGTTCACCCTGGTACCAGCCACTTTTGGCAGATGCAGGTGGCACCCATACCTCCAGGCCGCTTCTTCAACTCCAGGTTCCCAAGGGGTCCTGTGAACCCAAGATCCTGGACTATCTGGACACCAGTCAGCTCAGCAGCCCCAGGTGGCTCAGCGGTTTCCTCTGCACCTTGGTTCTTCAGTCTCTGAAAAACCAGAGATTCGATCCACTTTGGCCAATGTGTATCCACAGCTCGAGGTGGCCATTGTGACCTCAGGTTCCTAATGAACACCACAAACCTAGTCTCCCATGGACTCAAGCTTTTGACTCACCTCAGCTCCAGCTGGCTCACATGGCACTGGGTAGTTTCTGTGGTACTGGATTTCATCAGGTTTCGACAAACTCGACCTCCCAGCACATCCCAATACCTTCTAGCTCCTGCAGTGCTGGGTAAGCTCTGGGACTTTAGGTATTCAGTCAGTGCCTGGAAAGCCAGGTTACATGGGGCATCTGTGAACCCAGGATTACAACTGGACCTAGTGCCAGGCTAACTACCATGCAACCATATTTTTGACCACCTCGGCATCAGGCTACCCAAGACTCACACAGCCAGCCCACTCCCGGACAAAATTTGGTAACCCATTACAATATCTGGACAAGCTAAATGGGGAAGTGTTTCGACTACTGAAGCCAAGCTATGAAAACTAGAAAGGGTGCCTTGTTGTCAAATGTGCAAATTCCAACATAAGGTCACAAGGATAATGAATAATCAAGGTAACATGACTCCACCAAAGGAAATTAATAAAATGTCAGTGACCGATCATAAAGAAATGAAGATCTATAAGCTACAAAGAATTCAGAATAATCCCTTAATGAAATTCAATGAACCACAAGAAGACACAGATATGCAACTAAATAAAATTAGGAAATCAATAAACGAACAAAATGAGAAGTTAACAAAGACAGGGAAACCATAAAAAATAAAATAAAAAAACACACAGAAATCCTAGAGTGGAGGAATACAGTGACTGAATTGAAGAATTCAATAGAAAAATCCAATAGCAAATTCGGCTAAGCAGATGAAAGAATTAGTGAATAGAAAGACAGGTTATTTGAAATCATACAGTCAGAGAACCAAAAAGAAAAAGAATACAAAAGAGTGAAGGAGCCTACATGAATTACAGGATACCATTAAAAGGAACAATTTATACATTCTTGGAATCCTAGAGAAGAAGAGAGGAAGAAAAGGGGCAGAAAGATTATTTAAAGAAATAATGGCTGACCTACTGAGCCCTTCAGATGCCCTGGTTCAATAGGTTAAGCATTAGCCTTTGGCTCCCTGGGTTCTGAGATCAACCTGAGTTGGGCTCCCTGCTGAGAATCTCTCTCGCCCTCTGCTTTTTCTCCCTCCCCCAGCTCATGTACTCTCTCTCCCTCCCTCTCTCTCTCTCTCAAATAAATAAATGGGGTGCCTGTGTGGCTGTGTGGCTGTGTGCCTGTGTGGCTCAGTCAGTTAAGCATCTGTCTTTGGCTCAGCATCCTGGGATCTAGCCCTGCACTGGGCTCTCTGCTCAGTGGGAAGCCTGCTTCCCCCTCTGCCCCTCCTACAGCTTGTGCTCTCTCTCGCTCACTGTCTCTGAAATAAGTAAAATCTTTTTAAAATTTTAATTAATTAATTAAATATTAAGGAAAAAAGAAAAGGCAACAGAGCCTAGTAAAGGCATTAGTCATTGTGAGGCTTAGAACTATGAGGACAAATAAGATATCAAATAACATGCTCTCAATAAAGGGTTTTATTTAAAGTGTTAAAAAAAAAAAAAAAGAAAAAAAAAAAAGAAAGAATGGCTGAGAACTCCCCAAGTCTGGAGAGGGAATTAGATATATAATTTCATACAGCTAGTAAGTCACCGCAATTTCAAGTCCAAATAATTTTTTCCTAGGTACATTAAAAATAAAATTGTCTAAAACCAAAGGCAGAGAGAATAGTAAAAGTAGAAACAGAAGAAAAAAATCTGTCATGTATAAGAAAACCTCCATAAGGCTATCAGCAGAGTTTTCAGGAAACACCTTGTAGACAAAGGAAATAACAGATCTTTACACTGAAAATTGTAAGATATTGTTGAAAAAAATTGAGAAAGACACACACAAAAATAGAAAGATAGCCCGTGTTCTTGGATCAGAAGAACTAATATTATTAAAATGTTCATACTACCCAAAGTTCATCTCTGGATTCAATACAATCACTATCAAAATTCTAATGGCATTTTTTAATAGAAGTGAGGAAAATAATCTTATAATTTACATAGAACCACAAAAGACTCTGAGAAACCAAAGCAATTCTGAGAAAGAAAGACAAAGCTGGAGGTATCAAAATCTCTGACTTCAAACTTTATTACAAAGTATAGTAATTACAACAGTATGGTACTGGCATACATATAGACACATGCACCAGAGGAAGAGAATAGAGAGCCCAGAAATAATCCCCAAATATAATTTCAGCCAAAAATATTCAATAGCGAAAGGATAATTTCTTCAGGTGATGTTGGGGAAAGTGGTTGACCAAACACAGAAGAATGAAATTAGACGCAAACCATTCACAAAATTGAAAACTTGAAAATAGTTTAGAGACTTAAATGTAACACCTCAAACTCTAAAAGTACCAGGAGAAAAAAAAGGGAAAAACTCCTTGACTTTTTGGTCCTGGCAATAAATTTTTGGATATGATACCAAAAGCATAAACAACAAAAGCAAAAATAAACAGGCGGGACTACATCAAACTAAAAAGGTTTCTACACAGCAAAAGAAATCAGCAAAATACAAAGACAACTCATGAAATGAGAAAAAAATATTTGCAAACCATCTATCATAAAGGGTTAATACCCAAAATATATATGAAACTCATACAACTCAATAGTGGGGAAAAAAATCTTACTAAGAAATGGGCAAAGGCATTTGCCTCTTCCAAAGGAGTCATGCAAGTGGCTAATAGACACATGAAAAAATGTTCATCATCATTAGTCATCAGGGAGATTCAAATCAAAACCACATTGAGATTCCACGTTACACCAGTTAGAATGGCCAAAATCAACAAGACAGTAAACAATAAGTGTTGGAGAAGATGTGGAGAAAGGGGAACCCCCTTACACTGTTGGTGGGAGTGCAGGTTGGTTCAGCCACTTTGGAAAACAGTGTGGAGATTCCTTAAGAAATTAAAAATAGAGCTACCCTATGGCCCTGCAATTGCACTACTGGGTATTTACCCCAAAGATACAGATGTAGTGAAAAGAAGGGCCATCTGTACCCCAACATTCATAGCAGCAATGGCCACAGTCGCCAAAATGTGGAACAGATAAATGGGTAAAGAAGATATGATCCATATATACAATGGAGTATTATGCCTCCATCAGAAAGGATGAATACCCAACTTTTGTATCAGCATGGACAGGACTGAAGGAGATTATGCTGAGTGAAATACGTCAAGCAGAGAGAGTGAGTTATCATGTGGTTTCACTTCCTTGTGGAGCATAAGGAATAACACAAAGGACATGGGAGTTGAAGAGGAGAAGTGAGTTAGGGGAAATCAGAGGGGGACACAAACCGTGAGATACTGCAGACTCTGAGAAACAAACGAAGGGTTTTGGAGGGGAGGTGGTGGGGGGATGCATGAGCCTGGTGGTGGGTATTATGGAGAGCATGTATTGCATGGAGCACTGGGTGTGGTGCATAAACAATGAATCTTGGAACACTGAAAAAAAAAAAAAAAAAAGAAAGAAAGAAAGAAATGAGCAAAGGAATTGAATAGACATTTTCCAAAGAAGACATAGTGTCACCAGCAAGTACATTAAAAAACGTCCGATATCATCAATCACCAGGAAAATACAAGTCAAATCCACAATGAGATATCACCTCACACCTAATAGAATGGCTATTATTAAAAAAAAAAAATAGAAGAGACAATAGTTTTGCAAAGCTATGGAGAAAAGGGAACCCTTGTATATTGTTGCTGGGAATGCAAATTGGAGTGCCCAGTATAGAAAACAGTATAGAGGCTCCTGAGAAAATTAAAATAATAACAACCATATGATCCAGCAATGGATATATGTTGAAGGGAATGAAATCACTATCTAGAAAAGATATATGTGTCCCCATGTTCACTGCAACATTATTTATAAAAGACAAGCCATATTTACCTATCAACAGATGAGTGGATAAAGAAAATGTGATGTATATTTATACATATATTTATGTAAATGGCAGGATTTCTTTCTTTATTACATGTAATATTATTCATCCATAAAAAAGAAATTCATATCTATGTATATTTATACATTTATATATGTGTGTTTATATGCATAACATTTTCTTTATTATAGTCTTTTTTATTATTCCATCAGAATTGCCTGGCTTGGGGTGCCTGGGTGGCTCAGTTGGTTAAGCATCTGACTTCAGCTCACATCATGATCTCAGGGTCCTGAGATCGAGTCCCCTGCTAGGCTCTGTGCTCAACTAGGAATCTGCTTCTCCCTCTCTCTCTCTGCTCTTCCCTCTGCTCCCACTCTCTCTCTCAAGTAAATAAAATCTTAAAAAAAAAAAAAAAAAGAATTGCTTAGCTTACCAGATGTATAAGGGTTCTCTGTGGACCACAGCTTCCAGAGCCTTTCTACTGCCTGAGTTGATTGTGAAGCTTCTAGAAATGCTGATCAAGTTAGTGATATTTGACTTCCTGTGATAGGTCTCCAGCTCTGTGGGTGAATCGTGAATGGCTTGTAGTACATATACTAAGGAATGTTAGATTGGTTTTCCTCAGTCTTGCATTCACAAACCTAAAATGGCAGAGTATTTTAACCTCTCTACACCATTCTTTAAAGAGTAAGCAAATCATGTTGTAAAAGAAATAGACTAGTCTTTAAAAGTAGTGTCCTCACCCTTGAGTGACTTTTCTATACAAGAGGGTACCATTTAGTTTTCTGGAAGCAGTCATTTATCAAATGGCACCCTCGTCATACTAATTTACATTTAATTAATAAGCACTTTACCCTCTGAAAAAACTTAGTTGCCTTATTCAGCATTTGCCGGAGTGACATTTCTTTTTGACAATGAAATCTTACTCATATAATAAAATGTCCTCTTCAGGGTCATGCTACACAGATCAGCATGGCATGTCCCTTCCAAGGTTTTTGAATTAATTTCTATTAATTTGGCTCATGACAGATACCCACTACTTAGTCTTAATTACAGAGAATGGATCATCTAATTCAAATGGACAGGTTTCAATGATAGCTTTAATTTTTTTTCTTTTTATCATATCCACATTCCCAACTGTCACAGAGTTTTCCAAATAAACCCTAGAACAAGTGTTTGTTCCTCTGCATTCAGAGTTTGAACACTGTCCATTGCTTTCTGGCTGCTTTTAAATGAGGCTTTGCTCTGAGCTGCAAAATCTCAGACAAGCCATCTGCTCCTTTTGGAGGGCTCAACTGCTCAAGCTCACATCATTGCTACTTGGATGCAACCACAGTTAAAAATCTCCCTACACAGCTAATATATAGAAAGTCATAATTTTGATGTTTTCAAATGTTGATTGCAATTAAAAGGCAAAACTTAAACATTTAAAAACATTTTAAAAGAATTGTTGTCTAGAATTATAGAACTGAAGACAATTGAAGACTATTTTTACTTTCCCATTAATTTTCCACTAAAATAAATGTCTTCAGATAATGTTTCTAAGTCATGATTATAGTATATCCGCTATGAGATAAATTGGTCAACTACATGATATATCTGGTCAAAACCATGCTTATTCCTTTTTTTTTTTTCAAAATGAATAATTTAATGACCTAAAAAGTAGAAAATGGGGAAACTTTGGTGATTAATAGAACTTTCATAATGTAACAACCCATAAACCCCTACTTTGAGATGTTCTATGACACTATTTACCATGTTAACAATTATAACATTTCCCAATCAAGTTTTTGTCAGCAACATAACAACAACAATAACAACGACAAAACAGTTGCAAAAGAAGAAATTTCATTACAAAGTCAATTCCTTAAATGTTTCCTTGTTAGATCTAGTGAGGAAAACATTTATTTTGTTCCATTGAATAGATAAACTTGAATCTTAGCTTGATTTGTTACCCTTTCTGTGAACTGGGGGTAATTATTTTGCCCTTTTGTTCTTAATCATCCTGTCTGTCAAATGTAAATGTAAACTTAAAATGTGTGCATGAAATATACAAAATGCATGTATTAGATTGTTTATATTTTAGTTATATGTAAATTAAACTATGTGTAGACACAAATGTATGTATAAGTCAGGTTGATAGTACAATTTGCTAAGCATAGTCTTTAGCAAATATCTAGGATGACTTGTTTATGTATAGTTTTAAGAGGCAATTTATGAACAGGCCTGTCTATCAAATTATAGCTACCTCTTTTCAGATTAATTTTGCCTTATGGAGGTGAATTTGTCAACTTCAAATTGTTGGAAGAAGCACTTGTTACACTGAACCACAAGTATTTTTCTATCTGTCCTTACCCTCGACATAACCCCCACAGTGCATGAGCAGTTTTTGGTTGTTTTTGTTGTTGTTGTTGCGGTTGTTGTTGTTTGTTTTTGCCACCTTTGTAAAGAATGCCTAGAACACAACCTGGCACTTACTAGGTATTTAATACATGTTTACTGGACACATGTTAAAACAAAAACAAAAACAAAAAAAACCTCTGATATCATCCTCTCTCCAACTCTACACAGGCACAATTGAATGGGGGGAAATGTTGAGTTGGAATAAAGCGATTTTAGGTTTGAACTCTAAATACATGAAGAATCAAACAGACCAGGACTTCTCAAACCTTAACATGCATCAGAATCAGCTGGGGGATCCTTTGAAAATGCCCACTCTGATTCAGGAGGTCTAAGGACCAGCCTGAGATTCCCCAGTTCCAAAAGTTTAAGCAGTAACTGCACAGAGCCACACTTTGGGTAGTAATTGAGATCAAACATGTTTGTAAGTAATATTTACTTAGCTGAACCATTCAGAGCACCTAAAAACAATCCAAGCCATTGCATACTTTGCAGAATATTTAAAGTTTGTCTCAGATTTTTAAGTTCCAAGTTATTTTATTAACAAAACTTTACTACATAACCAAGCACCACGTAGAGATGGATGAAGGAAGTTACAACTAGATTTGAAGTTTATAGCAAGCTCCAAAAGGCTGTATTTTGAACTGATTTTATGTCTGCTGTATTCATGCTGTTACAGGATATAGCTGCCCATTTCCTAAAATGAAATTGTCAGAAAATGAGCCAGCTTTTTAATAGTCAAAAATGATACAACAGGTCATGATCTGGGTGAGTTTATGAATCCCTAAGAAGAGTTCAGTGCAGGTTAGGGTGATTGCTTGCATGTTTATTCCAAACAAAGTAATAGGATAGAATATGTAAATGGGTTTGTTTTGTTGAAATTATATTCTAGCCTAAGCAATCCCCCTTTCGAAATGTGCATAGCTATTTAGAGCATAATCAATTTGCTTTACAGACATCTATTCATCTTAATCACCATAAACCCCACGTTTGAGTCAATACTCCATTTAATAATGCCACATTATAATTAGATGTTCATCTTGTGACCAGACATGTAAATACACGGATAAAAAATTGAAATACAGTGACATTTATTTTGATGAAATAAAATAGTCTAAAGTTTGAAGGAAAATGAGATGATTAAAAATTGTCATCTAGTAAAGAAAAACTGGCTGGCTTTTCTTTCATACAGAGAGAGGCATATGAAAAGCCTTCATTTGATACTTACACAGGGCACCTCCTGTGTTATATGAAGAATCTGAGAGCCATTTACTATAGTAAGAAACCTAATTCTGTACAATATATTTCTAGATCTCTTACATGTTCTGTTTTTATATCCATAGGTAAATACAGATGACAGGTTGTATCTTAGAAAGATCTAATTAAGACTTAAATGTCAGAACTTTGGACCTGCCTAGTGAATTGTGGCATTTACCTAAATGGTAGAATTACAAATACAAAGACTTTTCATGTCATATAATTTCTTTTTAAGTTTTATAAGGTAAGGGAAACAAAACATCATATTTAAGCACTTCCACAAAACCCATGCTTGCACCAAGAGAAAAACTGATAAGCATTGATAAAAGTGAACTATGGGTTAGGGACAGCACGTGGAAGGTCTGAGCACCAGCTCATCCATGAAATTCAGAGGAAGCACAGGAAGATGAGTTCAAAGGGCTCTTCATATACCATATGCATGTTTGTATTTAATAAAAGTAGACTATTTGAAATATGAGAACAATATTGAAATATATCTATGGAAGCAAAAGCCTGAATACATTCTCTTCAGTTACATAAAAATCAATATTTGATTATCAAGGGGCTACAAATGAGGTTATATTTTTTCTGTAGGGTTCCCCAATGAACGGTTCCATGTTTCTCTAAAATAGAGTACCCTAGTGGTATATCACACCAATTAGACGGCCATTAAGTTTTGCCACTTAACTAATGGCAGTTGTTTCAAAACTTCCTTGTTTTGAATTAATCATAACAAATTTATTGAAGCTGGATTATAAATTCATATTGTTTTCAAATTCTATTGGTAAACATGCAGTATTTGAGTCTACATTCCAATGCATTAGAATTATTATGATTCTTTTCAAGTTATCAAACCAAATATAGTGTAACTAAAAATGGGAAGGATGGATTAAAAACAATAAAAAAGATTTGCTCTCCAGGTGACATCCCTGGTAACACAGACTGGAAAACAACCTGCTTTGCCCTAAATAGGTGTGTGTGTGTGGGGGGGTTTGAATGGAAAGGAAGATTGAATGGAAAATTATTAAAAGATTTAATCAATATATTTTGCTGCTACAGCCAGGCAAATTTTTGTGAAAAATGTGAAAGTCATTTCACATTTGTGTGTGTGTGTGTGTGTGTGTGTGTGTGTTAGCACTGAGTAAGATTGTATATTCAGCATAACTTGATAAAACAACTCTGGAGCAGCCAAGGGAAAAAAAAAAAATGAACAGAATGAATTCTTGGTATTTAGGACACAAAAACTGACCCTGATTTATCTCACTCTTAGAAGAACTCTATTGAGTTGTAGTCACTAGAAAATATAGGCTAGTCAAGGTTAATCTGTGCGTGGATTTAAAAACTTGCTGAGCAGTTGGAGATGGAGTGTTTCACAGGCAGTCAGGGGACTGGAGTGCAGGGAAATGGCTGCCCACACAGACACCTGCTACAAAGTGCATTAGGTGAGGAAATCTGCTGATTGTTGGAAAGAAGCAGTGAGCCAATCACCGCAAAGAAGCTGAACAGTAAAAATCAGAATGACTTGGATAAACAAAGAGCCCGGGTGGCTAAGTGAGCCCGGGTGGCTAAGTGGTTTTTGAAATTCAATGTAGGGAAATGAAAGCTAATGAAACTGAGGACATAAAAAGCACAGGAAGAAGGAATCCTCTTTCAATATCAATATTATTATTAATATTGTTGATTATTACCGATTTTGCAAAGTGGATGATTTAGAAAGCAGGTCAAAATGTGTAGTGAAGCCTCACCAGGATATGTTTATCAAGTTTTGCCCTTCACTACTCAAACTTGTCTTCTCTCCAGCCCCCCAACCTGAACACTTTCTGAATTAGGGTCTTATATTAAAAATTCAGTTGTAAACATTTTACCTTAAAAGAGATAGACTAGAAAAAAAATAAAAGAGATAAAATAAGGAAAATGAAGCAAATTAATGGGAAATTTTAACAAAAGATCAGAGTTACACATAAATATATAGAGAAATGTGTTTCAAGCCCATGCTTGCAAAAAGACTTTAATGAGAGGACAGAGATTTCAGGGCTGTGGACACAAAAGCAATTAGAACACTTACTTAACTGAGCACTTGGTTTGTTTAAACTAATTTTCGAAGTCAAGTAAACTGTTTAAATTTCTTTTGCTTTTTGTCAGATATTTGAATTGCTAGAATTAAACATTTTATCCATTTTAAAAAGTCACAGAGTCAAAATTAAGTGAATATTTTAACTATTTTAGGTTATTTAATAAGAGAATTTATGAACCTGATTTTAGACCATCATTATATACTGTTAAAAATAAATAAAAATAGGGGGAATAGCAATATATTCCCAATGATAGAACCAATGTATTCTGTAATGTACAAATTTGTTGTATTAAGACGAAAACATAAAGGTGCCACACATCCAGACTTAACCTTCTGTTTTTTCTAAGTCATCATATATTCAAGTACCTTTGGGGATCACAATTTATAGACACCCTACTGACAATTAAAATCTAATACATTGAAATATTGAATGTAAAACATAGCAAAAAGTAAGCAAAACCGAACTTAGAACTCTCCAAATTCCTCATTTTAGAGGCTTTTTTGTTTATTATTGTATCTCTAGTAGCTCTACAGAGTGGATGGTAGATTATCAGTAAATATGTGTTGGATGAATAAATATAAAAATGGAAAATTAACCACTGTTGAGTGTTTATGTACCTGTCTAATACAGCTCCTACACATGTTAATATAAACAGATAATACTCTTAGCTTTAAAGATGTAGATATTAGCTAGCATTATAGCTTGCTTACTCTATGCAAGGCCCTGTTCTAAAATTTTACGTATGATCTATTTAATCTTATGATTCCACAGTGGAGGCAACATTCATATTGTTTTATAGAAGAGGAAAGAATGATAGATTGAATATCCTGCCTATGGTTATATAGCCATTTAGTGATGCAACTGGAATTCAAATTCTGGAAACCATATTTTTTCTAAAGATTTTATTTATTTGACAGAGGGAGAGACAGAGAGAAAGGGAACACAAGCAAGGGGAGTTGGAGAGAGAGAAGCAGGCTTCCTGAGGAGCAGGGAGCCCGATATGGGGTTCAATCCTAGGACCCTGGGTTCATGACATGAGCCAAGGCATATGTTTAATGACTGAGCCACCCCAGCGGCCCTAGAAACCATATTCTTAACTACAATGTAGTACTGTCTCTCTCTAAAATGGGAACACAGATTAGTAAGACTACTTAGAAATTTATTCAATAACCAGAAGCAGCAAATATTTGATTTGCTAGAATTAAACATTTTTAACCATTTTAAAAAGTCATAAACTCAAAATTAATTAATGTATTTTAATGATCTCCTTCTCCTGTTCCATCATCTGCCATCTGTTTATCAGTCCCTATTGTCTATTGATCAAATGCAAGTTTTTTTTTTTTTTAAGATTTTATTTATTTATTTGACAGAGAGAAATCACAGGTAGGCAGAGCAGCAGGCAGAGAGAGAAGAGGAAGCAGGTTCCCTGCTGAGCAGAGAGCCCAATGCAGGGCTCGATCCCAGGACCCTGAGATCATGACCTGAGCTGAAGGCAGAGGCTTAACCCACTGAGCCACCCAGGCACCCTCAAGTTGTTGTGTTTGTTTTTTTTTTTAAGATTTTATTTATTCATTTTGAGAGAGAGACAGACAGACAGACAGCACACAAGCTGGGGGGAGGGGCAGAGGGAGAGGGGCAGACAGACTCCCCACAGAAAAGGGAGCTGAATGTTGACTCTATCCCAGGATGCTGGGATCATGATCTGAGCTGAAGGCAGACACCTAACTGACTGAGCCACCTAGGTGCCCTTAAATACAAGTTCTAATTAAAGGCATTAGGACCTTCTTACACAACTTTCCATGTTCTCTGGATCATATCCCTCTTGAGCTTCATAGCTTGGCACTTCCTACATGATTCCTCGATCTAGTTTTATGTTCATCTTTTCCAAAGAGACTAAATCTTTACTGATGACCTATTTAATCTTCATTCATAAAAAAGGTATTATTACATTGCCTTGATTTTTGTAGTTATTCTTATCATATAAATTTCAAAATCTCTGTGGGATTAGAGAACAGGGGTTTTGTTTGTACTCTGTTTTGGTTGTTTTATTGTAGGACAACACCCACCGTAATTCATCTCCTGAAGATGTAAGATATTTAATAAGAATTAATAAGTTTCTGAATTAATTAAACCAATATAACTGGAATTATATCAGAGACTATCAACTTCTAGTATATATGAAACCATATTAGCATTAATATTCAATTATCATTGGCTTGGCATTCCCCAAGCTAGCTTAAAATCTCTCTCAGTTATTTTGTACTATTCTTGAGGTTCTTTTTGCTTTGATATTCTTCCTCATATCTATAGCCATGAATGATTTCAGACTACAGAAGGTCTAATTCTTTTCCTAGAGTACTAACTCTTGGAGTACCATCTGCAGCAAAAGGCTGCAAAGTCCTTGCTGCACCAAAAGAATACTTCACTCTCTTCTGTTATCATTGTGTTGGAGCAACGTGAGTTTCCTCAGAGATACGGAGAGACTGATCAATCTCCTACTTGCCCAAACTTGTCATCTGAGTCATAAATAAGCACTGCTCACGTTTCTATTTCTTGAGTATATCTTGTTTGTTACTTTCAGCCTGGTAACTTCATCTTCTATCTTCACAAGCATAAATTCGCTCTGCTCTCTGTACAAGAGACACTTCCACGCTCTCTCCATTACTCCTCTCTTTATCCCCAGAAATATCCCCACGCACAAAATATTTTGCAAGGCAGTTATGCCTATGCTCATGCTTCTCAGCTGGGAATTCTTAGACAATTTGTGAGTGGTGGCATTTTTTACTATTAAAATGATTTGAGCAGAAAACTACTGGGAACCTGGATGTTTGATAGCCTACAGAATGTCATACAAAACAGAATCAGCCCTCAACCCATGTGACTTTCACATGCCCCGCTGGTCATTCAGATCAGGTAACAATCTGTTCATGATTATTGAAGCCTACATTGTGACCACATTTTACAATAAACACAGAGTATTTCTGCACAATTGTAAAAAAAAAATCAGTTATTTTTTTAAAAGAAACAACAAATACAATGAGCTGTAGCTAAGAGCATTCTTTGGATCCTCACATTAAAAAAATCATGCCGTGAATAGCAATGCTAACTGTATGAGAGTCACCAATTCAACAAAATGTATTTGTTGACATTTGTTGAAGTCATACCTGTGGTGACTACGTATTGAAGCAGACATTTGATTACCTCATTATAACTTTTTTTTTTAAAGATTTTATTTATTTATTTGACAGAGAGAGATCACAAGTAGGCAGAGAGGCAGGCAGAGAGAGTGAGAGGGAAGCAGGGTCCCTGCCGAGCAGAGAGCCCGATGCAGGACTCGATCCCAGGACCCTGAGATCATGACCTGAGCCGAAGGCAGCGGCTTAAACCACTGAGCCACCCAGGCGCCCCACCTCATTATATCTTTTGTGGAGTTTTGCCCAAACATTTATATAATGAAACTGTATTAGTTCACTGTAAGTTGATTTCGTTGTATTTCTCCTTTGTGTTACAGTTATAGTATTTAATTTTAAAGTATATTTTGTAGATAGATTATATTATTATGAATTTAATTTTAGGGTTACAAAGATGGGATTTAAAAAGTATATGTCATGAAAAATAGTTTGTTAATGTTACCAGGTCTGAAATGCTAATATAATATTTTCCAATATATTAACTTATGGAACAGGGCTCTGGAGACAGTTCAACATGGGAGAGGAATTAATAAATAAATCTGGACTCTCGGGCTGCCCTGGGACCAATGTTATATTGCAATAAAATATTATTGTTTTGTTCTGAATCTATCCAGGATGAATCACTGTCATATTCAAATAAATAGTTTTCAAGAGAAAATTCTAAGTGGTAGAAGGAAAGGTTCAAACTAAATGGTACCAATAAATGAACATTTTTTATTTTGAAGGGACTCAATAGTCCCAATAAAGAGACCACACTTTGCTAAGAGTTTATCTAAATGTCTGTCAAAAGTTAACAAGACAGGGGCGCCTGGTGGTTCAGTGGGTTAAGCCTCTGCCTTCGGCTTGGGCCCTGATCTCAGGGTCCTGGGATCAAGCCCCACATCAGACTCTCTGCTCAGCAGGGAGCCTGCTTCCTCCTCTCTCTCTCTCTCTCTCTACCTGCCTCTCTGCCTACTTGTGATCTCTGTCTGTCAAATAAATAAATAAAATCTTTTAAAAAAATTAACAAGACAGTGCAAGATTGTAGCCTTCCCTTCGATCTTTGAGATAGTGTAAATTCCTCCCCCAGTGCAATCTTCTTTTCCCACCCCAAATAATGGACATGATATATGTGAATAATCCTGATGAAAAATTAAGTTGTCATAAGAGTTTTTAAAAAAGCACTACTGTAGAAAAATAGTAGGCATACTAATAAAATTGGAAGCTGAAAGAGTACAAACTGTCAGGCATTGAATCCCTATTTTCTTTATATTTTTGCTTATATTCCTAGGCATAACTATATAGGGTACTCAAGAAAAAATAAGAATCACAGGTATTATTTCTCAGACTACTTATGTATATACTTAGAAAACATTATAATTCACATCAAATATATATTAAACTGCTTGAATGGTTTTCTTTTGCTTTGATGCCTTTAAATGTAATCTCATTTAAGTAATATTCTGAATTTTTCAGTGTTTTGTCAATATGACTTGATTTAGATCCCACTGCTATAATTGCTAGTTCCATACACACCAGATATTTTATTTGTTTCCTTGCAATGCATATACTTGATACTTGCTGTATTTGAAATTCCAGTTCATTAACATGGTCCTCACTTTTAAGAAATTACTTAGCCACATTGATATTGAATTATTTTCAGAGCTTGAAAGAGCTTCTGCCATTAAAATAGACTTCTGTTACTATTAATTTTTCTCTGGATTTTAACATTGGCAAGAATAATAATGTCAGCTTCAAGTGACACATTTTTTTCTAATTATACTCTAAGTCCATAGATTTTGACTTTACAAAGGGAGATCTTTATTTTTATACACCATGATTTTATCACACAATATTTTTATACCTATATATACCCACTGAAATCTGGGGAGGGAGTAATTTTAAAAACCAGTATCAATTTGTAATTCACAAAGCAATTTTGAATGCTACATGTATTCTTATATTCTAATTATTGGGGCAGAAAAAGCATTTATTTTAGAATTATTATTTATTAATTTTTATGTAAAAATCACCTATTCTTATAAAGAGTCCTGATGGAAAGAAAGAAAAGATATGTCTCCATTCTCCTGGATTTAAAAATGAGATAGAGAGGTGAAAAATTTCCTTAATAATCTTGTTAAAAATATTACTGCAAAAGAATAAGATTTTTAGAAAAATATATAGGCAAAAATTAACAAAATATAGTCTATATTTCCATAATCTTAGTTAGGATATTACTATTTTGGAAATTCCATATTTGAAGTTTATATCTTTGTGAAAACTGAATTAAAATTCATCTCCAAGGGGTGCCTGGGTGGCTCAGTGGGTTAAGCCGCTGCCTTCAGCTCAGGTCATGATTTCAGGGTCCTGGGATCCAGTCCCGCATCGGGCTCTCTGCTCAGCAGCGAGCCTGCTTCCTCTCTCTCTCTCTCTGCCTGCCTCTCTGTCTACTTGTGATCTCTCTCTGTCAAATAAATAAATAAATAAAATCTTAAAAAAAAAAAAAATTCATCTCCAAGGGGTGCCTGGGTGGCTCAGTGGATTAAAGCCTCTGCTTTCAGCTCAGGTCATGATCTCAGGGTCCTGGGATTGAGCCCCACATAGTGCTCTCTGCTCAGCAGAGAGCCTGCTTCCCCCTCCCCTCTGCCTGCCTCTCTGCCTACTTATGATCTCTCTCTCTCTCCATCAAATAAATAAATAAAATCTTTAAAAAAAAATCATCTCCTATAATTTACTCATTATTTACACATTTGATATTTCTTGATTTAGTTATGTTATTATGCCTCTCTAATTGCATTTCAATAGAAACTACTGCTCTAATTTCCATGAAGAGGAATTGGAACTATCTTAGATCTCATCAATCTAAAGGTTTTGCTATTTGAAAATGGCACCTATAGATGTAATTATGAGATGAATTTTATTTTATTTTTAAAGATTTTATTTATTTATTTGACAAAGAGAGAGAGAGATCACAAATAGGCAGAGCATCAGGCAGAGAGAGGGAGAGGAAAGCAGGCTTTCCACTGAGCAGAGAGCCCAATGTGGGGTTCGATTCCAGGACCCTGAGATCAAGACCCCAGCCAAAGGCAGAGGCTTAACCTACTGAGCCACCCAGGCGCCCTGATGAGATGAATTTTAAGATCAACAATAGACAATAGAACATTTTTCGTAAGTTTTATTGTTCATCTTTTTGGGTGAAGTTAAATATGAGATGTATTGATTAAGTATGACTTTACAGTAGCTTTAAACTTATCTACTTAGAAAATGTAAAGTGATTTTCCATAAATAGATTTTTAAGGGTGTCTGGGTAACTCAGTCACTTGAGTGTCCAACTCTTGATTTTGCCTCAGGTCATGATCTCAGGGTTGTGAGACTGAGCCCGTATGGGGCTCCTTGCTTCGTGGGTAATTTGCTTGAGATTCTCTTTCTCCCTCTGCTCCTCCCCCTGCTCTCTCTTTCTCTCAAATAAATAAATAAAACCCAAAAAGAAGAAGTAGATTTTTACATGAAATTTTTAACATGTTTCTAGTAAAAAATGCTTAATGACTTAACCAATATTGCCAATATTCATATTATTGTCAATAGGTATAAAATTACTATCAAGTTAAAAAAGTCATACATATTAGTTCCATTTCCAATTTTTTTGACATTGTATAACTTTTAACTTTCAACAGAATATTCAAATGTTACATTCATTCAAAGGATTCTTTCTCCAAATAATGAGGTATGGGTGGATATCTCAGATTTATTGATACCTGCTATGCTATATGTAAGAAATTTTAAGCAGAATGTGGCTAAATTAATGAAAGGTTTATCAAAAAAGAAATGGTTTGGGGTGCCTGGGTGGTTCAGTCGATTAAGCGTCTGCCTTTGCCTCAGGTCATGATCCCAGGGTCCTGGGATCAAGCTCCACATTGGGCTCCCTGCTCGTTGGAAAGGGTGCTTCTCCCTCTCCCTCTCCTACTACTTGTGTTCCCTCTCATGCTGTGTCTCTCTCTGTCAAATAAATAAAATCTTTAAAAAAATGGTCAAATTGGATTTCATAAATCCACTGAATAAATTCAAAGTATGAACAAACATAGCCACAAATAAACATTTTTTAAAAAGTTAACTTCCTATTTTTCCCCCCAAATCTAATGTAATTAGTTTTCTGGATTTCAGCCGATGTCCCTCCATCCTTTCAAACACTCAGGCCAACACCTGGACTCTCTGACTACTGTCTTTGTCTCAATAAAGTAGGAGTGAAAATCAGCACAATGACCTGTGAGACCCTACATGTGCTGTCCTGGAAATTTTACCAGAATCATATCATGACAAAAATATTTCCCTGTCCCATTACTCTATACTCTTTCTTTAGGAAATATTACTATAGGGTATTTACCTAGAGACCCTCATATCCATCATTTTCTCTGACTCCCCAACTCCCCTGTTTTCTTTTCTTGACTTTTCCTATTCCTATGAAAACTTTATATCTTTTAATATTTTCAGCAAGGATATATTTATTTTTGTTTATACTGTTACTATGTTTACATAATTTTTATATGATATTTTTCTTACACTTCTTTCCTGAACTTTACCAGCTTATATCTAACTACTTTTACTCAAAAGCTTTGTTTTTTATGTCTCTGTTTTATACTACTATTTAATATAGGCAATGGCTTTGATACACACACTGATATTTAACTTTTGGAAGAACACTTGTTCATGTTTTTTTTTTTTTAGGATTTTATTTATTTATTTTGACAGTAGGCAGAGAAGCAAGCAGGCAGAGAGAGAGGAGGAAGTAGGCTCCCCGCTGAGGAGAGAGCCCGATGTGGGGGCTTGATCCCAGGACCCTGAGATCATGACCTGAGCCAAAAGCAGAGGCTTTAACCCACTGAGCCACCCAGGCGCCCCTGTTCATGATTTTTATATGCAAACATGGTAACTATCTCCCAAACTTTTACTTTTGTCTGTTTGTTAGGATATTCAATCAGAACTCTGGCCATAGTATCAGAGACATAAAAATGATGAACATTGATAAACTTTCTTTGGTAGTAAAATATAAGATTCTCCATTGTTTCTTTGTCATAATCTTCTAATTATACATTGATTTACAAAAAAAAAAAAAAACAAAGAAAAAATCTACTCAGATTTCTAATACTGAATTAATTATTTGGCCATCATCATCTATTGTTCTTAATTCATTGAACACAGCAGGGAAGCACTAGAGTTGGAGTGATGATTACCTTCAGAAATTACAGATATCCACGAAGTTCAGCAGTTATTACTACACAAAGTCACTTCCAGATGAAGTCTAGAGAAATTTAAGCTTGATAAACATAGGTTGAAGAAATTCATGCAACCCTCATTTGAAGCTTTCACAATAAAATATAGCCTCAGGTTGAAAATCTAATTTTATCATCTCAGGCAATCCTTCTAAGATTGTTTTCTAAGAAAAAGAAAGCTAAAGAAAATTACTTTTCTAGCTAGTATATCTATATTGAATAAAATGATTTAAGGATTTTCTGGCAATTATTTTTGGTCAAAAATTTGCTTAATATTCCATTCTTGCTGTATTGTTAAAACATTCACTAATTTATGGAGCAGAGGAGGATTTATATTTTGATGATTGTTTTGTATTTCTAGGTTCTTGGAAATCATTATTTGAGACACTGTTATTTATACAACAATCAATTCACATATTGAAATATATACAAAGTATTTTGGATAAGATCCCATTTGCCAAACCAGGGACAGATAGTGCATTAAAATAAATAATTATTACAGTGATGGTTTTTGAAACATTGAGTTTTTATCAATCCGTGAGTCCATACTGATATAATCAAATAAATAGTCATAAAAGACATAGAAGATAAGGAAAGTTCTTCATTATAATGAAATTCATAACACTGAGAGAATAGTGGAATTAAAAAAAACCTGCCATTTCGAAGTCACCAGAGTAATGAGTCAGGCCAAGAAAAAATCATTAATGGATGTTAAAACTCGTAAATGGCATTTAGTTACAAATAACATAGTCTCAAATTATCTCCCTACATGGTACATTTTAACACCCTAAAGAAAAATGATAAATTTAGAGTTGAGAATTATAACAGATACTACCTTAACCAATTGATCGAAATTAATCAATATCACCAGTAAAGAAACAAATAAATAGCATGTGAATCTGGATATAATGCATTACTTCTAGGCTAATCTTGTCAAAATTGTCAGTCATTACTTTACCATGAAGAAATATCAGACCTGCCCAAATTGGAGGGCATTCCACAAAATAAAAAGTCATAGACTTCAGAAATCACAAGGCCATCGGTGACCCCCCCACAAAAAAGGTGGAGAAACTGCTTTCAATTGAACGAGAAAATATATATAATTTTACTCTGCTGTGAAAGTAAAGTAATGATTTGAAGTTGTGAATGAGGTCTGCAGATTAGGTAATGGTATTTTTCAATTCAAATCTAATGCTAATATTTATTTTGAGGAATATTATAAAATACATTGAAAAATAAATTATAGACGTTGGAGCAGATTATTAAAAGCATTGCAAAGAGGGAGAAAGAGGAAGAGAGAGAGGAAATGATAAAACACAATGAAGTTATAAAATAGGGACATTTGTGGGATTCAGCCTGATTTTTATTTATTTTTTTGAAGATTTTATTTATTTGACAGAGAGAGACACAGCAAGTGAGGGAACACAAGCAGGGGGAGTGGGAGGTTTCTCACTGGGCAGGGAGCCCAATGCAGAGCTCTATCCCAGGACCCAGAGATTATGACCTGAGCCAAAGGCAGATGCTCAAGGACTGAGCCACCCAGTCGCCCCGCAGCCTGATTTTAGAATTGGGGCAGAAAATAGATAAGATAAGCTTTAAGTATCTTGTAGTTTCAAAAAAGGAAAAAGTGCTAAAAAGGAAAAAGAAAGAAAGAAAAGCTGAGAAACAACAACAAATAGTGATGGGCACGTCAAAGGGACATAGGAACCAACTTCAAAGGCTCCCTGAGGCTGAAGCAATTTAAACAATGAAATAAAATAGTACTGGGTAAAACCCAATTGATAAATATCTATAAGTCAAAACTAATGGTAATCAATCAATCAATCAGGTGAAGGGACAAATCGGTGTCAAAAAATTCCAAATAATTTGTCCAAACACTCTGTCCGAAGGAGTTATGCCTAACTTCCTACCTCCTAAGTGTGGGTTATGCATAGTGGCTTCCTTCCAAACAGTATAATATAAAAAGGGGAGGGGGAAAAATAAATAAAAAGAAAGAAAAGAAAAAAAATAAAAAAAGGAAAGAAAGGAGGGAGTAATCCTTACAGTGGAGAGATCTGACAAAGAGTTCCTCAGCCAGGTGATAAGTTTTAGACCAACAGTGATATGTCATGTTGATAGCATGTGCCCTTGATATGATAGGATGAAAATGCACTTTCCTTCTGTGGTCTTCCTTCCCAAAAAACACATTTCTGCCAGCTAATCATGAGAAAAATATCAGACAAATCCCAGCTGAGGGACATTCTACAAAATATCTGACCATTACTCCTCAAAACTGTCAAGATCATCAAAAGAAAAGAGTTTGGTCATTTGACAATAGTAAGAGGAAGCTAAGGAGACATGACATCTAGATGTAATATATTTTCCTTGATGGGATCCTGGAACAAAGTATATTAGATAAAAACTACAGACATTTGAATAAAGAATGGACTTCACTTAATAAAAAATGTATCAATTTTGGTTCATTAATTATAAAAAAGTAACATACTAATGTTAAGTTATTAATACTGGAAAAAACTAGCTGCCGGGTAGAGAGAATCTCTGTACTACCTCAGAAATTCTTTTTTGGGCACCTGGGTGGCTCAGTTGTTAAGCATCTACTTTCAGTTCAGGTCATGATCCCTGCATGGGCTCCCTGCTCAGCAGCGGGAAGCCTGCTTCTCCCTCTCCCACTCCCCTTGCTTATGTTCCCTTTCTTGCTGTGTCTCTCTCTGTCAAAAAAAAAAAAAAAAAAAAAAACTTAAAAAAAAATTCTTTTGTATCCTAAAACTTTCTAAAAAGTGATATGTATCTTAAAAGTCAATATATATAACAATTATTTGTATTTTAATTACAACTTTCATGTAAGTCAAAAATTATTTCAAGACATGGATGGAGCTAGAGAGTATTATGCTAAGTGAAATAAGTCATTTGAATAAAGACAAATACCATATGATTTCACTCATATGTGGAATATAAGAGACAAAACAAATGAGCATGGACAAACCAAGAAACAGGTTCTTAACTATATAGAACAAACTGATGGTTGCCAGAGGGGAGATGGATGGGGGATGAGTGAGATACCTGATGGGGATTAAGGAGGGCACTTGTGATGAGCACCAGCTGTTGAATGGAAGTGTTGAATCACTATATTCCACACCTGAAATTAATATAATACTCTAAGTTAACTAAATGGAATTTAAATACAAATTTTTCAGAAATGAAAGGTTAAAATTAAAGTTATTTATCATTAGTGGTGAAATTGTTTGTTGGCAAATTTTGAGGGCTGGGTGCCCAAAATACACTCTCTAATTCTGCCTCTGAAAACAATTTTATTTTTAGCTTTTAATTAGCTATTACCAATTAGCATTTAACTATTTTAGTTCACGCACGTGTGAAATGGAGTTATTACCTTATTACCTGTGTACCTGCTTGGTATAAAGATAGTATAAGGCAAGATGTAAAAGTGTGCTTTGAAAGAATTTTAAGAATCATTTTCAAAAAGTAAGATAGTGTTATCAAATAATTCTTAAAACAAAATTTAACTTTCAGTAGATGCTTATTTTCATTGATTTAATATTTTCAGTTAAAATTTTAATAGAAATTAATAGACATCTTAACATAATGCCTTAAACAAAAATCAGAAGACAGCTTAACTTTGATAGCTTTCTCCTTTTATTTCTTGGTGATGCAATGTTTTCTTCTTTCATGTAATAAAAATTGAATACTTTTTGCCTAAATGAAGATAAAGGCTTTTGAGTGTAAATTAAATGTTAGTTAGTGGTTTTTTTTTTTTATCTGTTTTTTATTTTATTTATTTTTTCAGCATAACAGTATTCATTCTTTTTGCACAACACCCAGTGCTCCATGCAAAACGTGCCCTCCCCATTACCCACCACCTGTTCCCCCAACCTCCCACCCCTGACCCTTCAAAACCCTCAGGTTGTTTTTCAGAGTCCATAGTCTCTTATGGTTCGCCTCCCCTCCCCAATGTCCATAGCCCGCTCCCCCTCTCCCAATGCCACCTCCCCCCAGCAACCCCCAGTTTGTTTTGTGAGATTAAGAGTCATTTATGGTTTGTCTCCCTCCCAATCCCATCTTGTTTCATTTATTCTTCTCCTATCCCCCTAACCCCCCATGTTGCTTCTCCATGTCCTCATATCAGGGAGATCATATGATAGTTGTCTTTCTCCGATTGACTTATTTCACTAAGCATGATACGCTCTAGTTCCATCCACGTCGTCGCAAATGGCAAGATTTCATTTCTTTTGATGGCTGCATAGTATTCCATTGTGTATATATACCACATCTTCTTGATCCATTCATCTGTTGATGGACATCTAGGTTCTTTCCATAGTCTGGCTATTGTAGACATTGCTGCTATAAACATTCGGGTACACGTGCCCCTTCGGATCACTATGTTTGTATCTTTAGGGTAAATACCCAGTAGTGCAATTGCTGGGTCATAGGGTAGTTCTATTTTCAACATTTTGAGGAACCTCCATGCTGTTTTCCAGAGTGGTTGGACCAGCTTGCATTCCCACCAACAGTGGAGGAGGGTTCCCCTTTCTCCACATCCTCTCCAGCATCTGTCATTTCCTGACTTGTTAATTTTAGCCATTCTGACTGGTGTGAGGTGATATCTCATTGTGGTTTTGATTTGTATTTCCCGGATGCCGAGTGACGTGGAGCACTTTTTCATGTGTCTGTTGGCCATCTGGATGTCTTCTTTGCAGAAATGTCTGTTCATGTCCTCTGCCCATTTCTTGATTGGACTGTTTGTTCTTTGGGTGTTGAGTTTGCTAAGTTCCTTATAGATTTTGGATACTAGCCCTTTATCTGATATGTCGTTTGCAAATATCTTCTCCCATTCTGTCAGCTGTCTTTTGGTTTTGTTAACTGTTTCCTTTGCTGTGCAAAAGCTTTTGATCTTGATGAAATCCCAATAGTTCATTTTTGCCCTTGCTTCCCTTGCCTTTGCCGTTGTTCCTAGGAAGATGTTGCTGCGGCTGAGGTCGAAGAGGTTGCTGCCTGCATTCTCCTCAAGGATTTTGATGGATTCCTTTCTCACATTGAGGTCCTTCATCCATTTGGAGTCTATTTTCGTGTGTGGTGTAAGGAAGTGGTCCAATTTCATTTTTCTGCATGTGGCTGTCCAATTTTCCCAGCACCATTTATTGAAGAGGCTGTCTTTTTTCCATTGGACATTCTTTCCTGCTTTGTCGAAGATGAGTTGGCCATAGAGTTGAGGGTCGATTTCTGGGCTCTCTATTCTGTTCCACTGATCTATGTGTCTGTTTTTGTGCCAGTACCATGCTGTCTTGATGATGACAGCTTTGTAATAGAGCTTGAAGTCCGGAATTATGATGCCACCAACTTTGGCTTTGTTCTTCAATATTCCTTTGGCTATTCGAGGTCTTTTCTGGTTCCATATAAATTTTAGGATTATTTGTTCTAGGTTTGGCCAGATCTTTTATTTAGGTTCTGAGAACTACATAAGGTGTATCAAGAAAGTCTCTTCTTCTGTGGCATTCTTATTTCCCACCTAGATCCATTTTAGACTATTCTTGATATAACTACCAAACTATTTTTTAGATAATAACATTTTATCAATGCTAAATAAATTAAGCTAAAACTCAATTGGCTAATATGAAGGAGTATTATAAGACAGAATCTTTTACTTATTGAATCTTCTTACTCAAAATTCTATAATTATGATTTGGGGATATTGGATGATAACTTGTGTGGTAATAGATACATGATTAAAATAGATGGTGACAATTAGGTAGAACTGATAAACTGAAGAGAAAATGCATACATTTGGGGTAGGAATAATTCTCCTTGCTAGAAAAAATTTATATTTTAATTTTAAAAAATACTGAAATTATAAGCCTAAACGTACATATGTCATTTTTCACTTTTTTCTTAAAATCAGGAAACATTAAGAAATTTCCAGGATTCAGTTTACTAAAAAAATATGAGTTTCAACCATATGTAGGAAAACATACAAACAGATACATAGAAAAATTGAAAAAGAATGTTAATTTCATAATTGGTCAAATGTGCATCAGTAGGAAAGCATTAATAAATAATATTTATATACATTTTTATGAGTTGGAATATCAGAAAACCTTTAAAATAATTGTGTAGGTATATAAATGTATGTAGATACATTTTAAAGATATGTTACAGTAACAAATATGTATAATACACTGTATATAGCATACTACCCTTTGTAAAAATATTTATTTAATGATATATATTTTAAAATTCAGAATGGGACTACTAGGTAACTAGCTGACAGAAAATGATTTTTTCTTATTAGATAATTAATTAATTAATTAATTTTTAGGTAATCTTCATACCCAACATAGGGCTCAAACTCATGACCCCAAGATCAAGAGTTGCATCCTCTACAGACTGAGCTAGTCAGGTGTCCCTACTTTTTTTCACCTTTAAAATGATGAGGCAATGAAATTGTGTGAGAAATAAGTATTTACTAGGTAATGAAAAATACTTTGGTGGGCTATGACCAACCCCATGGCACAGAATCCTCTTTTAGGCAAACTTGTTGACGCAGTATGGAATAAACATGATATCATTTAGCTCATGCTATTAGGTAGTGATACAAATTATTCTTATTGTAATCAGATAAACTCTTAAGGGATGCTTCTCTTCTCCTACCCCTTTATCACAGTCTAATAAAGTACAAATTTCAATCAGTTTGGTATTCCAGATATCTCTTACCCAGTAGATTCCCACCACTAAGTGGTCTGCTGAGACATAAACGTGGATCTTGCCTCTAAGAAAAACAAGAAAAGCACCAAGAAACCCTGTTATCTTTCAAAACTTACATAATTGATTTTATTTGGTGGATTGTAGTAAACTACAGTGAAAAGGAACTTCTTTAGCATAATTTGAGTGAACATTGTTGATGTCCTCTTCAGAATCCTTGAGATAGATCAAGGAATTCAGTCCTTATGGAGTTGAAAATTAGTAGAAAAAATTTTGGAATTAAAAAAAAATCCACTTCCTAACTCTGTTCAAGATATTCATTCTCTCTAAGATCTTTATGCTCATCTTTATCCTCACTGGGGGCCTCTGAGTGGCCCAGTGGGTTGAACACCCAACTCTTGGTTTTTGTTCGGGTCCTGATCTCAGGGAAGTGAGATCAAACCTTGTGTCAGGTTCCAGGTTCAGCACAGAGTGTGCTCCAGATTCTCTCTCCCTCTGCCTCTCCCCCATTCTCTCTCTTTCTCTCTCCCTCTCCAAAATAAATAAAATCTTTAAAAAAAATAAATAAGTAATGATAACACATTTCATAGAGATGTTGGAAATATGTATGTATGTATGAAGAATGATGCAAATAATGTGCAGCCCACTCAAATGATGTAGTTTACCTAGTATCATGATGTAAATTCTTGAATTGCTCTTAGTTATATTATCCATATAAAAACAAGATTCGTCGAAATACCGTGAAAACAGAACAGAAGAAATATTGAAATAAAAGAACACAAAGAACCTCTGAGCTTTTAAAGAACCTGATATAATGGATCCAAGGACTGTATGAGTCAGAGAGGTTCTATGCTTATTGGAGAGATGAGATCCATTTACCAGTCTGAAATGAAGATCAACCAGATTTTACCAAGTGACAGCAAATTTTTAAGCATCAAACAAATAATAAACATATTGGAAGCCAAGTGTACAGGTTAGACTGAAATTCTGAATTCTCGTGAGACAAATACAAAAGGATTTACAGATAAAAAAGGGGAACAGTATCTGTAATACAAGCACCAGTTATGCTAACACGGAAATAAAATCTTTATCCAGAAAGGAATAAGTTTTCCCATAGAAGAAAGTCCAGAAACAGCTGAATTTGAGAATGACCCAGAAAATACAGTGTGGCAGTAAAAAACATCTTGAACTAAACAATTACCTGGTTAAGCAAATCCAGAGAAATGGCACAGAAGCAGACCTGGATGGAATAGTTATCCCCCTATTTTCCTGCTCATGTATTGAGGTGGTTTAAATAAGAAAAAAACAAAACAATACAAAAACAGGCTTAGTTGTCCTAAGAACCATTCAATTAAAATTTATTTATTGTCAAATTGTAGACATTATATTATAAAATCCTTTATTTTACTTCTTGTTTTATTTTATTTTCCCCTGACCTGCTAAGTAAGGTCCTTTTGCTCAGTGTTCACACTTAGCAAGGTTAGAAAAATGAATGCTTATTATTGCCTGAACAGTTGTCCAAACTTAGGAATCCCCAAAATAATCACAATATGGGAGCCATACAGAGTACAATAAACAAAACAAACTCTAGAGATATTAAATCTTGATTGTTCCAGATCTACAAAATTTCCCTGCTAGTAAGATATTACCAAAATTTTATTTTACCATTATTTTAATTGTAACCTGTTTTTTGAAAAACACTAAGAAAAATTAATTTGTACACTTAACATGCTAACTGTATTTGAAATATATTAAATTAAAATGTGGTAAAGTAAATTTTCTGTAGAGAAGATAGTGTGCTTCACTTGAAACCTGAGCAATTATTTCTAAGTCATGGCAGTTTTTATCACATTCAAGTTTTTCTAATTATGCCTTTGCTCATTCAAATCTTTGACATGCTTTTGAATAAGTATCCTTTGGAAGCACAATGCGAGAGTTAAAAGAATTTGAATTCTTAGTTGCAAGGAGTAAGTGGAATCAGACTAATGCAAGCAGAAAAGCATGTTTTCAAAAAGGATATTGTGTATTTTTAAAAGTATCAAAGTGGGGGGGCACCTGGGTGGCTCAGTGGGTTAAAGCCTCTGCCTTCAGCTCAGGGCATGATCCCAGGGTCCTGGGATCGAGTCCTGCATCGGGCTCTCTGCTCAGTAGGGAGCCTGCTTCCCCTCCCTCTCTCTCTGCCTGCCTCTCTGCCTACTTGTAACCTCTGTCTGTCAAATAAATAAAAATATATTTTTTTTAAAAAAGGTATCAAAGTGGGATACCTGGGTGACTCAGCTAGTTAAGGTCTGCCTTTGGCTCAGGTCATGATCCCAGGGTCCTGGGCTTGAGTCCTGCAGTGGGACTCAGAGGAGTCTGCTTATCCCTCTGCTATTGCTTCCCTTGATTGTGTTCTCTCTGATAAGTAAATAAAATCTTTTTAAAAAAAGTATCAAACTTTTTTTGGGGGGGGAGGGGGTCCTAAACAATCAGGTTCAGACACAACAGATTGAGAGGCAGAATTTGTCTAATATCACAGGGCTGACACCATTGAGCACAGACCCAAGCTCACCTGTCAGTGTCAATGACAGTTGTCCCGCTTACAACTATTCCTATATGCATTGTGGAACAGGGAGTTGTCAACATCAACATCTGAATAGAGTCTGAGTATATTCTTGTTTTTTCAGTGTATTTATCTCAGATTTGTAAATCAGGTTAATCCATCTCATTGGCAGATAGTGGTCATGTATGATAGAGCACAAAGGAAGGTGAGAAGGAGCAGAAAGGAGAAAGCAAGGGTTGGACAGTTTGTTTTCATTAGTGTAATGAAGACAGGACAGTGAAATTCTCTGAATATAGTGTGTTTATATGCTGGGCAGCCACGAGTCATGATCTTTGTCCAAAGCATGAGCTATATAATACGGACTTTGTACACTGGATTTTCAGTCAACAGTAAATGGAAAGGCTTTAAACAAAAAAAATAACAGAATTGCATTTTGGAAATACCATGGTAGCAGAGAAGAAATTGGGTTGTATGGCATGAAAACAGCTAGAAACTTATTGCAAAAAGGTTTCCTTCAAGCACATTTTTTCAAAGACATATGTTTTTCTCTTCCCAAATCTTTAAAAAGTGCCTAGTGAATTCATGTTTATAAAGTAGTGCTAATTTGGTCCTCTTTCTTTTTTTAAGATATCTTACTTGGCTCCATTCGGTTTTCAAACAAGAAACTTAGATTCTTTCTTTGTTCTTAGAAATAGAAAAGTAACCACAATGTATCTAGACTACTACTTGAGTTCTATATTAATTTCCACAATTAGTTACCCCCTGCATAATTTTTTTTTATTTTCAAGTATGTTTAGACTTTTAGAAAAGTTGCAAAAATAATAGAGTGTGTTCCTATATACTTTTCACTTGCTTTCCCTAATGTTAACCTCTTATATGGAAATAATACAATTTTAGAAACCAATGCATTTAACCTGAATACAAGACTCTCACCTAGTCTATAGACTTTATTTGAATTTTGCTAGTTTCCCACAAATGTTTTTTTTAGCTAGGGGTGGGGACATCTATGAGCCAAATCAGGATTTCAAGTTGTATTTTGTTGTCATATGTTTTTTTTTGTTTTGTTTTGTTTGTTTGTTTTTTAAAGATTTTTATTTATTTGACAGACAGAGATCACAAGTAGGCAGAGGGGCAGGCAGAGAGAGAGGAGGAAGCAGGCTCCCTGCAGAGCAGAGAGCCCCATGTGGGGCTCGATCCCAGGACTCCGGGATCATGACCTGAGCTGAAGGCAGAGGCTTTAACCCACTGAGCCACCCAGGCGCCCCTGTTGTCATATGTTTAATATCCTTTGGTATGTAATGATTCATCTTTGTCTTTCATGACCTTCACATTTCTAAAATGTCTAGGCCAGTCATTTCCAGAATGTCCCTCAATTAGCATTTGTATGATGTGCTCTCATGCTTAGATCTACAAGAAAAAATGATGATGTGCCTTTCTCAATGCATTATATCAGAGATATGTACTATAGCTTTATCTTATCATTTGTGGTATTAATTTTGCTGATTGCATTTCTAATGTGGTATCTGCCTTGTTCCTCCACTATTAACTTGCTATTTTCCCTTTGCATTTATCTTCCAAAATCCCTCAAAGTTCTGTCCATTAATACCCCTGTTCCTTTTCCCCAGTTTCCTTATTTATATATATTTTTGACAATTTCATTAAGACTTTTAAAGAAAGAGCGGTAAATGTAGGCTCAAATAGCCTTCAGCCAGCATTCATTGGGTGCCTAACATGAACCAGGCATAAAAGTAAATGAGACACATAGGATCTCAAAATCTATAAGAGACATAACTTCTAATGAAATATAGTGATTACAATGAAGGCTTATTCTTAGGATATTCAGATCTTAGCACTCTTATGAGAAAGGTGTTTTATATACTCAGTGGAGACTAAAGATCTCATTTCACATATAGGAAATATTCAAATATTTACTGTGATAATTATCTTCCTTTAAATAGCATATATCAAGAAACTTACTTAGGGGTGTCTGGGTGGCTCAGATGGTTAAGCACCTGCCTTCTGCTCAGGTCATGATCCCAAGGTCCTGGGACTGAGCCCCCCATCAGGTTCCCTGCTCAGCCAGGATCTTGCTTCTCTCTCTCTCTCTACAGTTTCCCATGCACAAGCATGGGGAGAGGCACAGGGAGAGGGAGAAAACTCCGTGCTGAGCAGAGAGCCTGAAATGGGGCTAGGTCACGGGACCCTGGAATCATGACCTGAGCCAAAGACAGAGGCCTAACTGACTGAGCCACCCACATGCCCTACCAGCTTTCGTTCAAACGATGAAAACAGTAAATGTGCCCCAGTGTAACTTCATTTTAGTTTTTGTGAACATGTATGAGAGATCGTGTTTGTTTGTGTATGTGTGTGAATTTGCTTTGTATCTTCTTGGCATCCTTCTATACTGAAGAAGCTACAAAAGTCTATGAGCCCCTTCCCTCCAAAACCAATTAACTATTCCTCTAAATTTGGTATTTAGTAGTATAATAAATAGTGATGTCTTTGAAAAATAATCTCATTAAGCTTTTAAGCTTTCTTTTTTTCTTAGATGTGTATTTGTTGTGTAACAAATTACCACATACTCAGGGGCTTAAAACAATGACCACTTATCATGTCACAGTACTGTGGGTCACAAGTCTAGATAAGGTTTAAGGGCTTTTTTTCAGGGTCTCACAAGGATGCCATTAAGGTGTCTACAGGGGATGGAATAATCTGAGGCTTGGAGCACTCTCCCAAGCTCACATGGTTTTTGGAAGAGTACATTACTATTACCTTGCATTACCGGTGTAACTCTTGGAAGCTGCATCTTCAAGGGCAACAGGAAAAGCACCTCTTTTTCAACAACTTTCTTGATTAGGTCAGATATACCTATAATAATATCCTTTTTGATTAACTCTGAGTTAATTACTTAGTAATCTAATCATGGAAATGATATCATGTCATATTCACAGTTTTTCCCATGTTCAAGGGGAAGGAAGTACACAGGAATCTTGTTTACCATCTTAGAATTCTACCTACCACATGGCACATGCTACATGTTTTCTCAAGAGTACTGTAAAATCAGATATCACTTTGGAATAGAATTACTATTTATTTTCAATATTTGAGAATATAGCAATCTAATCCAAAGAGTTAACATTTATTTGTAAAAATGATGGTTGACTATAGCCACCCATTCTTCTATTCTGGGTACTCTTCTTATTAAACTTTTTTTTTTTTTAAATTTTTATTTATTTTTTAAATTTCTTTTCAGTGTTCCAGAATTCATTGTTTATGCCTCACACCCAGTACTCCATGCAATACGTGCCCTTCATAATACCCCCACCAGGCTCACTTAATAAGCTCTGATTTTAAAATTATTGGCTACTTGTTGAACACCATGTAAGTTAAAATGTTCCAGTTTGAATCCAATATTACATAAGTGAGGAGGAACCATGGAAGTGAGTATAAAATCTTCTCTCAACTTCTCAGCTCCTTTGAATGGCATGACTGACTAGAGCCTAGCATTATTCTGTAACAAAATTCCAGTCTTTCTCTCCACAGTGTATTTGCAGGAAGTGTTAAAAGGAAAGCCTGTGATCTTTATTATACTGCTCAGTCCATCAGGGACTAAGCTAGGAAGATCAGAGAAGAACAGAAATTTGGCAGCATTCTTCTATACATACTATTGAGTTGACTACTGAGTTAAATTCAGACAAACTACTGCCATTACAAAGCCAACAGGATTGGTCAATAGTTCATTAACTGGCTGTTGATTTTTTGCTGGAATAAGTTTGGCTACGTGTGTAGGATTTCTTTTTTTCTTTTCTTTTCCCTTTTTTTTTTTTAAGATTTATTTATTTATTTGAGAGAGAGAGAGTGCATGCATTAGGTGGGGTTTGGGGGTGGGGGAGGGGCAGGGGAAAGAGAGAATCTCAAGCAGATTCCACACTGAGTGTGGAGCTGGACAAGGGGCTAAACCTCACAACCTTGAGATCTTAACCGGAGCAGACACCAGGAGTCTGACATATTAACGACTGAGTCGTCTAGGCATTGTGTGCGTGTAATTTCAGCGCACATTTTTGCCTTGAAATTTTTACCTCCAATTATGCTCACCTATCAGTCCTTTTATTATCATATTTCTAAAATTCTCACTCAGCTACATGATGTATTTGCAATATTTTATTACATAAGTTGTAAAAAGCCATTTAGAATGTAGGTCAAAAACTAAATAGTAAAACATGCAATACTCAGTTTTGCAGATGCTGTGAATATAATTAAAAAAAAAATAAGTGGAGACTAGATTTTAGATTTGGCATTGCTCTGCCTGATTGCTGTTTGCTCCTAGGGAATAGACCCGAGTTCACTTTTTTTTTTTTTCTTTTCTTTTTTTTGTATCTTCAATACACAAATCTTGGTAAACAAGAGAACTTTGTGAAAAAAAGACAGGGAGGACAAGATGAAGGGAGGAAAAATGAATAAACTCCTGTGTACTTCATCTCTTTTCTTTTTCATCTCTTTTATTAATGGTCTTTTTAAAGACTTTTTATTTATTTACTTGACACAGAGAGAAATCACAAGTAGGCAGAGAGGCAGGCAGAGAGAGGAAGGGAAGCAGGCTCCCTGCTGAGCAGAGAGCTGGATGTGGGGCTCATTCCCAGGACCCTGGGATCATGACCTGAGCCAAAAGCAGAGGCTTAACCCAGTGAGCCACCCAGGCCTCCCATTAATGGTCTTTTATTTAACAAACTTCACTTCTCCTTAATGATTAATTTTATATTAAAATTCCTTTAAAATAGTCGAATTAAATTTGAAAATTAATGTTTGTAAATGTGGTCTATAAAGGAAACTATAGTACTTATAAGACCAAAAATAAATATTATTAACTTGGATAATCACAGGAAAGGTAAAATAATCACAGTCAAGGTAAAAGGTATGAAAGCCCAAAGAAGAAGTTGATGATTTAAAGACAGGGAAATGTTAGTGGCACTGCTTATCATGAAAACTATATGTATTGATATTACCATGAGGTCATTTTAATCTGCGTTATTTCCAGACAGTATCTGGAAATTCAAAAATCTCAGAAGTTTTTGAGGAGAATAATCCCCAGCGTAATATATATTTGAATTAACTTTAATAGGTTATATAAACATCTAAAATCCTGGAAGTATCTTCTTCATTCAGTTTTCTCTTTGGAGAAATAAAAGTAAAAATATATAGCATATTGTTTTCAAATGTTCTTTTTAAAGTATATCATGATGTGGTAAAGTTTATTTTCCTAATTTAGAAGAAAATTACCCAATTACATCTACAATCTCATACTAATCTTGGGATAACTGGTCCATCAACTTAGTCATTTACATAGAGTACACAGAAATTCATTACTTTTAAGATGTAGTTGCAATGAACAAGGAAGCAAGGTACAAGACCTTTACTGAAAAAATTTTAATGAGATTTTTTAAACTGTAAAATGAAGATGTGAAAATCTGATGTGTTTTGGGAAATGCTATTAAATACCATTTAGGGTTTCAGATGCCTTAAATTACAGACCAATTACTTCTCACATTAATTTTTATCTTTTAATTTCTTAATCTTCTTGGTGAGATATTCTTTAACATCTCATGACTGAAACAAACAAACAAAAGAGAAAAAAAAAACTTCTCATTCTGGCAGTCACTGTAGTCTGTTGAAATTAATAAAGTTCCACTGTAAGATTTAAATATAAATAAACATAGTCCCTTTCTTTATGAAATAGAATTAACTGGAAAAAATAAAGACCAGATGTTTCAAAGAAAAAATAATACCCCATGTAATAAATGTGATTTGCATTCTGACATAGTATGTCATTTTGAGTAACACTAGAACAAGAGGAAATTATATTTTAAGGTCAGCCTTTGAAAATGCTAACCATAATTATTTAATTTCAGGTATATTCTCTTTTTGGAAAGTGGATAGCACATTTAATTAGATTTAAACTCTTTTTTTTTATATTGTTACTTGAATGTAACAGAAATTATAGCAATTTAGATACCACTTTCAACCTCTTAAAAAGAACTAATGTGGAAGTCCTAGCCACAGCAATCAGACAACAAAAAGAAATAAAAGTCCTCCAAATCAGCTAGGAAAAAGTGAAACGCTCACTCTCTGCAATGACATGATAGACTATGTAGAAAATCTGAAAGGCATCTCCAAAAAATTGCTAGAACTGACAAATGGATTCAGTAAAGTCATAGGATACAAAATTAATATACAGAAAACTGTTGCATTTATATATAACAGTAAGGAAGCAGCAGGAAAATAAAGAATCAATAATCAATCCCATTTACAATTTCACCAAAAATAATAAGACACCTTAGGAATAAACCTAACCAGAAAGGTGAAAAACGTGTACTCCAAAAATTATAAAATACTGGTGAAATATATTGAACAGGACACAAAGAAATGGAAAGATATTTCACGCTCATGGATTGGAAAAACAAGTATTGTTAAAATATGTATTGGACCCAAAGGAATCTACACAATAAATGCAATTCCTATCAAAATACCACTGGCATTTTTCACAGAGTTAGAACAAACAATCATAAAATTTGTATGGAACCATAACCCCTGAATAGGCAAAGCAATCTTGAAAAAGAAAAGCAAAGCTGGAGGCATCACAATTCTGGACTTCAAGTTATATTACAAAGCTGTACTGATCAAGACAGTACAGGAGAGGAGTCAAGATGGTGGAGAAGTAGCAGGCTGAGACTATATCAGGTAGCAGGAGGATCAGCTAGATAGCTTTTCAAACCATTGCAAACACCTACAAATCCAACAGGAGATCGAAGTGAAGAAGAACAACAACTCTAGAAATAGAAAATCGACCACTTTCTGAAAGGTAAGACTGGTGGAGAAGTGAATCCAAAGCGACGGGAAGATGGACCGCGGGGGGAGGGGGCAGGCTCCCAGCAAGCAGCGGAGCAACAGAGCACAAAATCAGGACTTTTAAGTCTGCTCCACTGAGGGACATTGCTCCAGAGGCGATGAATTCCACAGGGTGGACTTCAGGGGGTGAAGTCCATGTGGGATCAGTGTGGCCCCAGGTCTCACAGGATCACAGAAGGATCAGGGGTATCTGAGTGTTGCAGAGCTCACAGGTATTAGAGCAGGGAAGCTGGCTACAGAGACAGAGCCGAGGAGGGAGCTCTCACCTCGGGGTTACCTTGAACTGGTCCCAGGCTGGGTGAGCTCGGAGCGCGGCCAGAGGCCAGCGAGACCGGAGTGATTGGGCTCTTTTCTCTGAGGGCCCCCTGAGGAGTGGGGTCCTGAGCTCTTAGCTCCTCCGGGCCAGAGACTGGGAAGCTGCCATTTTCATTCCCATCTTCCGGAACTCTACAGAAAGTGTTCAGGAGACAAAAGCTCCCGAAAGCAAACCGGAGCGGATTACTTAGCCCAGCCCCGGTAAGGGCGGTGCAATTCCGCCTGGGGCAAAGATACTTGAGAATCACTACAACAGGCTCCTCCCCCAGAAGATCAAAAAGAAATCAAACCAAGACCAAGTTCCCCTACCAAGGAGAGCAGCGGAATTCCAGAGGAGGCACGGAATTCATGACTTTCTCCCCATGATTCTTTAGTCTTGCGATTAATATAATTTTTTTAAATTTTATTTTTTTCTTCTGATAAATTTTTTTAACTTTTGCCCTTTTCTTTTTTAACGTTTTTTAACTAGTTTATCTATTATATATATTTTTTCTTTCTTTTTTATATTTTTTCTTTATTTGTTTTCTTTTTTTAATTTTATTTTTTCTGAAATTCTTTTTATCTCCTTTCTCCCCCCCATGATTTGGGGTCTCTTCTGATTTGGTTAAAGCACATTTCCGTGGGGTCTTTGCCACCCTTTTAGGATTTTATTTACAACTTCATATACTCTTATCTGGACCAAATGGCAAGGCAGAAAAACTCACCACAAAAAAAAGAACAAGAGACAGTACCAAAGGCTAGGGACCTAATCAATACATACATTGGTAATATATCAGATCTAGAGTTCAGAATGATAATTCTCAAGGTTCTGGCCGGGCTCGAAAAAGGCATGGAAGATATGAGCGAAACCCTGACTGGAGAGATAAAAGCCCTTTCTAGAGAAATAAAAGAACTAAAATCTAACCAAGTTGAAATAAAAAAAGCTATTAATGAGGTGCAATCAAAAATAGAGGCTCTGGGCACCTGGGTGGCTCAGTGGAATAAGCCTCTGCCTTCAGCTCAGGGTCTTGGGATCGAGTCCCGATTGGACTCTCTGCTCAGCAGAGAGCCTGCACCCCCCCCCACTTGCCTCTCTGTCTACTTGTGATCTCTCTCAGTCTGTCAAACAAATAAATAAAATCTTCAAAAGTGCTAGGATAAATGAGGCAGAAGAAAGAATTAGTGATATAGAAGACCAAATGACAGAGAATAAAGAAGCTGAGCAAAAGAGGGACAAACAGCTACTGGACCACGAGGGGAGAATTCAAGAGATAAATGACACCATAAGAAGAAACAACATTACAATAATTAGGATTGCAGAAGAAGAAGAGAGAGGGGAGCAGAAGGTATATTGGAGAGAATTATGGGAGAGAATTTCCCTAATATGGCAAAGGGAACAAGCATCAAAATCCAGGAGGTGCAGAGAGCCCCCCTCAAAATCAACAAGAATAGGTCCACACCTCGTCACCTAATAATAAAATTGACAAGTCTTAGTGACAAAGAGAAAATCCTGAAAGCAGCCCGGGAAAAAAAAGTCTGTAACAGACAATGGTAAAAATATTAGATTGGCAGCAGACTTATCCACAGAGACCTGGCAGGCCAGAAAGAGCTGGCATGATACATTCAGAGCACTAAACGAGAAAAACATGCAGCCAAGAATACTCTATCCAGCTAGGCTATCATTGAAAATAGAAGGAGAGATAAAAAGCTTCCAGGACAAACAAAAACTGAAAGAATTTGCAAACACCAAACCAGCTCTACAGGAAATATTGAAAGGGGTCCTCTAAGCAAAGAGAGAGCCTAAAAGTAATAGAGCAGAAAGGTACAGAGACAATATACAGTATCAGTCACCTTACAGGCTAATAATGGCACTAAATTCATATCTCTCAATAGTTACCCTGAATGTTAATGGGCTAAATGCCCCAATCAAAAGACACAGGGTATCAGAATGGATAAAAAAACAAAACCCATCAATATGTTGCATACAAGAAACTCATTTTAGACCCAAAGACACCTCCAGATTTAAAGTGAGGGGTGGAAAAAAATTTACCATGCTAATGGGCATCAGAAGAAAGCTGGGGTGGCAATCCTTATATCAGATCAATTAGATTTTAAGCCAAAGACTATAATAAGAGATGAGGAAGGACACTATATCATACTCAAAGGGTCTGTCCAACAAGAAGATCTAACAATTTTAAATATTTATGCCCCTAACGTAGGAGCAGCCAACTATATAAACCAATTAATAACAAAATCAAAGAAACACACCAACAATAATACAAAAATAGTAGTGGACTTTAACACTCCCCTCACCGAAATGGACAGACCATCCAAGCAAAAGATCAATAAGGAAATAAAAGCCTGAAATGACACACTGGACCAGATACACATCACAGATATATTTGGAACATTTCATCCCAACGCAACAGAATACACATTCTTCTCTAGTGCGCGTGAAACATTCTCCAGAATAGATCAATCTGCAAATCAATCAATGTGATACAACACATTAATAAAAGAAAGAACAAGAACCATAGGATACTCTCAATAGGTGCTGAAAAAGCATTTGAAAAGTGCAGCATCCCTTCCTGATCAAAACTCTTCAAAGTGTGGGGATAGAGGGCACATACCTCAATATTATCAAAGCCATCTATGAAAAACCCACCGCAAATATCATTCTCAATGGAGAAAAGCTGAAAGCTTTTCCGCTAAGGTCAGGAACACGGCAGGGATGTCCATTATCACCACTGCTATTCAACATAGTACTAGAAGTCCTAGCCTCAGCAATTAGACAACAAAAGGAAATTAAAGGCATCCAAATCGGCAAAGAAGAAGTCAAATTATCACTCTTCACAGATGATATGATACTATATGTGGAAAACCCAATAGACTCCACCCAAAAACTGCTAGAACTTCTACAGGAATTTAGTAAAGTGTCAGGATATAAAATCAATGCACAGAAATCAGTTGCATTTCTCTACACCAAAGACAAGACAGAGGAAAGTGAAATAAAGGAGTCAATCCCATTTACAATTGCACCCAAAACTATAAGATACCTAGGAATAAACCTAACCAAAGAGGCTAAGAATCTATACTCAGAAAACTATGAAGTACTCATGAAAGAAATTGAGGAAGACACAAAGAAATGGAAAAAATGTTCCATGCTTCTGGATTGGAAGAATAAATATTGTGAAAATGTCTATTTCTACCTCAAGCAATCTACACATTTAATGCAATCCCTATCAAAATCCTATCCATTTTTTTCAAAGAAATGGAACAAATAATCCTAAAATTTATATGGAACCAGAAAAGATCTCGAATAGCCAAAGGAATATTGAAAAAGAAAGCCAAAGTTGGTGGCATCACAATTCCGGACTTCCAGCTCTATTACAAAACTGTTATCATCAAGACAGCATGGTACTGGCACAAAAGCAGACACATAGATCAATGGAACAGAATAGAGAGCCCAGAAATAGACCCTCAACTCTATGGTCAACTCATCCTTGACAAAGCAGGAAAGAATGTCCAATGGAAAAAAGATAGCCTCTTCAATAAATGGTGTTGGGAAAATTGGACGGCCACAAGCAGAAAAATTAAATTGGACCATTTCCTTACACCACAGAGGAAAATATACTCAAAATGGATGAAGGACCTCAATGTGAGAAAGGAACCCATCAAAATCCTTAAAAAGAACACAAGATGCAACCTCTTCGACCTCAGCCGCAGCAACGTCTTCCTAGGAACATCGCCAAAGGCAAGGGAAGCAAGGGCAAAAATGAACTATTGGGATTTCATCAAGATCAAAAGCTTTTGCACAGCAAAGGAAACAGTCAACAAAACCAAAAGACAACTGACAGGATGGGAGAAGATATTTGGAAAAGACATATCAGATAAAGGGCTAGTGTCCAAAATCTGTAAAGAACTTAGCAAACTCAACACCCAAAGAACAAACAATCCAATCAAGAAATGGGCAGAAGATATGAACAGACATTTCTGCAAAGAAGACATCCAGATGGCCAACAGACACATGAAAAAGTGCTCCACGTCACTCGGCATCAGGGAAATACAAATCAAAACCACAATGAGATATCACCTCACACCAGTCAGAATGGCTAAAATCAACAAGTCAGGAAATGACAGATGCTGGCGAGGATGCGGAGAAAGGGGAACCCTCCTACACTCTTAGTGGGAATACAAGCTGATGTAGCCACTCTGGAAAACAGTATGGAGGTTCCTCAAAAAGTTGAAAATAGAACTACCCTATGACCCAGCAATCGCACTACTGGGTATTTACTTTAAAGATACAAACGTAGTGATCTGAAGGGGCACGTGCACCCAAATGTTTATAGTAGCAATGTCTACAATAGCCTAACTATGGAAAGAACCTAGATGTCCATCAACAGATGAATGGATAAAGAAGAGGTGGTATATATACACAATGGAATACTATGCAGCCATCAAAAGAAATGAAATCTTGCCATTTGTGATGATGTGGATGGAACTAGAGGGTATCATGCTTAGTGAAATAAGTCAATCAGAGAAAGACAACTATCATATAATCTCCCTGATATGAGGAAGTAGAGATGCAACATGGGGAGGTTAGGGGGGTAGGAGAAGAATAAATGAAACAAGATGGGATCGGGAGGGAGACAAACCATAAGTGACTCTTAATCTCACAAAACAAACTGAGGGTTGCTGGGGGGAGTGGGGGTGGGGAGAGGGGGAGGGGTGTTATGGACATTGGGGAGGGTATGTGCTATGGTGAGTGCTGTGAAGTGTGTAAACCTGGCGATTCACAGACCTGTACCCCTGGGGATAAATATACATTATATGTTTATTAAAAAAAAAAGACAGTATGGTAGGAGCACAAGGACAGACAGAGAGATCAAATAGATTAGAAGAGAAAACCCAGAAATGAACCCATAACTATGTGGTCATTTCATCTTCAACAAAGCAGGGGAGACTATTCAAGTGGAAAAAGACAGTATGGTGTTAAAAAAACTGGACAGTAACATACAAAAGAATGAGTCTGGACCACTTTCTTACGTCATACGCAATTCTAAAAGAATGAAAGACCTAAATGTGAGACAGGAAACCATTAAAATCCTAGAGGAGAACATACTGGCCATAGCAACTTCTTAATAAAGACATCTCCAAGAGGCAAGGGAGACAAAAGCAAAAATGAATTATTGATACCTCATCAAAACAAAAATCTTCTGCACAGCAAAGGAAACCAGCAACAAAACTAAAAGATAACTATGGAATGGGAGAACATATTTGCAAATGACATATCCGATAAAAGATTAGTGTCCCCTTAAATTTTAAATCCCTTTAAGTTGAATTTAAATTAAATACTGGGTGTTGTGTGGAAGTGTTGGGTCACTAAATCATACACCTGAAACTGATACTACACTGTTAACTAACTGGAATTTAAATAAAAAGAAAGAACTAGTGTACTTTTTTCGTTATATTCATCCAATATAGTAAAGTAAAATTTCATTTCTCTTTAGGCTTCATTTCTGTTTTCAGTTTCATTTTAATATTTTTAATATTTCTCAAAGAATAATAAAATAATTCTGATTTGGATGATAAATTATATGGTTAATCTTATTTTCAAAACATACTCATCATGGCTTCAGTGTTTTCAATAATATGTCATTAAACACATTTGTCTTTAATGCATTTTATAAAATTCCTTAAAAGTAATATTAATAAACCTATTTAAATTGAAAATCTGCATTGGAGTTTTCCTAACTGTATAAGGGTGGTTTGTCAGCAAGGATTGTCTTTGCACATTTATTTATATGGTGAGCACTTTTTCATAAGCAAAATGGACTAAATATGCCTTTCTAAATATATGCTAAAAAAGTTTTGATAAAATACATTTATGTAAAAATTTGTAGTAACAAATGTGTGTTGAAATTAATATTTCAGTGTTTCCAACTTGTTTTGTATTTATTAGGCTAAACAGGGTAAAATAGAGAAATATTAACAGGTAGATAATTATAGCCATTAGAAAAGTTGCAGTGGATCCTGTGATATGCTTTCCAGGAACTGAGACACTAAATGATTCCATTAATACATCCTTTGGCAGTTCTCCAATCTTTAGTGTTCAAGTCAAAATGGCTTAAGTCAAGTTAGATGTGGGTATTATTTAGAAAATTTCCTCTTCTCCTTGAAGTCTTTCCATATGTCTCTTTCTGTGACTCTTAAGACCATTAGAGCAGTAATGCTGATATAGTTCTAAGAGAAAAAATGTCAACTTTCACATTGGATTTTAACCCACACAGGCAAAGAAGTATATGATGCCGCATATCTCAGTTAACTAGGGTGAATTTGGAAATATGTGCTACATTCTATCCTCCCATCAATGTCAGTCATCATACCTAGTAGAAAGATGTGGCCCAATGTGAGGAATCTAAAATGTGAAGTCTTGTTAATTCAGCAGTTCCTAATGGCCACTTCCAGGTTTTGTTCATACTAACAAGTACCTAAAGTGGAATGGAAATAAATGTTTTCTGGATTGAAGGGTTTGATAATTTTAAAGTCACCCTCAAATGAATCACTAGCAGGAATATTGAAACCAGTGCTAATAAAAGAATATGGTTTGGGGGTTAATGGAGAGTATGAACTCAGTCATAATACCTGGCTTGCTAAAATGTTAACCCAGAGGCCGCTAGGACTGAAGGGAGGTTTTGAAGAAGGGCATGGGCCTTGGAATGCTGAAGACTGCCCGACCGCTAGGCCATTGGAATGCCTCTGGGAGTTGCCTTCATGAAGTTTTCTTCTCACAGATAGCCACCCTGCGATCTAAGATGTATGCATGGTCCCTTAGGCTGTGTTTAAGAGAAGGAGTAGAACACGCAGATTAGCATATAGTATCTTTCCTGTAAACAGATCCTCCCAGTTTCAGTAGGACCCATTGTCACACATCCCGCACTTGAGAAACAGTGATAAGGATTTGTGATTATCCTGAAGGACCAATAAAAGTGGAAGCAAAGAAGAGCAAAGGGTCTTCGTCTCTGAGCACTGACCACTTTACCTTCTTCTCTCTTTGACAGCAAAGTTGGGAGTAATCTTTCATCCCTCAGTACATGGATTGCTGGCCATTCCTGGCAAGTGGTAACCCGGCATGATTTTATAAGTACACTGGTATGAGACTGAAAGTCTGCAATCTCCAGAAAAAAGCAGTTCATATGCTTTGCCTTTATCAAGTCTTTGACGATCCTTAATCCTATATAGGCATGTGTTTTAAATCTTTCTAAGATTCTAAAAAATGTCCCTAAGATTTAAATCATGAAAAAGTTCTCATTGACTAATTAGGCTTTTTTGTTTGGTATGTTACCTTGTGGTTGTAAGGTCATCAACACTCAATATTCTGGCTATTGCAGTGTTTCATGTGTCACAGAAATAACTGAGTTTCCTTGCCAATAGCATCATAAAGAATTCCCATATTAGATCATTAACAATGTCTATTTCTGGATTTGCATCATTTATAACTGTTCTTATTCTCTTACAAAATGAGCTTCATCTTCAAAGAAATTCATATATAGGATTTAGGATTTTTTTAGGATTTTTTTAGGATTTTAGGTTTTTGTTATCTTTAAAAACCTAAGAAACTGAAATGGCTAAAAACTTCCAGAACTAACTAAAGTTGCATTCAAATTCAATAAGAATTAGTAACGTGGGACTAAATGAGCTAAAAGATTACTAGTTTTGTGACTTTTATTTAAAGCATTGCTGATTCTATAACGTTTGATCTCCCAGACTAAGAAAACCTTCCCTTAAGATATGAATGATTTACAGAAATGTGATAAAATATTTGTAAACAAAAGCATTTAGGTAAAGCAGTACTTGGGGTCCCTCAGCATTTGCTGTGGCCTATTGCTATTATTTTTTCACATAAATCACTGATGATTTATGTGAAAAACGAGCTGCTCAATCACTTAGCAGGAGTTCTACAGTCACTAATATGCTTCAGGGGAGAGGTCCATACTAACTGTAGGGCAACGTTCTTATGGACCCTCAGTTCTTGAACAATGCTCCCTTCATGCAAATTGAGCTTGGGAATGAATTCCTGATCAGATCACTCCTCAAGGCTCTTTGCCTCCATTAAGCAGAGCCCCCAAGAACACTTTATGGAATTTGTCAATAAATTACACCAAGCTATTCCGAGAAAATCAGTCATAATAAGGCTATTATTGAGAGAACACATTCTACCCTTAAAACGCATGATACAGAAACAAAAAGGGGGAAATAGGGGTCCTGTAGCACAATTACAGAAAGCATTGATTAACTCTTTTTAATTTAAAATTCTGATTTTGAAACTCCTGCAGAAGAAATGCATTTTAAACCACACTCCCCACCAAAAACACGAGCCCACATACTCTGGAAGGACCCAAACATAGGCATTTGGCAGGGACCAGTAGAACTCTTAGCATGGCAGCGAGAAACGTTAAACATTACCAGGACCCAGCATAGCCATAATCCAGTCCCTCGGAGGAGGCAGCTGAATCTAGAAGAAAAATAATCAATCACCCATCATATGCCTCGCCAGTACCCACAAGGCCAAATTCATAACCTGAGGAGATCTCAAGAAGGTGACCCAGAAAGCCGAGGAGATTCTACAACAGACCAGCAAAGCCTCTATTCTTTAAAGCATGTTCTTGGCTATGGTGTCTACACTTAACACCAGTTCTACCATGGCATGTATTCCTGTCTTTCTATTCCTGCCTCACGTTCTTTTATTGGGCCTATAGATTCCTGCTCTGGAAGCCTGTTACTTGAGCAGGTACACTTTTCCCTATTTTCAACCACGCCACTATCCCTGTTAAGCCTACCAGAGGTTGGGAAGAATTCAAATCCATTAGCTCTCTGAATCAGGCAGTATCTGACATCAGCCCACCCAAGCACTCCTTGGGTCTACTCATTGCCTTGGGTCTACTCATTGCCGGCATTATCACAGCTATCTCAATTATTCCCACCACTACCATGGCAGCTGCCTCTCTTTCTCACTCGGTTCAGACTGTTGCCTTTGTCAATCAGCTGGCTCTTAATACCACAAGGGAATTTCAACTTCAACAAACTATCAATCAAAAAATATCAGGACGTCTTCAACTAATGAAAACTGCTATTGAATATCTTGGGGAAAAACATAGAAGCCTTAGCCTATTGGCAAGGCCTCTTGTGTGACTGGGCTACAGATCCATTTGTGTTACCCCCATGCCTTGCAACCAGACCACACATGACAGGGAAAAGATAAAGAAACAAATGCATGGATCACTCCATGATAATTTAACTTCTGATGTTCAGCAGCTAAAGGATCAGATGCTCAACTCATTATTGGTGGAAGAGAATCATAAGCTTCATAGAGAAGCTTGGCAATCTCTTTGCAACAATGTGCAGTGGCTTAACCCAGCCACATGGTTCTCTTCCACAGAATGGGGATTCTTAGTGGCCGCTATTACAATAATTAGTTTTTCTTCTCATCATAGTCTACAAAATTGGAATAAATGCCCTATCCACCGCCAGAGATGTGAAGCATATCTACACAGTGCAGCTGTCTCAAAAACTACTTGCTGCCCCTTTAAAGAAAGGGGGAGTTATTGGGGTTAATGTAGAGCATGAACTCAGCCATAATACCTGGCTTGCTAAGATGTAACAGAGCCTGCTGAGGGCCAGGAAGATTTCAGAGCGGGACATAGGCCTTAGGAATTCGAAGATCTGCCCTTGGAATGGGGCAGGGAGTTGCCTTGAGGAAGTGTTCTCAGCCCAAACAGCTGCCCTGTGATCTAAGAGCTGTTTGCATTGTCCCTTAGGCTATGTTTAGCAGCACTCATAGACCATGCGGATTAGCATTTCTTATCTTTCCCTTAAACAGATCCTCCCAGTTTCAGGAAGACCCCTTGTCACATAGCACACGAGTGAGAAACAGCTATAAGGATTTGTGATTATCCTGAAGGACCAATAAAAGCAGGAGCAAAGAAGAGCAAAGCTTCTTTGCCTCTGAGCATTGACCCCCTTTCCTTCTCCTCTCTTTCACAGCAAAGTTGGGAGTAATCTTTCATCCCTTGGTACAGGGATTGCTGGCCATTCCTAGCAATATGGGACATAAATAAAATTGCCCCAGCACAAAGGTACACACAACAGAAACACCTCTTTAGGACTAAAATATAAAACTGAATTAAATTTCAATTTGAAAAATGGAGAAACAGTAATTTATAATTGGCATTAACATTAAGATATCATTATAAGCACATTTTATTATACCATATATTTTCATATAAAACACATTTAAACTTTAATACTGTGACTTTGGTTGTGATAAATGCCAAGTTTTCTCATTAATAAGTTAAATCTTTTACAGGTTTTCTTTTTGTATCTGTATGAGAATCATATTTTAAATTTGAGGTATTGGATGTTACTAAATTTATTGTGGGGGTCATTTCACTATATATATGTATCAAATCATTACGCTGTACACAGGAAACATACAATGTTCTATGTCAACTATATCTTCATTAAACTAGAAAAAATGGATCTTTTATCTGTTTGGGATGTCTTCCACCAAGATACTGAAAGAATTAAACTCTGAGAGATGAGTAAACTCACTGTGATGAGGGAGCAGGAGGCTGGCTGAGGACAAAGCAAAAGCTGGTACCTTGCACCCTCTCTCCATCTGCTCCCCTTGGTAGTGTGTGTAACATTCCTCAGGCCCTCCCCTCCATACACAAAACTGAAGGAGGCTGAGGTAGAAGGAAAGTATAGTTAAATCTCTTCAGAACCTAAATCTCTCTAACAAAGACACTTGATAGCAGGATTGTGACATTCCACCAGGAATCTCCCAGCTATCTTGATGTTAATGGCTTGGCAAAAGACCACAGTGATCAAGCCTAAAGACCTCCAGGATACTCCCAGCACCTCCCCGACCCTCTTTAGCATATGAAAACTCTGTTGAAACCTCCCTTCTCCTCACCTTCCCCCAAAGGCAGGGTATATACTTTGCCATCCCTCACAACCCAGGGCAGCTGCATCTCCTTCTGCCAACGGGTCCTGTCCCCATGCTTTAATAAACCACCATTTTGCACCAGAGACGTCTTAAGAATTCTTTCTTAGCCGTCGGCTCCGAACCTCACCCCACCGAACCTGACTTAGGTTCTGGAACTTCATCAACTGGATAGGAGGAGATGAACACTAGCACTGTCACTTCTTGGTTCCCAGTGGTGAATTCCAAGTGGTACTAGAACCCATTTTTGTTTCTTTTGTTTTCTAATTTAAAATTTTCCTTCCTGCTACGCCTGGGTGACTCAGCGGGTTAAAGCCTCTGCCTTTGGCTCAGGTCATGATCCCAGGACTCTGGAGCGAGCCCCGCGTCAGCCTGCTTCCTCCTCTCTCTCTCTCTGCCTGCCTCTCTGCCTACTTGTGATCTCTATCTGTCAAATAAATAAATCTTAAAAAAATAAATAAAAAATAAAATAAAATTTTCCTTCCTATAATGTGTTTTGATTTTAGTTTTGGGATTTTTCTTATTGCTACTTAATTTTGGTAAGTCATTTCACATTGGTAGCAGCAACGATTGAAGTCTGATTTTACACTCTGAATATTTGTTAAATGTAAGATTCATAGAGATCCATTCTCTGTTGGATGAAAGGCAATGAAGTGTCTGCTCTGTTGGTCTTTTTGTTATTTTTTCCACTCAAGCTTAACTCAATTAAGAATCCTATGCCCACTGGGATATCTAGTCCAATGAATATTTTTGTGTTGCTATATTTACATTTGACCCATGATGGAAATTATGGAATTGAAGCTCTAATATCTCTCTTTCGTCTATGTGTCTATAATTCAGAGAAGGCATTTGTCTTTCATTGAATGAATGTCTAATGTTTTTGTTCTTCCAGAGGTTATTAAGAACTTAGATGACAAGGCTTTTAAATTAAAAAGAGTTGGTTTGGAATGACTTAGGGAAATAAATGATTGTTTATATAAATTAAATATCCTAAAATTCCAGAAATATAAGGAAATTTAATCTCTAAAACATAAGTGTGCTTTAATTGTATTTTAACTTCTATAAGAAGTAATTTAGAGATATATTATGAATCTAGGTTCACGTAAATTAAACTTTGGCAGACAAGGTTAATTTAATTACAGTTTAATAAAAACAGCTCAAAATCAGCTATATCTACTCTGATTTATCAGGTATAACACCAATCTATTTGAATATGCTTTTCTTAAACATGTATAAGTTAAGTGGTTAAAAAAGTACCAATCAGGGGCACCTGGGTGGCTCAGTGGGTTGGGCCGCTGCCTTCGGCTTGGGTTGTGGTCTCAGGGTCCTGGGATCGAGTCCCGCCTGGGGCTCTCTGCTCGGCGGGGAGCCTGCTTCCCTCTCTCTCTCTGCCTGCCTCTCTGCCTACTTGTAAAAAAAAAAAAAAAAGTACCAATCACATTACTAACTTTTAATATTATGAAGAAAGCAAATTTATTTTTAACTAAATTGAATAAATATTTTAATTTGTTTTTTAATCTCAGCATTGATTATGTTTTGTAATATGTCAGCTTAAAGACGATTTTCAGAATCTTTAGATAACTTGAAACCTTGGCCTGATCTTAAGTTAACTAAATAAACTAATCATTGGAGGGCGCCTGGGTGGCTCATCGGTAAGTGTCTGCCTGCAGCTCAGGTTATGATCCCTGACTGCTGGGATTAAGCCCCTCATCAGGCTCCCTGCTCAGCGGGGAGTCTGCTCTCCTGCTCCCTCTGCTCCTCCCCTGCTTGTGCTTGCTTGTTCTCTCTAGCTCACTTTCTCTCTCAAATAAATAATCTTTAAACTAATCACTGGATACTGAGAATATTTTTAAGTAACATAGACTATTGAAACACTGATTACCAAGCATAGTTCTATGATTTGTGATCTATCTATTTATTTTTGCATACTATAAGAGACTAGATCTTTGAGTTATGACAATGAACATGTTTGTTATTGCCATTTTGAGGTTTGCACGTGCAGAAAGTAGTGTTATAAGTTCCACGAGTCTGCTACCTGGTGTATGACAGTTTTCAGTTCTCCCTCCAACCTCCTAGTCCACCTATACCTAAGCGGTTTCTTTTCTTGGGATATGGAAGTTTCAGTGGTAAAATCCCAGGCAAATCAGGATGAGTTAGTTGCCCTACTGATAATGAATTATATTGTTAAAAGGTATAATCGATATAAGTGGTTAATTCTATACTTGGTATTGATGGGGTCTGTGATCAAAGGAGCAGGACTGATACAAAGTGAAGGTCAAGCAAAGCTTTATTTTGCGCCAGCACGGAGAATCAAATCGACAAGCCTGGGCCATCTCTTAAGGAGAGAGTGACGACCCCCAGCCTCACAGACTAGCTTTTATAGAGCAAAGGCCATGTGGTTGAGCCTGGCCAATGAAATTGTAATACACAGAGAAAGTTACATAGTCATGCTAGGTCACACATGGGTGGCCAATGAATTACAATTTACCCTACAGTAGCTGTTTGAACTAGCCTATCACTCTGGTCAAAATTGGTGTCCTAGTTTGGTGCCCAAAAGGCGGGGTTTACATTCTTTGGTCGTTAGGGAGATAGTATGTGTGCTTTACTGATTGGATGTCTCTACCTGGCCTGACTCCTCCTTGCATTCTGGGCTCTGTTATCTCTACCTGACCTGACCCATCCTTGTATTTGGGCTCTGTTATCAGGGACTGGTCAACCATATTTTACTGGTTTTCTTGCTTTTAAGTAAGTTCCCTGGGGGGGGGGGGGTGGCGGGGGGCAGGGTCACTTTAAGTTTTACTGCATAAACAACAAAATGGCTGTTTAACCAAGATGGAGTTGCTCTGGCTAAGTAAGCCCCTACAGGTATAGTGAAAAAGAAATTTAAAAAAAGAAAGAAATAGAACGTGTATGTTTGCTTTCTGGGTTTTTTTGTTTTTTTGGTTTTTTGGGTTTTTTTTGTTGTTGTTTTGTTTGTTTTTAGATTTTATTTATTTATTTGACAGAGAGACACAGCAAGAGAGAGAACACAGGCCGAGGGAGTGGGAGAGGGAAAAGCAGGCTTCCCACTGAGCAGGGAACCCGACACAGGGCTTGATCCCAGCACCCTGAGATCATGACTTGAGCTGAAGGCAGACACTTAATGACTGAGCCACTCAGGCACCTCTGCTTTTTGTTTTTAAAAGAAAAGATGTGTGTGTGTGTGTGTATACACATTTTGTCTTCAGATCCCTGCACATTGCTAGAAGTTTTTGACAACCTTCTTCCCTATTTTTTTTTTGTCTTGGTGGGAAAAATAATCATTATTTTTGTTGAAACTGAAACAGAATTCTAAAATTCTAAATTCTAAAATTCTAAAATTTTAACCTACAGAGTTTTATAAAAACACTTATGTTCAGTATTACTAACTCTCTTTACTTTATATTATAATTATATTTTTGGTGTGTACTTAGAATATCATTTGTTAGAATGTTTATATAATGTCTCAAGATTATTTTATGTTATACATCAAATTTTTCCTCAAAAAATTATATTCTTCCTTTTTTATAAATCTGATTAAATACTCACTCTGATCTTTGATATGAGACTTACTATAATTAGATAATTTTTTTCCAAAATGCTTCTTGAAACAGCATTAGCATTTTTAGTATACCATAGAAACCACATTTTTGGTCAATTTCTCTTGTCTGGTCATGACCCTCTTCAGAACTTTTACATTTGAAATTATCACAGATAAATTCATCACAGCTCTCTTAAGTCTCTGTCACCTAGAGATAGGATTTGTTTTCCTCTCTTGGCTCTGTAAAGATTCTGCAATCAGCCATTGGCCTGGGTTTGTGTCTTAAGGAAAGAACACTGTCTCATAGCCCTGTGTAAAGTGCTGGGTATGTCAAGATATTGACACTTCAAAGAATAATTCTTGGGATAAGGTATGGTGATGGTATCACCCAGAAAACTTTCAGACTGTTCAAGAGGACATGTGCAGGATTTCCCAGATCTTTTTATTCAAGAAGTAGACAACTTCATTGATTGAACTGATAGGAGATGATCCTATTAACTTATTTGGTACATTGTGGATGTTACTTTAATGTTTTATTTTCCAAATATGTTACGAAGTCCTTTGCTTCCTGTGCTAGTAGGAAATCATAACAACTTAGTAGAATCAGTTTTCTAAATTGAAATGAAACATCTTTAAATGATATTCTAACTTACCTCTTTTCCCAAATCAGAAAAAATTCTACTTAAGTCTCTTCATATGCAATATATATTTTTGCAGAGATTCTTGCAGAGTCTGTCCTTTTTTATCAGAATATAATGGCAAAAATTAATTATGCAACCAAGGCTTTGCCTGTAATATATTTGAGAATGATGCCCATTTAATCAGGATAAACTAAGGAACTAAGTTCTACTATATGGAGCCAATACTTAACACACCCTCTCTGAAAAACTAGCATGGCTTGCAAAGTCCCAGTTTTATAAGTGATGAAGAAGGTTACTTTCTACCTGACAAGGAACCTCAGAGTATTTCAGGGGCCTTGAGAAGAAAGGAACTCTCCTAAATTTATAGGTATCACAGACAAAAATCTGGTAGAGAGATTTTATTTGACTTGGCTTCCTAGAATCAAGAAAGCAAATAATGGGAACTTTTCTAAGTCCAGTCTGTTATAGTCAAGTCCTTACAAAAATGACTAGCAAAGCAAACATAAAAAGACTTAATCTAGTAAAAAAAATATTCTGGCAGCAGAATAAGACTAGCTTTAGATTGTGATCAAAATTGATCTTTCAGGGGCGCCTGAGTGGCTAAGTGGGTTAAAGCCTCTGCCTTAGGCTCAGGTCATGATCCCAAGGTCCTGGGATCAAGCCCCACATTTTCAGGCTCTCTGCTCAGCTGGGAGCCTGCTTCCTCCTCTCTCTCTGCCTGCTGCTCTGCCTGCTTGTGATTTCTCTCTGTCTAATAAATAAATAAAATCTTTTAAAAAATGGATCTTTCACTGAAATAATTTTTAATTGCAAAGGGAGATCATAACAAAAATTGAAACAAACAAACAAAAATACTATATATTTTTATCAGAAAGTTGCATTGTTTAGAACACACCCTTTTTGGTGATTCTGTCCTTTCTGTGTGGGTGGGCTATTTTACAAATCTTGATGGTGTAAAAAACTTACAGCCGTGCAATATAATTCTCATCTATGGACATGCAAATCAATGATTTCTGATGGATGTTCTATTGACTTCTCCTTGCGTGGAGAAAACCAGTTTTATGTCTATTTATACGGAATTTCAACTTTTCTTTGGTACATACAAATCTCTGCTTCCTGACTTCCCCTTTGAATGGATTATTTCACCTACCTATTTTCCCTATGAAATTGAGTTAAATAAAATCTTTAACACATGAATAAAAATGTATGAAGTAATTTTATATTTCCTTGTACAAATTAGAAACTAAAATTGATAAATGTTGAAATGACTCAGACTTCAAATGCCTTATTCTTCTTAGCATAGCAGAAATGCCTCACATTTCAGTGAGCTTAATTGCTGTAAACATCTTTTTTAATAACTTTAAATCAGATCTAATATCTTACCAAGTTTACACTTTTCAACCATCTTTCTATTCTGAAATGTATATCACCATTTACCACCGTTGCACATTTGCCTTCCTGGGTCTGTTCGCTGTCAAGAGTCCTCTGGTGATGAGTTTGAGACTCTGTAGGCAAGGCTGTATTGATGGTAAGAATCAGCCACGGAGATTTCTTCATTAAGGATCTTCCCCCTATTAGACACTAAGACATTCTTTATCAAGTTCTAAGAAGGAATTGAACTTCATCTAGGTGAGACCACTCCATTAGCAAAAGCATGAAGCTTGACAGCACCTGGCACATTTAAGGGACGGTGTTCCTGAGGACTAACTAGAATTTATGAGGGAGGGAGGCAAAAGATTAGTTGAAAAGTAGATTATAAAATGTATGCAAAGTTTTTCTTGTCTTCCAGAATCAAAATATATCTTCCTGTTTTAATAGTTATCTCGATATTCACCTTTCACTATAATTTAAAATGCCAGAAGCCTTTAGCTAAAGTAATAGAGTGTATTTGGCAATAGACAGCTGGTTTTCAAATCACTTAATGGAATATAAATTCTGTAAGGTTTTTTCTCTTCTTATTGTACTGAATTAAAATTCTAGGTTTTTTAGACTAGCAAACTTTCCTCTGTTTGCAATAAAATTCCCTTCTATTTCCCATATACATAAATGCTAAATAAGCTTATTTACTTCCAGACTTTGTGGCTATTACTATATCTCTAAATATAGCTTGTTCATAAAGCACTTTTCAAATCTAAATTTAATCTGAAAGTGATGAGTAAGATTTCACAAGATGTTCTGAATAACTGTACCTCAGCTGGACCTAATGCCATTTTACTACTTTGCATTGTTTTTAGTGCATATTCTAAATGACTCATTTCTTGAGCTTCTGCTCAATAATTTCTAAAAAGAGTTCAATTAAATTATGCACAATTTAAGTTCTTAGTATTCCAATTACTTTTTCCTTAGCACTTTTAAATTTCATAACATCTATAGAGAAAAAAGATTGAATTAATCTGTATTTTACACAGAAAAGTTGAATTTCATGTCTTTATGTTGCTCATGTAGTTTGTTTAATTCTATTTTTGGCCAGGGAAGCACTTTGGTGTCATCAGAAAATAACAACAGCCCAAGAAAGCATCTATCAATTTGCAAATTGTCAAGGCATTCTGGTCACTGGAGTGTGAAGGTGGATGGAAGGAGGAAGCATGATTGCTGGTTACAGTTGTGTTCAACACTATATTAATATTGAGAATCACAGCTGAAATACAAGTTAGTTAACTTACTGAACTTAACTCTAGCCTTTGGGTTCAGTATTGGAGATAGAGTTCTTAAGTGCTTACATTGATTCTATGGTTTTAATTAGACTTGGGACCATTTTCTAGGTTCTCTGAATAAGAAGTGGTTGTCTGAGTCAAAGCTGATATGGTTGATATATTTTCCTTGTAATTATCTATGAACTAATATCAGAGCCTTTGTTATTTTATTTCTTTAACTATTAAGCAGAGCTATGTAATAATAATGAGTTTTCTTTGTCTTAAAATGCAAGATGCTTGCCTTTCACTTAAAAATAAATTTGTTCACTGTAATTTTATTCATCCAAGATAGTAGGTATAAGCCATTAAGAAAGAAATTAAGAAATACCCATGTATCAAGAATTAATGGCTGACTGATAATATCTTCCTTCTTTCTTTCTTTCTGATGCAAGGTGATAAAAAGGAAGTTGGTAAGAGTGAGTATCTTTTATAAACTTTGTTTTGAAAATATTTGCAATGACTTTTGACACCAACTACCAGAATCAGACCAAACTTCATAGTCCTTCTCCGGAGGACTACCTTCACTTCACACACCAGCCACCAGCTGTGAGTTCCTAGGACCATCCTCACCTCAAACAAACTGGCCCCAAATTTGGGGGTTTCCACTACCTTCTCTTCTTTGTTCTTTCACGGGACAGCATATAGAAGATAGAAAACCACTATTCTTATGATTACCATTTTCCTATAGAAAGAAGATATGAAGTAGAACCAGCCAAAAGAAGTGATGGATAGGAAAAGGTCTGGGAGGTTTCCAAATGTAAAAGTTTCCCTTGTCCTCTCTCTGTGGAGTGAGGATATGTGATCATCCTGGCATATAGATGTATGACAATAAGCAAAGGATTCCCAAGTAGCGAAACTCACCCAAGTTGCAATGTTCAGAGTTTTTATTGGAGTTTGATTACACAGGCATGCTTAATTGAATCACTGGCCACATAGTTGATTTCAAATTCAAGTGCCACCTTCTTTCTCCAGAGGTCAAGCTGATATCATCTGACTCAAAGCTCCAACCCCCTGATCACATGGTTGGTCTCTCTAGCATGACCAACCCCCATCCTGAATTATCTTGGTGGCATAAGATACCGAGGGACCCACCATGAATCACTTTGCTAGTATATACTACTAAGAAAAAGAAAAGTCTCTCATGTCACTCAGGAAAATTCCAAGGATCTGGAGGCTTCCTCCCAGGAACAAGGAACAAAGACTAGCCAGATTCATTATTACACAGGGATATCCGATTGAGCTAGGCAAGAGAAAATCATAATGCAGTTTTATGAGGCCTTAAGCTTATTAACATCAGTAAAATGTCTCAAGTCTTTAAGACATAACAAGTTTTGTTTCATTTATGTGATTCCAAAATTACAGTGGCCATAACCTCTAAATAGAAGTTTTGGTATGAGAACAAGCAACATCTTCTGCTTCTCTCTCTTACATGTTATTTAATCATCTAAATGAAAAAAATATACACGACAAATAACACTTAATGTGTTTTTTGGCAATGGGTTCACTATTAGAGGAATCTATAGCTTTTCCTTTTTGGCTATACCTACAGTTATTGTTCTAAAGATAAAACCAATGTGACTGCAAGCCAACTACAACTTCTCCCCAGAACCAGCCTTCGATTGAGTTTCTGTTGTTCTTAGAAAGATGTTCAGATACCATTCTACAAAGTCAGCATCATATCAAATTTTTTCCTAATGAATAATTTTTATTGTAATTTTATGCACATTGGATAATAACTCTCTTGATTGAAATGATTTTCCTGCTTCTCCTGTGAAAAAGCTATTTTCCTAAAATTGAAAATGTTTTTCGGGGCGCCTGGGTGGCTCAGTGGATTAAGCCACTGCCTTCGGCTCGGGTCATGATCTCGGGGTCCTGGGATCGAGTCCTGCATCGGGCTATCTGCTCCGCGGGGACCCTGCTTCCTCCTCTCTCTCTGCCTGCCTCTCTGCCTACTTGTGATCTCTCTCTCTGTCAAATAAACAAATAAAATCTTTAAAAAAAAATGTTTTTCATATTTCTCTCCACTAATTTGAGACCCTGCTCCTTTACCTTCATCCTATGGCATTTCTCAGATGACTCTCAGACATGTATTTTACCCCTCTATGCTTCAATAGAATCAACTAAAGCATTTGAAAATGACACATGTTGCATAGTTATTTTCTATGAATGGATCTACTTTGCATTGAATTATCAATTAACTGAAGACTGATTAGGTCTTAAAATTTAGTATTCTCCATGGAAGAATAAGGAAAAACACATAAGAGAAACTGCATTGATATGTGTTTGTTTCTCCTGGCAACTCTCATTTGGCTTGTTTATTTCTTTCAAGTAAAATTATTCATAACACCCCTTATGGCACTATGGGAGAATTTTAAAGAATATCATGTGGTCACTAAGAGTCATATTCATAATTTTATGTGAACTATATACACCTTTACTAGGAAATTCCTCTTGGAGTTATAAAAGAAAGTCATGGTCCACTTTTATTCAAAGCTGAGTGAATCAGGGGTATGGAAGGGGCATCTGCAGACACATTCTCAATAGTTGCATGTATTTATTTAAAGAAGATGAGAAGACAGGTCAAGTTCTCCCAAAGGGAGGTAACACTTTGTAGAATCTGATATGTAAGATTTATAGGGTTATTGGTACTAGTTGTCATTAAGGAAGCATTGGAGACTGAACTTTAAGGATTAATGGCCTTCCATTAGGTTTTCTGCATCTCATTTCTTGATAATTCACTCTGCAATTTTTATGGTTTATTATCCTAGAAGAGATTGCTTCCCAACTCAAAACCCTAATGTCCCTGTCTACCAAACAAAATACAATACAAACATCAGAGCCCTCTAGAAATCATCCAAAAAATAACTTTGAGTTTGGAGCCATGCACATTCTTTGTGTATTAAAGAGTTTAGCAGATGGTATGCATATGGATTATATTGCTCATTTAATCACCCGTGTCTATAATGTCCATGCTACTGTGTCTCATATCCAGCTGCTAAAATCCAGCTCTCTTCAAGATCCAGTTCAACCATCATCTTCTTCAGATAGACTGCTATGACCCCTGGCCTCTTCCTTCAAACCATAAAAAAGGGCTTCTGGAATGTTGGTAATGAAGGGGGCTTGCAGTGGCCATTCATATACTTAGAAGCAGTGGAAGATTGTATCTCACACTGTCATGGAAATATTTTAACATATTATTCAAAATGCCAATGATAAATTTCATTGAAAACAAAAATGTATATGTGATTGATAAATGCTGTACAACTCTTAAATATAATTAAAATCTTTCACTAGCAACCAAACACTCTCATTTTTCTAGGAAGTGACATATAATTATATTCATTTTATGACATTTTTGTGCTTTCTTTAATAATATGTATTTGTATATTATATAATAATATGTATGTGCATATCAGTTTCTCCTATTATTACTTCCCCTGTTACATTATTATGTAATGTACATTAGTATGGTACATTTGTTATACTAAATGAACCTATATTGAGACATTATTATTAAGTGAGGTCTATACTTTATTCAGATATCCTTAGTTTTTACCTAATGTCCTTATTCTGTTCCAGCATCCTATCCAGGATATGATTTTATGTTTCTTTGTCTTATCTGTTTTCAGAGCTTTTTGATTATGACATTTTTCTCAGATTTTCCTTGCTTTGATGACCTTGACAATTTTGTAGAGACTTAAGCAGGTGTTTTGTCTCTCAGTTGATGTATTGCTTATGGCCAAACTGGGTTCCTAGTTTTCTAGAAGGTGGATCCCATAGAAAAACTGCTGTCTTAACTCATTACATCACATCTAGGCTACATACTAGAAGCATGACTTCTTAATTGTTGGTGCTTGTCAGATTTCTCCATTGTAAAGTTACTTCTTTTTCCCTTTCTATACTGTACTCTTTGGAAAGATGTCAAGATGCACAGATCTCACTTAGGAGTGGGGAGTTCTATGCCGAGTCCCTGAGAGCAGACTAGTTTCTTAGATCACTTGGGATTCTTCTGGATGAAATATTTGTCCTTTACCCTTAATATATTTACTCACTCATTTACTTGTGTCAACATGGACTAATAGAAATTTATATTAAACTTTGGATTTTAACACAGCACTATATTATTTCTTTTGCTAAACTTTTTCCAGCTTTGATCTCTTGGAATTTTTTCAGTTAGCTCCTGTGTCTCCTTAATATATTTCATTTGTGTGTGTGTGTGTGTGTGCGCGCACGCATTTATTTAACATTTCCTTACTGTCTTACTTTCTGGCAATGCAAGGTGCTCCAAGCTCACCTTGTATTTTTTCTGCTCCCTTTTGGGAACCAGCCATTTACCCAGGAGTCCTAATTCCTTTTACTGGAGAAGAGTATTAGAAACCGAAATCTTGTAACTAGGTATACTCACTGCTATTATCATGTTTGTTGTTTTCGGGTCTTGAGAGCTGACAGATCAAAAATACAGGAGTGGGGGCGCCTGGGTGGCTCAGTGGGTTAAAGCCACTGCCTTCGGCTCAGGTCATGATCCCAGGGTCTTGGGATCGAGTCCCACATCGGGCTTTCTGCTCAGCATGGAGCCTGCTTTCTCCTCTCTCTCTCTGCCTGCCTCTCTGTCTACTTGTGATCTCTCTTTCTCTGTCAAATAAATAAATAATAAAATCTTTAAAAAAAAAATACAGGAGTGTATACTAACCCATACATGTTCACATATACAAAGAAGATAAACATGAGTTACTCTGATTCATGTGATCATAACTCACTGTTGCCTTCTTCTCTTGATTATCTATGACTTCCCACTTCAACATTAAGAAACATGGTCTCTACTATCAGTCATCCATTTATTTAATTGTTCTAATTCATTATACATATAGAGTGGTTTCAGAGTTATTAATAGATACCATATGGGAAACAACTTTATCAACTAGAGGACAGTGCTTTGTGTTGTTTCTTTAGTCTTTACTCTTACTCCACGCATTTAAAAACTTGCTTAGGTTGGTACCAGTTCTCTCTGCCATCTTCAGTGAGATTGGTTCTTATATTTGCAACAGTTAGATTGTTTCTTCACAGTTTGCATTTCATCCAGAGATTTTTATGACCTCCAAAGTGACCTTTTAATTTGCAGAAAGCAAGATTTACTCTTTTGTTATGTAAAGTTTCACAAGTTTTAACAAATGCAATGAATGTCACATACCACTACTGTATCGGACATTTTCACTGGTGAATTCTGTCAAAAGTTATGGCAGAAATAATGCTAGCTATCACAATATGTTCAAGAAAATACAAGCAAGATGGTACACTTTTAACTCATTCTGTGAGTATTACCCTGATACCAAAACCAGATTGAGACCTTATAAGAAAAGAAAACTATAGATTACTATCCCTCATGAACATAAATATAAAAATCCCTCTATATATCACTCTTAAAAAATCCCCTGTGCTTTACCTATTCATATTTTGTGTGGTCCTGGGTCCTGAACTCCTGGGGACCACTGATCTGTTTAGTGTCTCTCTAATATTGCTTTTCTCCCACATCTATCTTTCTTTCTTTTTTCTCTTGGTGGGTTTATTTACCAAGCTGAAGAAGTTCCCTCTATTCCTACTTTGTTGAGAGCTTGTATTATTAATGGGTTTTGGATTTTGTCAAATGCTGGCCCTACATCAACTGATATAATCATATTATTTTTATTTTTTTAGGCCATTTATAAAGTAGATTGCATTGATTAATTTTCAAGTTCTAAACCAGCCTTGTATAGCTAGAATTAATCCCACTTGGTCATAATGTATAATTCATTTTATACATCATTAGATTTGATTTGCTCATGTATTATTGAGGATTTTTATATTTATGTTCATGAGGGATAGTAATCTGTAGTTTTCTTTTCTTATAAGGTCTCAATCTGGTTTTGGTATCAGGGTAATACAGAATGAGTTAAAAGTGTACCATCTTGCTTGTATTTTCTTGAACATATTGTGGACAGCTAGCATTATTTCTACCATAACTTTTTGACAAAATTCACCAGTGAAAACACCTAGGCAGGGGCGCCTGGGTGGCTCAGTGGGTTAAAGCCTCTGCCTTCGGCTCAGGTCATGATCTCAGGGTCCTGGGATCGAGCCCCACATCGGGCTCTCTGCTCATCAGGGAGCCTGCTTCCCCCCTCTCTCTGCCTGCCTCTCTGCCTACTTGTGATCTCTGTCTATCAAATAGATAAATAAAATCTTAAAAAAAAAAGAAAACACCTAGGCATGGTGATTTTTATTTCTGAAGATTGTTGATTGATGATTTAATTTCAAACAATAGTACAGGTCATTTATTTATGCTTGTGTGAGTTGAGATAACCTGTGACTTTTAAGAACTTGGTTGTATTACCTAAGCTATCAAATTGTGGGCATATTTTTGTTCTTACATTTCTTTATTATCCTTTTAATGTCCATGGGATCAATAGAGATGATGTGTGTATATATCTATGCTGTGTTAACTCCGCTTTCTCTGGCAGCCTTCTGTAGTTCAGCGCAAGTAGCATGGAGTTCTGCATTTTGTCTATTGTGCCGTTGCATTTGGTCCTACCATCAAAAACTCTTTTTCTTGCCTGCCCTGATTTCTCTCTCTCCTTCTCTCTTCCTTCTCACTTCACCTAAATGTATGTTATACTGTTTTATATTACCTAACAGCTTCTTGAGACTCTGTTCAATCTTTTCAAACTTTTTCTCTTGATATTGATCTATCTTCAAGTTTATTTACTCCCTTTTCTGTAATTTTTCATTTGTTTTAAAGTTCATCCAGTGCCTTTCAATTTCACATATTGTATGTTTCATCTCTAGACTTTCAATTAGGTTTAAAAAATATTTTTCTATTCTATTGATGAGATATCCTATCTTCTTATTGAGATAAAATTGACAGATAGCATTATGTTAGTTTTGAGTATACAAATAATGATTATATATATGTGTGTGTGTGTGTGTGTGTATATATATATATATATAATTTATATATATATATATATAGTGAAATGATCAACACAATAAGTCTGGTTAATATCTGTGACCAAACATGGTTGCAGATTCTTTTCTTGTGGTGAGAACTTTAAAAATCTACTTTTTTAGCAACTTTAAAACATACAATATATACAATGAGATATTATTCATTCATTCATCCAAAATGAAATCTTGCAATTCAAAGTGATGTGTATGGAGCTAGAGTATATTATGCTAAATGAAATAAGTCAGTCAGATAGAGACATACCATATAATTTAATTCATATGTGGAATTTAAGAAACAAAACAGATGAACATTCAGGAGGGGAGAAAAAGAGAAAAAACGAGAGGGAAGTGAACCATAAAGATTCTTAGTTATAGAGAAGACACTGAGGATTGATGGAGGGAGGTAGTCAGGAGATGTGTTAAATGGATGTTGTGTATTAATGAGGGCATTTGTGATGAGCACTGGGTATTACATGTAAGTGATAAATTACAAAATTCTACACCTAAAACCAATTTTACCACTTATGTTAATGAACTAGAATTTCAATAAAAACTTCAAATAAAAAAAGGAAAACAACATACAATACAGTATGATTAGCTATACCACCATACTCTATATTACACCTGGAGGGCTTTTTAATTTTAAAACTGGAAATTTGTACCTTTTGATCACCTTTACCCATTTTGCCATATATTGGTGGGTTTACTTGTGGACTCTACTCTGTTCCATTGACCTATGTGTTTGTTTTTATGACAATACCATGCTACTATGATTATCATAGCTTTGTAATATAGTTTGAAATCAGAAAGCGTGATGTCTCCCACTTTGTTCTTTCTCAAGATTGCTTGTGTATTTGGAGTCTTTCATGGTTCAAAAAACCTGTTGGATGTCATTATTGCTGAAAAATCATTGTCCAAAACCCTCAAAGAATTCACACCAGATAGAAAATGCACAGATGCAATAAATTTGAAAAAGTATTTCATAAGTAATCTAATGTAAATAAACATCAAAGGATTCACACTAGAAAGCACTAAGGTACTAACACATTTCGGAAATTACTATAAATCAGAGAATTTATTATATAAAATAATTGAAAGCCAAAAGTATTAGGTAAAATCAACAAGGAAATGGATGCTTCAGCAGATAAAATCACATTCAATATACATTTTTTTGTATTAATGTTACTTAAGATTTTTTGAAAAGTATTATTGATATTTCAAAATATCTGGCTTTTTTCTGTAAAGAAAAACAAAACATACCATACCTAGGAATTTAATCTATTTTTAAATAATGATATCCACTGTTTAAAATGAATTTAATGTAAATGATTTGATGCCATCCCTATACCTGATAAGCTCTCTTGAATAATGATTGCTGCATTTGACTTATTTTATTAGATCAAGTATTGGACATTACTAATTGTTATGTCAAGTGACTGTGGATGATCAAAAATTAGTGGTTTTTTTCTGAAATGAAATATAGGCTGTAGAAGTCAAGTACAGAAATTTAAAAACATGAATTGAAATTGGCTGAAAAATCCTGTAGAAGATTTTAATAATTTGGCTACATGAAACTTGACTATTTCAATTCATAAGACATTTATAGAAACATTTCTCCTATTCATAAAGAATAAACGTCATGGGATTCTGATTTAATTTCAAGCTTCAGGTAGACTCCAAAAAAATACAAAATGCAAGTGACTAACATCTCCTTTCTTACTGGGAAGATGCTTTCAGTTAATATCCTATATATACCTAACTAATGTTGGGAACCAAAATTATTGCAATCTATATTCTGTCCACTCCAATATTTGTAGTTACCAGGTGCTCATTAGATTTCTGATGGCTTTGATTATAAGGAATCAGCTCTAGAAATTTTTATCATGATATCCCTGACTTCTATCTCACCATTAATGGCTTGGACTTATAGCAAATTGATTTCTTGTAAAAATTTCATGATTATCTAGAACATAGTAAGGACTGAGTTAAACCCCTTTGAAAGAATAAGTGAATGTATGCCTAGATATGAGCAGAAGAAATTCATATTCATTCCAGCTGTTTCCAAATAAGCTGTCAGTGAGATTTGATTCTAAAGAAAAACATATTTGAAGGTTCAGAGCTGATGCTAGAATGTCTATTCAAGTGAAACCTTATGTTTCTGTGTGATTCTGAATGAAGCATAAAGAACTCCTGCAATCCAGGACAAAGAGCATGAAATGTTTTGAGAGAGTCTGGAAGTTAATAGACTGAAATAATATCTATAATATTATGAGTATATGCAATTGTTTTTTTTGAGTATATGCAATTATTAATGGAAAATGTAACTTTTTCAGATTCTGAAACAGATGCATCAAATAAAAAAGTCCTTAAGTACCACATGTTTATGAAATATGTCTGACTTCTCCACTTCACATATTATTTTATAAACATCAATTAGAAATTTTGATTTTAACTGAAGGGGAACATATGTAAGAATGCCCAGAACATATACGAGGTTGAAAATAAAATTTGTGCACTTTTTAAAGCTTAATTATTTCTTTTGAAATTCAAACAATTTTTTAAAAAAATGAATGTACATATAAGATGTGTTTATCTATGGATTTAATTGTTCTCTTGGAACTTTTTGCTCTGATATCTGAGAACCTTGACATAGGCAAATTTTTAATAGTAAATGAAAAGTCAGATTAGAGTAAATGAGCAAATATTCAAAGAGGTGATCCTAGTATATGCACATGACACTTGCCACTGTTCCCAAAAGTAATGTAACCATAGTGATTAATGCTAATTTACATATGCTGGGCTTCTGTTTATTGCTGGAAATATCCAGTGTGTTTGCTACAAAAATTGGCCTTGATACATCAAGAAATAAAAAGACTAATAACCTAGACAAATTAATTTAATGCTATGCACTAACATCTGATTTTTTAAAAAATGCTACAGCCTAAACAATAGTTTTGAAAAATAATCTAATTTAGAAATGAACTAAGTAAAAATGTTCATAAGATACTATCAAAATGTTTGGCAAGGTGTTATTTTCCTATATAATATGAACAAGGTAAATAATTTACCTGATTTTCAAAAGATGTTTTAAACTCTAAGAATCATGTACATGTATATCACATCATCATTTCTCAAGATTCTGAATGCTTTATTTCCTTCATATAGATCTTTATAATTTCAAATACATAAACTTATTTGATCATTACAAAAAATCTATGAGTTAAACAGGAAGGAAATAATTTCCTTCACCCTTCTTTCCCTATTCTGTTGGATAGATCAAAACTCAAAAAAAAAAAAAGTGCTATTTCTATGGTCAAATGGTGATGAAGCAAGCATCAAAATTAGGTTTTCTTGTTTTTTTAAGGACAACAATTTAGGAAATTAGTTTAGGTTTTTAAATAGTTATTAAAATAATTATCTGAATATTATTATCAATCATGTAAGTGGCTTGCTAAATTTCACATATCTAATCTTGTTTTTCTTTTTTCCCCATTAGTGATTAGGCAAAATGGTCTTTGTAAGTCATATGTAGTTGGAGAGACAGAAACAGTGTCTGATTCATGATGTTTCCTAAAAACATTTTGTTTACCTCATTTCAAGGAATAGGCTTATGGCATGGTACTTTATCTTAGGTTCCCTTATTCTTCCTACTGTCTTTTACTTGAAATGGAAATATGGTGCCTGATAAAAAGCAATCTTTTTATGAGCATGAGGATGGGAATAAAGGTCAATACATTAAATACAGTGAAGCTGAAATATTAAATGTTAGATTCCTCACCCTGAGCAAATATTAGCATATTAGCAAAGAAAATTCCAGAAATAAGGACCAGAACCATTCCCAATTTAGTAAAGTACATAAAATTACAAATTCTAAAAGTTCAGTGAGCCCAAAGAGGATTGTTGGTTCAGAACCTTCTTGGAGATTCCCAACTATAATCTGAAACTATCCGCTGTACCAGAGGGCAGGGAGAGACTATAGAAAGAGGCAGCTCCCTCCAGGTTGGTAGGTAGCAGTTCTAATGAGCAAAGGGAACTTACATACAAGGCTTGTTTTGGACCATAGCCAAGTGAGTGGATCCTGCACCCCCCCACTTGACAAATCTCAAAAATTTATAAAGAGGCCTTCAGTGGGTTTAGTCACTTATACTATGTAGGTGTTCTCAGCCACATCACAATCTCAAGCTATGTTGTGAGATATAGCAGGCTCTTGGAGCAAGAAAGAAGAGTAGAATCAACATTTCAAGGGCAGGGAAGGGGGTGAGGAGCCTCTGAGTGTCTGGGTCCAGCTCACAGGTCAATTGGCAGTCACATCATTTTTATGAATTTCCCTAACAAGGGTGAATAGGAAAACAGCTATTTCTGGGACATTACAGACAAATTGTTGAGAAGAAAATTTAAATAAAAACTCTTAAAAGTAGCCAGAAAAAGAAAAGATTAGGTTATCACAAAGAACAATTATTTAAATGAGCATAGATTTATCATCAGAAAATTCTAAGACAGAAGACAAAGTTAGAGTACCTACATAGTGCTGAGAGAAAACAACCAACACCCAGAAATCTCTGTCTAGTAAAAATAACCATCAAGTATGAAGGCAAAATAAAACCTTTTTCTGACTAATGCAAACTAAGATGATTTGTTGCCAATAGTAGTACAGTACAAGAAATGGTAGAGGAAGTTCTTCAGGCTGAAGGGAAATAATATCAAGTAGAAACAGCCCTTCAAGAAGAAATGTACACTGAATATGGTGACTATCTAAAGAAATTAATTAAAACTATTTTCTTCTTTCTTCCTAATTCCTTTTAAGTCTGAATGAATGTTTAAAGAAAAAATATGTATAATATTTCTTGTGAGATTTATAGGTTATGAAGATCTAATACTTGGGACAATGCATGCATAAAGTTACATTAGAATGCATTGGGTAAATGGACCTATATTGTTTACTTTTTTCCAGCTTATTGAGATAAAATTGACATCAACATTGTATAAGTTTAAGGAGTACAATGTGATGATTGGATTCACATATAAATTGCAAAGTGATTATCACAGTAAGGTTAATTAATACATGCACTACCACATGTAATTACCTTCGGGGGTACTGAGAACATTTAGGACCTACTCTCTTAGTAACTCTCAAGTATAGAACACAGCATTGTTAATTATTATCACCATGATGTACATCAGGTTCTGCAAAACAACCTTATAATTAGAAGTTTGTACTATTTGACTAAATCTTTACATTTTACATATTTGGTGGAATATTAATTTTGAGCATATGGCGAAAGTTATGGAATTATAATGTCAATCTACCAGAAGGAGGTAAAATTAAAATTCCAAAAGACAAGTTAAATGGGAACTTGAAAAATATTCACATAATTCAGGAGAAAGCAGGAAATTTATTTTATGATTATTTCATTTTCAGATACACAAACATATCTGAAGGTGACGGTACTTTGTTCTTTCCCTTTCTAATAGAAATATTCCTTAGGGTTTATCTTGTCAAATTGCTAAGGCAAATATTTCCATAAATTTTTTTTAAAGATTTTATTTATTTATTTATTTATTTATTATTTATTTATTTATTTTATTATTTATTTATTTATCAGAGAGTGAGAGAGAGAGAGAGCATGCCTGCACAAGCAGGCAGAGTGGCAGGCAGAGGCAGAGAGAGAAGCAAGAGAGAAGCAGGCTCTCTGCCGAGCAAGGAGCCCCATGTGGAACTCCATCTTAGGACCCTGGGATCATGACCTGAGCCGAAGACAGCAGCTTAACCGACTGAGCCACCCAGGTGTCCCTCCATAAATATTTTCTTAAAATGATGATTGTGACTATCTTTACCTACATGTGAAGAGTGATCAGTATTTTATCTTTAAAAATATTTTTGTCTTTTATGTTGATTCATGTTTGCAAAAAATTTAGATATGAAGTCCTTTATCTTATATTACTCTTTTTATAATCAGGATATTGAATTTTTTTTTTAAAGATTTTATTTATTTATTTGACAGACTGAGATCACAGGTAGGCAGAGAGGCAGGAAGAGACAGAGAGGAGGAAGCAGCCTCCCTGCTGAGCAGAGAGCCTGATGTAGGGACTCGAGCCCAGGACCCTGGGATCATGACCTGAGCAGAAGGCAGAGACTTTAACCCACTGAGCCACCCAGGTGCCCCAGAATGTTGAATTTTATAAGATGTCTTTTAAGTCTATCAAATTAGGCACAAATTATAAATCTTTTTTCAGTGAACATGGTGAATGAGAGAATAAATTTTTGATTTTGTATCAGCATTGTACTCCTGAAATAAAATTCACTTGTATGTGGAGTATTTTCACTTTTGCTGTCTCTCTCTTTGCTAATTGTATCAGATATTATTCTTTTATTAGTATTATACCATGTTACTTTAAAATAATATATAGATGTCAAATGTTATTTTGTGATGCTTTCTTTGAACCCGAGTTTCTTCTTTGAAATTATATTTCAGAAAAGTCATATTTCTAAAAACTTCTTTTTTTTTTTTAAGATTTTATTTATTTATTTGACAGACAGAGATCACAAGTAGGCAGAGAGGCAGGCAGAGAAAGAGGGGGAAGCAGGCTCCCCGCTGAGCAGAGAACCTGATGCAGGCTTGTTCCCAGGACCCTGAGATCATGACCTGAGCCGAAGGCAGAGGCTTAACCCACTGAGCCACCCAGGCGCCCCAAAACTTCTTGAGCAAATATATAATCTCTGACTTATATTACATAATTCTTTTGTTCTGCAATGTAATTCTTTAGATGTGTATTTTTTTCACCTGTCTTTTGTGTATTTTTTTCCTTTCCTTTCACTGTTCATTGTATATGGTTTAGCCACATTGTGGTTGGTTTATCATCAATAGTTATTTTTGAATGAATGCATGGCTTTTTCTTGTTTGGCTTTTTTCCAAAATTTGCTTAGAAAAAGGGCTAGGAGCAGATGGGGTGCCTGGGTGGTTCAGTCAGTCAAGCGTCTGGCTCTTGGTTCCAGCTGAGGTCATGATCTCAGGGTCCTGGAATCTAGCCCTGCATCCATGTGCCATGCTCAGCATGGAGTCCCACCTGAGATTTTTTTTACCCCCCTCTCACTCCACCTCTGCTGATTCCCCAGGTTGCATATTCTCTCTCTCTCAAATAAATAAATAAATAACAAACAAGCATATAAATAAAATCTTTTATTTAAAACAGAAGTTTTGTGTTTTTTTTTTTAAAGATTTTATTCATTTATTTGACAAAGATCACAAGTATGCAGAGAGCAAGGGGGAAGCAGGCTCCTGGCTGAGTAGAGAGCCAGATACTGGGCTGGATCCCAGGACCATGGGATCATGACCTGAGCAGAAGGCAGAGGCTTTAACCCACTGAGCCACCCAGGTGCCCCAATAAATAAAATCTTAATAAAAAAGAAAAAGAGACTTGGACAGAGTTGTTGGGATTATGCCTGTTATTTACTGCACTGTCTCACTACATTTTATCCTGGAAGCTTGCTTTGCACTAGCTGGTTGTGTTTTGGGTTCACAACATCACAACATAACCTCTTTGCCAACTCTTTTTTATGTAGGGTCTTTACAGTGATTTCTTCAGCTGACCACTATTAGTAGCTGAAGCATGAATTTACATTCCACATCTCCTTCTTCTTTTATGCTCTGTTTCCCTCGTTAAAGTGAAAGGTTTAGTAAATACAGGGTCCAGCATCCAATCCACCACTCCCCCATACACACATATACAACAGCAGGGGTTCATTTGCTTCTATTTGGGATGTTTTATCTATATATGGAAAACTCCTACTGCTTTATATAACCTGTAGAACAGTGCATTTATACTCAACAGTGTCCCTTAATTTTGTACAAAGAGCAGTGCATTTAAAAGCTAGTTTTGTTAATTTATAATTTGAGGTTATAGCTGGTTCTCAGTATTGAATTTTGAAATTTTCTTCTTTACTTTTTCTCTCTCAATTTTATTTGTTATTTGCTTGGTATTTGGAGTGATAAATACAGTAAAACTTTATATTTTAGCATTTTAACCATATTTCTTCTGTGTATATATGTATATGTGAGTGGGAGTGGTATATTAATTTCTTTCCTACTTTGTATTTGTGTATGTATGTGTTAAAATTAGAAGAGGAAATGTTTGCAACAACATCATAATTTTCTTTTTTATTAATGTTTGCTGGGTTTTTTAATAAAGATTGAGGTAAAGATACAGATATAGCTAGCTATAGCATTGTATAAAGACATACACATAGAGAGATATAAAATTATTTTATCTTCCTTACCAAACTATCATATTCCTTTTTAAAATTTGGAAATACAATATTAAAATTTAAGTATTTAGAAGATAAGTGAAAAAATTGGCTGGTTTTCTAAATTTATTGATTGATGGTAGCCATGTCATTCCATAGAAATCATCTCGATTTGTGAAGGACAGTAATGTCGAAGTCAATGTTATTGTCATGTCTAAAATCATGATTTAAAGTAGGATTCTTCATAGTAATGAAGCATCTGTGCTAAATGGCTCTTCAGATTAGATATAAAGAATTGATATAAGAATTCACTGTAGCCATATTTTGACAAATTTAAGAGCACCAAGAGACAGATCTATGGAACTCAAATTGGTACTGCAAAATGAATCCCAAGAGCATATGTGCCACTCACCAGGACTCCATTGCTTGTCTACCTCACCTATAAAATCAGAACCCCATCTTTTTTTTTCTTTTTTAGAGATTTTATTTATTTATTTGACAGAGAGACACACACAGCGAGGGAGAAGCAGGCATCCCGCTGATCAGGGAACCATGATGCGGGGCTTGATCCTAGGACCCTGGGATCATGACCTGAGCTGAAGGCAGTCGATTAACAAACTGAACCACCTAAGCGCTCCCAGAACCTCATCTTGATGCATACTTACTTAATTTCTAATCCGTATCCATTTACTCATTTAAAATATATTTATAGAGTGTTACTATGTATGAATCTTATTCTGGACAAAATGGGCAGAATGAAAGTCTTACTATCATAGAGTTTATATTATGGAAGGGAAAGCACAAAATAAGCAACCAAATACATAATATGTCAGATGATGGTAAAGTGTTGCAAACAACAAAAATTATGAATAAAAGCAGAAAGAGTGCAGGGAATCTTATTTTCAAAAGAGTGTTCAGGAAAAACCTTTCTGATAAGGGAATATTTGAGCAAAGATTGGGAAGAATAGAAGATCTGAGGGGTGATATCTAGGAATGATCTTTAAAGATAAGAACAACAAAATGTAATGTCCTCGAGTTTTAGTGTATTTAGCAACATGGAGAAATCTGTGTGACTGGTGGACAGTAAGCACATAAAGTCATGGAAGGAGTTAATTTCAATATTATCATACAGCCAAAGCATAGTAAGGACTTTGAATTTTATTTTGAGAGAGATGAAAAGCGTTGGAGTTGTTAGCAGAGAAGTTATATGATATGCCAATAATCACTCTTATTGCCACGTGGAGAATACCTACTTATTGTGAGTAAGGTATAGAAAATACTGTGTGTGTGTGTGTGTGTGTGTGTGTGTGTGTGTGTGTGTAGATGTGTGGGCAGTTAGAAGGCTAGAACTCTAAAACTCAGAAAAGAAGATATAGTGGTGGTTCAGAATGTGGGGGTGGGGGCAAGAAATCAGATTCTAAATAAATTATGGAAGAAGATTCATCAATATTTGTTGATGAATTTTATATTGAAGAAAACAAGTATTCAAAAGTGTTTAAACTGAAGAACTAAACTAACAGGCTGTCATTATATGAATGTGAATGACATGAATATGAAGCCTGGGGTTGGAGTACATTTTAAAGTTGTGAATCAAGGGACGCCTGGGTGGCTCAGTGGGTTAAGCCTTTACCTTCAGCTCAGGTCATGATCTAAGGGTCCTGGGATTGAGCCCAGCATCCGGCTCTCTGCTCTCTGGGGAGCCTGCTTCCCCCCCCACCTCTGTCTGCCTCTCTGCCTACTTGTGGTCGGTCTCTGTCTGTCAAATAAATAAATAAAATCTTTAAAAAAAGTTGTGAATCAAATGGGCATGTGGAGTCAAGGGATGAAGGGAAATCAAGGGAACTTCTGAGATAAATAAGTTGGTATTTATCAAAAACTTATATGACATGCATAGTCATAGAAACAAATGAAATTACCTATGACAGTGTATGTGTATAGAGACAACAGGAGATCTGTAGTGAGTTCCAAAGTATGCCAAAATTTAGAGGGACGCCTGGGTGGCTCGGTTGGTTAGGCGGCTGCCTTCGGCTCAGGTCATGATCCCAGCATCCTGGGATCGAGTCTCACATCCGGCTCCGTGCTCGGTGGGGAGCCTGCTTCTCTCTCTCTCTCTGCCTGCCACTCTGACTGCCTGTGCTCACTCTCGCTCTCTCGCTCTCTCTCTGACAAATAAATAAATAAAAATTAAAAAAAAAATTTAGAGACGGGACTGATGAATAGGATACAAAAAAGAACTTGGGAGTTCAGTGAAGTAGGAGGGCAAAGAAAAGAGAATGATATCCTTAAACTGGAATCTCTTCCTAAAGAAATGGAAGGACTGACGGTATGATGACCATACAAAGACAATTCAGGAGAGATTTACTTGGAAGGGAACAGGGGAGTGAAGAGTGTACTATAAAGAAAGAAGGTAAGTTCTGTTTAAGAGATTTGTTTTTCTCTTTAAACCAACTTTACATATCAGAGGAATACCTTATCTTCAATCCATAAATATGTTCTCATAGACCTATTTTGATTTGTTTATTTAATTATATATCTATTTATTTAAGAAAGAGAGCACAATCACAGGGGAGGGGGCACAGAGGGAGAGAGAGAAGCAGGCTCTCCACTGAGCAGGATGCCTGATGTGGGCCTTGATTCCAGGACCCTGGGATCATGACCTGAGCCAAAGGCAGACACCTAACCAACTGAGCCCCCTAGGTGCCCCATCATTGACATTTTTTTTTTCTCAAATTATCTTAGCTCAGGAGATTGACTACAGGTATTATATTTTAGGGAGGTATCATCTCTCTCTCTCTCTCTCTCTCTCTCTCTATATATATATATATACACACACACACATATATATATGATGCTAGACATACACATAGAAAGATTATCTTCCTCTACAAAGAGAAAGGTACTTATTTAAAAAAATTTTCAATATTTAAGAGAGCTAAAATATTCAATATTAGTGATTATTACTAATGATATAACATTCCAATTTTTAAGATCCTGTTTTTATAATGTGAACACGTGTATCTTAATTCAAATGAGTAAAGAGAAAATCATCTAAATTTTTAAAAATATTATAAATTATCCTCTGAAGCAGATGTGCTTGAATATGTCCGTTCAATTTGGTTAAATTGCACATTCAGAAAATAAATTATTAGCACCATCAGCAAATAAAATAATAAGTACATTTTCTTCAATAAGATGGATATCAGTTAAATATGAAATTAATGTTATTATTTCTGCTAATAGAATCTTGGGAACTGGTGATATTTAACAATAAAATGCCTATTACAGCAGCTTCTATTACCATAGATATATTTAATTCTAGGTCAAGAATTAAACTAGATCAAAATTGTTTTAGAGATTACATACAATTTCTGATGTTGTGTCTTGGAAGAGCAGAATAAAGGATAACTTTAAAAATTTTGTAGTATTTTATTTTTAGTATTATAACGTTCATCAGAACCATTTCATTTTTTTAATAGTCAGTTTTTTAAATAACTTGGGTCTTCTGTTTATGACAACATCTAAGTCATTGGAAACCAGCCAATTCGAAATTAGTATAATTGCTGGAAACACTCATTTTAAAATGTAGAAGGTAAGTAGTTAAGGAAGAAAGCAACAGATGTATCTCTTAAGCGCATTTGTTTGTGTGACAACAAAGTTGAAACCAAATTTCAATTCTTTTGAGATTTAACTGCAAAATTAATATAGTAATTCTATAATAGGTTGCCTGCTCATTGCAGAGCTCTTCAATTGCTACAAATATATGACTTTATGTAGAATCATTATGTCAGCCACTTTACATAGCAGTAGATGAGAAAATGAGCTTTACAATATGATATAAAATTTCAACTTCCTAGACAATCTAGTCTATAAAGGTGCTTCTTTCTATTATAGCCATATCTCAGGTAACAAGAATTAATAATTAGTTCTGTTTTAAAAATCCCTTAAAAAATGGAACCTTCTTATTTTAAATTTTTTAAAAGACTATTCACTTATTTATTTATTTGAGGCTAAGAAGAGAGAAAGAGGGACTGAGAGTGAAAGAGCACGGGGAAGGAGAAACAGGCTCCTGGCTGAGCAGGAGACCAAGGCAGGTCTGGGTCCTAGGACACTGGGATCATAACCTGAACCAAAGGAGATGCTTAACCCACTGAGCCACTGAGGCATCCCTGGATCCTTCTTTTATCTTTCAACTATGTCATTGGATTAAATTAAAATATTTCTATTATTTTTAGACTAGTCCATTTTACAGAAGTTTAATAAGGAAGTTAATTTTCTTATTCGGTTTAATGTCACTGTGATCATTGAAATAATTATATAAGGGCAGTCCCAGGGCAGAGGTGTTTTTTATTTGTGAGAGGAAGTGAGAGGCTTTTTGAATGTCTATATGTGCCATGTTACTCAAAAGCTAAATATCTGTGGTTGATATACATGTGTGCATCTTTATAGAAAGGGCCTTGGTCCTTATATGGTAGATATCACTTTATAAATAACTACTTTGAGTTAGATACCACACAGTGTTGCTACAGATTAAATAATGAAAAGACATTGTATTTCTTAATAAATATTAAAATTATTAAAATATTGTTCTCATAAAATATTAAAACAGACTGAATCAGCTTTTTTCTCCCTGTATTATTTGTCTTAGCTGGTTTTAGAATCCTACCATAAAAATTTGTTTTGTAAATTATTTTACTTTTCTTGGTAATATTTTCCAAAGTATTTATGAAATACTTATTTGAATTAAGAAATTGTTATCATATTTTTTCTGACAAAAGGACTCATAAGTTGATGGTTAGTTTAACAATGAACACTGTTTATTCAACATTTATTTTCCATGATATAGGTTGTATACAAATGGCATATAAAAAGTTACAAATGATGTTTATTTTCTCTGAATTGATCCACTTTCCTAAAGATGGCTATAACTGAATACATAGCTTTAAGACTTTGTTGGATTTCATGTATTGCATGGAGCACTGGGTATTCTATGTAAACAATGAATCTTGGAACATTACATCAAAAACTAATGATGTATTATATAGTGACTAACATAACACAATTAAAAAATGTATGAGATAATGCTAAAATCATATAAATAAATAATATTGTATTTAATACATATATCACAAATTAAAATATTTTTAAAAAATTTCCAGCACTTTCTGATTATATCAAGTTAAATAAATATAATACATTATCATTTAAAAGTGTTGGCAAAAAGTTTTGATACGTTTCTCAGAAACAAAGAGTAACCCTAAAGAAGTAATACAGTTTTTGAAAATCAAGATAGTTTTAGATCTGGTATTTCAATAATAAACAATTAGCAAGACTTATTTTTGTTGTCAGCTTATCACTGGGTATAAAAAATAAATTTTGACTTATGTCCACTCTGGATTTTTTGGAGGGGAGGAAGGCATGAATTAGAATGAGTGGAAAACATTGAGTACTATTGCTATCATGGAAATTCTGTAGTTCCCATCTACTGATACACACATAAATAAAATTTCTAAATAACAATACTTAACAAAAACTAAAATATGAGTATAGTCATTGTTTTATTGGAGCAATAAGTAATAGTGACCCCAAACACTCAATTATCTTCTTTATTTTTTAACTGTTTATATATATTTTCATTTTATCTAATCATTTGTTTACAATAAAATTTATATTTTATATTTAAGACTTATTGATATTTGCTGTATTTTAAGAGCTAGGTTCAAATATTTACTACTGGTAATATTAATGGTAACTCAATACAGAAAAAAATTAAAAACTAAAGAAAAAAAAATGAATGAATAAATAAATAATAAATAAGTTTCTTTACCTATTTTGTTACAAAGAACTATGCTAGGGAACCAAATTAATGATTTACTATCATAAAAATATAAGTTACTATGAAGTCTCTTAAGTAAGTGAAATATAAATTAAGTTTAAAGAGAAATAAGACTTCTGATTGTTAATGAGATTATTTTTAAGATTTATAGTGGTGGTGTCATATCATTATCATATATGGACTGTGGTATTATTGAAAAGTCAATATTAATAATATGTCAGGTACCACATTTTTGCAATAATATAAACTTTTGATGAATTGTTTTATTTTTTTTAATTTTTAAAAATTTTATTTATTTATTTGACACAGAGAGAGAGAGCACAAACAAGGGAAGCCGCAAGCAGAGGGAGGGGAAGAAGCAGACCTCCCACTGAGCAGGGGTCTGATGCGGTGCTTCATCTCAGGATCCTGGGATCATGACCTGAGCTGAAGGCAGATGCTTAACCAACTGAGCCACCCAGGTGGCCCCTAGGGTGTCATAATGACAATCCAAATGGAAAACACAAACTTAGTGTTTGGGCAGTAAGCAGCAAAGAAAATGGCATTAAAGCCTGAAAAGATGAAAATCTATATTACTGATGCTCGAGTATTTGGCAAATGTATAATTCGTCATAACTGATAGGACTAAAAGGTAGACATGGATTGTGAGACAGTGAAGAGTTATAGATGACTTGGAGTACATTAGCTACAGCAAGATGTAGTCTGTATTTTCTGAAACTGGAAATTAGTTAAAAGAGGGATAATTTTGGTGTTAGTGAACATTGGGAATTAAGTTTTGGGTATATTAAGTTTAAGATGTTATTTAACCACACAAAGAAATTTTTCAGGGATTAAGCCCTAGAGTTTTCAATCATTTAGAGGCTGGAATATGAAGATGACTCAGTATGGAAACTAAGTCAAAACGATTAGGAAAGGGGGTAGAGAAAGAGAGAGAGAAGACAAGATGTGGGAACTTGTATTTAAGCAAAGGTTTCAAAAGAAAGAATGTAAGATTAGCTTTGACAAATGCTGCTTGTGATTTTTAGTCAAGAAACATGAGACTCATTAATGACCAGTGAATCTGACATGGTAACTTTGAATAGATACTGATATCCTTGGTGAGATGATAGGATCAAAAGTCTAGTTGGAACGTGTTTGAGAGAGAGAGAGAGAATGGGAGACAGTGTCATGTACATATATTTCAGTGATTTTTGATCTCAAGTTAATGAGACTAAAAGAGTCTTAGTTGAAGTTGGAAATGAGAGACAAACTATTTCATATATATTAATGCATAGAAATAGCAGTATGTATGCAGTCTGGTGGAAATAGTCTAGAGAGAGAAGCTGAAAGATACACAAGAGATGAAAAAAAGTGTTGAGGTAATTCCTACCATAGTCCGAAGTCTCAAATGTAAGAAGTGACCTTAACTAGGTGTGTGGGACGTTTATAGCAACAGTAGAGGAGATGGTGTGCAAATGAACTTTCCAAAACCATTAAGGGGAAATGGAAACACTATCATGTCCTTCAAACTAGATTTTAGTTTAAATATGGCTTCAATCCTCAAATATTTGACTATGGAATAAATATTTCTACATACATTTTTCCTATCTGGAGTACAAAATAATTCATTTGGCCTCCAAAGGGCAGAAGTAGGAGCAAAGAGTAGAAGTTATATCAGGAGAAATTTCAGCAAACCATGAAAAAGAATAATTTAATAAAATAATTAAAGCTGATGTAGAATGCATTGGATTTGGAAATATTTTCATGCTGTCCATTACAATAAGATTTGTACTTGATGATCCCTATCACTCCTTCTTATGCACCCAGCTATTTCTGTGATTTGGCATATTGGAAATATTTAATCATTTAAATATATTATCAGTGGTTTTGTCTAGACTGCTGTTGAGGGCACCACCAAGCCTTACTGGTTCCCTTAAGTCAATACTCATTTCGTCACTATTTATCATTCCCTTTATTAATTAAAATATTTGAATGTGCCTACTCTCTTCTGTCAGGATCTTAACAGTTGTGTGCTTTATCTTCTAATTTTAAAGAATCTTCAACTCTTCCTCTTCCCTTGTCTTCTCTCTTTCATCTTTGCAACAGTGTGATACAGTAATGAACTGAAAACATGACTGGATTATGTATCTCCACATACAGACTGTTAATTTTCTGTGTCTGATATTGAGGCCTCTGAGACACTGATAGTTATTAGCTTGTACTACCACAACCACTCCAACTTGTATCTAATTTTCTCTGAACATTTCAGTGACAGAGTTTTTAATCAAATAATTTTAATTGATATCTGTATCTATAGTCAATGAATAATTTGAATATTTTTTTTGCGAAATACAATATAAAACAAATTAATACAATAGACAAGCTTACACAGTAAACTGATTTATTCCATGCTGATATGGTTATTCCCTAGATTTATATGCTTTGCATAAGAGAATCAACTAGGTAATAACCCAGTCATTTTAAAAAAAATTAGTCTCAAATTATCCTCTTTTTTTCTCCTCACTTAAAAAAGGATTTGAGATGAGAAATATTTTAGTTTTTATATGCATAGTATACAGATAATGAAGTATAAAAGAAAGAAATGTTACTGGGGCTCATAAAGGCTTCTCTCAAGTTGAGAGGAAAACAGTGTTAAACAACTGAGATTCCAGTCATACATACTCTGACTACAGCTCAAACTTATAATTGGTGAATTTACAGAAAGAACTTGAAGCAAAAGTTGGTGATGAAATATTTCTTTTAACTTCAAAGAGGAAGAGCTATATTTAGTTGAGGGCTACTTCCAACTCGGACACAGTTTTTTATTCCCAAGTCATTCAATGCAGAAATGCTACCATAAAGAAATAGTAATACGCATAAAATAAAGATTTTACTTTCTTTTTCCTAATATATGAAGGGTAGAATACTATGTTCCTGGTGATGATAAAAAATTCAGTCATTCTCACTCTCAGCAGCAGTACATAGGCAAACACACACACACACACACACACACACAGACACTCTATATAGTGAAGAAAATAAGAATAAATGAGCTAGAGGAAAAGGATTTGCCAGAAAGTGGGGGGGAAAGGAGGTTAACAAAGTGATATCAGAGAGTAGAAAGAAAGATGAATAAATTCAATGAAACCTTAAATTAAGGTCAATAAACCTTCATATGAAAAGGCTACAATGAAAAATGAGCATGTTTCAGACAGAGCTTGTGAACAACCTCCAAAATACCTAACTATCTAGACAGAGACATTGAGTAATCTCCCAAGATGGAATCAATAAGAGCAGTCTTAATGTTGCTTTAGAAGAGAACAATTAAACCAAGAACAAGACAGAGAAATAGATTGATGAAACAGATTCATTTCTTATTCAGACTTCTCCTTTGCTTTTTATTTTCTTATTCTATTGTTTTCTCATTTTTTCTGTATAACTGTTTATAAGTAAAATAATCATTTTAAATAAAGATATGTGGTGAACTGAATTGGGTCAGATTTGCATTTTATATAATATTGCAGAGGAGTTTTTATAATACAACACAGAATGAAATCTGGTTTGTTTTCTTTAGTGGATTTACAATTCGCTAACACTGCTATTTCTTCCCTGAAAGCTACTGCAGAGCTCTCATATATGCAGAGCTAGCAAACCAATCCGAAAATACCAAACATCCTGACAGGAAACTTTAAAACAGTTTTCTTTCACACAGAGACATTCTTATCTTCCATTAAATTATTCTTCAATAGAAAGTAATATTTTGTTATCATGCAAAAACAAGTGATTTATACTTAATTCTGCCATGCATATCATGGCAATACTGATCAGAATGGAGTCAAAAACAATGAGAAAACCATTCAGCTAAAATATATCAGACAAATTTAACTGTCATTGTTTTTCTGTTTTCTCTAAAGTTCGCCAAGAAACCCAAGGCATTTAAAATGTAAGTTATTTAAAAAATGAATGAAATAATAAGCAAGTAAATCAATAAATGTAACTCATTAAATCTCAATGAATCTCATAGGATGGCAATACAGATTCACATTCAAGAAATAACCAAGTTCTGTGGATCTAGTTTCTTTCACCCACATGACAAGTCCTACAAGAACATTTCAATGCAGTATGTATCTCAGAATTTCAGGGTTTCAGATTTGAAATTAGGAAAGTATATGTAAAATACGATTATCTCCCAACTATATAGTGGTCGTTTTAGAAACCAAACCTCACTAAAATAAAGAAGGATTGAGGGGCACCTGGGTGGCTCAGTGGGTTAAGCCGCTGCCTTCGGCTCAGGTCATGATCTCAGGGTCCTGGGATAGAGTCCCACATCGGGCTCTCTGCTCAGCGGAGAGCCTGCTTCCCTTCCTCTCTCTCTGCCTGCCTCTCTGTGATTTCTCTCTGTCAAATAAATAAAATCTTTAAAAAAAAATAAATAAATAAAGAAGGATCGATACTCATACACTGAATTAATAAGGTTTTCATTGGAAGATAGGTTACGGAGAGCAAGGTTAGTTATACTCACAAGGGAAGGATCCAGATGAAAACTTAAGCAGCATCAAGATTTGTATCTATCCCCTTACCCTCGGTGTGATTGCTCCCGGGTGGCTCAATTCTTGCCCCAGATGCACCAAAGAACTGAAGACCCAAGACCAGAATGGGATGAGTTTATTGAGTAGATAAGATAGTACATTTTCAGGGGTGAAAGCGGTTCCCTGCTGGAGCAATAGTGGGAATGGCCCCCAGAAATTCTAGCTGCATCTTTTTTTTTTTAATTTTTAAAGATTTTATTTATTTATTTATTTGTCAGAGAGAGAGAGAGAGAATGAGAGCGAGCACAAGCAGGCAGAGTGGCAGGCAGAGGTGGAAAGAGAAACAAGCTCCCTGCTGAGCAAGAAGCCGGATGCGGGACTCCATCCCAGACCCTGGGATCATGACCTGAGCCAAAGGCAGCGGCTTTAACTACTGAGCCACCCAGGCATCCCCTAGCTGCATCTTTTTTTTAAAAAATGAATTTTTTAAAAATATTTTATTTTATTTATTTGACAGAGAGAGAGAGAGCACAAGCAGGCAGAGAGGCAGGCAGAGGCAGAGTGAGAAGCAGGCTCCCCACTGAGCAAGGAGCCCGATGCGGGGCCTGATCCCAGGACCCTGAGATTATGCCCGAGCTGAAGGCAGTGGCTTAACCTACTGAGCCACCCAGGTGCCCTCCCTCCCCCCAGCTACATCTTTTTAAGACTGCTTTGTGTACATGGGAATTTGGCTTTGATTGACATTTTTGATTGACAGCTGGTGGCTTTATAACATTTTGGCCTCTGTTCATGTGCCTGCCCATGATGCATTCTGTTATAATCATATTTATTTATGTATTGCATATTTATGAGTCTCTAATGAGGTTTTGTTGTAGCTTTAAAATTACTTAAGGGCAGGGATGCCTGAGGGGCTCAGTTGGTTGAGCAGCTGCCTTTGACTCAGATCATGATCCCAGCATCCTGAGATCAAGTCCCACATCTGGTTCCTTCCTCAGTGGGGAACCTGCTTCTTCCTCTACCTCTGCCTTCAGCTCCCCTGCTTGTGCTCTCTCTCTGGCAAATAAATAAAATCTATAAAAAAAAATGTACTTAAAGGCACGTTGCACCTTTTGTGCATATGTTCAGCTCTTAAAAGTCCCCTGTGACTTTTGAACCGGCTCTTTGGTTAGGCCTTTCCTGTATGGTTAGCCCTTAGAGGTGGCTCTAAGGCTGTTAACCTTCAGGGATGGCACTGAGGGTGTGGCTAGCACCTCTTTATCCCTCCTCGCTCATGCCTAACTAACTGCCTAACATGATCATCTCACCATAAAATACCTAAAATTCCTAGAGGAAATTTATGAGTTCTGGAAAATTTTACACTGCAGTTTTTTCTCTAGAATTTATGTGTAGAAGAGTTGTTTGAACAACTGCCCACAAGAAAATACATGTGTAAAGAGGTAGAATGGAATGACAAGGGGCTTATGTTGATTTTGCATTTTTGTACTAGGCATAATATTTGAATATCATGAAAGGGACAGATGGAAATTTCTTAAGACATATAAGGAGGGAAAAGCCCTTATGACCTTTCTTGGGAAGCCATGGTTCTATGTATTTTCTTTTATAATACTTACATCTTAACATTTCTCTCATTCTAAAGAGAAAGGACTGTGTGGGTGAACAGTTGAGATGATGGATGTCTCAGTCCGTTAGGTGTCTATAACAAATTACCATAGACTGGGTGGCTTAAAAAAACAAGTATTTATTTCTCACAAGCTAAGATCAAGGCACTACCAATTCTGGTATCTGGGGAGAGTGCTGTCCTGGCTTAGAGTTGGCCATTTTCTCCTTGTATTCTCATATGGCAGAGAGAGAGAGGGAGATGCAGGGTGTAAGAGACTGCATAAGCATGTCTGTCTCTTATATAATGGACCCAAATCTAATTCGTGAGGGCTCCACCCTCATGATGTAACTACTTCCTAAAGGCCCCACCTACTAATACTATCCCATTAGAGGTTAGGGTTGCAACATACGAGTTTGAAGGGTGGGAACACATTTAGTCCACCGCAAATGATAAGCAAATCAAAAATTTTCATTATTAATAGAAGCTATAAAATTTTCTACAATGATCAAGAAATTTGTTCCCAAAACTACTATTACAGGGGCACCTGGGTGGCTCAGTGGGTTAAGCCTCTGCCTTCAGCTCAGGCAGGTCATGATCTCAGGGTCCTGGGATCGAGCCCCGTATCGGGCTCTCTGCTTGGCAGGGAGCCTGCTTCCTCCCCTCTCTGGCTGCTGCTCTGCCTACTTGTAATCTCTCTCTCTCTCTCTCAATCTGTAAAAAAGAAAAAAAAAATTAAAAAAAAAATAAAACTACTATTACAATTTCTTAATCTAATCATGTGGGTATATATGTATGCACGTTATAATTAAAAAATTGATCATTCTCTAATTCCAATTGCACTATTAGTTTTGTGCTCAAAGGAATGCTTTAGTTTTCCTTGTGTCTTAGATATCTAAAAGTTAATTGATATAAACAGTTTTTATACTCTAAACACACAATGAGTGTCTTTGAAATCATTAAACTAACTTCAATGCAATTTAATTTTTGTTCGCTATAAGACAGGTAAGAAAATAAGATTCATCAGAGAAGAATGCAGAAGCAATTGACTAATTGAAAGCTTTTCCTTGTTAAGTTCTAAATATGTAAATTTAAACATATATTGTATATTATTTTGTGAACTGTGGTATATGGGAATGAATATTAGATTTGGACTTGGACAGGTACCTGGGTAGCTCAGTCGGTAAAGTGGCTGCCTTCCGCTCAGGTCATGATCTCAGGGTCCTGGGATCTAACCCCATGTCAGGCTCCCTGCTCAGCGGAGAGTCTGTTTCTCTCTCCCTCTGCTCTCTCTCTTTCTATTTCTCACTCTCTCTCAAGTAAATAAAGTCTTTTACAAAACAGATTTGGATTTGGAGTTACAAACTCTGTGTTTATATACTTGGGGTAGCGTATTTTCTTTGTATATCCTTAATCTCTCTGACCTTATTATGATAAAGAGTCAACACACTCTCTACTCTCATTACAGATGTACAGAGCAAAGAAAATAGTATGTGTGAAAATTAAAGTCTTATAAACTGGAAAAGCATTGAATTTTCATAATATATTTCAATTGCATAATAGTTTAATTACTGGGAATGTTTGAGTGGCTGATATTCATTATGCACTATAGAAGATAGAGTTTAGGTAAGGTTATGAAACACCTATGAAGAAAATGGAAGGTTCTTATGTGTTAAAATGGGTCCTAAAAACAGTAATGGGATTTAAGGAAAGTAAGAATAATGTTATAAAAAAGAGATGTGCACTCTAATAACCCAACTGACAGGATTTTGTTGGCAACAGGAATTTCAAGGAATTTGTGAGGACAGGAAGACAGCATTGTAGCTAAAAGACCAAACCATTTATGGGTGCCCGCGTGGCTCAGTTGGTTAAGCTGTTGAATCTAGGTTTCAGGTCAGGCTCAGATCATGATCCCAGGGTCCTGGAATAGAGCCCGTCAGGCTTCCTGCTCAGTGGATATTCTGCCTGAGGATTCTCTCTTTCCCTCTCTGTCTGCCCCTTCTCCCACTTCTGTGCTTGTTCTCTTTCTAAAACAAAACATAACAAAACAAAACAAAAAACCCGAACAATTTTAAAATGATCCAAAGTCTAGATTGTGTTCTCAACCTCTTAGCAGCATGTGGCTTAGTCACTGCTGGGTTGCAGCTACATTCTCAGAAGCTATTTCTGTTTCTACCCAGTCATCTCCACTATCAGCTCTCTCCTCTCTTTCTCGTTGTATCTCCAATTTACGTTTTGAAGAGAATGAGACTGGCCCAATTAAAACTACAATCTCTGTTTTGCAAAGCCATCTTGCCAAACAGTGCTTGGCAAGATAGCTTTGCCAAGCAGCCCACTGCCAAGCCCATAGATTCTTTACCTTGGGTTGATTGACCATTTCAGATTCAGTCAGCTGTTACCAAGGTGGCACTTTCATCTGATTAAAAACATAACTACTTACTCCCAGGGAACCCTTTGAGACATTCCCTCAATCAAGGCTATGAATTTGGCAGTTTCCTTACATGGGGTTTACCATCATGGCGATCACCACAGTTGATCTGCTTCTAAGTGAATCGTCTAGAAAGCAATAAAGATTGACCTTGGCCTTGCTTGACACTTAAATCTAGGAATTTATGACCTGTACCACCTTTCATACCAACTAGTAATCGTGGCCTTCAAAATATGGTTGGTCATAGTTGATATGTAATAAGATTAAGCAGCTATCTGATTCTCGAGCTTGAGAAACATTAACAATGGTAAAAAGTTACACTTTTCCATGTTTAAGAAAATTGGCTTGGTAATGAAGATTTTTATAGCATATACACAGAATTTTCCTTTTTCACTCATAATATAAGGCTATTTCAATTTATTTAATTTGAAGAAATTAGGATCACAGTTTCTTTCCTTCTAAAAACACGTAAAAGTTTGCTTAATTTCATATTCTGGCTCATCTGTGACTGTTATAGACCTGGAATTTGCCCAAAACCTTTATTCCATAAAATTCTGGCCTCTTTCTGATTGCTGTCTCTGTGTTGGACTTTCTTCTGCCTCTGTCGTTTCTCAGTAGGCTGTACCTCTGCCCAGCACAATGCTGAAGTTGTGCTTTGTTGCATCCTTAAAGTTTGGCTGTCTGCCTATTCTGTCTGTGACCATGCTTTTTACCAAACTAAATCGTAATTGCAGATATTGAACATGTACAATTTTTATTCAAGATTGTTATTGTAATAAAACAATATGCCCAGTCAACGTACGTTATCTGTTAAATATGGTTTTTAAGGTTTTTATTGAAATTTCCAAGATTTCTTTTTCAAAGGCATTGTGAAGTTAGGAATTGAAGGTCAAAATAGTTTTTATTCTGAGCATCAATCTTTGAAAACGCTGTTATCAGCAAGGTCTCTTCTAAAGAATGTATTATATATAAATGTTTCAATCATGGTTCATTTTTAAAAATAAAGATGGAAGGTCACAAATGTTTTATCTGAAATGGAAATTTCAGAAATTGGAAATACAGAACTGTGTATGAGATTAGGAAATTGTTTCCTTCTTCACTGAAGTTTGATACACTTGTAGTCTCTAAAGGCCTGTTCCCACAAGATATAAATGACCATAGCTTCAAGGCCATTCAAACAATATTTAGTCTTTGGTAATGAAAACAAAAGAAATATACACAAAGACAGAAACATATTTCAAAATAACGATACAATCATATTCAACTATTATATTGAACAGCAAGCTGTGTTTATTGTTGACAAACCTAACATCCCCTACTTTACAAACAAAAAGTATGTTCTTACTTCCACAGTTTCTTTTACATAGTTCTTTCACAATATGAAAACTGCAGCATTTTCACTTTTATTTCTAGAAGTTTGAGGTCAGGAATTAAAATACCCTACTTTCATTATTTGGACTCCAAAATTTAACTTCTGACTAGCTATAAAAGTAATAGTGAAAAAAACTGAATTATTGCACAAAAACAACTTTCAAGTAATGTTTCAAAATAGTTTGACACAGTTATTCTGTAATGATATATTTTTCTGCATGAAATGGACTGAGTATAAGTAAAGTTATTTCAAGAGGCCAATTATATTTCCATCAAGTAGTTTTCATCACTATATATCAGAATTTTTTCATATGCAATAACAATATACTCTAGGCACTTGTCTTAATCAAATTAACAATTTTATTTAAGCTATTGGGGGAATGCTATTAACATGGCAAAATCATGTAGAAAAACAATAACCATTTTATTATTCAATGGAATCCTAAACCTGAAAATCCTTTATCATTTGGTTTTCCACTAGATTCCACTCTAACTTAAAATCACATGATGAATAAGACTGAAGTAATTCCATTTGCTGGTATCTAATAGTTTGCAACGAGGTGCTTCAAAGTTTGAGCTACTAAACCAGTATTTATTCAGTGAAAGGCTTATTTCCTATCAATAGAAACAGATTCTGAGATATTAAAATGGCACCCATGCATAAGGGTGTTAAATGCTCCATAAGAAAGTATTGAAATTAAATTAAAGGATAAGTTAGAAAAAAATTTCTCATCATTTATTTTTCATCAAAATTTACTGGGTATCCTTCATCTGCTAATCACAATGGTTTTGGCAGGGGTGGGGGGTTGAAATAAAGATAACTAAGGAAAAGATCCTTTTGATGAAAGTTTGTAAATTAGTAAAAGAGATGTACATGTAAATCAATAAAACTAATGCAGTGGGTATCTATATGGTGTTAGGATGAAGAAGAAGGGTGAGAACAACCAGAGATTATCCACAGAGTTTCAAAAAAAAAATTTTTTTTTGGAGTATCAAATTTTTAAAAAGTTGGCTCATGAGACATGAACAGATGTTTTTCACATTTCAATTTTTTTAGAGCCTACTTTCACGTATCAAATAAATTGCGTGTAAAATCCACCTTAAAAAGAGGTGGTTATAGGCAACGATGGGAAAGAGAAATGGAATAATTACACATCCCTTTAACTTTATTTGATCTGATGCCTAAAATGCCACATAACAAAATGCCCTAGGAAGGAGGTGGTGAGAAAAAAAGGTCATACTGCTGGTCCTTCCTAGACTTTGATTTGCTTACGCTCAAGCTTCTCTTTTAGACATTGCTTTCAGAGAAAACAAGAGTTATGTCTTAACGTACCAAGTAAGCAATTTATGGTTAGTTCACCCTTTTATGCCACAGCACCCTTTACTTGTGTCCATCAGAAACATGCATATGGGAGATAGCCTAATTTCTCCCAAGATTTCAACAGGAGAATAGGGGCGTATTTATTCCTAACATTGAGTTAAGGAAGTGAGTGTCATATTTTTATTAATCAATACTTACAAAGATACAACTCATTATGGTTTGTTATGGACTGAATGTGTGTCTCCCAAAATTCATATGTTGAAATTCTAACCCTCAATATGATGGTATTGGGAAGTAAGGCCTTTGGGATGTGATTACATCATGAAGGTGGAGCTTTCATGATATGATCAGTGCCCTTCTAAAGAGACCCTGGAGAGCTTTCTCATCCTCCCACCATGGAAGGACACAGCAAGTGGTCTGCAAGCCAGAAGGGGGTGCTCTCCAGACCCTAATAAGACTGGCACCCTGATCTCCAACTTCCAGCCTCCAAAACTACAAGAAGTAAATTTCTGTTGTTTCTAAGTCACCCCAACCATGGTACTCTAATAGCAGTCTGAACTGATTAAGACATGGATATAATAACTACCTCATGCTTATGTCAAAATTTAGAGTTGCCATATTCTTAAAACAGACTAGATGAGTAAGTAAAACTGTATTATAAAAATAAAACTGTAGAAGGTTAAAAGAGGCATCAATTTTTCTAAAAGAATAGATGGAAATAAAAATTGAACCAGAACATTATTATTTCTTTAATAAAATCATTAAAACTCTGTAAAACTGACAGTTAGATAGATTTCTGCCATTAATTATTGATATACCTATTATCTAGGATTGACATTTGACAGAACTGACCATTCTTGATAGTAGATCCGCTTAGGATAACAGCTCATAGAATTGGATCTAGTGTCTCAACTGCTTCAAGACTATTCCAAGAAGTATACTTATTTTATATTCAATTGTTAAGTAAGCTATACATAAACAATTTGCTTTATTAATAGAAGGTACTTAATATTCTTTCCTTCCAGGAATGCTTATCCAACAAAATTATTAGGATTTAAAAATTCATTGCTAAACTTGGGAAAAACTGAAAAACTATTTCAGATTCACATTCTATCTATTTTAGGGAGAATAATACAACCCTGCAATTGATTTAAAGGTTCTATTTCCACAGACATTCTCACTCTGTCTCACTCCCTCATGCATCATTAAAATGATATAGCTTTGAATGCAAAAGGAAAAAAAAAAGAATTCCTATAAAATTATATAATGTCATAATTTCTGGGCCAAAGTTTAATATAGTTCATTTTCATTAGAATTACGATAGAATTTAAGGTTGGAATAAGTATTAAAGAGCTAAAATCCACTATTTTATTTCTTTGTGTTAAATAGTATCTGGTTTTCAACGATTAAAAGAACTACTGTTATTTTCAATACAAATAACATGGCTAATATTTTCTGTATAAAATTATTCAGATCTAATATTCATTTAGTTTGTTAGAATTCTATATAATAATAGAATGTGATACAATTATTTTTATTAGTAGAATCTGGCTAATGTGTAGGTAAAAACAGTCATAAAACCACAGGGAGAAATCTGATTGGCAATTATTCGCCTCTGAACAGGAAAAAAAAAAATGTAACATTTGCAATTTTTGCTTATTTCAACTGTTTACCTAAGTCACTAAAAATATTTCTTAAATTTATTTAAAGGCATAATTTACTCCTTTTTAGCAGCTTTCATAAGTACCAAATTCTTCCTTGTTGTTTAATTTTAATATACTGCATATATTAAAATATACTTGTTGGAATAGCAGATATTTGTACTGATAGAGTTTAATAATATATTTTCACATAAAAATTACATTTATGGGGCGCCTGGGTGGCTCAGTGGGTTGAGCCGCTGCCTTCGGCTCTGGTCCTGATCTCGGAGTACTGGGATCGAGTCCCGCGTCGGGCTCTCTGCTCGGCGGGGAGCCTGCTTCCCTCTCTCTCTCTCTCTGCCTGCCTCTCTATCTACTTGTGATCTCTCTCTATCAAATAAATAAATAAAAAAAATTACATTTATAACGTCATACCAGTGCATTGATTTGATCATGTAATTATTTGGCTTACAATGTATATTAGTGTGTGCACGTGTGTTTTGGTGTATTATAAAGGAGATATAAAATTGTACAGACACAGTGAGGGAAAGGTTAATTATATTTCTTGTCACCTTCTGGAACAAAGAGAAATGAAGCAGGTAACATCTGCCTGTTTGGTTGGAGCTATACTTTATAGACTGGAATGGTCACACTTTAATTAATGACTCTGCCCTGCATTTACTAGAAGGACTGGGAATTTATATATAATGCATTCATCATGCTTTCATGGAAAATGAAAATCACAAGATAGTATAGAGAAGACAATATACTCTGAGAAACCAGGTAATTTTTCTACAAAAGGTGAAGAGTAGGTTGTGCACCCAGAGCTTAAACTTCTGCAATAGTCCGTACATGCTGCAAATGACACTGTTTCAATTACCATGAATGGTTGCTTAGAGCAATCCATCTTTGTGTCATTTAATTGTCTAACATATAAACTGTAGGCTTTTAACTAAAACAATTACATAAGTGTACTAGGGAAAGAGCAAGCTGATTGCATGATTTGGGGAATGGAACCAAGCATTAAAAAATAGTTCATTGCCTTTTTCAATTGATGATAGAAACTACGGGAGCAGTTTGTGTTAATGATTTCTATGAATAAAATTTTGAAAAAGTAAACAAATTTACAATTTTTTGATAACTGAATTCTAAGGCATATTTTTATTAGCCTCTCTTGAAGAGGTAGTTCATATTGTAAATGGAAAAGCTCATTTTAAAACCAAAGCCCTCATTAATTGTTTTTAACCCTAATACCCACTTTTATTAGACAATAGAAGGCATGTTCAGCATCTGGGGAAAGGAGATAATGTTAAGCAAAATTTAGTTAAAAGTTTTTTTGTTTTTTTTTTTAATTTATCAGTGGACACAAAGAGGTTCAGCAAATTCTAAATTAAAAAAAAAATGGGAATTAGGAGGTTCTACATCTGGTCTTCTTATAATCAAAAGAATAAAAAAAGTTACCAAAGTTTTTGCCATGAATAATTTAAAAAATGGAATGGCCCATATTTTGAGAGGGAATATCAGGCCAATTTCTGCATGGGATACCAAGAGGTGAACTTGGAGTAAGTTAAGGATAATAAGTTTGAGATTCCACTTAGTCAAATGGACATATCTAATAGATTGCTACCTATATGAAACTATGACTAATGTGAGAATACCAAATTATTAATGTATATATTTGTGAGTTTTCACCATGTAGATGGCATTTAGAACCATTAAATTGCAATTGATGCAGAAAAAGCATTTGACAAAATCCAGCATCCGTTCCTGATGAAAACGCTTCAAAGTATAGGGATAGAGGGAACATTCCTGAACTTCATAAAATCTATCTAGGAAAGACCCACAGCAAATATCATCCTCAATGGGAAAAAGCTTGCAGCCTTCCCGTTGAGATCAGGAACACGACAAGGATGCCCACTCTCACCACTCTTGTTCAACATAGTATTAGAAGTTCTAGCAACGGCAATCAGACAACAAAGAGAAATAAAAGGTATCCAAATTGGCAAGGAAGAAGTCAAACTCTCTCTCTTTGCAGATGACATGATTCTTTATATGGAAAACCCCAAAGACTCCACCCCCAAACTATTAGAACTCATACAGCAATTCAGTAACGTGGCAGGATACAAAGTCAATGTACAGAAATCAGTGGCTTTCTTATACACTAACAATGAAAATACAGAAAGGGAAATTAGAGAATTGATTCCATTGACTATAGCACCAAGAACCATAAGATACCTGGGAATAAACCTAACCAAAGAGGTAAAGGACCTGTACTCGAGGAACTACAGAACACTCATGAAAGAAATTGAAGAAGACACAAAAAGATGGAAGACTGTTCCATGCTCTTGGATTAGAAGAATAAACATTGTTAAAATGTCTATACTGCCTAGAGCAATCTATACTTTTAATGCCATTCCGATCAAAATTCCACCAGTATTTTTCAAAGAGCTGGAGCAAATAATCCTAAAATTTGTATGGAATCAGAAGAGACCCCGAATTGCTAAGGAAATGTTGAAAAACAAAAACAAAACTGGCGGCATCACGTTACCCGATTTCAAGCTTTACTACAAAGCTGTGATCACCAAGACAGCGTGGTACTGGCATAAAAACAGACACATAGACCAGTGGAATAGAGTGGAGAGCCCAGATATGGACCCTCAACTCTATGGTGAAATAATCTTCGACAAAACAGGGAAAAATATTCAATGGAAAAAAGACAGTCTCTTCAATAAATGGTGCTGGGAAAACTGGACAGCGATATGTAGAAGAATGAAACTTGACCATTCTCTTACACCGTACACAAAGATAAACTTGAAATGGATAAAAGACCTCAACGTGAGACAGGAATCTATCAGAATCCTAGAGGAGAACATAGGCAGTAACGTCTTCGATATCAACCACAGCAACTTCTTTCAAGATATGTCTCCAAAGGCCAAGGAAACAAAAGCAAAAATGAACTTTTGGGACTTCATCAAGATCAAAAGTTTCTGCATAGCAAAGGAAACAGTCAACAAAACAAAAAGGCAACCCACGGAATGGGAGAAGATATTTGCAAATGACAGTACAGACAAAAGGTTGATATCCAGGATCTATAAAGAACTTCTCAAACTCAACACACACAAAACAGATAATCATATCGAAAAATGGGCAGAAGATATGAACAGACACTTCTCCAACGAAGACATACAAATGGCTATCAGACACATGAAAAAATGTTCATCATCACTAGCCATCAGGGAGATTCAAATTAAAACAACATTGAGATACCACCTGACACCAGTTAGAATGGCCAAAATTAGCAAGACAGGAAACAACGTGTGTTGGAGAGGATGTGGAGAAAGGGGAACCCTCTTACACTGTTGGTGGGAATGCAAGTTAGTGCAGCCACTTTGGAGAACAGTGTGGAGACTCCTGAAGAAATTAAGAATAGAGCTTCCCTATGACCCTGCAATTGCACTGCTGGGTATTTACCCCAAAGATACAGATGTAGTGAAAAGAAGGGCCATCTGTACCCCAATGTTTATTGCAGCAATGGCCAGGGTCGCCAAACTGTGGAAAGAACCAAGATGCCCTTCAATGGATGAATGGATAAGGAAGATGTGGTACATATACACAATGGAGTATTATGCCTCCATCCGAAAGGATGAATACCCAACTTTTGTAGCAACATGGACGGGACTGGAAGAAATTATGCTGAGCGAAATAAGTTAAGCAGAGAGAGTCAAGTATCATATGGTCTCACTTATTTGTGGAGCATAACAAATAACATGGAGGACATGGGGAGATGGAGAGAAGAGGGAGTTGAGGGAAACTGGAAAGGGAGATGAACCATGAGAGACTATGGACTCTGAAAAACAACCAGAGGGTTTTGAAGAGGCGGGGGTGGGGGGGGGGTGGGAGGTTGAGGGACCAGGTGGTGGGTAATAGGAAGGGCAGGTACTGCATGGAGCACTGGGTGTGATGCCAAAACAATGAACACTGTTATGCTGTAAATAAACAAATAAACGAATAAAAAAAAAACAAACAACAACAACAACAAAAAAAACCATTAAATTGTATGAGGTCACCAAGACACTAGCGTGGATAGAAAAAACAAAGACATTCCAGGTCTTTTTGTATTAATATACAAACAGATGCGAGAACACTAACAAAGGAAAATAAGAAATTACTGAATTTGTAAGGGGGAAAGAAAAACAGATTATGGTGTCCTGGAAGCCAAGTAAAGCAAATATTTCATGAAAGAACAAAAGTTCAGCCAGATCAAAAGTTCCTCATAGGTCAAGTATAACGTGGAATTCAAACTGACTGTTGGATTTAGAGACATACAGGTTATTAATAACCTTAATAAGAGCGGGGATGAATCTTTTATTGGAATGGTTTAGAAAACTATGGAGGAAGATAAATCAGAATTGTATATATGGATAATTCTTTTGAGGAGTTGTGATAACAAATGAAAAGCACAAATAAGGAGGAAATTTTGGAGGTAAAAGTAAGGTGAAGAGGGTTTTTTGGTTGTTGTTGTTTTATTTTTTTTTGTTATTTGTTTGTTCTTTTACATATAGGATAAAGAGCAACACTTTTGTGGTAATGGAAAGATTCAGCCAGTAGAGGGAGAAGAACTGATAAGATAAATAAATAGCGGGGTCCAGTGTATTCTAGTTAGAATTTTACATAACTACCTTTCATTAATTCTTCTCACCATAGAAGTAAAAAGAAGTGATTTTGAAAATGTGAATTAAGTTAATATTTCCGTTATCTGATAATTCATACTATTTATTGTAGTTCTAGTTACACATCCATTCTACCATTGGGTAACTACCTTGGGGCAGTTACATTGTTTGGGTGATAAATCAGTTCATAAAATCCCAATCCCCTTACCATAGTTATTATTCTGGGTAAATCAAACCTAAAATAAATTGTGCACAGTATCCCCTGGCTAAAGAGATTAAGTCCAGCCATGGTTCTATTCAGTGCAAAGCTTGCTGTGCTCAGGATGGTCTGTTAATTGGAGACCTGTAATTGCTGAAGCCTTTTGCTAAAGCGAGAGAAGCCAATATGAAGAGGAATTTGATACATGGGGATCACGACTTAGAGAATTTTAAACAAACCATGCCAGAGCCTTGAGCAAACTGTGCCTAGGAATTTTAATTACATGAGTCAATACATTCTCTTTATTGTTTAAATAAGTTTGAATTGAGTTTTCTTTTTCTTGGAATTAAAATGATCTTAAATTGATGATGGCAGAAAAGCAAACCCCCGTTTACATAGCAGGCACTTACTATTTATGCAGCAATGGTGAACCCTATAAACTATTTTTTGAGGATGGAGCATACTGTAAACTGCTAATTATGCCCTAGATAACCAAATGTATGACCATTTCAGATTTTCTTTTTTTTAAATAGTGGGTAAAGGGGCCAAGGAAAATAATATCTGTAATTTGACTGAAAATAAAATCATATGAACAAAAAAGAGTATTCTCCAGGATAGAAAACACTGATTGTCCTGGAAAGGAGATACAGGTCATAAGCCTCACTTTCCCATTCTATTTTATAAGCCTTCTTTTGGTATATCTTTCAAGTGAAATGTTCAACTAGATGACTTTTGCTACCACTTAAATTTAACAGCCTCTCACACCGAGTAGGGTGTGGCTATGTGTTGCCATTGATTTTCATGAATAAAGCTGTTTTTATCAAATTCTGCTACATGTTAGCAAGTCTAGCAACTTTTACATGATCTAAAAATAAAGAAAATAACTTGCAAATATACAGATAGCTCTGAGAGGGTTATCACTCAAACACTTGTTATTTCAGTGGTTACTATTAAGCACATACTACATGCTCAAATCTACATAATAGGAGGGATTGAAAACCAAAAAGAAAAATTAACAACTTAAAGAGTTTTATAGGCTAATGGAATCTTAGACATAAAAACACTTAAAATGCAATATTCCAAATGTTACGTGTACTAGCTGCATTTAAAAGAACTATGTTGGTCATAATTAAAAGAACTGTTACTTCTCCCTGAAAAGGTCAGGTTAACCTAAGAGATGAACACTTTTAAGGTAAGACTTAAAATGTAAGCAAAAATAAAATAATAAAATAAAATTTTAAAATTAAACATAATAAAAGCAAAATAATAAAAATAGAAGAAACAAAATCAGGAGATAGAAAGCATTCATTTTTGCTAAACTGTACACTCCGCCAAAGCAAGATAGTGACTTAGTCACAGTGGTGTCTCTGCTGTCTTGCATTGCAATAGTCACAGAGTAGACACCTCAAAACTGGTGCACAAAAGAGTACATGTGTTACATGGGGGTGACTGAAAATGCTAGACAGAGTGGGTTTGCGGGGAAGCAGAGAGACTGTGTAGGAAACTTTGCCTTGTGGAAGAACTGTTGTCTGTGTGTTGCTGGCAGGGTAAATGGAGAGATGAATGCACAAGAGAAGAGTATTGTTTTATTAATGAAAACTTATGGCAATGCATAATCACAACCTGTCAGAACATGAAGGTCAGACCATGAAGAGTCTTACAGAGTAAGGCTAATTACTGTTGATTTTCTCATTTAAAAAATGAGTAGCCATTGAGAAATTTTGAGAAAAAATAACATGATCAAAAAGGATTGTTTTATCAACCACATGAGCAATATTCTAGAGGGTAGATTAGAATGGCAGAAAGATTAAAGGAGGGAGAACAATTAGAAAATAATTATAAAACACCAGGGAAGGATATTACTGATTAAATTATGGCAATGTTGGTGGATCTATACAGAAGGGGTTTAAGTGTTTACCATTTAGTAGCTTGTAAAAGAGATCATCATGATGTATTATAGTGGACTTTATATAGTTACAGTGGGCAAAACAGGTGGAGGTTTTAAGATGACTTCTAGGTTTCTGGCTTATACAGTTGAGGTGGAGGTTATAGCGTATCCTTATTTTTTAACACTCTAAGTAGAAGAAGAGATACACACAAATGAGTATTGAAATTCTGTTTGGAGATTAGGACATAAATCAACGATTCATCTAAAAGATTTTAGGATGTAGATTTGACGAAGTACAGATGCTTTTATAGGTAACAGAATTATATCAACAGTGAAATGTGTTGGTATGGTAAGAGAGAAGTCAAAATGAAATCTTGGGCCTTATACAAGAGTACCCTTGCCCCTGGAGAGTCATAAAGGCAAAGGGTGCACCACCATTTTAATTTTGCCAATCTTCAAATTTTTTCAATATGTACTCATTCATAAAGAGTCCACCTGAGAAAAAGCCCATCAATAGATAACATGAAGAGTCCTTCCTTCCATACTCAATTTCTTCCATTTTTGCTGAAAGAAAAAGAAGAGAAAGAGGAGAAAAAGAGAGAGAGAAGGAAATGAAGAGAGTAAGAGAAAGAGAGAAAAAAAAGATAGAAAAAGAGAGAGAAAGAAAGCTAGGTAAGTTCTTATCTGTCCTTAATCTTACTTACTATGGTACCATTACTACAGAGATTCATAAGTGAACAAAACAGAAAAAATCCTCTTGCCTCATGTAGCTTATATTTTGGTGACTAAAAGGATAATATGAAATATCAGTGGTGGGACTGAAAAATGAATAATATAACTGAATAGTAAATTGTTGTGAAATACATGCTTTCTAATTTTTTGAACTCAAAAGTAATCAAGTAGGATATATGAAATTTGGAGCATATATCATAGAAAGAGATCAAATAATTGAGTGACACTGTCATAACAAACCTTTTTCATTCTTCTACCTTTTCTTTTCAGCCAGATTTCTTAAAAATTATGCTGTGAAAATAAAAAACAGTTGATGATGATGAATTCTGTCTTATTCTTACAGGAGACAATAAATAACAACTATATATGTAAAATAATCTGAAAATGAGGTCTGTTTATTTCAATAATATGCCATTTCATAACTTTTTATATTCAACAATTATTCATCAAAAATGTAATATATCTGTTGCATACTAAGTATAGTTCTAATGCTGCCCAAATCCAGAAAATGCTTTTAAAATGCTTAAACACTTTTGGTCAAAGGAAGTAAAAATATTTTTAATATAAATTTATATAAATAGATGATACTTATAGAGGGACAGGGATAGGAGGATAAACACATACCATTGAAGATTATAATAAAATGATCAGAAAAACTTTAAAGTATAATACATACTATATTAGGATACACTTATTTGTAAAAAGTATGATAAGATGAAAAGTGTAAGATAAAAACCAAATAATGCAAAATATTTAATTTTAAAATAACTTAAGTAATAGGAGTTTTACCAATTTGGAATTTAGAACATTTTTTTCTAAAACTACAAATAACTATATTGTGTATTATCTTCTTTAAAGAATCTATGAACATGTAAAGTGTAGTGTTCCTGCCCCATTCATTTTTATCCCCTATCACAGTAGTCATTGTTTTAATTATTTATTACTGAATAACAAATTATCTCACAACTAAGTGTCTTAAATTAATAGCAGGCATTATTTCACGGGTGCTTTTGGGCAGAAATCTAAGTAGGTTTTAGCTGAATCTTCTGACTCTGGGTCTCTCACAGAAGAAAATCAATTCTAGACTTGACTGGAAAAGACCCACTTCCTCACTGACTATTATGTTGGCTGGATTCAATTTCTTGTGGGTTGTTGGAATGAGGCCTGTTTTCTGTTCCTCTCTTTCCTATCCAAGTGGACCTCTCCACAAAACATCTCATGACATGGTACCTTGCTTAATCTGATCAAGCCACAAGGATTCGCAAGATAGTGAACACGAGAGAGAGGGAGAGAAAGAGAGAGAGAAAACTACAAAGAAAGTCACAAGTCTTTGGTGGTCTAATCACAGAAGTGATATCTCATCATTCATGTTGTATTCTATTGGTTAGAAGCAAGTCACTGGGTTCAGCCCCAACTTAAAGGAAGAAGACAAAGACATAAATGGCTGGGAGGGGCATGTCATTGGGAACATGTCAGAACATGTCTACCAAACTAAGTTGTCGTATGTCTTTAACTGATAGATGTTTAAATTAATACAAACATTGATTGAACACCAGTCGTACACTAGGATGTAAAGAAACAAAAGTTACACATAGCTTTATTCTTTTTCTTCTTTTTTAGAAGGAGAGAAAGAGCGTGTGCACTGGGGTGGTGGGGAGCAGAGGGAGAGGGAGAGAAAGAATTTTGAGCAGATTTTATACCCAGCATGGAGCTGGACATGGGGTTCAATCTTACAATCCTGAGATCATGACCGGAGCCAAAATCAAGGGTCAGATGCTTAACTGATTGAGCCACCCAGGGACTTAAAAAGAATAGACAAAATATTTTGGAAAAGATATCTGTCTTTTATAAAAATGTCATTTATGTTAACAAGTAGTGTGCTTATTGTTATTTTTGAATGAAATATGTATTATAAACTAAATGTATACTATAAATAAAATAGATTCTTTTAAATTTTTTAAAAATTTTTATACAGTAACTATTGATACTGTAACTGACATAAACTAAACCATTTCAGGGTTCTTAACTATTTAAAAATGTGTAAAGCAACTAATGAATCATTGAACACTACATCCAACCTAATGATATACTATATGTTGACAAACCGAACATTAAAAAAAAAAAGTGTAACATGATCCTAAGACCAAAAGTTTAAGAACTACTGATTTGGACAGTTCCTAAAGCATCGTGAGGTCTCTATACAACTTAGATGAAAAACACTGTTTTGAGGAAATAAATGCATATGATTTGCCTCATTTTCTCATAAAAGAGTTTGCTTTGGTTAAGTTCAAAATTCAGGTGTTATCCTTTAATAAGCAAAGGCATTCGTTGAAAGTGGCAATCATCGTTTAAATAAGAAAATCATTTTGAGTATGAATGTAAAATCGATGGCCCCCATTAATCACGGCAAGAATATTTATTACATTAATGTAACTGGAAAATATTAAAACAATATTTTTCCTATCTAATGGAGTGAGATTATAAAGGTAAGATCATAATTATATCAGCAAAACAGTGTGAGGGCAAAGTCTAATGACTTGTAATGGATTTTAGGTGTATATTTTTAATAAAGCTTGCACTTTATCTTGTAAAAAAATGCAAGGACTGGAAGTAGAACGGGGGCACAATTTTACCGGTCTACTGATCCGAAAATACACTACTTCTTCATCATATTAAAAAAGCCTCTCCAATATCTCAGTAATATATATTTGGGAGATTCTGTTCCTTTAATAATTAGTTTTAATGATATCTTATGGTAGAATATTATCATCAACTGGTGTTTTTAAAGTAGGGGTAGAAAAAATCATCACATGTAGGCAGAACAGGAGTAGTGTTTCACTGATAGACTATAATGGAAAAGCCCCAATGACAGATAAAAAGCCCAAGTTTTATTTCATTTTATTAAGTTAAGAGCCACTGAATTTAAAATGGGAAAAGGGCCAGCAACAGATTACTAATTACAGCTCAAATAAATTAAATTGTTAATTTTATATTTCTCTAATCACAAATTTATTCAAGATGGTTCTCATTTGCTATATGCCAGGATCAGCATATGTAATTTCATTAGCTTTCATAAATGTGGGAAAAATTTTTTTTTGAAAAATCTAGTTAAATAGTAGATGAACCCATAAAATAATAATATTCACCTCTTTCAAATACTTAGTCCATAAAGCAGAAATTGCAGAAGGGGAAACTCATACCATTTGGCTTTCCATTTTGATTAGAATGTAGAAATTTACAAGAAGTCTCATCATTGCCACACTAACAATGAAGACAAGCTACCTACTTAAGAAAATTTCAGAACTGACCATGCAAAAAAAGTATGAAATAAATTCCAGGAAAGAAGTTCATAGCTGCTAGGTGCCTGGATGGCTCGGCCGGTTAAGCCACTGCCTTCAGCTCAGGTCATGATCCCAGAGTCTGGGGATCCAGTCCCACATGGGGCTCCTGGCTCTGCAGGGAGTCTGCTTCTCCCTCTGATCTTCTTCCTTCTCATGCTCTCGCTTACTCTCTCTCTCAAATAAATAAAGTCTTTTAAAAAAAGAGTCCATAGCTGCTAACAATTGTGAACACGGTGCAAAGAGGAACCAACAGTATACAGCTGACCTTCAGACAACATGACTTTGAACTGTACTTGTCCACTTCTATGTGGATTTTTTTCAATGAAGTACTATAAATATATTTTTCTTAGGATTTTCTTAACATTTTCTTCCTGTAGCTTATTTTATTGTAAGAGTATAGTCTATAACACATATAACATACAAAATATATGTTGATCAACTGTTCATGTTAGTAGTTAAGTTTTGGGAGAGTCAAAAGTTATACACATGTTTTCTACTGTGCAGGGGATGACGCCCTAACCCCTGTGTGGTCAACCGTGTAGATCAGGGTGAAGAGTAATCAGTGTGACTTCTAACTTCCAATGGCCACATCAGGACTGACCTGACAGATCAGAATTTTAAAGAATCCCAATCACAGGAATTCACTTGCCATTTCTGTCCTGAAGGATCTTCTCTGAGTGCAGAACAGGAGTCCATCATAAGCAGAGGCAAGGAAGTAGGGATGAGAAAAAAAACCCAGGAATATGAGTCTTTGCAAACTGAAGGTCAGCAAGTGGCCAACGGCATTGGGCAGCATGGCAATGCTGAAAGACATAACCTGAGGTATACCCGGTTGCATCTTACAAGAGGAAGGTGGCAGCCTATTGAGAACTGAAGGCAGGTCAGAATAACACACAGAAACTTCTTAAGGTACCCGAGAATCCTTAAGGAAGGCACAGGGATTGTTCACCAAATTGTGGGAGAGTAGAGAATAATTGATGTAATTTACCTAAAATGCAATGGCCTTTTCTAAGTGCCTGGCAACTGTCTTGAAACTGACTGGTTAGAAGACTGGTGCATAAACAATGAATTCTGGAGCACTGGAAAGAAATTTTAAAAAATAAAAATAAATAAAAATAAAAAGACAGATAAGCAAGATTCTCCAAAGGAACTCAGGGACTTTGCAGAGCTCAGAATGAAGGCCAGGAGAAGGCAGTATAAAGACTGAGATAGCAGAGAGAAATCCCCCTAAGCACTTGAAGTCCTCAGCAAGTAAACTCCCCCATTAAGGCTGTGGAAAGGAAAGAAGATTAAGGGAGCCTCCCTGGTTACATAAAGGAGAGGGTTGCATAAAGGAAACCCCGAGCAGCTCCAAAAGCTGGTGATTGGGTTATAAAGAGAGAGATCGCTGAAGGGTTGCTGGTTCTCAGATTCCAAGCTTTGCCTAAAACAAAGTTTTGATTCCATCTCAAAACATTTGAAGCCGGTGATAACTGAATCAAAATAAATACCAAAGGCAAGAAACATAGAAGTAACTCAACTGTAAGTTAAATTGACTTGTTCTTCCATCCACACAGTCTGACAAGGAACTGAAAATGTAAATATTTTCTACTTCAGTCTCTATGGCTCTTCTACAAGCACAAAATATGTGGAGAAGTAGAAAAATGAGACCACGATCAAGAGATTAAATAGTAATAGAGGCCAGCATACAGAAACAGGAATAGGCAGAAAAGGAGTTTTAGGAAAATAATATAAATATTTAAATAACCTAGTGAGCAATTGGTGCAACATGTATAAAAAGAAGGGACATCATCTTCAGAAGAAAATCAAAACTGTAAAAAAAGAATAAAATATATAAGGACAAATTTAATTGCTGGGCTCAATAGGAGACTGGGTGCAACAGAAATAAAAAATATAAGTTTAAGAAAAAAAAACAGTAATGAACTTGAAAACGAGTCACTAGAGATTAACCAAACTGAAGAACACACCCACAAAAAAAGGGGGGTCTGAGATCTAGGGGATAATGCCACATGTTAATATATGTGTAATTAGGGTCACAGAGAATGAGAAGAGATTAAATAGTAATAGACCTGAAGAAATAGTTGAAGAAAAAATGGCCAACAGTCTTTACAGGGTTGGACATTCGGATATTTATACTATAAGAATTTACAGTGAAGAGGTTTGCTAAGAATAAATACATACATATATATATACACATGTGGAGGCCAAGAATAATAAGGTACCCACCTCGAGTCCAGCCCTGACATAAGTACAGCCATCTTGACAAAGCAAAAGCTGGCACCTTGCACCCCCTCTCCACCTGCTCCCCTCCCCTTGGTAGTATGTGTGAACAAATAGTTAACTTGCAGAAATCATAATCCTGCAAGACAGGAGTCTCCCTCAGTTTACACATGTCCCAGTGCTAAATCTCACTAACAAGGACACTTGATAGGAGGAATGTGACATTCCACCAGGAAATGTCTTCATGTTAGTGCCTCATTAGATGGAAAAACGGCCTTGGCTTGATAATAACCAGGCCTCCAATATCCTGACAGTCTTCTTTACCCTGATAGTCCCTCTGAACATACATCCCCTTTGTCCTCACCCACCGCTGAGTCCACCCTTGCTCTGCCTTTAAAAACTCTGAATGACTCTTAATCTCACAAAACAAACTGGGGTTTGCTGGGGGGAGGTGGGACTGGGACAGGGGGAGGGGGCTATGGACATTGGGGAGGGGAGGCGAACCATAAGAGACTATGGACTCTGAAAAACAACCTGAGGGTTTTGAAGGGTCAGGGGTGGGAGGTTGGGGGAACAGGTGGTGGGTAATGGGGAGGGCACGTTTTGCATGGAGCACTGGGTGTTGTGCAAAAAGAATGAATACTGTTACGCTGAAAAAATAAATAAAATGGAAAAAAAAAAAAAAAAAAAAAACTCTGACTGTAATCTGGTTCGGGGTCCAAGTCCCTACTCTGCTTTGTTGGGTACACTTGGGCCCAAGCTTAAGCATGTCACCTCAGGGTCCACGTCCCTACTCCGCTGTGTCGGGTATACTTGGGCCCAAGCTTAAGCTTGTCAAATAAACCCTCATGCGATTGCATCAGTGTTGGCTCCTTAGTGGTCTCTCAGACATGAAAACTCGGGCACAACACACATATATATCCTCAGCAAACATATGTATGTAAGAAAAATGTAATATTAATAAGGATTAGTGTAATCCTTATTAATTAATAAGGATATAAAAATACATCCCTATATAAGACTATATGTTATATTGGTATATAAGAAAATGTACAGAAAGAATATATATCTTATACACACATAAGAAGATATATTGTGTGTATATATACATATATGAATATTCTTATCAGGCTTCCTCAGTATGATAAAAAGCTTCTAAAAATATTTACAGCTATTATCATACTTAATTGGAACATATTAAATACTTTGCCCTTCTGATTAGAGAAAACGGTGTATGTCTACTCTTATCATATCCATTCAGTACTTCATGAGAAGTTTTATCTAGTGTAGCAAAAGACAAATAAATAAAAAGTATAAATATAAGAAAGGAGTAGAAAAACGTTTAAAAATATAATTCAATTGTATGTTTGTGTATATATATATATACATATATTCATATGTATGTATGTATGTTTGTATGTCCATTTAAAGCCCCATATATTTACCAAAAAAATCTGAAACTAACAAATAAGTTCAGCAAAGCCTAGGAATATAAAGTTATTTAAATTTAATTGTATTTCTATATTCAAAAAGCAAGTAAACATTTGGACAATTAAATTTTTAAAATATTATTTACAAAAGCATCACAATTTGGGGGAAAAATCTAGTAAAAGAAATACAAAACCCCAACACTGAACTGAAAAAATCATGAATGAGAAATATTTTAAACTATATTAATAAATACAGAAGTACACTGTGTTTGTGAATTCCAAGTATAAATATCATTAAGGTATCTACCCTTCTCAAAATGATTTGCAGCCTCAACAAAATCTATAAAAAATAGTCCAGTGGGGTTTTTTTTCTGGTCAAAATTAATAAGTTGATTATAAATTTTACATAGAAATGCAGAGAATCTATAATGGCCGAAACAAGCTTAGGAAACAAGAATGAAGTTGGAAGATTTAAATTTAGTTTACAGAATACTGTAAAGATAGAACAATTGAGACAATGTTTTATCAGCGTAAATGTAGACAAATTGCTCAATAGAACAGAATAAAAAATCAGAAGTAGACCTACTTGTATATCATCAGTTAGTTTCCAACATCTGCACTGAGGCAATATGGTGGGGAAGGGAAAATCGATTCAACAAAGGGTGTTGGACCAAGAAGGTATATACATGTGGAAATGAACTTTTAAGTTCATTTCTTATGATTCCAAGATAACAAGTATCTCAATACTAAAAAATTAAAAATAATTCAAGGTGGATCATGGATCTGAACCAAACTGGAGCCATTAACTTAATATAAATATAAGAGTATAACTTTATGATCTTGGAATAAGCAAAGATTTTTTGAATAATAACAAAACCTACTAAACAGAAAAGAAAAAGTGATACATTTTACTTAAACAAGATAATTTCTAATTATCAAAAGATATTAAAAATAGAACAGACAGATTCTACTAAAAGACAAAATATCCTCAGTACTTCTGTTTCACAAAGGAATCATATCCATAACACACAAAAATGCCTTTATGTCAATGATAAAACACACATGATAAACAATGATAAAAACACACATAAAGTTATAAATTGGTCAAGAGATCTAAAATGGCAATTCACAAAAGAAGATATATAAATGGCCAATACACACATAACTGCATAATAAATTTTTTGAATTATAGTATATTGTGATACCAATTCCTAGAATAAGAAAAAGAAGAACATTAACAATACTGAATATCAACAACTTCGTAGAGTAACTGGAACTCATACATTTTTAATGGGACTGTAAAATGGTATAAATGTTAGAAAGTTGTTAGACATTTTCTCATAAAGTTAAAAATATATTTACCATATTACCTGCAAATTCATTTCTATATGTTTACATAATAGAATTTAAAATATATCTTCATAATAAACTTGCATAAAAAACAGCTTTATTTATAACGATCAAAAACTGAAAATGACTGAATTTCAAATTGTGATAAATTCATATATTCATGCAGTATACCATTAAATAGCAATAAAAGGGGCATATATGAATACCTGCAACAACACAGATAATTATAATAACAAACTAATGAACAAAAAGCACGTTTTGTTAAGCAAAAGAAGCTACTCACAAAGAAACACATGCTGCATGGCAAATTCCAAGATAAGTCTTTGTTACAATTTGGAGTCTTCCAATTTCCTCATATTATAATACTGGTATTTTAAAAATAATAGTCTTATAGCACATTCTTCATTGAAAATATGAAGAAAAGAAATATTAATTTGGTACTTAATCATTCAATGCACTATTATAGCTTACCCTCAAATATGCGAAATCATGTCATAAAGATAAGGGTAAAAGTAAATGTAGCAAGGATAGTCTTAGGCAGTATCTCATTACTAGAAAAAGGCAGAGGCTATAGGAAAAGGAATGCACCTTAGTCACCATACAACGTACTGTATGGTGACTAACATAACAAGAAAATTTTTAAAAAAGGAAAAAACAATTTTGAGTTCATGAAGTCATATATTATTATAAACTTTCTTTTTTGATGTGAATATTCAAGAGCTGTACATATTCTTTGTTGGTCGTTCTATAAGGCATATGGTTAGTCATAGATGCAGAGTAAGATCGTCTTTAGAGGTGATTTATATAAACTTTTCACATTTATTTTTGCTGTAGTAGTCGCTTCCCTTTATATTCAAACACAGTTATAGAGAAAGATCTAGACTTTATCAGAAAATGTAGAAACATGATTTACATCTCATTGTACATTACATCAATATGGAATCGGTTATAAAAATTCTCTAGGTTCCACCAGTGAAAGACTTTCATATGTTCTTGGATGTCCCTGAGATAAAAAAATAAGTTCTCAAAATGATTCTAGACTTAAATGCTTCCCAACCAATGGATTTGATTAAAATGCTAATAAACTACAAGTCTTTCTTTTATAGAAACTATATACTTTGGGTAGCTTCCTTTGTTTATAGATCTTTTTTACCATATCAGTTCTTGTTTATTACTTGTAAAATTATGATCATGATAATATGGCATATCTCAAATAACCAATTCTATGAACAGAAATTGGCACTAGAAAGATATTTTACAATACTGATTACCTCTAGCAATGATATGAAAATAAAGCAAATGATATGAAAATGTCCTTTGCTGTTAAAAGCATGCATAATGTTTGATGTTAGTAGAGAATGCTGTATTTGAAAATTATATTTGAAAAATCTGGTTTTCATTTAGGTTTTAAATTAAGCACCTTGTATTTTGCATTGTTCTTCATGACCTTAGTGTATGAAATCAAGAATTCTATTCTATGATGGTCATAGAGGAGTTAATTATTCAGGTGGACTGTATTTTGTGTTTTATGTTTGTCTTCATAATAAACTCTATACTCATTATACTTTAAAAAAAATCGATTGAATTTAAATGAACCCATTTTAGGGTTCCAGTTCTTTAAACATTAAACCCAGAATTATTACTAGAACATAAATTATGCACATAGATAAATGAGAGCATAATTAGTTGTATTAATTTGGCAAGAGCTAATTGTCCCCACTATTCTTTCACATTCAAAGAAGTCTTGAAGGAGATCACTGTGATGATTTAGCATAATACTAAGAATATCTAAGTTCAAAAGATAAAAACCGTCTCTCTTGTGCCTGCTGAATTGTCCTTGTACAGTTTATGAATATTTAAAACTGTAAAGGTATACTATTTATTGTGTTCTAATCTTTTTCAGAGAAGAACCCTCAACATTAATAATTTCAAGCATAGTACAATAATTTTATAATTAAACAGTTATAAATTATTTTGTATGATGTTAAGTCTCGGTTTTGAAATTTAACATCACAATTAATTGTTCATGTTCATTACCCCACAACACAATAATTTTTGTCACGTAGAGGAAACTATACATTTAGATAATTGCGCAAATGGATTTCATTTAATTATTTCTAAAACAGTCCAGATTCACAGCTCAATTAAAAGGTGATGGATTGCACATAATTTGTTCCCTTTTTATGGATTATAGATTAGAGATAAAATTACCTCAGGAGACTTTTTTTCCACCCATGGTTTCACAATCTGTTATTCTAAATGTAAACTGATTGAAACCACAATTCCCTTTTGTCACAGCAGGTTTCTGGCTTTCAGTGTTTTTCTGCTTGTATAATTACATATTTTAAGAAGATATGTTAATCAGTAAGCATATTCTGGGGTCTCAGGGGATCTACCAGAAATTTCTTGCAGATAATATGTTTTAACCTTTTTAAAAAGGCAGTGACAACCTAAGGTTACTTATTTTGTATAAAGGAGTTCACAAAATCTTTCATTTGCTCATTTACAATAATCTAATCCTATGTAATCATACATATTTTTAGTTGGAATAGACTTCATAAGTCATGTAATGTTATCAACTTGTTTTAAGTGTAAGAGAATTGAGACTTCGGTTGCAGGGAAGGAGTAATGGTATAGATAGAAGATTCCTATTTCAAATCCTGAATGTATCACTTACTGGATAGGTTACTTTCTTTATTTTTAATGTTGCTGTAACAAGTAATTAGAAAATTAGTGGTCTGAGACAATGCAGATTTATTCTCTTATAGTTCTGGAAGCTAGGAGTCCTAAAGCAAGATGGTTCTTCTGCAGACTTCCAGAAAGAATTATTTCCTTGACTTCTCCATGCCTAAGCCTGCTTTGATTCCTTGGTTTACTTGTTTTCTTGGTTTACATCACTAACCTCTGCATCAATTAACACATTTTTTTTCTAACTGATCCTTTTGCTTTCCTTTTACAGAGAACCTTGTGATTATATTTGGCCCAAATGGATAATCCAGGATTATCAGCATTTTAAAACACTTAATTTAATCTGGTTTACAAAATCTCCTATACCATGTAAATTAGCAGATTCATAGGTTCCACAGATTAGGATTTGAATATCTTTGGGGTATTATTACTCAGCCCACCACCATTATTTAATACCATCTCTAAAGCAAGCATGAGTGGTAATCTGTTCTGCAACTTCACAACACTCCAACCTATCTCTTACTACCGTTTTTGAACATCTCTCATCTGCTGCTTTAGTCTGATTTCCTATCTTTTATCATTCTTCTTGAGGCCAGAATTTACCATATGGCTATAAAAACATCAAATGGGTTCATATTACTTTCTTGTTTAATACATTCAGTGACTTTCCATTGCTTACTTTAAAAAGACTACATTCCTCAAAGCAGTGTACAATCCCCTTCACAGCAGGGAGGGAATCCAGCTGTCTAGGCTGATTCTTATGCTCCAAGGTGCTAGTTAACTTTTTCCTAAGTGCAACAAGTTTCTTTATATATGCAGACCTTTCCGTAAATTGTTTCTCCTGCAGGACATTTCCTTAGCTAAAGCCTTTCCAATCTTAAAAACAAAAAACAACAACAACAAAAAAAAAAACAAAAAAAAAAACCCATAGTCAACCTCCAAAATTTACTGCATTGTATCCTCCTATGTAACATCCTCTAGAGTGAACTTTGTTTTTACCTCTACTTTTGCATTTATCATGTGCTTTTGCAATTATAATATAGCTTCTTTGTTGTACACTCTACGATGAGTTCTTCAAGGGTAATGCCTCTGTTCTATGCATCTTTTCAAAGTCCCAGTATGTAAATGTTTAACCCTGACATTATTAACTTCTTTATTCTCTGAACTTCCATCACTTCTCTTAATGTTGCCATTAATTATAAATTCTCTTGCTTGATACAAACATTATTTCATGTTTCTGACCCTGGAGGTTTTTCCTGGTAAAGGATATTTATAACATATTTTATATCTTCCATGGCATTAGAAAATACTAAGGACAGCATAGATATTAAGCAAATGCTTTGAGATTGTTAACCTAAAATGGATTAATGTATGGTTTCTTGAATAAACACAAAATAACAGTTAAAATGACGTTATTTAGTATTTTCATTAATGACCAGGAGGAAGATTTTTCAAGAAAATCCAGGCTTTTTTTCATGACCCTAAAACCCACAAAAGAATAGAGAATTTCTCATTTATAGACATAAATTATATATCATCAATCATGACATAGAAAAAAGAAATTTTAAGAAACGCAGGAAGTTCAATTGAAATTGGAATTTATTATCTGAATATTTTACACCAGGTGTGGTGATTTGAAATAAAAAACTTGAAATGCAGAATGGATCACTACCATCTAGGAAGGAATGAAGCTTCATTAAAATATATTAACAATGTTGATCTGACAAAAAGAGTCCTGGTCTAAGAGATTAATATCCTCTGAAACAACACCACGTAGGGGAACCTAATCAAAGGAACCAGAGTCTGTAACCCATTCCATAGTCTGCCTTCAAATCCAACATAGTGAAAACAAAATGGCAACTGCAAAAGAGCCGCCTCCACTCTGAAATGCACAGCAACTACTCTCACTACTTTCTGACACAGGCAGAATTGTTTTGCACTTCTCCCTTGCTCTCAGGACACCCTAGCCCCCCACTCCACTCCGTCCTTACTTTTAGCTTCATTAAATTCTTTCCTTCTACAGTACTTTGGAGATGATATGCCTAATGTATAATACCACATTTTAGGTGGCAGTAGAACCAAGTTTTCTTTGCCAAAGTTGCAACAGAGAAAGTAATAGGCAAGCAAGGGATGATAGAAACTGTAGTCATAAATTCAGCGGCAGAAGGAAGACATGCAAACTACATATTTCCAGTGTAAAGAGTCAGACTGGTCAAGGAGGGAAAACACTAATTTATTGGAGACACAAGTCATTTAATATACCTTTATTTTTCAAGAAGATAAGAGATACGTATCTGAGCAAACAACCCAGAACGTCCACACGACTGGGAAAAACATCCCAGGGAGAAATGATATGCTTTTTCTGGCCTTTGTCAGCAATTACATGCCCCGGTGTAGAGAAGGAGCTTGCAATAGGGAGGATTGGGAAGGAGAGGGCTTATCTTCAGATATTTTGTTATTAACACTTTTTTCACCATTTTGGTTTAAATTACTTTGAGCTAGATTTTCTCCTTTTTTTTTTTTCTTTTTTGAAGTATAATTGACTAGGTTTCCACGTTCTGCAATAAAAAAAAATTCAGTCAACTTCATCTATTTGTGAATTTTGGTGTGACTGTCTTACTAATTACATAAATTAATTCATAATTAAATATATATTTCTCAATGCTATTTTCATTTAAAAGACTATTTTAAGGGATGCCTGCGTGGCTCAGTCAGTTAAGCACCCAACTCATGATTTTTTAGCTCAGGTTATGATCTCAGGGTCCTGGGATCCAGCCATGCATTGAATTCATAGCTTGGGGCTCTGTGCTCAGTGGGAAGTCTGCTTAGGAATTTCTCTCCCTCTTCCTGTCCTCCTCCTCCTCCCCCTCCCTGTGACATTTCTTTCTCTCTCAGATAAATAAATATTTATAAAAAATAAAGAATATTTTAAAAACAATTTTGTGATCTCGATAGTTAAAATACAACAACATCCTTTTTTAATAAATTTAAAAGTTTATAGATAAGAAATTCTTCAGTTCTGACAGCGGAGTGGCATTAAACCTGCATGAATTTATGGACAACCTTATTGACTTCATATATTTTACTATCACTAGAAAGAAGAGCAGATGCCTAGATATGGCTGGTGGCCCTTTGCCTACTGCTGGTCTCAAAATCATCTTTAAGAACATTTAAGAAAGATCTTTCTGGAATTTAGAATTTACTGCCTAGAGACAATAGTTTGGAGACCAGCATATTCCATATAAAAACAGGAAAAATAGGTAATTATATTAAATGAACTTTCTTTGCCAAAAACATAAATAGCCCAAGGATAACATTTCTTAAGCTATTTTCAGCTTTTTCATTATTGAAAAATTCTGTAGTACTGCATATTGCAACTTGAACTGTGTGCCACAAATCTTTAAAAATAAAGTGTTTGTCTTCCCTCAGCTGACAGCTGAATGAATATGAAAAACAAATGCAATTATATCTTGCAAATTCATGGGAAGGATTGCTCAGCAAAACTTTTCATTCATGTTAGACTAATTAAGTAAAAGTACTTATGGCTGTATCAAATTCCACTAACATGCAGTTAGATAATATACCTGTGAATTCAAGTTTGTGCATTGGAATCAGGTTAAAATGACTACACCTTATTGAATTGTGGGTTCTGTATCTTTTTGGGAACTTTTTTCAATGTTTCGATATACACTATGACCAAGAGGATCTCAGTATTCTTAGGGGAATATTGATTAAGCTTGAGTAAACCCTAGGCCCCAGCTTCCTTCTGACTGGCGGCTCCTGACCTCCCTTTTCCCAGAGAATTTACTTTAAAAACTTGTGATTTCAAATTCTTACTCTTGCCTTTTGAGATATAAATCTTATCCCAGCCTCTAGCCAGCTTTATAACCCAGGAATGTCTTTTTCAAAGACCTGGGAACCACCCCTCAGAAATGTAATCATCTGAGGAAATAGTACCCCTAGACCCCAGTCTCTGTGGGAGGGTAGCAGCTGTTAAGGGACAATTGGCAAACAGTGATGGTGGCCTATCACACAGACCCACCTCTTCCCTATTGCCTTCCAGTACTCTTTCATTAGCTTACTCCAGTGTTTAGAAATCATCTTTTTATTTCAAGGTTACTGAGTTCAATGTCTTCCCCATTGCAATAGTTTTGAATAAGAAATTCCTTGCCTGTTTGGGCGCCTGGGTGGCTCAGTGGGTTAAGCCACTGCCTTCGGCTCAGGTCATGATCCTGGGGTCCTGGGATCGAGTCCCACATCGGGGGTCTCTGCTCAGCAGAGAGCCTGCTTCCCTCTCTCTCTCTCTCTCTGCCTGCCTCTCTGTCTACTTGTGATCTCTCTGTCAAATAAATAAATAAAATCTTTAAAAAAAAAAAAGAAAAAAAAATTCCTTGCCTGTTTAACTGTTTACAATGCAAGTTTTCTTTGGCACCTAAAGAAGTCCTACTATTTCAACTTCAGTAAATGCCTCCATAGCAATAATGATTATGCTAACTTGGATGATCTCTTACCCTATGCATCTTCCTTCTTCAGTTAAATTGGTATGTCTAATAATATTATTATTATTATCTTAATTATTATTATTATTTATTTATTTATTTGGGGGAGAGAGAGAGAGAGCAAGAGGAGGGGCAGAGGGTGAAGGACAATCAGACTCTCAGCTGAGCAGGGAGCCTGAGGACGCAGGGCTCTATCCCAGGACCCTGTGATCCTGATCTGCGCTGAAGTCAGACACTTAACTGACTGAGCTGCACAGCACCCTTGTCTAATGGCTTTTCAAAATGATTTGATTTCCAATTACACTTACATCGATTACCTAGTTAACAGTTCAAAATTTTGCTTCATAAATTTTGAACAAATTGTTGAAAGTTACTGCTTTGAGGAAATCAAAATGCCCTTTCTATGGATGCACAGAATAACCAGAAGGAAACATCCCGTGTTAACCTGTGTACAGGAAGTTCAAAATTAATGCTTTACCCAAGAGTACCAATATGGCAGTGCACTGCCCAAGGTCACACCGATAGTCCACCACATACCAGGCCTGAGAACAAACACATACGTGGCTGATGTGAATATTTACATTTCTTTCATGCCCTCAGTCCCCCTTCTGCATAAGTGTTAATGAAAAACAACAACAAAAATGACCAAAATACAGGCATTAGGAGGAGAAAGAAAATGAGAAGTGTGGAAAAAAAACTTTTCAAACAGATGTTCACTACATTTAAACAGAAGGAAATTAATAAGTGAAAATGAAAATGGATATGTTTTAATTTCACATAAATTTATTATTTACTTGTCATTTTTCTCATGGAAATCTGTAACTTTAAATAGAAGTATATGACTTGATGAATGACTTGAAAAGTTAAAATAGATTAAACCAGCTTAGTTGAGGAAAGAGAATGTCTTGGAATTTCATTAAAAATATCAATGATTTTTTGTTTAATTGGAAAATCCATAATTTAATTTCTACACAGTTTTGGCATATAGTGAGCATTCAATAAATATTTGGAAATACTATTGTTATTTCTATTATTAGTTACTAATTACATATGGAGCTGTCAACAAATAGAACCTGAGTTTGAATTTTGTCTCTACTAATTAGTTGTTTGGGCAAGTTGCATATGTGCTCTGACTTCATTTTCCTTTTCTACAAAAACCAGTGTTCTTTTCCCATCATTGTATTCAATGCAAGATAAGAAGTAGTGAGCCCTTTAGTCTTAACGGAGTTAAAAATAAATATTTTAAAAATTACTATTAAAGCCTCCTGAAATTTCCTTTGTTTCCACTTTGGCAGATAAGCTTTTCATACCACGTATCTTCCTTAATTCCTTTCCTTCTGTGCTCCGGGCCACATAGCTTGGACCTCCGTGGGGCACTAAGACCCTACTAACAGCTAGGCTGGTCCAAGGTATTATCTTTCTTCTTCTCTCTTAGTAGATGAAAATAATTCATATACTTCATATTTATATGTTCTGGATTCATGTACACACAGACACACACATAACACACATGTGCATGTGTCCAGTTCTTTAGTTAATAAAATGACAAAAGGAGTAGTTTTAATATAAGACATATGTCAATGTGAGATTTTGAACAGGAATTCTTTGACATTCTGAAGGCAGAACTCTTGAAGAATGGAGAAAGAAAAAGCTAATTGTATGTTTCATGCCTAAAGCACATTGTAAAGATGTGAAAGTGAACTTTTCAGAATTGAATGATATTATGATTTTTATCCTAGAGTTGAAAGATTATTGCTTAAATGCAGCAGAAACTTGGTAAAAGGAAAGAAATGCTAACAAAATAAAATGTGAAACTTACAAACATCAGAGATGTAACTTTATATGTATTGACTATATCTAGCCCTAAGCAGAGAAGAGAAAAAAATACTGGAAAAATAACGTTTCATAATCCACATCTTTACCATGACAAATATGGATGCTAAATCAATTTTTTATTAATACTATTGACTGTCAGGGTTTATATGAGATGAAGTACTTTCAATCAAATTACTTTAGTATATGTCCAAATTAGTTAAATAAGTGGTGCTATTACATTTTGTCTTTTTGGTGAGCAAAAGTTCTATACAGAATTTTACGTTTAAAAAATTATGTCTAATGTGCACTTAACATTTCTGTGGTAAAAGTGGGTATGAAAGCAATGGCACACATAGCCAAGACGCAGGATTCCATCCATTTCAAAGTCAGTTTGTTTAGGAATAAATGGTTGGAGTCTCCATAGTTAGGAACTTGCAATATCTTCATTGCATGCATTTAAAAAAACCAGATGGTATTATTGCTGAAGCTACCCATATGGGAAGATGAGTGCAACAAAGTCCATTCTTTAGAAACAGATAAATAAGCAAGTAGGACAAATGGCATGGAAATAATAGGTTAAAAAATAATTTAAGCGATAGTAATTAGACATCTCTAAGCATATTTTTGGTAGTAAATAACAATTAGGGTATGTTTTAACCACTCCATAGGAAATTTTATATGTAATACCATACAGAGAAATTGTAAGAATATAGAAATTTACCACACACATTATATAGCTTATGAACCAGCACACTTCATGGGGTCATTCTTGTTGGTAGCATTAATATATGTGTAACAGTCAGTTTCCTTTTGGGCCCTGTCCAAAGTCTTCATGAAATCTTAAACCATCCAATCAGGCATTGTTTGAGTGAATAAAGATGTTATAAGTCAAATATCCAATCAGTTCAGCCTACAGTTAGGACAGTAATGTAGAGAGATTTAGTCCCAGATTAATATAAATAGTTTTGGGAAAATCTAGAAAATCTAACAAGTTATGAGGACTTCTATTCCATTCATATCTTTAGGACACTATGCTGTCTCATTCACTCTGTTCTTTTGCGTAAGCTAAATTTTATTGTTGCAGGAAAGAGATTGGTGAAATAAGAAATTGGGGAAAGCAATCAAACGGTTTCACCCAGCAAAGCCGAACAGAAGTCAAACCGTTTCACCCAGGAAGGTTGCTCCAAAGCAGATGGGAGTACATCAAGCAGTAAAGCTAAGTTAAATAAAAAATGGGTAGGAGGCTATTAATAGGATGCTTTAGTCAGTTTAGAAGTTCTTACTACAGAGAAAACAAAACAAATGCAGAATGCAGATAAATGAAAAAGAAGCAACGTTCTGGAAGAACTGCTGCTCTAAGGCAGATAGTTTTAAGGAAACAATTCTAGTTGTTTAAAGAAGAGTTAAATAAGGTCAGTTCAAAGCACATAAACTGTAACGTGAAAAACCTCAACAATATTTATAAATGGATTACTGGAAATGTGTCAGCAAACGGAAATGTGTCCTTTGCAAAATAAAGAACATGGACTGCATAAATAATGAATGCAACCTAATACATGTACCAATACTATATGAATATATTGTTATAAAATATTGAGTCAAAACTTAATTTGAATGAAATATAAATATTTAAAATATAGAGCATACTCTATTTGGTGACACATTGATTTTTTTTTTTTTAAAGATTTTATTTATTTTTTTGAAAGACAGAGATCACAAGCAGGCAGAGAGGCAGGCAGAGAGAGAGGAAGAGAAGCAGGCTCCCTGCTGAGCAGAGAGCCCGATGCGGGGCTCGATCCCAGAACCCTGAGATCATGACCTGAGCTGAAGGCAGAGGCTTTAACCCACTGAGCCACCCAGGCACCCCCGACACATTGATTTTTAACAGCTAAACATGAACTAGTCAGAATGATTGTACGGATTGATTTAATAAAAATTTCACTGTCATGCACATCATTAAAACTATATTCTATGCATTCCTATCTAGCAAAATTGAGTATTCACTTAATTTCTACTAAATTTGGCATTTTATTTGCCCATAAAAGAGACCTGCGTGTATTTGGTATTCAATTTATTAAAAAAAAAAAAAATAAAAGAGGCTAGATTTATGCCTCATAAGCATAAATGCCTCCTGGGAAGCTCTGTGACACCTCAGAAAACTAATAGTGATACCATGTTATATTTAATTTTAGGGGAAAAATAAACATGTCTTTTGCATAGCACACAAATTAATATTATTTTGTCTTTTGGACATAAATACTTTAAAAAGGAAATTCTTAGACATTTCCTTTGGTCAGGGAGGACTGTGAAAAAGCTACTGAGTCACTATGAGCTTAAAGGGTTTGAGAATTTGTGAAATACATAATTTTTGCAGTCTTGTCCAAATGTAAACCTGAATGACTAATAAAGAAGGGGCTTTAGGTGTTTGAAATGCAATATTTTTATTTTAAGTGGTATGTTTGCATTTATTACTGAAGTGGGTAAATTAACATCTTGGCTTTGCATTCCTCAAAAAACAAGATTAGAGTAGGTTTTGTTTTTTTTAAAAGATTTTATTTATTTATTTGACAGACGGAGATCACAAATAGGCAGAGAGGCAGGCAGAGAGAGAGGGGGTAGCAGGCTCCCTGCTGAGCAGAAAGCCCGATGCAGGGCTTGATCCTAAGACCCTGGGAGGCTCGATCCCAGGACCCTTCGAGGCTCGATCCCAGGATCCTGCAATCATGACCTGAGCCGAAGGCAGAGGCTTTAACCCACTGAGCCACCCAAGCGCCCCATTAGAGTAGGTTTTAAAATATCAATATAAATTTAAGGAAATATGTTTCGGGTATTAAGATTGAAGGCACATAGATACGCATAGGCAAATAATCATTACAACTATAATTATTAGCTGAAATACATAAAATGTCATGTGCACACGGAACTCACCTAATAAATAAAACTGAAAATGTCCACATATACACATTGTATTCATTGCAGATGGCTTTGGGTAGTACAGACATTTAGAAATACTAATTCCCTTTTAAGCCACAGATATGGGTTATCTGTCCATTTATTTGTGTCTTCTTCAATGGAAGTTTTCAGTGTATAAATATTTCATTTCCTTGGTTAAACTTATTCCTAAGTATTTAATTATTTTTGATTCTGTTGCAAATGAGATTTAAAAAAGTTTTTTGTTTTTTTTTTTCAGATAGTTTGTTGTTAAGGTAAAGAAATCTGACTGATCGTTGTATATTGATTTTATACAATGTTACCAAACTCATTTGTTAGTTCCCAAAGTTCTTTGGTGGAATGTTTAGGATTTCTGTATATGAGATCATGTCCTCTACAAACAGAGGCAATTTACATGTTCTTTTATAATTTAAATGCCCTTACTTCTTTTTCTTGGCTAATTGCTCTGGCTACAACTTCTAATGCTGTGTTGAATAAAAATGGTAATAAGGGGCATTCTTGTCCTGTTCTGGATTTTAAAGGGAAAGCTTTCTAGTTTTCACGGTATGATGTTAACTTTGGGCAAATCATTCAAATATAAATATAGGCATATAAATATAAATATAAATAACTTTAAGTTTTAAAAGCAACTTACCTCTATTTGAGGTATTTTTTATTTATATTTAATAAAGAAGGAATTCAAATAGAGGTATAGAAAAAATAAATACTATTCTGACCATGGCATGAGCCAAAAACTGGCTCATTAGTAATTGAAAGAAATATGAAGCTTAGTGGGGGGAAAAATAATAGTAGTAGAAGAAACATATTTTGACCCCAATTTTTTTTAATTTATTTATTTTTTCAGCTTAACAGTATTCATTGTTTTTGCACAACACCCAGTGCTCCATGCAAAACGTGCCCTCCCTATTACCCACCACCTGTTCCCCCAACCTCCTACCCCTGACCCTTCAAAACCCTCAGGTTGTTTTTCAGAGTCCATAGTCTCTTATGGTTCTCCTCCCCCTCCAATTTTTTTTTTTTATAAACATATAATGTATTTTTATCCCCAGGGGTACAGGTCTGTGAATCGCCAGGTTTACACACTTCACAGCACTCACGATAGCACATACCCTCCCCAATGTCCATAACCCCCTCCCCCTCTCCCAACCCACCTCCCCCCACCAATCCCCAGTTTGTTTTGTGAGATTAAGAGTCATTTATGGTTTGTCTCCCTCCCAATCCCATCTTGTTTCATTTATTCTTCTTCTATCCCCCTAACCCCCCATGTTGCTTCTCCATGTCCTCATATCAGGGAGATCATATGATAGTTGTCTTTCTCCGATTGACTTATTTCACTAAGCATGATACGCTCTAGTTCTATCCACGTCGTCGCAAATGGCAAGATTTCATTTCTTTTGATGGCTGCATAGTATTCCATTGTGTATATATACCAGCTTGCATTCCCACCAACAGTGGAGGAGGGTTCCCCTTTCTCCGCATCCTCGCCAGCATCTGTCATTTCCTGACTTGTTAATTTTAGCCATTCTGACTGGTGTGAGGTGATATCTCATTGTGGTTTTGATTTGTATTTCCCTGATGCCGAGTGACGTGGAGCACTTTTTCATGTGTCTGTTGGCCATCTGGATGTCTTCTTTGCAGAAATGTCTGTTCATGTCTTCTGCCCATTTCTTGATTGGATTGTTTGTTCTTTGGGTGTTGAGTTTGCTAAGTTCCTTATAGATTTTGGATACTAGCCCTTTATCTGATATGTCGTTTGCAAATATCTTCTCCCATTCTGTCAGCTGTCTTTTGGTTTTGTTAACTGTTTCCTTTGCTGTGCAAAAGCTTTTGATCTTGATGAAATCCCAATAGTTCATTTTTGCCCTTGCTTCCCTTGCCTTTGCCATTGTTCCTAGGAAGATGTTGCTGCGGCTGAGGTTGAAGAGGTTGCTGCCTGCGTTCTCCTCAAGGATTTTGATGGATTCCTTTCTCACATTGAGGTCCTTCATCCATTTGGAGTCTATTTTCATGTGTGGTGTAAGGAAGTGGTCCAATTTCATTTTTCTGCATGTGGCTGTCCAATTTTCCCAGCACCATTTATTGAAGAGGCTTTCTTTTTTCCATTGGACATTCTTTCCTGCTTTGTCGAAGATTAGTTGACCATAGAGTTGAGGGTCTATTTCTGGGCTCTCTATTCTGTTCCATTGATCTATGTGTCTGTTTTTGTGCCAGTACCATGCTTTGACCCCAATTTTTATTTATTTTTTTTATTTTATTTATTTGATAGAGAGAGATATCACAAGTAGGCAGAGAGGCAGGCAGAGAGAGAGGGAAGAAGCAGGCTCCCTGCTGAGCAGAGAGCCCAATGTGGGGCTTGATCCCAGGACCCTGAGATCATGACCTGAGCCGAAGGCAGAGGCTTTAAATTACTGAGCCACCCATGCACCCCCCAATGTTATTTTTTTAAAGAATCATTTATTTATTTTTGAAAGAGAGACAAAATGAGAGCAACGGGAGAGAGAAACTCAAGCAGACTCTGCTCTCAGCACATAGCCCAATGCGAGGCTAGATTTTACAATCCTGAGAGCAAGACCTGAGCCAAACCAAGAGTCAGTCACTTAACCAGATGGCACCACCAAGGCACCCTTCCCATGTTAATTTTGAAAGTAATTTATAGCACTGTCCAATGTGGTATATCCTAGAGCAGCATTATGCTAACGTCTCTGAGGAGTTTTTGAAAACACAAACAAAGGACAAGATTAAGTTTTATATCTTGGGCAGAGGCAGTTTAAAGACAGGTTGTCTATGTTACCTTCATTTATAGAATAACATATTGACTAATATATTGAATTGACAGTTCCATTTAAAATTATCTCAGTGCTCTAAATCCTGCCCAAATTTAAATTCAGATTGACACTACTCAAGACATCAATGTAGTTTATATGTGTTCAATAATATTAAGTCACAACCTCAAAAACATTAAGATTAAAGTCACATGCAATACTGGGAAAATATCTTAAGCCTGTTATAGATGTTCTTTGCTGAAGTATCTTTTAAAGGAAGATTGCAAAGCCTATTTCACTGATGGAGCCTCAAAGATGACAGAATAAATAACTGTGTTTGTATCCTAGTTATAAAAGTAATTATGTAATCAAGAGTACATGTAGGCTTTGATGTTCCTATTTTATCTCTGATAATAGAAGTCAGAAAATAAGAAAGCATTTTATATTGAAATATACAATTTTGCCATATTTTTATATAGAGTTATATTTAAAAGATATTCTACATGAATAGTTAACTATGGTATCTCAATATCATGGCTATTCTTAGAGAAACAACATATTCAAATATGAAGGAGAAAGTGTTCTTTGTTGTTCACATGGGAAATAGATTTCTTGAGTTCAGAGATAAAAAACACTTTCTATAAATATCTCAGTCCTTATGTATTTGAATGTTATAGCAGCAAAAGCAATCATGGCTTGAAACTCTTGTATTTGACATACTTATTTTTAATGATCAAATTTTACTTGTGATACTGGGATGAAAATATATGAGTTTAGAATTTATATTCCCTACCCATTTTTATTTGAAATTATGTGACTCCATATGATATTTGCACTGGGCAATGCCAGTGGGGTTGGAAGACTCTCTCTCTCTCTCTCTCTCTCTTTTTTTTTTTTTTTTTTTGGTAGTTTCAAATTTTATTTAAATTACAATAAGTTAACATAGAATGTAATATTTGTTTCAGGAGTAAAATTTAGTGATCCATCACTTACACTTGACACCTAGTAGTCATCCAAACAAGTGCCCTCCTTAATACCCATCATCCATTTAACCCATTCCCCACCTCTTCCCCACCCCAAGAAACCCTCAGTTTGTTTTCTAGAGTTAGAAGTCTGTTTTTATGGTTTGCCTCTCTCTCTCTTTTTTTCCCTTTATGTCCATTTGTTATGTTTCTTAAATTCCACATATGAGTAAAATCATTATGTATTTGACTTTCTCTGACTTATTTTGTCACTATGGAAAACAGTATGGAGTCTCCACAAAAAGTTAAAAATAGAGCTATGGTAGGATCCATTTATTTTTAAATATCTTGCTCTGTTTTTTTACTTTTGGACAATTCTTTATTTTTTCATTGGAAATATTACAAGACTATTTTAATTAAGGTTTTAAAAAATTATCTGATTATATTTTAATCAATGTGAATAATGAGACATGATATAATTATTATTAAAGACCTATGCAAATAATGAAGGGCAGTTAGTCTTGATTGATATTCTAATGAAATGTTCTGTTATAATTTTATTTACATTATTCTTCAAAAACTAAAAAGCTTGGTCTGTTATCGTGTCAGCCTCATAAAGAGGTATAAGTCAAAAGGAGGAAGGCATAAATGGGCATGACATTTTTAAACGACTTCAAGCCATTTGGAACGTCTACCTTAAACAGGGTGTGCTCTTAGTACTGGGCTAATATATAAAGCTTTTAATGTAAGTTAGTTCTATATTATGTTGCCTATTTTTAAGTTAATATCATCATTATTTGTTTTCACCCAACATATAATACGAAAATCATTACCAGTATTTCCTTTTATTTTCCTGATTTTAGTCTTATGTTATTTTATAAAGACTCTACATGTGATTGTTGATTAACATTTATATTAGCATCATGAACAAAAATAATGCCACTGAACAGATATACTACTCCCATATCTACTATGCAATATTCAGTCTTATTTGTCACTTTATTTCTATTTCCTTATGTTCTGGTACTCCTTTCTCCTTAGTACTATAGTGTTAGCTCTGTCTATACTTAATGATTCTGCCTATAATAAAACCAATGAGTCCTAGTCCTACACATTATTACTGTTAAATCTTTCTTGAATGTAGTTCTAATCATTACATAGTCCTTAGGAAAATTTTTCAATACTTGTATTTTTTGCCCACCAATAAAATAACTCATAACCTGTTTTATAGCTGTTTCCCAATAATATCATATGATTTAATATAATTTGATAATATCTTAAGATAATAGGAATAATAATCCTACAGGAATCATAACCTGTTAAGGAAACAAACAATACAGGAATTCGATGATATACCACCTTATGGGATGGGCATAGTAGCCTAGGATAAAATAACAACAACAACAACAACAATAACAATAATACAACTGACTCTGAACAACACAAGTTTGAACTTCATGGGTCAACTTACATATGGATTTTTTAATAATATGGTATTGTAAGTGTATTTTCTCCTCCTTATGATTTTCTTAAAAACATTTTCTTTCCCTAACTTACTATAATTTTATATTTGTATTTTTTAAAGATTTTATTTATTTATTTGAGAAAGAGAGAACATGAGCAGGGGGGAGGGGCAGAAGGAGAAGGAGAAGCAGGCTCCCCACTGAGCAGGGAGCCTGAGAGAGGGCTCAATCCCAGAACTCCAGGATCCTGACATGAGCTGAAGGCAGATGCTTAATAGACTGAGCTACCCAGGCACCCCTCTAACTTACTTTATTGTAATAATACAGTACATAATTCATATAGCATACATAATATGGGTTAACTGACTATGTTGTTGGTAAGACCTCCAGTCAGGGGCACCTGGGTGGCTCAGTGGGTTAAGCCGCTGCCTTCGGCTCAGGTCATGATCCCAGGGTCCTGGGATCGAGCCCCAGGTCGGACTCTCTGCTCAGCGGGGAGCCTGCTTCTCTGCCTACTTGTGATCTCTGTCAAATAAATACAATAAAATAAAATAAAATAGGGCACGTGGATGGCTCAGTGGGTTAAACCTATGCCTTTGGCTCAGGTCATGATCTCAGTCAGAGTCCTGGGATCGAGTCCCACATAGGGCTCTCTGCTCGGCAGGGAGCCTGCTTCCCTCTCACTCTCTCTGCCTGCCTCTCTGCCTACTTGTGATCTCTGTCTGTCAAATGAATAAATAAAATCTTAAAAAAAATTAAAATAAAATAAAAGACCTCCAGTCAACAGTAAGCTAGTAGTAGTTTAGCATTTCTTTTGTTTGTTGGTTGTAAGGTTTTTGTTTTTATTTTTGAAGACTTTATTAATTTGACAGAGAGAAACACAGTGAGAGAGGGAACACAAGCAGGGTGAGTGGGAGAAGCAGAACCAGGCTTCCGGCTGAGCAGGGAGCCTGATGCAGGGTTGACCCCAGGACCTTGAGATGATGACTTGAACTGAAGACAGATCCTTAATGGACTGAGCCACCCAGGTGCCCCAGTAGTTAAGGTTTTGAGGAGTAAAAAGGGAGTAAAAAGTTATACATGGATTTTCAACTGCATAGGAGTTCAGAACCCTAATTCCTGCATTGTTCAGGGCTCAACTGTGTTTTAGTCATAAACATTTTACTTGCTGTTCTCCTGAGTTAAAACCTTATGCCTTTGGTATTCTTTTGCCTAGTCCAGAACCCACCTCGTGGCCATAGTGTTCCATCAAAATTCTCTAAATCAGGATGTTCTGTAGTTGATGCAAAGAATAAGCCACTAACAAACTGTCATTTTAAGAGACAACAACTGTTCACTTGAGATTAGGTACAAAAATTGCTACTACCAAAGAGTTCTAAAGAGGGAACAAAAACAGTCTGGAGTGGATTCAAAGCTTGAAGCAAGCTACTGTCATGAAATAAGTTTCCTATTTTATTTTATTATTTTTATTTTTGGCCTTTCTTTGAAGAAGACAAAGCCATAGCAACTACAAAAGAGAAAAGCTAAATCTCTGATAGAAAGCCCACCATTTTACTGCCCAGAGAAACCAGGGAAGGAGTTGGAAACTACCAGAGCTACCTGAGATTTAAAGGTATATTGGAAAGGAGAATGTCAAAATGGTAAATGATAAATTCTGAGCCTAACCTTTGCTCAAGTTTCTAGTAACCCCTGAACCACATATATTTGGAGAAGATTAAAACCACAGCACACTACAGATACTATGCATTATGAAGTTTGAATATAATGAACTTAAGCATTAAGGAAAACATAAATATCAATATTATTTGAAGTACTATAACAGAATCCCAAGTCCCATGACACTGTCTAGTGTAAACTAAAATTACCTGAAAAAAAATTACTTGAGTTATGAAGAACTAGGAAAATGCAAACACTTCTGAACACTTCTGAAGGGAAAAGACAGTAACAGAGTTCAATCTTGAGACACCTTGAATGATAGAATAATGGATTATCAGGCCTGGACATTATAGCAACCATTATAATTATGCTTAATTTGTTAAAGAAAGATAAACTATTACAAAATGAAAACATAGGACAATATCAGGAGAAAAATAGAATATATTATATACGCATACATCACAAATATGTATACATTTGTATTTGTATACATGTGCACACATATACAAAACAAATGAATATTAGAAATAAAAGTACATGAAATTATGGGGCACCTAGGTGGCTCAGTGGGTTAAGCCTCTGCCTTTGGCTCAGGTCATGATTCCAGGATCCTGGGATTGAGCCCCACATCAGGCTCTCTGCTTTGCAGGGATCCTGTTTCCTTCCCCCCCTCCCCAGCCTGCCTCTTTGCCTACTTGTGATCTCTGTCTGTCAAATAAATAAATAAAATCTTAAAAAAAAAAAAGAAAGAAAAGTACATGAAATTTTAGAAGTAATCATATGAACTAACCAAACGACTGGAGATGTCAGAATAAAGAGTAAGTGAACTTGGAGACAGATTAATAAAAATTATGAAAATTTAAGAAAAATAAATAACAGATGAGAAAAAGAATATGAATTGAATCTCAGGCCTATGGGACCAGTATCAAAAGGTAAAAGGCATAGGTTATTATCCTAGAAAGGATACACGGAAGAGAGAGGAGAGAAAATGTGACCAGAAAATATGGGAAGAAATAGTGGTTCTAAGCTTCCCAAATGTACTGACAGACATGAAATTTAAGATTCAAAAAGTTCAACAAACCTCATACAGGTTAAGTGTATATTATATTCCAGCTATAAACAAAGAAGAGACAAATTACTAAAAAATGAAGAAAATATCTCAATAAGAGCTAAAGAACTATTCTATATTTAGAGGGAAATAATTTGATCATATATTTTTCATCAGGAGTAACAGAAACTAGAAGACAGCAGAATAACGAATTTCAAATGCTGAAAGAAAAAAAAAAAAACCTGTGAAGCACAATTCACTTCCAGAAAAAAATTCTTAAAATCATAAAGATGAAAAAAAAATTCACATAATGAAAATCATGAAAAATTTTCACTACCAGACCCACAATAATAGATGTGATAAGGCAAATTATTCAGAGGAAGACAAATAACAACAGAGTAAGACTCAGATAGTTAGAAAGCAATAGAAATAGTAAACACCTGAGCAAATACAAAAGCCAGCTGTTTAAAAACACACTCAAAACTATGACTAGTGGGGATAAAAATGTACATAAATAAAATTTGTATGCCAACTCTGTGTAAAGGATGTTGGGAAGCAGGACCATAAAATTTCAAAATTCCCAGTTTTTTATATGAAATATTATGATATTAACTATAAGTAGAATCAAATATCATTAATGTACATTGCAATCTGTAGAGCAACCACTAAATACACCAGGTTAGAGCTAAAGGTGCAAAATATAATACAAGTTAAAAAATACAATATCCTTAAAAAATGTAATCATCCAAAAAAGATATGAAAGGAAAAAACTGAGAAACTAACCAACAAACAAAATACACAAGGAAAAGAACTCATAACAAATATTAAGAAGAATTCCAATCTAATCTTATTAATATTTACATTAAATGGAAATAGTCTAAAGGTTTAAATAAGGCAATGAAAAGTCAGAGATCAAAAGAATGCATAAAAAAGGAAGAGACAAAAATGTTGCCAATAAGACTCATTTTTTTTAAAGATTTTATTTACTTATTTGAGAGAGAGCATGACCAGGGGACAGGGGCAGAGGGAGAGGAAGAGGCAGAATCCTCATTGAGCAGGGATCCCAGCATCCTGAGAGCATGACCTGAACCAAAGGCAGCCACTTAACTGACTGAGCCACATAAGCACCCCAAGACTTATATTTTTAACATGAAGATACAAAGAGGTAGATAATAAATATATGTAAAAAGAGATTTAAAATTATACATTAAATTTAAAAAGTCTTTTCAAATTAAAAAGATTGACATCATACGGAATGTCTATTCTGACTACAATATTATGAAACTAGAAATCATTAGTAAGAGGAAGCTGGAAAATTCTAAATATATGAATATTAAACACATTCTTGAAAAATCGATAGATCAAAGAAATCAAAAGGGAAACCAACATATACCTTCAAACAAACAAAGGTGGAAACACAACATACCAAAACTTAGGGGATTCAGCCAAAGTAGTTGTAAGAGAAAAGTTTAGAATGATAAAAGTCTTCATTAAGAAAAAAGAAGGATCTCATATGAACACCCTAATTTTACATCTACAGGAATAAGCAAGAAAAAAAAAAATCCAGAATTTAGCTGAGTGGAAATAGCACAGATCAGAGCAGAAACAAATGAAACAGAGTTTAGAAAACAATAGAAATATCAATAAATCTTTGTGAAAAGAAAAAAAAAATGAAAAACCTACAGCTAGACTTACCAAGAAAAAAAGAGAGGTCCCAAATAACAAAATTACAAAGGAAGGAGACTTTACAACTCATGCCACAGAAACGCAAAGGATCACAAACAACTATTATGAACAGTTATATGCCAAAAAATTGAACAACATGAAGGAATTGGATAATGGAAACATTCAACCTACCAAATCTGGATCATATATCTGCACAGATGAACAATGTATAAGGAGACTAAATCAGTAACAAAAATGTCCAGCAAAGAAAAGCTCGGGACCAGATGACTTTATGGATGAATTCTACCACACATTTAAAGAAGATTTACCATCAATACTTCTCAAAATTTTCCCAAAAACTAAAGAGGAGGGAATGTTCTCAAACTCATTTTATGAGGCCAATATTACTCTGCTACCAACGTCAGATAACTACAAAAAAATTATAAAACTACAAGCCAATGTCCCCAATGAATACAGATGGAAAATTTCTCAAAACAAAGAACCCACAAAAAAACCTAAAAAACAAACAAAAAAACCCCTAGCAAAGTGAATTCAACTGAACACTGAAAGTATAATACCTTATGATCTAGTGGGATATATAACCGGAATGTAAGAATAGTTCAATATACACAAATCAATAAAAACATGATATATCACATTAATAGAATGAAAGTCAAAAATCACATGATAGTCTTAGTAGATATAGAGGAAAGCATTTGACAATACTCAACACCTTTTTGGGTTTGAAAACTTTCAACAAATTGGGTATAGAAGGAACATATCCCAACATAATAAAGGATTTATATGACAAACTCACAGCTAACATCCACTGAATGGTGAACAACTGAAAGCTATCTCTCTAAGATCAGGAACAAGACAAGAGTGGCAACACTCACCTATTCAACATAGTACTGACAATCCTAGGCAAAACAATTGGCAAGAAAAAAAAAAAAAGAAGTCATCCAAATTAGAGAGGAAGAAGTAAAAATGCCTCTGTTTGCTGATGATCAAATCTTTGACATAGGAAATTCTAGAAACTCTCAAAAAACTCTTAAAATAAATAAAAATATCAATAAAGCTCAGGATACAAATCAGTGTTAAAAAAATAGTTACATTTCTATACATTAACAATGAACTATCTGAAAAAGAAATAAAGAAATTATCCCATCTACAATAGGTTCAGAAACAGTGAAATATTAGGAATTAATTTAACCAAGGAAGTTAAATAGCAATACACTGAAGACTATAAGACATTGATGAAAAAAAGAATTGAAGAAGAGATAAATAAATAAACAGATATCCAGTGTTCATGGACTGGAAGAGTTAATGTTCATACTATCCAAAGCCATCTACACATTTAGTGCAATGTTTTTCAAAATTCCAATGACAATTTTCTTTCTTTTTTTTTTTATTAGTTTCAGAGGTAGAATTTAGTGATTCTTCTGTTGCCTGTAACAGTTAGTGCTCATTACACCAAACACCCTCCTTAAAGCCCACCACCTAATTATCCCATCCTCCCCACTTTTCTCCCCTCCAGCAACCTTCAGTTTGTTTCCTAGAGGTCAGCATCTCCAGTGGCATTTTTCACAGAAATAGAAAACATTCTAAAATTCATATGGAATAATAAAAGAACCAAAATAGCCCAAGGAATTTTGAGAAAAAACAAAGCTGGAGACATCATGTTTCTTGATTTCAAACTGTATTACAAAGCTACAGTAATAAAATAAGTATGGTACTAGCAGAAAAAAAAAAAAAAGGCAGGCACATAGACCAATGGAACATAACTGAAAGCACAGAAATAAACCCATGCCTAGATGGCACACTAATTTTTTTAAATATTTTGCTTATTTATTTGACAGAGAGAGAGATCACAAGTAGGCATAGAGGCAGGCAGAGAGAGAGAGGGAGAAGCAGGCTCCCTGCTGGGCTCGATTCCAGGACCTTGAGATCATGACCTGAGCCAAAGGCAGAGGCTTAACCCACTGAGCCACCCAGGCGCCCCTGGCACACTAATATTGACAAAGGAGCGAAGGCAACTCACTGGGAAAAAGATAGTCTCTTCAATTAACGGTGTAACAAAAAACTGGATATTTACATGGAAAAAAAAAAGAAGAGCAAGAAAGGAAGAGGAGGAGGAGGAGGAAAAGAGAAAGAAAGAAGAAAAGAAAAAGAAAAAAGAAAAGAAAGAATAAAAGAAATTGAAATTGAACTCATACCATATATCACCCCCCAAAATAAAATTAAAATAGATTGAAGACTTAAACATAAGACATGAAACCACAAAACTCTTAGAAGAAAACTTATGGGAAAAACTCCCTGACATTGATTTTGGTAATGATTTTTTTTTTTTTTTTTTATGATACCAAGATCAGGAACAATAACAATAAAAATAAACAAACTGAACTACATTACACAAAGAAGTTCTGCACAGCAAAAGAAACAATAAACAAAATGAAAGGTCAATGTACTGAGTGGGAGAAAATCGTTCATCTGATGAAAGCTTCACAAATTATATATAAGAATCTCACACTATTCCATAGCAAGGAAAAAAAAAATCTGATTAAAAAAATAGGTAGAAGGACACCTAGGTGGCTCAGTGGGTTAAAGCCTCTGCCTTCAGCTCAGGTTATGATCCCAGGGTCCTGGGATCAAGCCCTGCATCAGGCTTTCTGCTCAGTAGGGAGCCTGCTTCCCCATCTCTTCTCTCTCTGCCTGTCTTTCTGCCTACTTGTGATCTCTGTCTGTCAAATAAATAAATAAAATCTTTTAAAAAAATAGGTAGAAGACTTAGATATTTTTTTTTTTAAAAGACATATAAATAGCCAACAAGTACATAAAAATGTGCTCAACATCAGTATTCATCAGGGAATGCAAATCAAAACCACACTGAGATATCACTCATACCCATTAGGATGCCTTTTACCAAAAAGACAAGTGACAACAAAAGTTGGCAAGAATGTGGAGAACAAGTGATCTTTCTGCATTATTGGTGTGAATAATGTAAATAATGGAAAACAGTATGAAAGCGTCTCATCAAATTTAAGAAAGAACTATCATATGATCCAGTCATCCCACTTCTGGACATATATCCAAAAAAGATAAAGTCACTATCTCAAAGAGATATCTGCACTCCTATGTTCACTGCAGCATTATTTATAATAGCCAAGACAAGAAAATATCCGAGGCATCCTTAGGTAGTTGAATAGATAATGGAAATGTAAATAAATAAATAAAAAGGGAAAAAAAAAAGATAATGGAAATGTAGTGTGCATATTATTCAATACAATTTGTCCATAAAAAAAGAAGACTCTGCCATTTGCTATAATATAAATGGACCTGGGAGACATTATGCTAAGTGAAGTAAACAACACAAAGAAACTGGGTCATGGGCATTAAGAAGGGCATGTGATATAATGAGCACTGGGTGTTACATGAATAACTGAGATCTACCTCTGAAACAAATGATACATTATATATGTTAATTAATTGAATTAAAATTAAATTAAAATAAAAAAAACACAAAGAAAGGCAAATAATGCGTGGTATTACTTGTATGTGGAATCTTCCCAAAAAATTGAATACGTAGAAACAGACGGTATAATGATGAATGAATGGTGGATAGCATTTTCCAAGGGTTGGAGGGTATAGGAAATCAGGAGATATTGGCTACAAACTTTCAGTTATAAGATGAATAAGTTCCAGAGATCTAATGTACAGCATGATGACTATAGTTAACAATATAGTTAGCAAATTTATGTATTTGAAAGTTACTAAGAGAGTAGAGCGTTATGTTCGTGCCATAGCAACAATAAAATTGTAATTATGTGAGGGGAAGGATGTGTTAACTGACCTTACTGTGATAAACATTTTGCAATATATACATATCAAATCTTCACATTGTAACACCTTAAATTTACACAATATGTCAATTTCATTTCAATAAAGCTGAAAAGACAATTGCCTATAGACTGATTTAAATTTTCAAGAAATTAAGTATCTTAAATATATAGAGAAAAACTGATTATTTTAGCAGATTTTATACTAGATAAATTCACCTTAAGCATTTAAAATTCTCATATTTGCCTACCTTCTAGGATATCCTCTAACTTAATAATGGAAAACTGAGGCAAGAATGTTAGCAGTACTTACATATATATTTAAAAAAAAAAAAAGATGAATAGAATCTAAATCCATTTAAAATAACAAATATGGATCTGGAAGGTCTAAGAGCCTTTAAAAATAATTAAACAAAAAACAAAATGGGAGCCCCTGGGTGGCTCAATTGCTTAGTCATCCAACTTTTGATCTCATCTCAGGTCTTGATCTCAGAATCATGAATTTGAACCCTGCCTTGGACTCCATGCTGAGTATGGAGACTACCTGGGTGGGGGGGGATATTCATAATAATAATAAAAAGAAACAAAATATAAGGCACTATAAATAGATCATGAAATATTTTTAAAGGCACTATAAATAGATTATGAAATATTTTTAAATGACCATCATTTTGAATACATAAAAAGGAGGAACAAAACTAAAGAAATTAGTATTGTTGACTAAGGAATTAGAAAGAAAGAAAGAAAATATATAATTTTCTACTAAGATTAAACTGAGATGACAGTCATTATTTCATTCCTTCAACTGATGACACCTTTGATTTTTTGACACTAAACAGTGAAAGAGGGCAGAATAAAAAAGACTTACATATCTACCAAATGCCTGCAAAATATTAAATAATACATAACAAATGTTAGTAAATAGTTAATAAAGGAATACAGTAGATGTATAAACAAAAGTCAAAATATACTAATTTTAAATATTGTAAATGGTTTAAATACTGTTATAAGACAATTAAATCTAATAAAAAGACAAATATCTGATTAACTGAAGACAATTTTAAAAAAGAATTAAAAAAAGAGCTCCCCAAACAGATTGGAAATTACATGGCAGGCAAATGCTTGAAAATAAAAAGAATAGAATAAAACATTAAATTAAAATCAAGAACATTTTAAAATTTATAAAAAGTAAAAGCTGAAGGAAAAGAAATGTTTTTACCTCAGAAAATTCTAGCAATAAAACTTAAAAAGATTTTAGAATCATAAAAAGTAATTTTTAAAACATACAGTTTGGTTATATTATCCCAACATATAGGTATTATCTACCAAGTTTTAAATAAACAAATAAAAGAGGGCACAGATAATTGAAAACCAATATTCAATGAAACCTAAATGCAAAATTATTGATAAATATTAAAGTTTTATTTATGCAAACAAATACTATCTGTGACAGTAAGAGAGTATTACAATATGTTGTTCTAAGCTATGCCACAAAGGAAGGTATTTATTCCATAAAATTAACAAGTGGGTTGAAAACAGAAGCATTACAAATTAACTTCAATTTATATTAACTTAAAATAAAATTTTCTGGGGCGCCTGGGTGGCTCAATGGTTTAAAGCCTCTGCCTTCGGCTCAGACCATGATCCCAGAGTCCTGGGATCGAGCCCCACATCAGGAAGAGAGCCTGCTTCCTCCTCTCTCTCTGCTGATCTGCCTACTTGTGATCTCTGTCTGTCAAGTAAATAAATAAAATCTTTAAAAAAAAAAAAAAGCTAAAAATAAATAAATAAATATATATATATATATATATATATAAATAAATAAAATTAGATTTTTCTGATGAAAAGGGATGCCTGGGTGGATGAGTCAGTTATGCCTCTGACTTGATTTCTGCTCAGGTCATGATTTTAGGATCATGACATTGATCCCCCCACCCCCACCCTCACCAGCTACTTGCTGAGTGAGGAGTCTGCTTGAGTTTCTCTCCCTCTCCCTCTCCCTACATCAGGCTCCAGGCTAGGCTGTGAGTCTGATGGAGATTCGCTCTCTCCCCTCTCCCTATGTCTCCCCTCACCATAAATTAATTAATCTTAAAGTCAATTAATCAATCCTTAAAAAAATAAAATTGGAATGACTATTTAGAGACCAAAAAAGTTATTAAATACCAAGTCTATTATAGTAGATTTCAAAATCTGAATAAAATTAATAGTTTTGAAAATAAAGTTTTTCTAAGTTGTCATAATTGTATTCTATCATAAAATGTTCTCTATAATAATATATTTATGAACATTTCATAATTGAAACAAGAAGAGATAGTGAACTACACAAATAACCAAAATGGGAGAGATAAGAAAATGAAGCCTAACCAAATATCATACCCGGAGATTTCCTTGACAATTCTGGCAAACCATTTTATAGAATGAATTACCCTCATGCTACACAAATTATTCAGGTGCACAGAAAATGAAAAAAAAAAAAAACCTCTTTGAGGTACTTAGTGGTGAGTTCACATGGAGGACATGTCTAGACTATGAGTCCCTTGGGCATAGTCATACAGGTAAATTGTATGTGTTCAAATGAACAATGCTAACACTGAATTTATACCTTGCCACAGTCAATGTGTTCTGATTTGTTCTGTTACAGAGGTGTACGTCCCAGGAAAGATCCTTTCGGATGCTGCCTCTGATATTGTTGTGATAAACAGGTAGTAAATAAACAGCTTCAGTGAAGCTAACTGCTTTTAAGTGAAAATTATTGAAATTCACATCCACTTTCCCAATGGCTGAATTATTTCTGAAATATTTAGTGGAATGTGGAAATAATCCGCAGATATCTTTCAAGACCAACAATGATTGCCAGACTCCAGGTGATCTATAGGTTAAGCAATAAAGCTCATAGATCTGGGAGTTCACACGGAGGTTATCTCCAGACTCTGAACCTCTAAAGGAACACGTCCATAGGTACAAATGAGATTGAATATATACAGCAATGTGAATGGGTTCAGAAGTAAATTTTTAAAAAATTTTTTTTTTCTTTTTTACAGATTGAGAGAGAGAGAGAGAGATTACAAGTAGGCAGAGCAGCAGCCAGAGAGGGGAGGAAGCAGGCTCCCTGCCAAGCAGAGAGCCCGATACGGGGCTCCATCCCAGAGACCCTGAGATCATGACCTGAGCTGAAGGCAGAGGCTTAACCCACTGAGCCACCCAGGCGCCCCCAGAAGTAAATTTTTACATTGATAAGTATCCCATTGAGTCAAACCCCAAGACAATGCATTTGCTACTAACCACAAGTGGCTAGTAGTCCACATTAAGATGTGCAGGAAGTTTAAAATACACATTTGATTTTTCAGGCCTACTAAGAAAGGAGAAAAAGAGGGAAAGGCAGGAAGGAGGGAGGGAGGAAGTCAAATAGAGAGGAAACTTCAACTTTCAGGATGTAGGCTGCTGGCTAAGCTGACAAGTAACTGTGGGATTTGTATCCCTGCCTCCAAACAATGTTATCCATACATGTGCATTAAGCTCCAGTGGTGAAGCACAAATCAAACAAAATTCAACTGTAAGACATAAACCAAAAATAGTTTAAACTGTTATTTGGAAAATCTTAAAATTCTCACAAGTACAACTTGGTCATATAGCAAAAGATCTGTCAGATGTTTTCAGTAACATTTCTCCCATATTGGAAAGATGATTATATATTAGGAAATCTATAATAATTATAAAATCAATGGAAAAACTAAAAATTGGCTATATCCTTAGTCATAAGAAATACATAAAATTGGACATATATTTCCTGATAAAGCTATTAAAATTAGAAGTAGCAGATTTTTTCCTTAGATAGTACAGATGACATTTACCTCAAACAAAATGTTTCTTACATAATTGAATTTGAAAAAATCGAGGCATTTCTATAATATCAAAAATGAGAAATAAATACCTCTTCCCTCATTTAAATACTTAACATAATGTTAGTTATGGTTGCCAGTCAAATAAAAGAAGAGACATAAACCAGAGAAAAAAATTAGATCCAAATAGGGAAAAGTCATTGTTATTTTCGGATAAAATAGCAAAGAAATGCAACTGAGATATTTTAAGATAAATGAATATTCATTTTCTGGAAATATCTATAGCTGTTCTAAATTTTGACAATATGCTTTTATTCCTCATGTAACAAAAACTAATATATAGGAATACTTCTAGAAAAATTATAAGAAGTTTTGATGAAGAAACTAATATTAAAAGAAAATAACGCTGCCAAGAACAACAGATAAGTTTCTAATAAACAGTAAGTCATACCTACTAAGGGGGAATACATGATGTTTTAAAGATATAAATTCTTTCCGAAATAATTTGTTATGTTTGTGAAAATCTTATAAAATATCCAGTCATTTTATTTTGAACTGATATTGAAATTTCTTTAGCAGAAGAAATGGAGGGAAGGATGGCCAAAATAAAATGGCATTAAAAAGAATTAAGCAAAGATTTTCCATACCAGATGTCAAAACACAAAGTCACAAGCATTAACTGGGTCTGTGGCAGAGATTACTATTTTTCCTTCCAAAAATTAATTTCTAATTCTTCTTTAGCACTAAGAATTTTACTTAGTTACATAGTTGTTCAGTTTAATTTATATTTCCCATCTTCTTGGTGGCTAGACCTGTATCTGTGACTAGATTCTGGCCGATGAATTTTAAGCAGAAGTGAAATGTACAGTTCTGGGTTACACCTTCAAAGGCAGGAAGCTTGACAGCTCTTCTTTGAAATAGTTGTCTTAGACTTTCAGTATGAAGCTGTTTGCTTGGAATGGCAGTGCAATAAAATAAGGAGCTTGGATGTCCAATATTATGGAGATGTCATAACAGCTCTGAGCAGCTTATGTAAGAACTATTATGGGGGTGAGCAATAAATTCCTCTATTTTAAAAATCATTTTTTTGGCCTTTGAAACCTGACGCAGTATCTTAATTAATATAGTATGACATGAAGAAATGGAAAAGGTTAGCTCAAAAGTCTACTATATGATAAAGACATATGAGCAAGGTAAGATGTTTATCATATGGAATGGTGTTTTTAAAAGCTATTGGCAAAACAAGAAAGTTGAGTCTATGCATCCTATGATATGCCTACTAGATTTAGGTAATCAAACAATTAAACATAAAATGTAAAACCAACAAGTAAAGATCACAAAGATTCTTCAGCCTTCAAGAGGAGAGTTCTAAAATTTTTATTGTTAATACATAGAAAGAATTACATATACATATAAATGTGTGACTTCATAAAAATGAAAACTTGTTCTACAAAAATTATATACAACATTAAAGGACAGAAAAAAATAGAAATGTGCCAACAATCACTAGTATCTTTGCATTATAAAAACAGCTGTTTATTAAATTGAAACTCACATAAAAGAAGCTAGCATCCCTCTATACCACACTATACACATAGAAATTACAATTAATAGTAATCTCAAGGAGATATTTTAACCCATCTTCAATAATATTTCTTTTGGAATAAACCAATAGTTCACATTAAAGAGGATATGAAAATATTTCTCAAACAGAGAGGAAAAAAGATTATGGGTTTTGTCATTGCCTGAGCAATATGAAAATGACATGCCACTTTAAGTTTAAAAACAAATCATATAATGTTGAAAATTGAAAGATCTTCAAGACTATTTTATTGTTTTTAGGAAAAAAAGCAAAATAATGAATATGTACATAGTCTATGCTTGCTGTATAAAATGTGTGATTTATTTATTTACATAACTAAAATAGACATTGTATATACTGCATTTTACCATTTAGCATTAAGTATTCCCCTGGATGTTTTTAAATCTGACATATTAAAAAAAGTCAATTTGTATAGAATTTCATTATTTTTCCGCCAGTGTATTATGAGTCTTCATATTTAAGCTAGGTCAATAAAGATTGTGAAATAACTTTTTACCAAACAGACTTATAAAACAGTAAAGCTTACTAACCTCCAAGACATTTTTTTCTATTAATTTTGTCTATTTGCTCAAGACTAGGATATAGCTGAAATTGATATAAGGTTGATATTGAAATTATTATATCTATATTATCAGTATCAAAAGTTGTTTCTGAGATGAATTTTATTCTTCCAATTAAAAAAAAAATACTAGGAAATGCCAAATGTCTAACATGCTTCAAGACCATAATGCTAAATACATCTTTGCATAATCAAAGCTAAGTGGGAGGGAATTTTGTTGCTTTTTAAAAAAGGTTTAAAGGTGGGGCGCCTGGGTGGTTCAGCCTGTTAATCATTTGCCTTTGGCTCAGATCATGATCTCAGGGTCCTGGAAATGAGTCAGGTCCGCATCGGCCGCTTTGCTCAGCAGGGAGCCTGCTTCTCTCCCTGCCTGCTGTTCCTCCCCTGCTTGTGCTCCGTCCCCTCTCTCTGACAAACAAATAAATAAAATCTTTAAAAAAAAAAGTATGTTACCTGAAATCTTATTTTAGCTAATTATTTCTACCAATTTCACTCTTCCAAAGATCTGATGCAATTTTAATTTACTTACAACCATATAGAAATACTAAATATTCTCCAAGGCCACCATCAGCACACTACCCAAGCAAATGGCTAAGGTAGGATAAAATCACACAACTAAAAATTCATCAACAACAGCAAAATAATGGCAAGCTTACCTTAAGATGCATTTCCCCTCACCTTTTTTCACTTAGAATTTATAATTATGACATGTTTTTCATAATGCAAATCTACAAGGACAAAAAGATATTTTGCATTTAAAATAGTGCTGACTATACTGCAAATAATCCTTTTTTTAACTATGAAATTCTCTTGTATAAGTAATTACTTTATGTATGCTTTTTAACCATTAAAATGAATATAATAAGGGGCTCCTGGATGACTCAGTTCCTTAAGTGTCCAACTCGATTTCAGCTCAGGTCATGATCTTGGAGGTCTTGAGATGGAGCAGTGCCTCAGGCTTCCCACTAAGCAAGGAGTCTGCTTTTCTCCCTCTCCCTCTGTCCCTACCCCTGCTCATGCTCTTACTCTCTCTAAAATAAATAAATCTTTTTGAAAAAGGAATATAACAGATGCCATATTTTATCCTATCATTGATTCATCCAAAGAATGCATGAATTTTTATCAGCAACCCAATGTATATTATTAATAAAAGAAATAGTTGGCAGTCAAGGTAGCAAAATCAAGATGGAAAGGAAGTCAGTGGGAAAAAAGAACTATTATATACACATTGTATAAGGGCCAGTACCTAACATTACCAATTTTCTGGGCATATACTATTAGATTATCAAAATCATCCAATTAAATTACTCTAAGGTGGAGAATAAATATTTTATCTACGATCACACAACTAGTATGCAGTAGAGCTGAGAATTCAAGCCTACATTTATCAAATTTCATTCCCTCTTTTCTCAGTGTCATACTATATATAATTATAAGTAAATATTTAGCTATACTAAATATAATTATATAATTATACTATATATAGTTACTATATTATGCACACTATACATCCCATATGTAGTTATATAGTATATGTAGAGTTTTTATATAAATGTTAAATATATGTTATTTTTTAAATTCTACACTATTAACCAAATCTATTTTACAGAAAATTGTTTAAGCCTCATAAAGTCATTAGTACACATTTTACTCATTGTGCATATTTATCTTGTACCGTATTTCTGAGTTACTTGTTTGCTATGTGGAACTATTTTAAAATTTAGTCTTCTTGGATTCATAAACATGTTTATATTCACCCTAATTACTGCTTGGATTGCTAAACTTTATCATGTTCCCTACAAATTTCACCATTTTAAATGGAAGAATCCTAAATATGTTTTGTTCCATTTAGTTTATTATAGGCTCAGAAAGAATTTAACAGCATTGGGGAATATTTTCTACACATCTGCAAGTATGTTTGCAGGCCAAGTGTCCTTATTAAGAGTATTTGGCCTTAAGTTCTGCTGCATCATGAAATCTGACAAATGGGATTCCATGAAGGCCATAGGACACCTAAGATGGAGACAGCTGACCAAAAGAAAAGCTCTCAGAAGTGTCTGAAATCCCAGAAGTCAAACCTTAAGCTAAAATGATATCCACAACTGAGAATTCTGACACACTTCCTAAGACTCCAGATTTTAGCTTATTTTATTGAGTCAGGTATTTTTCTATGACAATGGTATGTACAATATATAACACTTTATTAGGCTAGGTATTTTATGTATCAAAGAATAATCTGAAAACGAAAAGATTTGTATACAGTGATTGTCATTTTTTTCATGTAATTGACTTCAAATTCAAACATATTTTCAATTTAAACTTGACAACAGGTTTATTTTTCACCAGAAGATGTTCTTTAATTTGCTCTTGGCAGACTTTCAACTTTAAGGAATGCATATTTCTATATAACCTTTCCTTAGTTTAAAAATATGCATGCATATGTAAAATACATGTCATATAAAATAATAATACAAAATATTCAGTGAAAGGAGCCATGCAATTGTGCATTTTATCTCATTTTTACATAATGTGAATAACATATTATGTTTAGTTTATGATCACTTAATGAGATTAAACACCTATCTAGCAGCAAAGCAGATAATATATCATCAATACATTAAATCCACAGAGATTATCATAACTATCTTCATGACTAAGACCTTAAAACTTCAATTATAGACTTAAACTGAATGAGAATGATCTGTATTAAACAAGTTGGTAAGAAGAGAAACAAGAAGTTTTGATCATAATAAAATGAGTTTATTGACTTAATTTTTAAATTTTTAAAAGATTTTACTTATTTCTTTGAGAGAGAGAGAGAGAATGCACACAAGCAGGTGGGAGGGCAGAGGGAGAGGCAGGCTCCCTACTGAGCAGGAGGCTGAGGCAGAACTTGATCCCAGGACCCTGAGATCTATGACCTGAGCGAAAAGCAAACGCTTAATGACTGAGCCACCCAGGCGTCCCTCACTTAATTTTTTAATTAAAAATTTGCATTCAAGGTAATGCTGGCTTCATACAATGAGTCTGTAAGTTTTCCTTCCACTGCATTTTTTGGAACAGTTTGGAAAAAATAGGTATTCACTCTTCTTTAAATGTTTAATAGAATTCTCCAGAGAAGACAACCAGCTTGGACTTTTGTTTGCTGGAAGATCTTTGATTTCTGATTCCATTTCTTTGCTGGTTATGGGTCTGTTCAATTTTTTAACTTTCTTCTGTTTTAGTTTTGTAGTTTATATGTTTCTAGGAATTCATCCATTTCTTCCAGATTGCCCAATTTGTTGGTATATAATTATTCATAATATTCTCTTATAATTGTTTGTATTTCTGTTGTGTTGGTTGTGATCTCTCCTCTTTCATTCATGACTTTATTTATTTACTCTTTATTTTTTTTTCAAAGATTTATGTATTTATTTGGGATAAAGAGAGAGACAGAGAGAGCACAAGCAGGGGGAGAGGTAGAGGGGAGAAAGAAGCAGATTGCATGCTGAGCTGGGGCCTGATGTGGGGCCTGATCCCAGGACCTGAAGATCATTACCTGAGACGAAGGCAGATGCTTAACCATCTGAGCCACCCAGATGCCTGATGATTTTATTTATCTGAGTCCTTTCTCTTTTCTTTTTACAAAGTCTGGCTAAGGGTTTATCAATTTCATTAAGTCTTCTAAAAAAACCAACTCCTAGTTTCATTGATCTGTTCTACTGGGTTTTTGTTTGTTTGTTTCTATATAATTTATTTCTGCTCTAATCTTTATTATTTCCCCTTTTCTGTAGAAAACCCAAAAGACTCTGCCAAAATTTGCCAGAACTGATACACAAATTCAACAAATTTGCAGGATACAAAATAAACATACAGAAATCTGTTGCATTTCTATACATCAATAATGAAGAAGCAGAAAGAGAAATCAAGGAATAAACCCACTTACAATTGTACCAAAACCATAAGATACCTAGAAATAAAGCCAACCATAGAGGTAAAAGATCTGTACTCTGAAAACTATAAAACACTTATGAACGAAATTGAAGATGACACAAAGAGATGAAAACATGTTCCATGCTCATGAAATGGAAGAACACATACTGTTAAAATGTCTATACTATCCAAAATAATCTATACATTTATCAAAATACCACCAGCATTTTTAACAGAGCTAGAACAAGCAATCATAAAATTGTATAGACCACAAAGGACCCTGAATAGTCAAAGCAATATTGTAAACAAAAAGCAAAGCTGGAGGCACTGCAATTCTGGACTTCAAGCTGTATTACAAAGCTATAGTCACATCTAGATAGTCACATCTAGACAGTATGGTACTGGCACAAAAACAGACACACAGATCAACAGAACAGAAAAGAAAACCCAGAAATGGACCCAGAACTATAGTCAACTAATCTTCAACAAAGCAGAAAAGAATATCCAATGGGAAAAAGACAGTCTCTTCAACAAATGCTGTTGGGAAAACTAGACAGTAAATGCAAAAGAATGAAACTGGGTCACTTTCTTATACCATATACAAATGTAAATTCAAAATGGATGAAAGACCTAAATGTGAGACAGGACAACATCAAAATGGAAGCAACCTCTTTGATTTGGGCCATAACAACTTCTTGCTAGATACATCACTGAAGGCAAGGGAAACAAAAGCAAAAATGAACTATTGGGACTTCATCAAGTAAAAACTTCTTCATGGCAAAGGAAACAATCAACAAAACTAAAAGACAATCTGCGGGGTAATATATTTTTAAATGGCATATCTGATGAAGGGTTAGTATCCAAAATCTATAAAGAACTTATAAGTCCCAATGCCCCCCAAAATAAATAATCCAATTAAGAAATGGGCAGAAGACATGAATAGACATTTTTCCAAAGAAGCCATCCAGATGGCTAATGGAACATGAATAGATGCTTAACATCACTCATCATCAGGAAAATACAAATCAAAACTACAATGAAATATCATCTCACACCTGTCAGAATGGTTAAAATGAACAATGAAGGAAACAACAGATGTTGGTGAGGATATGGAGAAAGGGGAACCCTCTTACACTGTTAATGGGAATGCAAACTGGTGCAGTCACTGTGAAACAGTGTGGAGATTCCTCAAAAAGTTGAAACTAGAAATACCCAGGACCCAGAAATTGCACTACTAGTTATTTACCAAATACAAAATACTGATTTGATAATCCAAAAGGATAACACAAAAATACTGATTTGAAGGGCACATGCATCCCAACGTTTATAACGCAACATTATCAACAATAGCCAAATTATGGTAATAGCCCAAATGCCCATTGACTGATGAATGGATAAATGAGAGGTGGTCTATATATAATGATATACTATTCAGCCATTAAAAAGAATGAAATCTTGCCAACTACAAGATATGGATGGAACTAGAGTGTATTATGCTCAATGAAATAAGTCACTCAGGAAAAAGAAAAATACCATATAATTTTAGCTATATGTGGAGCTTAAGAAACTAAACAGATGAACATAGGAAAGGGGGAAAAGGAGAAAAGGCAAACCATAAAAGACTCAACTATAGAGAACAAACTGAGGGTTGCTAGAGGGGAGAAGGACAGGGGATGGGTAATGGTTATTAAGCAGAGCACTTGTGATGAGCACTGGCTGTTATATGTAAATGATGAATCACTATATTCTATTCCTGAAACCAATATTACACTATATGTTAATTAACTAGAATTCAAATAAAAACTTAAAACAAAAAAAAAATTGTTGAAATGTATTAGAGCCCTATTATCAGCCCTGAGAAGCTATTGCCTCACCCCAAAAATGGTTGATCTTTCCACAAAAGGATTTTTCACATAGTTCACTAACATAGTAGCTCCCACTATTAGCAAGTACATTTGACTCTTGATCAATTCAAATGTTGGGTATGTTTTTGGTGCATGAATTGGGGATAAAAAGGTGAGAGAACAGTGAGAAAGAAGGGGGGAAAGGATCTCACCAGACGGGGGTGCCTGAGTGGCTCAGTTGGTTAAGCAACTGCCTTCAGCTCAGGTCATGATCCTGGAGTCCCAGGATGGAGTCCCTCATCAGGCTACCTGCTCAGCGGTGATTCTGTTTCTCCCTCTGACCTCTCTCCTCTTATGATCTCTTTCTCTTTCATTCTCTCTCTCTCTCTCAAATAAATAAAATCTTAGGAAAAAAAAAAGCTTTCCCATATTGTGAGAAACAAACAATTCTTTTAAGCAGTGGTCAAAAATTGTTTTGGTTACCATACCATAATAAATGCTGTAGATTCACTTCCTATTAGTTACATTTATTTATAAAGCAGTTATATTTCCTTTATCAATAATGAATAGTTAAAGAGAAGTGTTCATATATGGTAGGATTCACAGTAAAAAAGAAGGACATTAACTTACATTTCCAATGATTTTCTTGATCATTTTGATTTTTCTTAAAGACTTTCAATTGCAGGGGCGCCTGGATGACTTAGTGGATTAAAGCCTCTGCCTTTGGCTCAGGTCATGATCCTTGGTCCTGGTAATGAGCCCCTCATTGGGCTCTTTGCTCAGCAGGGAGCCTGTTTTCTCCTCTCTCTCTGCCTGCTTCTCTGCCTACTTGTGATCTCTGTCTGTCAAATAAATAAATAAAATCTTTAAAAAAAAGAATTTCAATTGCAGATTATATGTCAAGATCAAAAAAGACATTACCTCTTCACAGCTTTATTGTAATTTTTATTGTGCATTCAGTGCTAGGTTTCAGTATTATATTCATTCTTTTTGTTTAAAAGATTGTATTTATTTATTAGACAGAAAGAGAGACAGTGAGAGAGGAAACCCAAGCAGGGAGAGTGGGAGAGAGAGAAACAGGCTTCCCTCAGAGCAGGGAGCCTGATGCACCGCTCAGTCCCAGGACCCTGGATCATGACCTGAGCCAAAGACAGACACTTAACAACTGAGCCACCCAAGCATCACTCATTTGAAGCTTTTACCACTGAAATTTCTAACCACTAGTCAATTTTATGAGAAATACTGAGTTCACAATAAATTACATGGACTGTAGTCTTCTTAACATTCAATGTTAAAAAACAAAAGCAAACCCTAAAATGGAGTCATCTGCCTCAGTATTGTACAACTTCCACATTTCCATAAATTGTTTTTGTTTTTGTTATTCTGAAATTCAAGGCACAGAGAATCATGAATTGTTTTTCAAATATTAATAAAGCCTTTTTTTTTGAGAAAACCATATAGATACCTGAAATTCACTGGATTGCTTTAAAAATGCTTTTTTTCCTCATAATTTTAGAGACCATTACTATGGAGTCAAGACATACTACCACCGGTTTATCATTCATTTATTCAATAATTTACTCATTCCACAAATAGTTAACTCCCTTCCATGTAACAAGCACTATTCTAGAAACTGGGCATATAGAAATTAAAAAAAAAAAAAAGGGTAATGTTCTCTCATGGAGTGTTCATTTTAGTAGGGGAATACAGATGATAAATAGGCATGTGTGATACATATGTATATATATTCCACAGAGAAAAGCAAGGCAAGGAAGAGATATTGGGAGTCAAAAGGAGGGTGCTACTTAAATAATTCTGTAATGACCTCATTGAGCAGGTAAAAATTGAGCAGATCCTGAAGCAGAAAAAATGGTACCATGTGGTTCCTTAGAAATTAAGCATTCTAGACAGAAAAAAAAAAAGCCCAAAGGCTATGCTATGATTGAATTTGGTATATCTTAGGAAAAGCCAGATTAATAGTGGATCAGAGTAGTGGGAGAGAATGGGAGAGTTACAGGAAATAAAGTCAGAGAATTTGGGGAGAAAGGTGAGGTCAAATCGAAACTTTTAAGAAATTATATGGAAATTTGGATTTTACTCTGAGTGAGATGGGGAAGTAACTAGGAGACATTTCAGAAGAGGGTGAAAAGATCTATATTAGATTTAGAAACAACTACTTTAGCTGCTGTGCTATAAAGCCAGTGCCAAAACAGGCAGAAAGTAGGAGGCAAATAATGGTGGGTTGGCTGATGGTAGTGGGGATACAGGGAGTGAGAATTTTTTAGATTCAAAAGTAGAGCTAATGAGAAATGCAAATGGATTGACTGTGGGACATTAAATATAGAGAAAAATCAAAGATTGTTCCAAGATTTCTCTCAAACTATTTGGCTGGAGATATATAAATTTGGGAATTTTAAGTACAGAGATGGAATTTAAAGTAATAAAATTGGATTAAATCATGTGAATAGTGAGTGGGTAGAATTAAAGAAGTAAAAAAGTCCTAAGACAGAGCATTTGGGTATGTAAATGTTTAGGATTTTAGGAAATTATTAGGAATTAGCATTTCCTATTTCAACTCTTTTTGTTTGGAGTTGGCAAAATTTTTCTCCCGAAAACATTGGGACTTTAAAGCCATCAACACTTAAAATTCCCTTCCAGTTTACACACATTGGTTCTTCAGTAACTTTGCTCTGTTGTTGTTGTTGTTGTTGTTGTTGTTTTGTTTTTGATTTAACTTTTTTTTTTTTTAGTAGTACTGGATTTACAGAAAAATTGAACAGATAATACAGGGATTTCTCATCTACCTCTCACCCTAATACAGAAACAGCTTCCCTGAATATTAACTTATTGTATAACTGTGGTATAATTGTTAGAAATGATTTATTATTATTATTATTATTATTATTAACTAAAGTCGGTAGTTTACATTAAGATTTGCTCTTTGTGTCTTACGATTCTTTGGTCTTCAGCAAACACATAAGGATATGTAACCACTATTACAGTATCATAAATAATTGTTTCTAATTATTTTTAGTTGTAGTTTTTACATCTTTTTAGATTAAGAATATAAGTTAGCCACATATATGTAAAAATCGGTAACATCACTAAAAACAGCTGAATTTTCTTTAACCCTGAGTTTTCTATGTCTGAGTCTTATTAGTAGAGAAATATGTTAACTAAATTAGTGTGATTCAGGACTGGATATAGATACTTCTAATTTATGTTCATTGTTTATAGATGTAAACTTTGATCAGATGTTTATTGTCTTATGCACCTATATATCCCAATGTCTATATAATATAGTTCCATCCACTATCTATGATGGGTGAAAATGCTGTAACTGTTAAGTCATCCTCATTAATTAGAATGGAAATGTTCTAGAGTAGAGAGCCCAGATGTGGACCCTCAACTTTATGGTCAACTAATCTTCGGCAAAGCAGGAAAAAATATGCAGTGGAAAAAAGACAGTCTTTTCAATAAATGGTGCTGGGAAAATTGGATAGCTATGTGTAGAAGAATGAAACTCAACCATTCTATTACACCATACACAAAGATAAACTCGAAATGGATAAAAAACCTCAATGTGAGGCAGGAATCCATCAGAATCCTAGAAGAGAGAACATAGGCAGTAACCTCTTCGATATCAGCCACAGCAACTTCTTTTAAGACATGTCTCCAAAGGCAAGGGAAACAAAAGCTAAAATGAACTTTTGGGACTTCCTCAAGATCAAAAGCTTCTGCACAGCAAAGGAAACAGTCAACAAAACAAAGAGGCAATCCATGGAATGGGAGAAGATATTCACAAATGACAGTACAGACAAAGGGCTGATATCAAAGATCTATAAAGAACTCCTCAAACTCAACACACACAAAACAGATAATCATGTCAAAAAATGGGCAGAAGACATGAACAGGCACTTCTTCAATGAAGACATAAAAATGGCTAACAGACACGTGAAAAAATGTTCATCATCACTAGCCATCACGGAGATTCAAATCAAAACTACATTGAGATACTACCTTACACCAGTTAGAATGGCCAAAATTAACAAGACAGTAAACAACAAGTGTTGGAGAAGATGTGGAGAAAGGGGGACCCTCTTACACTGTTGGTGGGAATGCAAGTTGGTGCAGCCACTTTGGAAAACAGTGTGGAGATTCCTTAAGAAATTAAACATAGAGCTTCCCTATGACCCTGCAATCGCACTACTGGCTATGTACCCCAAAGATACAGATGTTGTGAAAAGAAGGGCCATCTGTACTCCAATGTTCATAGCAGCAATGGCCATAGTTGCCAAACTGTGGAAAGAACCAAGGTGCTCTTCATTGGATGAATGGATAAAGAAGATATGGTCTATATATATTATGGAGTATTATGCCTTCATCAGAAAGGATGAATACCCAACTTTTGTATCAACATGGACGGGACTGGAAGAGATTATGCTGAGTGAAATAAGTCAAGCAGAGAGAGTCTATTATCATATGTTTTTGCTTATTTGTGGAGCATAAGAAATAACACTGGGCATGCAGAGATGGAGAGAAGAGAATTGGGGGAAATTGGAGGGGGAGATGAACCATGAGAGACTGTGGACACTGAGGAACAAACTGAGGGTTTTGGAGGGGAGACGGGTGGGAGGTTGGGTGAGCCTGGTGGTAGGTATTATGGAGGACACATATTGCATGGAACTCTGGGTATGGTGCATAAACAGTGAATTCTGGAACACTAAAAATAAATTAAAAAATAAAAATTTTTTAAAAATAGAATAGGAATGTTCTGGTTGTGAGTCTGTTACTAGCTATATGGTAAGGAAAAAATTGTATGTTATCCTCTGCTCCTAAAACATTAGACAAAGCACAAATCTGATACTATTTATTAAAGACAAAGTTCATTTTCACAATCTTGAATCAAGCCTATGACACTTGATCCAAATAAAGAAAAGTAATTGAATTGTAGAAATCTAAGTCTTAAAAATAAGCTGTTTTTTTTATAATTGTTCTGACTTATTCTGCTAAAGTCAGATAACACTGGTCTCTTTATTAAGAAAAAAAAAAGCTATATTGCACCAATTCAAATACCTAGACCTATTATAAGTAAAGATACCCTTATCTTGCTATATCTTGTTTTTCTTATAATCAGTTAGTATATACTCAGTAAGACACCAAACAATACAGAGATATGAAAAATAGGAAGTTTTTCAACAGAAATCAAGAATTTATATAGTTTTCTTAAGTTTCACATTATGTATGTTAATATTTTATAACATACAAATTATTTGTACCATAGGTAGCTAAGAAAATTATAAGGACATGGCAACAAAGATTATTATGAGTTCCTCATTATTGTCATTTTTAGCACAAACTCAAAGCATTTTTTAAAAAGCCCACAGTTTATGATCTTAAGTGTGCTAGTTTAAGAAAATAAAATATTTCTAACATTTTTCTTTTCCAAGTACAGTAAGATTTTAATATTTATAAAATCAGTTATGTTAATATTTAAGAACATCATTTTAATCATTAATTCAAATCTACTGTTTAGTGCCCGAATTATAAATTCTTGAGATTTTTCCACTTCAACTTAAGAGTCATGTTCATACCAGACTGGATGAAGGGATCCCTGCGGAAGAGTGGGAGCAGTCCAAGATGTACATATAATGGTTTTTAAAATTGTTCTTTGGGGGATTTTATCTTTTTATTTATGTATTTATTTTTAAAGATTTTATTTATTTATTTAACAGAGAGAGAGATCACAAGTAGGCAGAGCAGCAGGCAGAGAGAGAGGGGGAAGCAGGCTCCCTGCTGAACAGAGAGCCAGATATGGGGCTCGATCCCAGGACCCTGGGATCATGACCTGAGCCGAAGGCAGAGGCTTAACCCACTGAGCCACCCAGGCAGCCCTATCTTTTTATTTAAATTTTAAATTCCAGTATAGATAACATAGAGTGTTATATTAGTTTTAGTACAATATAGTGATTCAACACTTCTATACATTACTCAGAGTTCATTGTGATAAGTGTACTCTTAATCCCCTTCACTTATTTCACCCATGCCCCCCATTCACCTCCCCACCTCCCCACTGGTAGACAGCAATTTGTTCTCTATAGTTAAGAGTCCTTTTTGTTTGTTTGTTTGTCTCTTTTTTTCTTTGTTTTGTTTCTTAAATTCCACATTTGAGTGAAATCATATGGTATTTGTCTTTCTCTAAGTTATTTCACTTAGCATTATACTGTCTAGATCCATCAAGTTGTTGCTAATAGCAAGCTCTCATTCTTTCTTATGGGTGAGTAATATGCCAGTGGGCATATATACCACAATTTCTTTATCTCTTCACCTATTGATGGATACTTGGGCTGTTCCCATAATTTGGCTATTGCAAAGAATGCTGCAATAAACATAGGGGTGTGCATGTCTTTTCTAATTAGTGTTTTCCTAGTCTTTGTGTAATTACACAGTAGTGGGTAATTGGATTACATAGTAGTTCTATTTTTGCATTTTTTTGAGGAACCTCCACACTGTTTTCCACAGTGGCTGCACCAGTTTGCATTCCCACTAACAGTGCACGAGGGTTCCCTTTTTCTCTACATCCTTGCCAACACTGTTCTGTTTGTGTTTGGATTTTAGCCATTCTGACATGTGTGGGGGTATCATGTTTGGGTTTTAAGAAAATGCTGTCCTGACTCAGGTAGGAGGTCCAGGCTAGATTCTAGTCAGTTCTGTTACTTGAACTGATTAAACTCACACCAGTGACTTCCTTTATTATGCTATCACACACCAGACTATTATGCACCCACCCTAATCACCTCCAGAGCCTAGAATCATGACAATGAACAACCCCTATGTCCCAGAGCCTGTAAAATTATTCAAATAAGCCAATCCACAGGAAGCCCATAAAATCTAGCTAACCCCACATGGTTTCCTATCTATAAGCTGTGCCCTACTGCTCTAGCTTGCTCCAACCCTGTCCTCAGGTGCAACCCCGTGTGGCCCAGTTTCATCCCTTCTCTCAAAGAGCTCTGTTTCATCTATCCAAATGTCACGGTATTGTGTCTTGCCATCAAAAGAATCTTTAAATCTTGTTAAACATTAGACACCTTGCTTGAAGTTTTGGACAACTAATAATTGTGAGACTCTGAAGGAAAGTATGTAATTTTTTTCTATCCCTTCTTCATTATCTCTTCTTTGAGAGAGATTAATAAGTTCTTTCTTAAGTCTCTTATTCTCCTGTTCTATGAAATATTTTATGCTGAGCAGGTACTTCCAATTTTTCTATTGAAGCAATTGTATGATTCTGATAACAGAGGAAAATTTAAAAAAATAACCTAAAGTCTTGCCCACAATCAAAATTTCTTTGGAATAAAATCTTCAAAATAATGAGAATTCATCACATTCCTCCACTGTATAGCAATTTCATTACTTAAGTTGTGTTTCCATAGTCATACAAAATTGACTCCTCATAAAACAGTGCCAGTGTAACCTAGGACTTTGATTAACTCCCAGGAATATTACCAAAGACTGTCAGAGGTATACGTTCACCTTGTTAAGCAAGGTCTCTGTCCATCTTCTTGCTTTTCCTTTAAAATATCTTTTGTAGGGGTCCCTGGGTGATTTGGTCGATTAAGCATCTGCCTTCAGCTCAGGTCATGATCTCAGACTCCTGGGATGGAGCCCTGTGTCTGCTCCCTGCTCAGTGGGGAGCCTGCTTATCCCTCTCCCTCTGCCCCTCCTTCCTCATGTTCTCTCTCTCTCTCTCTCTCAGATAAATAAATAAAATCTTAAAAAAAATAAAATATCTTGTATAATATTATTATCATCATCATCATCATCAAACCAACCATGATGTAGAGGCTATGTACACCTTGTTATTTCAAGCATTAAGAGTTAGTGTGCACAGAAAGCTTTGATCCTGAAAACTTGGTTGACATCAATGTTTCCAAAAGCTTCAATAGAAGTCCCCTTTGTTTTGTGAAACAAACTGGGGGTTGCTGGGGGGAGGTGGGATTGGGAGAGGGGGAGGGGGCTATGGACATTGGGGAGGGGAGGCGAACCATAAGAGACTATGGACTCTGAAAAACAACCTGAGGGTTTTGAAGGGTCAGGGGTGGGAGGTTGGGGGAACAGGTGGTGGGTAATAGGGAGGGCACGTTTTGCATGGAGCACTGGGTGTTGTGCAAAAACAATGAATACTGTTATGCTGAAAAAAATAAATAAAATGGGAAAAAAAAAAGAAGTCCCCTTTGTTGTGAGTGTACAGAAGGCCATACAGGTTTATTGAAAACCTTAATTTACCCATGTCTTGTACTTCAGGATTAACATTTTATTAAAATGGCTATTGAGCGGTTTTGGTTTGACTACTGTATAGTCTTTACCACCTATATTTGGATGGTAATCTCATACAAAAGCTTGGTACATGTTTTACCTGTAAATACTTTAAGATCAAATACACTTTTTAGTATCACCATGCCCTTCAATTTCCAAGAACTCATTACTTAAAGCATTGGATAGATAGTGGGAGCCAGAAAAAAGTAAGGACACAATGAAGAGATGATTTTGATTCTTAAACTGGCTAATAGAAAGAGAGTTGGCCAGAGTCCAGTGCTAGATAAAGGCTATGCAATATTTTACTTATGATTGAAGAGCTTGCATACCTAACATAAAATGAAATGGAGACTCTCCTTGAATAGTACCATATCTAGTTAGAGCAAGTGTGTACAAACACATATACATATACATATACATATACATATACATATACATATACATATAGTGTGCACACTACAATAATGGGAATGTGATATGGATGAAGAAAGTTCATCCAGAGCAGGAGGTGAGTTCAAATTAAAACCTATTTTTCCTTTGGGAGTTTTAAAAAATTAATTGTAGAAAATTAAAAATTGGTTATTTTATAAATTTTTTGTAACATCTTTGAGAATATATGAGATTACTATACTAAGGTTTTATTTCCTATATTATATTATTTCAATGGTTTTCAGAAATGTACAGGTGAGGCTGAAAGTTTTAATACTTACGGCTCAATTGCAAGCCTTTTTTCTTGAAACCCCTATAAAAATCACATCAGACTATATGATATCCCTAAGGATCTCCACAGATGTCCTACCCTAAGTTTTCCCACAAACCCTCACACCTTACCTCTCCTGCCCATCCTTTTGCAAAGCATATGTCATTCCCATTACTCCTGCTGATTAAATTCCAGACTTATTTTATTTGTTTGATTGATTTATTTTGCAAAACATCATCTTCCATGAAAAGCCCTTTTCATTCCATAAGATTAACTACACCATCTGTACTAGTACCAAGTACATGGTATGAAGTGAATGAATGTTTAATCAATAAATCAACTCATTCTATGGACTTGGGTCATGCTACAAAGAAAGAGGATTGTATTGTGATTTAAGGCATATATTCATTGTTGTCTCTAATGTATGTGAATATTTAGTGCTGTGTGCATGACTTACGTGGTTTGTTTCCCTGATTTTACCAGTGCCTAGGACATCATGGAAATTGACCCCAACAGACACTAATACTATGACAAAGAGTATTTCATTTGACTACTTAGAGCTTTAGCTTTTTTTTTTTTAGCTTTTATCTTGATAACAGCATTATATATAGCTAGAAAATCTTTAAACTTATATCCTATTCTAAAAATCTGTATTCATATGCTATCACAATTTATTGGATTTCCAGTTAGAAAAAATGGTATGTGTTCAAGAAGAAATTGCAGTAGTAATGAAGGCAATTAGAATTTGGTCAAATGATCTAATTTTTTTTTTTTTTTTTGGTTAAGTAGCTCAGTTAATACAATTATCTTGTGCTGAAATTCCTGTGAAAATAGTCAATAAACTATCAGTTATTGACCAGTATGTCATTTTTAACAAGACAATGATTAAATGGTTTAAACTGAAATGTTGAACATCACCACTTCATTACTGGTCACATGTCCTACTGAAATTACAGCTTTTCCAAGTATAAAATTATATCAGAATGCTGTGTCACCTTATCTATCTATTCATCTATCTATTTATCTAGCCATCATCTCTATCACCTATCTATATATCTAATCTAACATCTGCCATATTGTCTGTTTATACTTCAATTTTTAACTCAAATTCTTCAGATATAGATTATAAAGGAAATACTTTATCAGTCAGTCTCAGTATCAATCTCCTCAAGGAATGATGTAGTATCCATGGTTCTTATGACCTCTGGAATACTATAAAAAAAAACTTGGATTATAATTTTTTCTGTTTCATGTGTCTATTACATATTTTTATTTCTTCTGGTTCATGATTTTACATATTTGCATATATATTAAAACAAACATACATATTTTCATTATAAATTTTTTAATAGGAAATTATGTTTATTTTTGAACTGCAGTCTTTTAGGTCTAGTGAAATATTTAATTTAAAATAAATTAAAGAGTTTACTATTAAAATTAATGCTGTATTTCTCTAAAATATTTATAATTCAGCATTTGACATCTGTATTATTTATTCTTTTGATTTTCATAAAGTCCTACAATTTCTTTTCATGTTATTCTATTTAATGAATTTTTGTTGTTTCTTCTTTCTTTCACATATTTGTATATGTTTTATTTTTAGTTCACTTTCTACCCCCCCCATTGTAAGATAAAATGCCTAATTCCAAAGTTTCCTGCTTCCTCATATCCATGTTGACAATGAGTATACTCTAGTTATTTGCAAGATGACAGGTTCAGGCAATATAAAATACTTTAATATTTATCCTATTTTACCTGGACACTTATTATAAGCCTTATTCAGAAAGTTGCTAATATTTAATTACTTGATAAATTTCAATTCTCTTGCTATATGGAAAAAAAATCATTGATTTTTCAGTATAGTCAAATCCATACCAGAATAAAATAAATATTCATAAATTTATTAATATAACTACTTCAATAGTTAATCTTGGGCTAGAACTAAGGCAAATCATCACAATGATAATATAAAATATAGAAAAATAAATAAAAGGACACTAGCAAAAGAAGAAATGTCAAACAGATGATAAAAGATAATTCAGCCCCTTTAATTAATGAAATAATTACTTTATTCCATTGATTAAAATGTATATAATATGTACCTGATATCACCATCCAGCTATTTGAGAAACCAAGACCCAAGATGGGAACTGGGGAATATTTTGAAGAATATGATAAAATATCACTTAATCACAGTGAAGAGCCCTTCTTTAATAAAAAGAGTTTTTATATCTCATATTCATAAGTTCTTTCCCTCTGATAGCATTTACCATATACACCATAATCCTGAATCTGAACCTAAGATTCTTTAATGTTATCATTCTATTTGGCAATGCTTTTTTGTTCCTCTAAAAACTTTTAACTTATTTAAGAATAAACAGTTCTATACATTGTAAGAATTCTGAAGGAAAGGACGAAGAAAATTTGGTAACAATAATAAAATATATTATAATGCTCCAAATTTGATTGTGGTTAAAGGAATATGGATTATATTATACTGATATATTAAATAGTTGAAACTCAGTTTGTAATCAAATAAATTATTTCAACTACATGTGAATTTACTCTTGTGGGTACAGAATATTATATGGGTTTTAAATTAATTAGATGAAATCTCACATAACCTTGCTATAATTATATATCATGTTCTGAAATGTGTGTTAAAATATGACATTCTATGTGGATTTTCCTAATTAATAATGAAATTATGACTTTTTAAATTTTGTATGTATGTATAGGTAGAGGCCATATTTGTTGATTATTTAAAACATTTGACTTATTTCTATCATAAAGTTTTGTGTTTTCACCTTATCTTTTTAAAAATTATTGTTTTTACTTTCTTTTTTTCAAAGATTTTATTTATTTATTTGGGAGAGAGAGAGAAAGAGAGCCTGACTGGTGGGGAGAGGCAGAGGCAGAAGCAGAGAGAGAAGCAGGCTCCAGTCTGAGCAGAGAGCCCAATGAGGGTTCCATCCCAGGACCTTGGGATCATGACCTCGGCCAAAGACAGACATGTAAGCCACTGAGCCACCCAAATGTCCCAAATTTCTCTTTTCATTTGCTGTTTTTTAAAAATTTTCATTTATATATTATCTTTTTTATGTGTTTTTATGTTTTTATTGAAATTCCAGTTAGATAACATATAGTGTAATATTAGTTTCAGGAGTAGAATTTAGAACTTATTGGAATTTTGTGATTCATCACTTACATATATCACCTAACGCTCTTCATAAATGTCTTTCTTAATTTCCATCATTCATTTAGCCCATCACCCCACCCACCTCCTGTTCAGCAACCCTCAGTTTGTCTCAGTCTGTTTTATGGTTTACCCCTCTCTTCTTTTTTCCCCCCGTGTTCATCTATTTTGTTTCTTAAATTCCACATATGAATGAAATCATATGGTTTTTGTCTTTCTATGACTGACTTATTTTGCTTAGCATGATAGACTCTAGCTCCTTCCACATTGTTGTACAACCAAGATTTCATTCTTTCTTATGGCTGAGTAATATTTCTCTTCTCTCTCTCTCTCTCTCCACACACACACACACACACACACATGTGTGTGTGTGTATCTCACAACAATTTCTCTGTCCATTCATCCATCAATTTGGAAATATTTAGGCTGTTTCCATAATTTGGCTATTGTTGATAATGTTGCTATAAACATTGGGTGCACATATCCCTTTGAATCAGTATTCTCGTATCCTTTGGAACAAACATTCCTGAAATTTGTATGGAACCACAAAAGATTCCAAATAGACAAAGTGATCTTAAAAAAGGAAAAAAGAAAGGTGGAGGCATCACAGTTCTGGACTTCAAGCTCTATTACAAAGCTGTAATCATCAAGAGAGTATGGCACTGACACAAAACAGACACACAGATCAACAGAACAGAACAGAAAACCCAGAAACTGACCCACAACTATAGTCAACTAATCTTCAACAAAGCAGGAAAGACTATCCAATGAGAAAAAGACAGTCTCTTCAACAAATGTTGTTGGGAAAACTGGACAGCAACATGCAAAATAATGAAACAGGACTACTTTCTTACACCACATAAAAAGTAAATTCAAAATGGATGAAAGACCTAAATGTGAGATGGAAAACAATCAGAATCCTAGAGAAAAACACAGGCAGCAACCCTTTGACTTGAACCATAGCAACTTCTTACTAGACACATTGCTGGAGGCAAGGAAAACAAAAGCAAAAATGAACTATTCGGGGGCACCTGGGTGGCTCAGTGGGTTAAAGCCTCTGCCTTCGGCTCAGGTCATGATCCCAGGGTCCTGGAATCAAGCCCCACATCGGGCTCTCTGCTCCTCGGGGAGCCTGCTTCCTCCTCTCTCTCTGCCTAGTTGTGATTTCTCTCTGTCAAATAAATAAAATATTTTTAAAAAAATGAACTATTCGGACTACATCAAAATAAAAATCTTCTTCACAGCAAAGGCATCAATCAACAAAACTAAAAGGCAACCTTGGAATGAGAGGAGATATTTGCAAATGACACATCTGATAATAATTGGTCAGTATACAAAATCTATCAAGAACTTACAGAACTCAACATCCAAAAAACCAAATCATCTAGTTAAGAAATGAGCAGAAAACATAAATACACACTTTCCCAAAGAAGACATCTTAGATGGTTAACAGACACATGAAAAGATCCTCAACATCATTCATTATCAGGGACGTACAAATCCAAACTACAATGCGATATCATATCACACCTGTCAGAATGGCTAAGGTGAACAACACAGAAAACAAGAGATGTTAGTGAGGATATGGAAAAGGGGAATCGAATCCTCTTATTCTGTTGATGGGAATGCAAGCTGGTGCAGTCACTGTGACTGCAGCATAGAAAGTACAGAAACAGTATAGAGGTTCCTCTGAAAGTTTAAAATAGAACTACCTTAGGGCCCAGCAATTCCTTTACTATGTGTTTTCAATTTCTAACTTCTTTGATCAATAAGTAGTTTTATTGCTCCTTCCAGCTTTTTAAAAATCTTGCCATTATTTAGAAACTTGGAAATTTCTTTACACCAGTTTTCTTCCTTTTTAAAGATTTTCCTGGGTAGGTTTTTTTTTTAATTAAAGAAGCATGGCTGTGTGTGTATATATATTCCCCTTTGTCTCTTCTCTTGAATTAGAAGTTTATAAGTGGGACTGAGAAGGGGCAGACAGGGAGGCATGGAGAAAGCCATGAGAATCATCTGTCACAATCAATATAAATCCTTCCTGGAGGGAGATAGTGTCATCCTTGGCCTCAATTATTCCTACAGTACTGGCATAGAATATCCTACCCAAATTAAAAATAACCAGTACTACATTGAGGCTAAAGACATAAAAAGCAGCAAAAAATAACAAAAAGAAATCAATAACAGGGAAATGCAGTATCGAGATTATTGCCAGGCATTAAAATCACTCTGATAATTTTGTCAAATTATACAAAGGACAATATTATGTATCAAAAAAAGAACTATACACACACACACACACATATATTTATATAAAATATCCCTTACATATACTTACTGTTGTGCAAGAAAGAAGTGGGCAGAAGCTAAGTTAGAAGATGTATTATGTGAGAAAATTCGAAAACCATGAAAGACATCAAGCCATAGATTCCAAAATCAATGAGAACCCCAAGAAAAACAACTTAAAATATAGCTACACCTTGGCCACACCACATGATAAATTGCTGAAAATCAGAGACAAAATAATCAGAGACAAAGATACAGATTACCTTCAAGGAAGAAATAACTTATACCAATGGCTTATTTCTCCACAGACACAGTAGAAGTCAGAGTGTACTGTAACAACTTTTAAGTGCTAAAGAAAATGACTCCCAATCTCAGATCCTCAGCCTCAACAAAAATATGCCTTTCAAGAATGAAGGTTAAATGAGCATAACTTCAGATAAATAAAAAAATAAGACTTTGTCCCCAACAGATCCACAATAAAGAAGATATTAAAAGATATTCTTCGGACAGAAGAAAAAGCATTGTAATGGAGTACTCCATATATGGGAACAAATATAGTAAGTATGATAAATATATGTGTGCACTTAAATGAATTTTGGCTAATAAAACAATAATATATATTCAATTCATGGACCATACACTATAGTCAATGAATATTTACATAATAATACATATGTACTGTTTACTGTCTAATTGGTGCACATGAAGAGACTTCACATTTTCCAGGTAATTTCTGCTCAAGTCCAAGAGCCTTCTCTTTGTTTTTCTTTATTGTCAAATGTCCCAGTCTTGTCTAATTTCAGTTGTGTCCTCCCGGCTAGTTCCATTGTTGTAACATAAGAAAATGGTGCAACACTGTTATTATTTGCAATACTGTCACTCCTTGGAATCAGTTTTTACTGCAAAAATGTAAATCTTTGTGCATCCGCATGTCCTTAATACCGATTATTTAATGTTGATTGCATTTTTACTCATGATATTATGTCATCTATGTCTCTGCTAATGAATACTGGTGTGTAATGACTCTCCCAAAGATTACTATTGACTGTGTTTAATGCTGACCGCATAGGTAAGTCTCACCCAAAAAGAAAACATAAAGAAAAATTTGTCCTCCGTTTATATCAAATTTACTGTTTGGGATTTTATAGCAAAGGTATAGAACACACTACTTAGCTATCTGTGAAATAGAAATATCATCTCCCTTCAGAACAAAGGGCCTGGATACTTACTGCTCATTCGAGATGGTCTGTAGTCCACCAACCAGCTGTCACCTGGTTTTCTTTATACATCCTGTAGGAGTTGGGGATCAGCCAGGGAATTGTCATAAATATGCATTTACTCACACTTCTTGCTCTATTGTGAGTAATAAAGAATTTTTTCTCTGACCCAAGAGTTTTATTTGTAATTATCCTTGAGGTAGTAGCCAACTAACTTATTAGCTTGAAAGCAGAATAAAATGTCAGACTATTTTCAGTTCTTGACACTCTCCTTTTGAACTCTATAGGCCATAATTACTGCATTCCTAGCATACGATCTCTGTCAGTGTTGAGGCATCATTGCCTTCCGCACTACTATCAGTGGGGACAGTGGGCAAAGGCAGTGTGAGAGAAGTGGTCCTCTTGGTGCAATAATTGCCTTTTTTTTCTTTTTAGTAAATCTGTAACCAACACTTGATAGCACAACAGTACCATCTAATTCAGAGGCATGAGAAGAAATTGATCAAAAGAGCCTGCTGAAACTGCCAAGCGGCGTCCCTGAATATTCTCAAAAGATACAGGCATGGCCACTTCTAATGAACTCTCTGACCCATGATGCAGAGCATGAAGAGGGTGTGGAATAAGCTCCCGGTGTGTCCATGCTGGAGTCCACAGGATAAAGAATGTGTGCGGCCACAACCGTCACTATCAGGAGCTCTAAGCCAGAGGTAGAACTACAGTTCAAGCAAAGGCAAGCAAGAGCTAATAAATGCAAACCACCGCCTCCAGCTCAAGACCACGTTTGCCTTCAATCCTCAGGTTTAGTGTTCGAGGGTATTGGTAGTCCAGAGGCCTGAGGGTCATTAAAAATCAGTTTGTCAGAATAGACTAGCAGTTTAAAGTCCCACAATCCAGAAAGAAATACTGCTTCAGCTAGTAGGAATAATCTACACTCCTGAACAACCTTGAACTACGAAGTCCAGCTTTAGGATAGGATTTATCTTTAGGACTTATCTTTAGGATAAACTTATAGACATGAGTCCTGAAACTTCGGGACATTTGATTGACGCCAGACACAAGTGTAGGTAAGCAAGAACCTTGAAGAGGAGAATCTGAGACCTGTGTTCCCTTGAGACCTGGTCCTGGCTAAAGGTGCCTCACCTGGAAGGCACTGCCGGCTCGGGTGAGTGGTAGACAGGAAAATCATGTAGACAATTTTGAGGAAGGTGCTCCAAAACATGAGATCCCCTGAGGTACAGGGCTGACGCAAGGCCCTCACTCCTGGGTGTAAGAGTAGTACTATAAGAAAGCTGAATCCTCCTCTTCTACAACAGGAAGTACTAAGACAACAACTAAAAAAAAAAATTTTTTTTAAGATTTTACTTATTTATTTGACAGAGACCACAAGTAGGCAGAGAAGCAGGCAGAGAGAGAGGAGGAAGCAGGCTCCCTGCTAAGCAGAGAGCCCGATGCAGGGCTGGATCCCGAGGACTCTGGGATCATGGCCTGAGCAGAAAGCAGAGGCTTTAACCCACTGAGCCACCCACGTGCCCTACAACTAAAATTTTTTTAAAAGGACAAACAGTGGACGCCTGGGTGGCTGGGTTGGTTAAGCATCTGCCTTTGGGTCAGGTCATGATTCCAGGGTCCTGGAATTGAGACCCACATTGGGCTCTTTGCTCAGCGGGGAGTCTCCTCCCTTTCCCTCTGCCTGCTGCTCTCCCGGCTTGTGCTCTCTCTCTGTCAAATAAATAAATAAATCTTTTTTTTTTTTTGCTTTAACCTGTTTAATTTTTATTTACTCCTCTATTTTTATTATGTTATGTTAGTCACCATACAGTACATCATTAGTTTTTGATGTAGTGTTCCAACATTCATTGTTTATGTATAACACTCCTTGCACCATGCATACATCTCTCTTTAACATCTATCATTGGGCTAAGCCATAATTAAAAAAAAAAAAAGACAAAAAACAACCCCCTCCCATAATAAATAACAACATAGTATGTTATTTAGAAATATGAGGTAAAGAGTATAACAAGCAAATAAATAGTATTCATAGTCATTACATCTTAGCAGTAGAAATTGGAGGAATAAAGAATATGGGTTGGAAAATACTTCTAAGTTTAGGTTTTTTGTTTGTTTTTGCTTTTATATACATTTGATAAAAGTTAAATATCAGTTCAAAAGTTTCAATGTTCACATGAATGTAATGGCAGTTATTAATTGGTGGCTTTTCTTAACTATAAGTGGGGAAATGTCTTTTGGCTTGCTTGCTTATCTTATTTTTGGTAAGGAAAAAATAAAAGGATTGTAAGGTGGTATATGAATCTATACCTTGAAAAAAAAAGGACAGATAATAAAAGTTGCTTATAAAGGCCATAACAAAAAAGAAATAACAACTGAAGTGTGTGCAGATTTCACCAAATGTCCATGGGTAAAATGACTCCATCAATTGTAAATTAATAATTAATAGATTGATAATCAATACATGTGCAAGTGATTAGGAAATAGAGAGAAGAGTCAAAAATAAATCCAAGTTTGTAATATCCTGAGAAAGGAGTATATGCTTCCATTATAATAAATAGTATTAAACTCTTAATGCAATGGAACTTCTTGTTGTGGTCTGGAGCAGTTAGGGAAAATTCCAGGATAAAGTAGAAGTTTTGAAAAACATATTATGTATCGCATTTTTAGAAGTATTTTTCTTGTTTTTCACAAAGGTCATTTTATTTGTAAAACATTCACAAAACTGGCCTTCTGGATATCTTTCTTCTTATGCTCCATAAAATCTCTGCCATATTTGATATTATTGCTTATTCCAATCTCTTAAAGCTCATCTGGCTTTGGTAAGAATGTATTATTTTGTACTTTTCCTACTTCCTTGGCACCTCTCATCCTATTTTTATTTTGTTTTCTTCTCTATACATTTCTTGCTTCAGTGATCCCATCCTTTCTCTTTTTTAATAGTCATCACTTCTAGGCAGATGACTCCCAAATGTATATTTAAAGTCTGGCTAAAATCCTTAGTATACATAGAAGTGTTCAATATTATTGTAAGAAAAAATAAATTGTTTAATGGATACAAATTAGTGAAGAGTATTAGGGCTAAAATGTAGACTGTCATATCATAGGGAGAACTGATTCTGGGTGAATCAGTTTCATCCTATCTCAAAAGCTCACATTTTAAGCAAATAGATTGTTATCTGTAACCACCCTTGTCAAATTGCTGCATCTGATTTTGGGGTGCTGGCTTTTATAAAAACTGATTTATAATTATAACCATTATATATATTATATATTATATGTATATATATATTATATATATAATGGTTATAATTATATAATTATATATATATATATATATATATATATATTTCCTGTTGAATGACTATCAGGCTAGGAGTTTTCCATTGATGAAATTATCTAAACCTTATAAAAAACACTGAAAAATAGGTATTTCTAATTCCATTTTACATATGTAAACACCAGGTGCTGAGAGAGGAATTACTTGTTAATAGTTGCAAAATTTGCAAGTTACAAGCAAGAAAGAAGGCCACCCTTAATTTTTCCTTTTCACTATACCATACTTCTTCCTCTGATCTAAAAAGAGCAATTTTCAAAAGGCTATTACATGAATAATGTACTAATTATCATTTTAAACTGTGAAATTTAATTACCTAATGTAATTAAAGGAATATATTAATTTGGCTAATTCTTACTCTTGAAATTAATGGCAAATTAGATATTTAATGTATAATTATGTGAAAATTATTAACCTCATTCTTCAGTGTCTTTTCTTCTAGGAAAATCTGTGACTATTGATTAACCAAACATTGCAGTGAAATCTGTAATAGAAAGTAAAAATATAATAAATGACATTTGTGCAAGAGTTTGTCTCAAAACCACACATCTAGTTGTTGAGATCAGAAGGCTGCTGAAATGGAATTCATTTATCAGGAGAGGTTAATACCTATAACATACAGTTCGGACTTCAGTCAGTTTACCAGGTAGATTACAGAGAGTTTCAGCTCCTTACAGTCAAGGACAAAGTGCTTTCCCTCTTGTGGCACTACCAGCTTTTACAGTCTCTAAGATAAAGTAGAAGGGAAAATAGTGGGCAAAAGGAGGTTTGCTCAGTCCCTGAATTAGAGCAGGAAATGAGCTTGCTGTAACACCAGTAGTCTCTGCCAGTCTATGCTGGGGTCACCAAATACCCACTTCATTCTCTATTCTGTGTATAGAGTGCACTGACTCCTCCACCAGGGAGAAAACTTAAAATACCACCATTCAGTAACTGCATTCAATCACGGTCCAAGATCTCTAGGAGAACAAGCAGTACTTTTTCCACCACTAAGTCAGAAAGTGATAGCTCTTCTTTTGATTAAACTGTGATCTAATATATCCCCTAAATCTCACCAATATAATATGGTTATAAGAATAGGATAACCATTATAGAAACTTCCAATTAGAAGGATATGGAGAGATGGAGAGGAGAAGGGAGTTGAGGGAAATTGGAAGGGGAGATGAACCATGAAAGACTATGTACTCTGAAAAACAACCCGAGGGTTTTGAAGGGGCGGGGGGTGGGAGGTTGGGGAACGAGGTGATGGGTAATAGGGAGGGCACGTATTGTATGGAGCACTGGGTGTGGTGCAAAAACAATGAATACTGTTATGCTGAAAAGAAATAAAAAAAAAAAAAGAAGGATATGAGATTGTCATCAGATTCTCAGAATCGGTGGGATCTTTAGGGGTAAACATTGGGTCCCTGCACTGGCAGTGAGGGACGTTCTCTGACTATTATTAATTAATTAATTAATTAATTATCTTTTTTAAAAGATTTTTATTTATTTATTTGACAGAAAGAGAGAGATCACAAGTAGGCAGAGAGGCAGGCAAAGAGAGGAGGGGGGGGGGAAGCAGGCCCCCTGCTGAGCAAAGAGCCCAATACAGGGCTTGATCCCAGGAACCTGAGACCATGACCTGAGCCGAAAGCAAAGGCTTAACCCACTGAGCCACCCAAGCGCCCCTCTGACTGTTATTTAAAAAGATTTTTTTCTCCATTGTTTTCAGGAACCCTAGCTCTTCCATCGGGGAGGGGAGTGAGTTTTCTTTGACTATATTTAAAATGGGTCTTGGATGCTGTAGAGTTTTTTTTCAAGAGTTTATTTATTTATTTATTTGAGAGAGAAAGCATGCATGAGTGGGGGAGCAGCGGAGAGAGAGGAAGAAGGACAGACTCCCCACTAAGCATGGAGCCTGAAGTGGATGGACACGGGGCTGGAGGTGGGATTCGTGCAAGGCTCCCCTTGGGGCTCCATGTGGACTCTATCCCAGGACCCTGAGATCATGACCTGAGCTGAAGTCAGATGCTTAACCTAGTGAGCCCCCCAGGCATTCCTGGATGCTGTAGATTTTATTTTTTTTTTAATAGTCAGAATGTTAGAAAGTGGACTCTAATTCCTTTGACAATACAATTCTCCTCAGAATTTAATGGGCTTTTAATCTATTTGATTCCTGTCAGTTCCTGCCACCAGTAACCCATATAAATAGTTATATACCCATATTTCTAAGATCTGCATCTTTTCTGCATCCAGGCCCAGAATTTATCTCTATTAACTTAATGGCTGCTACCTTAAAGCTATGCTTGAATTAAAAACACAAAACACAAAACAAAAAACAAAGAACAGACAAAAAACCAACACACAAACAGCAACAACAACAACAAAACCCCCAAAAACCTGGATCTTAATAAGTTTTTTGCTCTTTTCTCAAACTAACTTCCCTTTTCCTTTGTTTAAATGCAAACAAATTTTCTTAGACTTCAATGCCACAAATTCCCAAACTCTGGGACTCCTTTCTCCTCTGGACTCCTTTCTCTTTCTTATTATACTGTGTCTGTCTCTGAGTTTATCTCCTTCTTCCCAAATATAGTTAATAACTGTCAGCACACACTAAGGTTTTGATTCTTTCCAACCCCTTCCCCCAGATCTCCTGGTACAAACCTTTTTCCAGGTTAGTACAGGTGATACATCACCAAAAGCTTTTCCCCAGTGTAACACAGAATACCCAATTTTTCGCTTTCAAAATCAGTTTCTTCACAAAAACAGTATCATAGAGTCAAGATTGTTGCAACAGTAGGATACTGTTCCTGGTACCAAGACTCTATCAGTCAGGGTATGCCGACTACTTGAAACAACCCCTGAATCTCAATGACTTAACCCAGTAGGTTACTCATCTGACAAACCACTGTGTTGTCAAGGGACTATGCTCCTGCCATAATTTAGGTATTCTATTATCCTATGGGACAATGATCTTTAATACCCGATGTTCAAGGTCATTATGGAATGTCAAGGGAGAAACAGTACACAACAGAGTTCTATAGACCAGGCCTGGAATCCACATACATCATTTGTGCTAATATTTCACTGGCCACACTCAGTCTTATGACCCTGCTCTTATTTAGGAGGGATGGGCAGTGCAAATCATCTCTGCATTGCATGAACTTCTAGTAAATCCTAGAAGTCCTTTCTATGAAGAAGTCACAGAATCTGTTTCATATTAGTTATTTGAAAGCTATTTGTTGTCTTTAGAGGATGAAGTAAAAACAAGCAAAATCAATAAGAAAATATTATGAGTTGTTCCTGGGCATTTTTAAAACTTTCTCAGCTTACAGTTTTTACAAAGTACACATTCTTTCCAGCTCATCTTTTATCATTGAGCATTTTGGCAGAGGATGACCCTGACACTACAGGGACTTGCTGGCATTCAGATCTGACCATCCTGGCATTCTGCAGGCCTGCAACTCTCCCAATGTTACCTATGTGACCTGTCTTCCAGGCTTACCAAACTGCACAAAAACACAACCCTCTGTTTAAATGCTCAAGAGAAAATGAGGCTTGCCTGCTTGCCTTCCTTCCTTCCTTTTTTTTTTTTAATTTTTTTTCCCATTTTATTTATTTTTTTCAGCATAACAGTATTCATTGTTTTTGCACAACACCCAGTGCTCCATGCAAAACGTGCCCTCCCTATTACCCACCACCTGTTCCCCCAACCTCCCACCCCTGACCCTTCAAAACCCGTAGGTTGTTTTTCAGAGTCCATAGTCTCTTATGGTTCGCCTCACCTCCCCAATGTCCATAGCTCCCTCCCCCTCTCCCAATCCCACCTCCCCCCAGCAACCCCCAGTCTACAATAGCCAAACTATGGAAAGAACCTAGATGTCCATCAACAGATGAATGGATAAAGAAGATGTGGTATATATACACAATGGAATACTATGCAGCCATCAAAAGAAATGAAATCTTGCCATTTGCGATGACATGGATGGAACTAGAGCGTATCATGCTTAGTGAAATAAGTCAATCGGAGAAAGACAACTATCATATGATCTCCCTGATATGAGGACATGGAGAAGCAACATGGGGGGTTAGGGGGATAGGAGAAGAATAAATGAAACAAGATGGGATTGGGAGGGAGACAAATCCTTCCTTCCTTTTTAAAGATTTTATTTATTATTTGACAGAGAGAGAGAGAGATCACAAGTAGGCAGGTAGAGAGAAGGGGGGAAGCAGGCTCTCCACTGAGCATAAAGCCTGGTGCAGGGCTCAATCCCAGGACCCTGAGACGATGACCTGAGCCGAAGGCAGAGGCTTAATCCACTGAGCCATCCAGGTGTCCCAAAAATGAGGGTTTCTTTTCTTAGCTCTAACTGCTCATACACACCAAATCTTACTAATCACTAAGTCCCTTCAACTGTATGTCACTAACAGCTCTTGAAGCTACCCATATCTCTTGTCCTCCCTGCTACACTACACCCTCCTCGCTGGTCCCCATGACTTCAGCCTCCACGCCTTAGCAAATATGCAAATAAAATCCCAGTGTTCCTCAGATTTCTCCTGTTAACCTCGAGATAAAGTGCAAAGCATTTAGCATGATGTTCACATGATTGCTATGTGTCCAGACCCCAGTGGTCTCTGGCTTATTTAGGATCCCTCCACCATGTTAGTACTCCGATCTCTGGCTGTTGCCCCTGGAGGCTATTTCCTGTCTCTCCTTTTAGTCCCATAACACCAATTGTTCCCTCATATTTCTACACCATATTTTACTTGTCTTCCTGTTTGTCTCCTCAATAAAACTTGCCAGATACTTAAGGACAGCAGTATTTTATTTTTCTTTCATCTCTAGTCCTTAACATATTCCCAGGCACACTATAGACACTCCAGACGATTTGCTGAATGATTGAATGGAAGCAAATATTAGATCTGAACCACTTTCCATTTCACCCCCATCAGTCACCCAAGTACTGCAGGGAGCAGTGGACACCTCTCTAATACATGTCTCTTTATAAATAACCTCAGAAGGTCTGGATGGACTGTTGCCTAATGCATATAGCCAGGAAACAAGATTTAGGTATGCTCACAACTTCAAGGATGTTTGGGAGTACATATTTGGAGCTCATACCAGAAAGTATCTGTATCAGCGTGTGACAAATAGCTATTGAAATAGAAACTTCATGGCAGAATCTGTTAGTAGCAGCAGAGAGAGACATTTTTATTTCCCTTTGCTTGTTTGTTTCTGTGAGAAGAGTGGAGAGACATGGGAGGCTTTCAATGCCCGGAAAGAACTGAGATTTCCCCGTCTCTCTCTCGCCTTTTTTTTTTTTTTAGATTTTTCCTTAGAGTTACTAATGCAACTTTATAAGCAAATGAGCATGTGGAATATGCAGTTGTGGGCAAAAACAAATTGCAGGTCGGAACACGCAACCTGATTTTCTAGAAAAAAGTATATTGTTAAGAAATTATCATAGCAAAAAACAAAACAGCAATGATTCTGAGGTTGGTTCCTAAAGCTGGCTGTAGCTGGGCTTGTTTCACACAAATTCTCAAATCCACACTCGTCACCAAAACAACTTAAGAGCAAAAGCACAATTTCAGGTTCGGTAAGTCTGGAAATAACCCAGGTGTCAGCATTTTTAAAATGGTATCCCAAGTGATTTTAATGTAGTTGGTTAAAATCTTACTTTATATATGCCACTGTCGTGTATAGGGCGCGTTTGTGGAGTTAGGCTGGTGGCAATGAAATAAGCTTAATTGTTAATTTCATTTTCTATTAGAAAATACATATATTTCTAAACTGTTAAAGTCCTTTTAGGCTCATCTTTACTTGTGGCTTGGAATTACTCTAAGTAAATTGTTTCCAAGACATTTTATGAGCAATTGTAGTGTTATGATTCTTTTTCAATGGATCCAACTTACCTGTTTTTTGTTTGTTTGTTTGTTTTGTTTTGTTTTTTTACCAAGACATGATCTGCCTGAGAGGCAGGGTGAGCTAGAGCCTCCTTTCACTTGGTCAAAGGATTTAGTTTATTTTGGGAAGTGTCATAATTATACCAAATAAAATATCTCTCAGCTCACAAAGCCCGGATTCAGAGAAGAGCTAAGTGGGGCTCATTAACATTTTCTCTACCAACAAACACAGAGCACATTACACTTCTTATCAGCCAGAAATTTTGAGATACTAAATATAAACTGTCTACTCTTTTTCTTATTTTGTTTTTATGTGAAGGGAACAATTCTATCACTCTAATTCCCCTTTTTAGTTTTTATGTATAATTTATATATTGTATAATTTATACATACATACATACATACATACATATATATATATATGTAATACTAGATAGTAATCCTTTGCTACATATGTGGTTTGCAAATATTTTCTACCAGTCTTTAGGTTGCCTTTTCATCTTCTTCACATAAGTCTTTGCAGAAAAAGAGTTTTCAATTCTGATAAGTTCCAACTTATAAATTTTTCTGTCATTGAAAATCCTTCCGATGTCATCTAATATCTCTTTGTCTACTCACAGTTTCTCAAAATGTTTCATTTTTCCTTTTTGGGTTTTTTTTTGGGGGGGTAAACTTCAAGTTTACAGAACTTGAAGTCTACGTTCCATTGGAAGTGATTTTTGGATGTGTGAGATTTAGATCAAGGCTACTGATTTGCCTACAGATGTTCAATTGCTCCAATACCACTTTTTGAAAGGCTACCCTTTCTCTCCTGAAATACTTTTAAAGTCTGGTAAAAAATCAGTTCATCATCACCAAGTTTGTTTTATAGGGTTTTCATTTTTTTTACCATTAATCTGTGTTTGTCCTTTCATCAATACCTTAGACTCTTGATTACTACATTTATAAAGTAAGACTTAATATTCAGAAATGGAATACCTCCCAGTTCATTCTTCTTTGCCAAGACTGATTTAGCTGTATAATGCCTTGTGCTTTTTTGTGTAAATATCTGCATAAAAAAATCATATCAAATAGCTTAATCTCTTCCTTTCCAATCTGTATGCTTTTAATTTCATTTGGCCCTTTGAAGTGGCTAATTAAATAAAAGTTTTGAATGAAAATGATGGGAGTAGACATCTTGATCTTAGGGAGGAATACTTCCACCTTTTATGTGTGTCTTTCTTAAGTATGATCGTAACTGTAGGATTTTTTAAAAAATGTTCTTTATCAGGTTGAGATAACTCCCTTTCATTGCTCATTTGCCATCTTTCTTTTTCTTTCTTTTTTTTAATGAACGGGTGTTGGAATTTGTATTCTGTTTATACATTGTTAGATTCTGTTTGCTAATATTTTGTTAGAGATTTTTCATCTAAGTTTATGAGAGATATTAGTTTGTGTTATTATTGTCATTATTTTGGTACTGTCTTTGTTTTCTTTTAGTATCATGGTAATACCGGCCTCATGAAATGAATTGGAAAGTTTTCCATCTTCTACTTTCTGGAGGAGCTTGCATAAAATTATTATAAATTCTACTTTAAAGATTTGGTAGGTTTTTAGTGAAACCAACTGAATCCAGTATTTTCTTTATGAGATTTTAAATTACAAATTAAATTTCTTTAATGGTTATAGGGCTATTATATTGCCTATTTCACCGCTATTGTGTTTTGATAGTTTATGGATTTTGAGATATTTTCCCCTTTTTTCTAAGCTCTCAAATTGATGATTATAAAATTGTTCTCTTTATTTCCTTATTCTCTGTGATGGCTGAAGGATTTGTAGTTACACTCCCCATTTTATTCCTAATATAGGTCATTTGTGTGTCTCTCTTATAGAGGTTTCTCAAATTTATTAATTTTTATTATAAGAATTAGGTTTCTGTTTTATCAATTTTCCCATTTTTTTTCTTATTTTCAATTGTATTTATTTCAGCTATCTTTACTATATCCTTTCTTCTATTTGCCTTGGATTCATTTGCTCTTCTTTTCTTAGATTTTCCTGTGTGTGTGTGTGTGTTTGAGGTAGGAACTTAGAGGACTAATTTTAAAACTTTACTTATTTTTACCATTAGCATTTAGTGTTATGGGTTTCCCTCTCAAAACCACTTTGATTGTATTCCATATTTCATTTTCACTTTTGTTCAGTTTATATATATCTTATTTCCTTTGAGACTTTAGTCTGATTATTTTGTAGTATTTTTCAATTCATACATATTTTGAGATTCTCCTATTGTGCTTCTGTTATTGACTTCTAGTTCAATTTCTTTATAGTCAGAGAACATACTCAGCATAGTAAGAACTATTTTGAATTTGTTAAAGTTGTTTTTATAATCCAAGCTCTGGTTTGTCTTAGTGAATGCCCCATGATTGCATGACAAATGTGCATTCTGCTGTGGTTCTATATATGTCAATTACATCTTGCTGATTGTGTTGTTGATTTTTTTGTGTCTTTGGTGATGTGTTCAACGGTTCTATCGGTTGCTGAAAAGGAGATGTTGGAAGTTCCCACCTCTAATTGTGGTTTTGTATGTTTTTATCAATCCTGTTTCTTTTATTTCCAGGCTCTTTTGTTTGATGTGTACACATATAAGATCATTAGGTCTTACCGACAGACTGTTTTCTCTTATCATTATATAGTAATGTCTTCTTTATCTCTAGCAATTTTTTTTTTTGCTGTGATATCAACTTTGTTATTAATTTAACTATTTCAGCTTTTTAAATATCTTCTGCCATCCTTTTACTTTCAATCAACCAATGTCATAAATATGAAGTGAATTTCTTTTAAAAAAGCATATACCTGGGTCATAATTTTTTTTTAATCTACTCTACCAATCTCTATTTGACTGGTATATTTCAACTATTTACAATTAAGGTAATTATTGACATGTTAGCACTCAAGTCTCCCATTTTATTATTTATTTTATGTGACCTCACTCTTCTTCCCTTTTCTTGCCTTTCTATAGTTACTTAAACTTTCAAAAAAATTCTATCTGTGTTTATAGTGTTTTGAAGGATCCCTCTTCCTGTTGTGTTGTATTACCATAAACATGTGTGAGTTATAACCATCTCTTTATGCTAACATTTTATCGTTTTGAATGATGTGTGGAATTTTCACTGCCATCTATACCCTTTATCTTCCTAACTTTTAAATATTATTGTTTTGAGTATTATAATTTTTTCAAACATGGAATGTGACTTATAAAATGCATGTGGAAAGGAGCAATCTATTTTATGTTCATATTACTATTATTTGCTATTCATATTGCTATTCTCCTTTCTGTAGGAAACGCTAAGAATTTTTTCTTCTATCATTAGTTTTCATCTGAAGAACTTCCTCCAGCAATTTTTTAAGTGTGGATCTGGTAGAACTAAATTCTTTAAGTTTTCTTTCATCCAAGAAGGCTCTTAAGTACTGAAAAACACTTATATTCATCTATTTATCTATTTATTTATCTGTTTTTACTTATATAGAAAAACAGTTTTAGTGAATACAGATGTTGTAACTGATAGGTTTTCTTTCAATGCATGAAAAATAATGTGCCAGTTTCTTTTAGCCTTCATGATTTCTGGCAAGAAATCAACTGTCATTCCAAATTGTGCTCTCCTATAAAGAAAGCATCAGTTCTCTCTGGATGTTTCAAGTTTTTCTTTGTTTTATGCTTTTAAAATTTTTATTAATATACATATTGACATAGATTTCTTTGATTTTATCTTGTGTGGAATTTGTTCATTTTCTTGGATCTGGGTTTGTGCCTTTCACAAAATTAGGAAATTTTTTAGCAATTATTTCCTCAATAATGAAGAAATTTCTGGTGTACTTTCTTATTCCTCCCTTTATGGGACTTTAATGACAGGACTACTAGATCTTTTCTTCTTGTCATATGGGTCAATTCATTTTATTCAGTCTTAAATAAATAACTGCGTATATATCAGGACATTGTACTCACAGATTAAACTGATACAATGTTGCTTGTGCTTTTAGCATTAATTTAGTCCCATCATAAATATCTACTGATCATTTTAAAGGTTATGATGCTCACCTTTACTTCAGAGAAAAATAAATCTGTCTAATGAAAAGTGCCTCTTCAATGATGAAAACATAAAGTGAATTTAACACTTTGAAAAAATCTTTGATTTTTTTCAAAATTAAATCGTTCAAAAAATAAGAAAATGTAGAAAAAATTGCTGCAGAGGAAGACATTTAATACAGTGTTTAAGTCTTGGATTTGTCCTAATTAGCTAGGTGACTGTTAACATTCCATTTTTTTTTTCTTTTTTTTTGCCTTACTCAGACTCTCTATATAATGATAAAGGTGAACCAGGTTTCTAAAGTAAATTGGACACCATAACCCTAAAATATGGTCTTATTTTCACAGTAGGCTCAATTTGCTCACTCCTCTATTTGTTCTCATAGAATCTTTCACAACTCTACAAAAGCATGCACTGAGTTGCACTTAAGTTTTTATTTAGTTTTGTGTTTCTGTTTGGAAGACTTTCTTTTCCATTAGGATAAGAACTCCTTATAAGCTAGGCTGGAACCCTCCTGTGTTCACATCACTACCACTGTGCACTGTGCCTTAAATATAAAAGCTGCCCAATGAATGTTTTCTGTATGAACAAGTAGGGAACAAAAATGTACGATATCATAGAATTTCCTCAAAGACAAAAAGGAAAAGTAAAACAAACTAACATTTGATAAACAAATACTATAAAAAATACTTCTGATTTTACATATTCCTCTTTTCTAGAATCAGACTCTAAGCTCAGTTTGAGACTGGAGATATGAAACTTCTACTCTCATCATAAAAACTTTTTAATGAAACTTCTACTCTCACCGTAAAAGCTTTGTAATGAGTTGATAAGGAGGCATGTGTTCTTGACCTAAAGCAAACTAATTAAGAGAACCTTCACTTGGTATCTAAGGAAAAAAGGAGAAAGAAATCTACTTACCACCTTAACACGTATTTTTTTTTTTAAAGATTTTATTTATTTATTTGACAGAGAGAGAGATCACAAGTAGGCAGAGAGGCAGGCAGAGAGAGAGGAGGAAGCAGGCTCCCTGAGGAGCAGAGAGCCCCACCCGGGGCTCGACCCCAGGACCCTGAGATCATGACCCAAGCCGAAGGCAGCGACTTAATCTACTGAGCCACCCAGGCGCCCCCCACCTTAACACATATTTACAAAATTATACTCGGAGGCTAACTAGCTTCTCATGGTTTCCTCCTGACAAGTATTTTAGTATTTACATAAATGTGGAGGCAGTGAATATGCCCATGGGTTTAGAGGTCCCTAGAAGACACTAGAAAAAGCTACTTTAGAGTAACTAAAGATCATAAAGATCTTTAGTTGGCAAGTTAGCAGATAAGGAATAAACCAATGATAACATAAGTAAGATAAAGTAGGAGGAAATGTCATTTGTGTCTCCTCACTTTTTTGTGTTACCCCTTTTAGGTCAATTTGGCTGTAACTGTAGACAAATGAAGTCACAACATGCGGTAAGTTAGCAGGGGAATCCCTAAGACTCTAGATTTCATATGCAAAGTTTTGGAGAGTGCTCAATGTCAAACAATAAAATTTAGGTTCTTATAAAGAGAAACTATTTATTCTTCTAATAGGAAATTCTAAATAGAATCATAGAAATGAAGCATGAATAAACTGATTATCACTAGTTCCCCAAAATAAACTACTTCTGCCAAAATAATAATGAGTACTATAAAATTATCCTTAAGTTTGTTCAAACTTCAAATCCATGAAAACAGAGCATTAGTCTTTAAGTGGGAGTCTATTAGTTAAACAGTTAAGTTTGAAGTTGGTTATTTTTAGCAGTATCTTCTGGTTGTTATTTATTACAACTGCAAGATCTGCCAAAGCCTTTTAGGGAATAAAATATGATATAAGTCTGACAATAGGTAATTTATATAAAAAATACTTCTGGAGAAAACAAGAAAGATGTGTATAGAGGTGATCTTGTATGACAGCAATAGATCTTAAATATTTGAAATTCATAGCAATTTTCTTCCCATTTCAAATACTCTGTTTTTATTCTAGAGCTTGTTTTAAAAATCATCAAGCTTTCCCATCTTTCAAAAAACTAAAGGTTACTAATCTGAAACTGGAATACTTCAGAAAACATCATTTATAGTGCAAACAAATGTGTTATCAGCAAAGAACAGTACAAATGAAAATTAATAATGTCCAAATGAAATTTTGTTTCCCTGTTGTGAGATGAAAGCTACAAATGAATTCTAGAGAAATATGACTTATTCACAGTAAGAATGGATAAATTAATCAAGGTGTAATTAACTGAAATTTGCATCGATTAAGTGACTGGGAAGAAACTCAGGTACTCAATAGGAAAAGAACCCTGTTATATAACTACAAAATTAGTATAGTTTCCCTTAAATACGAGAAGAATATTTTATCTTTAAGAAACAGATAGTTTTAAAACAAGCTTGCATTTCTTTGGAATTAAATAATTAAAATTCACTAAGTTGTTGCTTTACTCTTTTCCCAAGAATTGTACAGGTGCCATGAAAACCTTAGACCCTAATGGCAGCCTAGACGTGTCTTGCAGAATTACTTCTTTTTTCTTTTCCTTTTTTTTTTTTTTTTCCTGGGTTGTGGTTGGATGTGATGGCACTGACTGATACTGGTGGATGTTTTAAGAACGTTCTCTGAGAATCCTGCCACATTTAATGTTCTGCTATTGTTGAAATTGTTCTCGCACACCACATAGCATGCTTTTAATTAGAATCCATGAGAATATTCCTTTGAGAATTAAGAATAGTTGGTATTCTGCTGAGCAGTCGATTTTGTTTTTATATTTTAGTAAGTATAAAGTGACTTTGTAACTTTGTAACTTCCAAAGAAATCGCAAGGATGGGTGCTCTCTAAAAAGATAAAATAAATAAAAACAGCAAGTTAGCTAAGATGGAAGATGGGCATCACTGCCAACCGTAAACAGAAGGAAATGCAAAACAGTCAGGGGGTGAAGGCCACAGTCTGTTAGGGGCAAGATTGGACAGTTTGGTCTCCGTGTAACAGCTTCAGACACAGGAACAGGTCTCAACTCACTATCTGAAGAAAACAAACTGAAAAATTAGAATTTCTAGAATCAGAAGAATATTGGGAAATGATCACCTTGGAAAAGCAGCTGTTCAGCTACAATGACACATAGGCTTTACAATAAAGAAGTGAACCAGGTCACCCACTGGATCAGGGATGATACTGCAATTTTACAATATTATTGTGGCTCGAGTCCCAAACTGCCTTTATAAGATGTGATTCTGGTAAACCAGAAGCCTGAATAGCTGGGCAAGAGGAACTGTAAATCCATGATACAGGCTAATACTGGAAAATCAGCAGGAGGTTAATGATAAAAAGTTTTTCATAGAATTAGCCAAAGTAATCTAAGCACATAGGAACAGTGGCAATCAATAATAGTAATGATGAAAATTATAATAATTATTAGTGATCAGAAACACAGGGCTATATTTTATTAGTCTGGACATAAAAGCTATCCCTAAAGCAATTCGAGTTTGCTTTTTTTTATTGTTACAGAAAATTTTGAAACATTTTATTTTTAGATTTTATCACATAAACTATTATACCAGAATGGGATGTTGGAGGTAAAGATTTCTGAAGCTAAAGAGCTTCTGGTGATGGAAAGATCCAAAATATGACTCTGGCCATGGGTGGATGTAGCAAAATTAAACAGAAAGCAGCTAACAATGAGACTGGGGGATAAGCAGGCTAGACTGTTAGATGGATTATCAAGAATGATGATGAGCTTGCCTATGGTGGTGACATAAACATGAACAAAGAGGAAAACAATAAATAAGTTATTGATCTTTCAGTTACAAGCTTGATTTAGTAGGAGGTCAGAACAGGATAGTGACAAGGAGAGGAGAAGCCTTGGATTCTAAATCAAATACATTATTGTTAGTAGTATTAATTTTTTAAAAAATGGTTTCCTTCATTTGCTCACATTATTTAGTGGGAACCCTCTACGAGTGGTTTATTTTTCTGTTTTCAATGCCTCTATAGACCACTTCTTTTGTATTACAGTAATTCTTTTGTAGCCTTCTACACTTGGCAGAGTGCCCCAGAATTTATTCATTCCTCCTCTGTTTTAAACCATTTATACTCACCTTTTCTGTGATCTCCTCTATGATCATGTCTGTAAATACCATCTCTAAAACTGAGCCCCATTCCCCTAAAATCCACTTATGTGCTGATCTGATTACTTGACATTAAAACCCAATTACTGGGGCGCCTGGGTGGCTCAGTGGGTTAAGGCCTCTGCCTTCGGCTCAGGTCCTGATCTCAGGGTCCTGGGATCGAGCCCTGCATCGGGCGCTCTGCTCAGCGGAGAGCCTGTTTCCCCCTCTCTCTCTGCCTGCCTCTCTGCGTACTTGTGATCTCTGTCAAATAAACAAATAAAATATTTTTTTTTAAAATTAAAAAAAATAAAACCCAATTACTTAGATACTGATGAGTAATATTACAGAGAAATTGCAATATTTACATGGGCTAAACTATACTCTTGATTATGCCTCAAAATTCCTTGTTTCAGTCTTTTCCATATGGATAGATGGCAATGCCATTTTTAGAATATGAAAAAATCCTCACTGAGTCCTTATACAATGAGATAGGTTCATTGTGTTTTTTACTGAACTAGTTATTTTTCTTCCTACACATATTTATTATTTCTGTGCCTAATTCCAAATACTTATATTAAGCAGCTTTAATTGTGCTTGTTCCATGCCATTTCCAGGCAAGGAGAAGTTGCATAAAATTGCCAAAGGTCATGGTGAAAAATGACCACAGACTTGGCTAATTGAACATAATAATAAAAAAAAATCAATAAATAAGATTTAAAAAATAAATGTTTGTATCGATTTTTAAAAGATTTCTATTTATTTATTTATTTGACAGAGAGAGAGAGAGCATGCACATAAGCAGGGCAGTGGCGGAGAGAGAGGGAGAAGCAGGCTCCCCTCTGAGCAAGGAGCCTAACACAGGGCTCCATTCCAGGACCTTGGGATCAGGACCTGAGCTGAAGGCAAACTCTTAATCAACTGAACCACCCAGGTGCCCCTCAATTTTTTGTTCACATTCTAGTTAGTTAACATATTGTGTAATATTAATTTCAGGAGTAGAATTTAGTGATTCATCACTTAACGTTCAACACCCACTGCTCATCACAAGAGTCCTCCTTAATGCCCTTTGTAGACAACTCTCATTCTACTCCCTTGTTCAAGCTTTTACGTGATACCATTAGGCATTCAGGAAAAAGTCTGAACTCCTTAGTGTGAGTTGCAATGTTCTATGTGCTATCAGTTCAATTTACCCTTTCAACTATATTTTTGTAACCTCTTTTATTCCTCCACTAAGCTTCCTCTTAAATCTGCTGATTTTGCCAATTTCCTGCCTGCATGTAATGATATAAAACTGTGGAGATATTCTGCAGCAGTTTTCCAGTGTCCCGTCTTCTTTGTAGCTATCAAAGACCATTGAAGAAAGTGGCTTCCTGATGTCTAGATCATAGCCAATTCAGTGTGGCAAGAAAATGGTTTATTTGTTCTTAAGTATTTCTCAATATCTAACGCAGTGTTTCGCATAAAATATACATTGATTTTAGATACTTTTCTTAGTTTTTTTCTACAACAGATATGCCCCCTCCCTTACTACTTATAAACCTAAAAACAAATGGATGGAAACATTGAAATCTCAAGGTCAAACATAAGGCTCTAAGTCTTGAAAATACTACCTCATGTTATTAATGGTTCCGTAGACTTATGCTTTTTTGTAACTGATATAAGTATGAATGACAATTACAATCAGCTTCAAAAGGATTTTATAAAAAATAAGTATTGAACCTGCCATAACTTGATGGTATTGGAAGACGACAGAGATATAGTGTGACTGATGATTGGCAGGGTAACAGGCAGCTCGGAGCCAGGCTTTCCGTCATGTCAGAGCCCCTGCAGGAAGTAGGCAACAAAATCAACAATCGTTTTCACATGTACAGCACTTTATCATTCACAGGCACCTCTCAGAGTGCCTTACAAGAGTGTACAATGACCAAACGAAACAGCTAGCAATACAAGTAAGCAGGTCAAAGCTAAATAGGGAGAAGAAGTGATCTTTATAGATTTGATTGAAGAGAATGGAACATCTTGGGGATGCAGCAAGAGATGTTAAATAGTCAAGACAGGAAGCCCCATTGTGGGATGTTTGTTCAATGATCATTTTCATGGAAGTATGCAAAGAGCACTAGGAGATATACTTAGATTTAGCCAAGATAGTTCAGAGAAACAAGCAGAAAGAAAACTTCCAACATTTTTTTTTTTTTAAGGTCAGAGAGAGAGTAAGAAATGAATCACCTAGAAATTTTTTTTAAAGATTTTATTTATTTATTTGACAGCGAGAGAGAGAGAAAGAGAGAGAGAGAGATCACAAGTAGGCAGAGAGGCAGGCAGAGAGAGAGAGAGAGGGAAGCAGGCTCCCTGCCGAGCAGAGAGCCTGATGCGGGACTCGATCCCAGGACCCTGAGATCATGACCTGAGCCAAAGGCAGCGGCTTAACCCACTAAACCACCCAGGCGCCCCTCACCTAGAAATTTTTATGACCATTCTAATTTGTTCTTCTGGAACAGTGAGCTGGAGTTTCTAAGGATAGCAAACCAAACAAAAGAAAACAGAACACTGCCTATGTGTTTATTTACATTTTAGAGATGAAAACAGTATGGTTAAAGGGCATCTATGAAACTAAGTCCTCATTCTATTTAGTATTTAGTAACTGGGTATTTTATTGGTGATAAAATATATTTCTGTTTATATTGCCCTAAATTGAGCAGCTTAAATTCAAAACTATCCAAAAGAACAAAAAAAAATGGCTCAGCCTTTAGATATTTGTATATGTGCTTTAGTACAAGATTTCTCAATCTAGAGACTATTGACATTTTGAGAAATATAATTGTTGAGGCACGGGAGAGTTGGAGGCTTTCCTGTACAAGACAGGATGTTAGCAAAATCTCCAAACTTCTCCCAGTAGATGCCTGATCCTGAATCATGACAATAAAATCTGTCAGCAGGTATTGTCAAATAGTTTTTTTCTAGATGGAAGCAAGAGGAAGCACAAAATTTCCCTCTGTTGAGAACCACTGCTTTAGTCCCCTAGAAAATTCAGGTTTGTTGAGCTCCTTCTTCTGACATCCTAATTCTAAGAGTTGCTCCTCACTCTCACAAGTCTTGAATGTGTCCAAATTAAACCAGTGCATTCAATTAAGACACCATGTCGTGATAGCCAACTTCCTAGCACGCTGCCTCACATGACGTCTCTCTGATGTAAGGTCTGTGAAGGCAGAATTAAACATCTCTATTCTTGATTATGGATTCCCAAGATCAGCACAGGACATGGCACATAGGACTTAAGCAATAAGCAATAGGTACAGATTATTGAATTAATTACATTCTTTGCTGCATAGAATGACTTCAAATACAATAATTAAGAACATAACATGGGCAAAATAGTTTGTAAATATAGGATGTATCTGTTTTTTTAGAGAAATAGCTCAAGGCTCTGATAAACAACACAACTAAAAGGTAATGCTTGGTTATGTGAAAGCTGAGTCTAACCGCTAAATTTATCATCTCTGGTTCCTAAACATAAACATCATATTATCCTTCTGAGGCAAGAAGTATTAACTCAAGCCTCCAAAATTAAATAATTTCAATAAAAATAGATTGGTCATACTCATGCTATTAGAGAATGTAGGAGTATACTGTTATAGGCATATTAACCTGTTTTATAGTGAAACTCACAGCATCACTGAGGGGCTGTTCAAATCATTTTATCAAGATTATAAAGCATGGTCCAGAGGGAAGTGTTATCAGTTTAATGTAAGCTCGCAAATAAAATATTACAGAATTATATGTCTTCTGTGAGGTCTTAATTTCTTTGGTTCATTTGGGGGATAAGAAACAAAGGAGTGGGTATTTACATATAAAAATGTAAAATTCAGCTCCACAATAGAATGCTTTATTTTGAATTTATATTTCCAGTATAAAAGCTAATGGTCATAAACTCCTTATTTTCCTTTAGACCAATTTTCCTTTTCCTGGATTGAATGAAATCTTCAAGATAAAGAAGAGAATTTTTTCTGTCTTTTGAAGATAAGTGAAAAAGATTTCTCTTGCACAGTGTATACTCCCATGGATTACCCCTCTTATCCTGGCTTGACTTTAGGCAGGTAATGCATGTTCGTTGTTCTTTTCTTTCTCCTAACAGCTAGGTAGGGATATGTGGCTAACCATATCATTAAAACAATGTATTTTTCCTGTAATTTTTGTGATATGTCTCTGAATATTTTAATTTTCCTTACCTTTAGATATTTTAGTAATTTAAAAAAAACTGCCTTAGGATGGCTAAAATAACTAAACACATTTCAAAAACAATTCTGTTTAGCATGAAATAATTCACTGATTTTTCTCTTAATTCTTACTTAGTTATGGTTATTTTTCAGAATCCATTTTATGTCTTCATACCATTTTACATCTTAGACCATTTTAGATGATTGTTTTCTTATTTATTATTCCAAAAGTTTCCTTGTATTTTTTTTTCAAAAGATATCTTTTTTTAAAAGAAAACTTTTAATCAAAAGTTATCAAAAAGATAACTTGTGAACTGTTACAGTGTTACCTTGTTTTGTAGAAAAGCATACTAAATATAGTCTTTGTCTTCTAGGTGGTCATAGCTACAAGTTTATCTCATAATAAAAGTATAAATGCAACAGTTTGTGTTTATTACACTGTCTGAATGTGTCAGGCACTTCTGTAAACATTTGATATATGTTAACAAACTAGGAAAATGGTGTAGGCCCTGCAGTGTTATCTTTTTCCTGCACTAATAGACGAGAATTATTTATAATGATCATACATAATTTGGCTTGCGCCAGCCTGAAAGTTTTAGCCACTTTGGTCTAAAATGGATCTTTGTAACTTCAGAAGAACAGCAGTTAAATGCCAGTAGCTGGCTTTTCAACCACAGTCTAATGCATTAACACTGTTAGCATCTCCATAGGGCTGTAGAGAGTGAGGTAAGTTAAGGGGTTATTAGTTATCTAGAAGATGTACTGCTTATTCATTTGTTCACATGAATTTTATAACTTTATTACACGTGCCAGGTGGAAATAGTAATGTTATGTTTAAAGTGACTAGAAAGAAAAATAAAGTGACTAGAATACATGAATAAAAACTACGTATAAGCAAATCAATACTAGAAAGAAGTGGTGGGAACCATGAAAAAACTACAGGAACGTAAAAAAGAAACACAAGAAGGGAGAAATGTCATATAAAAGTCAGGTGAACCTTCACAGAGATGGTGATATGGAGATAAACATCAAAATAGAGGTGTGATGTCACTCAGTGAGATGGAAGCATGCAGACACAGGGCAGTGCTGGGGCCAGACATCAACATTAAGTTGACAAAGACCTGTTCATCCTCAATAATTTTCTTTTCTTCTATTTCTTCCCAGGCCAAGTCTAGGCAAATCAAGAGAGAGTCACAGCCACCAGGAAAGTGCAGAAACAGTGGTGGGATTAATATGCGGTTCCCTAACGGGCAGACTTCGGTGGGCGAGGGCACCAGCTACCAGGGTTGGACTCCCAGTAACCACAGGACATGTTCTTCACACAAAAATAAACTCCATCAGCACAATGAAAAGGAGAAGAACAACAACTAAGAAACTTCCTATGATGGGAAAGTAAGACCATGCCAAGCAATACTAAGTGCTGGTGAAGAGTTGGGAAGATGAGAAAATTCATGCCCTCCTGGTAGGACTAGAGCTACCTTACGGGAAGAGATCTGGAACTGGTGAAACTAAGGCCATATATATTTTGGAAAACAGCATCTTACTTATGGTTTGTTTTCATATCGTTCATATCATTCTTATCGTTCACAATGGACAAATGCACAGGGTACTGATTACTATATATGTGGTTGCAGTACACACACACACACAATGTGTATACATATATACATGTATATATTTTTTTTCCATTTTATTTATTTTTTCAGCGTAACAGTATTCATTGTTTTTGCACAACACCCAGTGCTCCATGCAAAACATGCCCTCCCTATTACCCACCACCTGTTCCCCCAACCTCCCACCCCTGACCCTTCAAAACCCTCAGGTTGTTTTTCAGAGTCCATAGTCTCTTATGGTTCGCCTCCCCCTCCAATTTTTTTTTTTTAATAAACATATAATGTATTTTTATCCCCAGGGGTACAGGTCTGTGAATCGCCAGGTTTACACACTTCACAGCACTCACGATAGCACATACACTCCCCAATGTCCATAACCCCCTCCCCCTCTCCCAAACCCACCTCCCCCCAGCAACCCCCAGTTTGTTTTGTGAGGTTAAGAGTCATTTATGGTTTGTCTCCCTCCCAATCCCATCTTGTTTCATTTATTCTTCTCCTATCCCCCTAACCCCCCATGTTGCTTCTCCTTGTCCTCATATCAGGGAGATCATATGATAGTTGTCTTTCTCCGATTGACTTATTTCACTAAGCATGATACGCTCTAGTTCCATCCACGTCTTCGCAAATGGCAAGATTTCATTTCTTTTGATGGCTGCATAGTATTCCATTGTGTATATATACCACCTCTTCTGTATCCATTCATCTGTTGATGGACATCTAGGTTCTTTCCATAGTTTGGCTATTGTAGACATTGCTGCTATAAACATTCAGGTACACGTGCCCCTTCGGATCACTATGTTTGTATCTTTAGGGTAAATACCCAGTAGTGCAATTGCTGGGTCATAGGGTAGGTCTATTTTCAACATTTTGAGGAACCTCCATACTGTTTTCCAGAGTGGTTGCACCAGCTTGCATTCCCACCAACAGTGGAGGAGGTTTCTCCTTTCTCCGCATCCTCTCCAGCATCTGTCATTTCCTGACTTGTTAATTTTAGCCATTCTGACTGGTGTGAGGTGATATCTCATTGTGGTTTTGATTGGTATTTCCCTGATGCCGAGTGACATGGAGCACTTTTTCATGTGTCTGTTGGCCATCTGGATGTCTTCTTTGCAGAAATGTCTGTTCATGTCCTCTGCCCATTTCTTGATTGGACTGTTTGTTCTTTGAGTGTTGAGTTTGCTAAGTTCCTTATAGATTTTGGATACTAGCCCTTTATCTGATATGTCATTTGCAAATATCTTCTCCCATTCTGTCAGTTGTCTTTTGGTTTTGTTAACTGTTTCCTTTGCTGTGCAAAAGCTTTTGATCTCGATGAAATCCCAATAGTTCATTTTTGCCCTTGCTTCCCTTGCCTTTGCCGTTGTTCCTAGGAAGATGTTGCTATGGCTGAGGTCGAAGAGGTTGCTGCCTGCATTCTCCTCAAGGATTTTGATGGATTCCTTTCTCACATTGAGGTCCTTCATCCATTTGGAGTCTCTTTTCGTGTGTGGTGTAAGGAAGTGGTCCAATTTCATTTTTCTGCATGTGGCTGTCCAATTTTCCCAGCACCATTTATTGAAGAGGCTGTCTTTTTTCCATTGGACATTCTTTCCTGCTTTGTCAAAGATTAGTTGACCATAGAGTTGAGGGTCTATACATGTATATTATTATACATGTATAGAACATTGTATTTATTCATTTTCCTAGTGCAGAACTCCTAGGTTACCTATATATACCAATCTGTAGAAATTTAAAAATATATATAAATATGGAAATATACAAAGCAATGTCTAGAATTACACACAAGACCACTAATGTGTCTTAAAAGTTACTTGCTTTCTTTTTAAAGATTTTATTTATTTATTTCACAGAGAGAGCAAGAGCACAAGCAGGGGGGCTGCAGAAGGAGAAGCAGACTTCCCACTGAGCAGAGAACCTGACACAGGGTCTGATCCCAGGACCCTGGAATCATGACCCAAGCCGAAGGCAGACACTTAACCAACCGAGTCACCCAGGTGCCCTTTAGAAGTTACTTTCAAAGAAAAACAATCAAATTTAAGGCATAAATTGCACAATACCATTTACAGAAATCAAAAACATACAAACACCACCCTAAGGCATTTTTAAAGGCTATATCAAGGTTGAATTGGCAGGACACACATTACATATAGAAATGGACACCTATGAGTGGGGAAATGCCTAACAGTTGGGATGGATGGATGGATGGATGATATTGAAAACCAGAAAATATCAAATGTCCAGCAGGATTACAGTCGCTGTTTGCACATCAACCCAAAGACTAAAATTGAAGTTAGAACCAAAAATGAAACCAAAGCTAAAGGTAAAACCCGAGAGCTCTGGGACAGTAGAAGAAAAGAAGAACTGAATGACTTAGAAATTAGTTCATTTTTGGGACTTCTTTTGCATAAATAGGAAATGTCTGTATCATTTTAATAAAACAGAAATATATTATGTGTTAGGAGATGGAGTCACAGTGACAAAGCATGTCTGAAGATCATCTAGATGTTTCATGAGAGCAATAACGAAATGCAGGCTTCCAATGCTGACCACTGGAGCTAGCTCAGATGACACAGGCTTAAGTGCACAGTCCCAGCAAGACCACATTCCTATTAGACACCTGTCACAGGTTCATGGGCCTTAGGGTCACCTCTACTTCTGACCATATGACTGCCAATTCGGAGGTTCCCGTGACCCCTTCAGGTCGGATTGCTCCCTGGAATGACTCTCAGAACTCAGGAAAGTGCCATACTAACAATTGGTTTTCTTATAAAAGATGCAATTCAGGACCAGCCAAATGAAGAGATAATGAGCAACTGATGGATATTTCTAGGCAGAATTGTGACAATGATTAGTACTTGTCTCTTGGAAGCTATTTGGTAGGAGTATGGAAGTCAGATTAGTCTGAAGACTCGTGGCATACCTCCAAGTTAGTGGAATATAGGTGAGATAATAGGTATCAAAAGGAGGGGCTAGATGGATATTTAAGAAAAAAGAATCAGAGATTCAAGATGATGCACTGATTTGAGGATACGATTGAGATTTCTAGCCTGGGAACTGCTCGACTTCACTTCAATGTGCAAGTTTGTTCTAAAATTAGATTTATGCATAAGTCAGAGGAAAACATCTGTCCATAAGTATATGACCAAAATTAAACACCTCTTATTACTGATCTTAAAAATATACTTAGATGGATTCTGGAGTTAACCAGCCAAAAAAGTTATACTTTTCCTATAGAAAAAGCTATGTACTTTACCATACATACATGATATATATATTTTTCCCTATGTAATTTCGACACTACTGAAGGAGCCTCTTCTTACCATTCTGTTTCGTGTTTTAAGAACTGAGCTTCTCCCTATGGCCAGTATCTGCATAAGGGCAGGCATCATGAGTGAAAGGACATCGTACACCAAACATAAATGACTAATGGAAGCATAAGACAATCATTTTTTTGAGCAGGACCATGATTCTTTTCAGCTGCTTATAGACATAAAATTGTTCTGCAGGAAACGTGATGGCGCTGCTGCTCCTTAGAATTCTTTGGCAACACAAACGCTGCATTGCAAAAGATGTAAAGAAGGGAATTCTTCACCGACTTAAAGGAAAATCTAGGATTTGAATTCTTTTTAAGGGATAATTTGAGTGTTGGAAGGAAATTTTCATTTTTCAAAACCGTTAAGAACATAAATAACACCCTTAGCATATAACAGCTGCATACCCCCATGCTGAGAAGGAACGCATTATGCAGCTTTGGAGTGCAAATGCATGTTTATCTGAGATCAGTCCAAACCTGAGACTGTTCCAAGATTCAGAGGGTTGGCAAGAGCCCTGGGAGAGAGGGTAAGGTTTCCTTTGGAACTAAACTGAAAACAAATTGGTGGTGATGGTGAGAATACTTAGCATTAATATGCTTGAAAATATGTTACGGTACTTACACTTTTACTAGCTAAGGACACAAACGTGGGTGTGAATCAAATCAATGCTTCTGTGCTCATTTCATTTCACGATAGCTAGACTTTATGCAAGTGAAAAGAGAGTGTAAGTAACAGCTCAAAAATCAATAATTTAAAAAATTTGTATTAAAGGAAATCGTTATAACACAACCCATGTTTTCAGATGTCTTTTTAAAGGCTTTATTTCTTCCTGAGATTTAAGCTACATGGTAAGAAAAAAGGACGCTCCTTCAGCAGCTTCAGTGCAAGTTCCCCCTCTGGAGATGGCTTCCAGGACCTAGACAAAGAGATAAAGCTGCAACTTTCCCTGTCCTGTGCCTTCCTACCTTTTCATCCTGTCTTGATAATACTGTGGCACTGTATTGATTACCTATTCTCCTTAAACATTCCTTTCCAGGACTTCGAACCACAGATTGTAGCATCGTAGAGAAAATGGAATTTTATCACTTTGGTGTTGGATGTGATAGTAGTAAAACCTCTAGAAGTCATTTTTCATAATTTCTATTGCATTTGAAAGCAATCCCTTTTGTCACAACCAAACCATATTTTTATGTTAACTAAAATAGACGCATATGAGAGAAAATGAAGCTTTCTCCCTGTGGTCTGATCTAGTTCTACAGTATATAAAAGTCTATTTACTGACTTGATGGATTATTTTAAGCAAAATTCATAAGCATTCATAATTTTAGACCTCTTTTCAGATGCGTTACAAATACTTTCCTGTTTAGAATTTGACATTGGGCAATTAGTCATCTCTCATTAAGAAACACTGTAAGAACTATGGAAGGCAGGCTTCCTATTTATTTTATTTTTTTCTAAGACTGTATTTATTTATTTGAGAGAGAGAGAGAGCACAGAGGGAGAGGGAGAGAGAGAAGCAGACTCCCTGCTGAGCGGAGAGCCTGATGCCCCTGGTTCCCAGGACCCTGAGATTTGGACCTGAGCTGAAGCCAGATGCTGATTTAACCAACTGAGCCACCCAGTTGCCCCAGGGCTTCCTATTTAAAGCTTAGATTTGAGCAAGATCATTTCTCTCTTTTTGGATTTTTAGGTTCAATTTCAATGTTTATATCACCTCAGCATTTCCTGACTTAAGTTCCTTGATGTTCCCCAAACACCTCATGCACAATACCACTGTGCCTTTGCTTATGCTTTTATTTACCTTACAGAGCAGCGTTTCCATCTGGTAAGATCTATCATGATCTAGATCAAACATCACCTGTTCGTTATGGGATTCCCTCTCACCAGCCTTATCTTCTTCTTTTAATTTCTGAAACCAAAAATGTTTCATTTGCTGTTATAAAGGGAGAGGGGATCTAATGTATTCTTACCTACCCAGTACCTGGCTATCTAGTGCATGTTCTCATTCCTGTAGTATATCTGAGGCTCCCAAACTTTCATGTGGTTAGATAACTTGTCTATGGTGACCCAGAGAAGACACAGTGAGGCCAAAATGTGAACTGATAGAAAACTGATAGAGAATTGTACTCCTCGGATCTTTAAGAAGAAGCCAATTTTAATTTACTTAACCAAATTGCAGGCTACTAACTGAGCCTGCTTTGCTCTTATCCTGTCGGCTTGTTAAATGGTGATTAACAGTTTTGGCCCTCTCTTTCTTATTTCCAGCCCTAGCAACCAGAAAGGTGGACTGATATGATCCTTGCTTAAAACATGACAGGAAAGCACTCCAATCAATACTTCCCTGTATAGACCACCTCGGACTCGGCAGATAGCAGACTGGAGTGCACAAAGATTTATGGTTATCCTTGAATTTAAGTCTTTTAGTGGAAATGTGGGGAAGGTATAAGAGGTCCTTCAGTTCTTTACCAATATAATCCAGCCAAAATTATCTGAGTTTTTGTTTGTTTGTTTGTTTGTTTCTATATTGTTTTATAAGGAAACCTAAATCTCCTTAATAATGTAATAAAATGTTGATGTTCTCTGCCAGTATGCCTTATCTTTACATCTCTCTTAAGGAAACATTTTAGGAGAAATGTGGATTGACAAGAGAGGATTTTTGAATTCTTGCATTTCTTGTTCTGAAATAATTTAAATATGACCCTTATTTCTAACAGGCCCACTCATTAATAATTTATTAAAATGAACTTGTTCATTTCTTAAATTATACCCACTGTCAGGTAATTGCAGTCTTATTAATTTTTATCTTCCTAGGATATGGCATAATAATTGGCAAGTAAGTGCACAGATAAATGTGACTGACATTGAAGTAGAATAAATCATCAGATCAAATTAACAAACTATACATTATGTATCTATAGTTAATATACCTAATATAATGCAGCATTCTGTAGGTGTGAAAATAATCTAGTTTCCTTCAGAAAGATGTGTTTTAATAGCTTTTCCATTACAAGCGAGAATGAAGTGAGCTCTGTATATTCATTTCCTTGTTCTGCGTATGGCCAGTTGTAATTATTCATGAAACATATGGGGAGAATAAGGTGCATAGTGTAAATTCACGGAGCAGAATGGCTGTCTTTGTGTGAAGCTTGCTGTCTCATATGGGGAAAGAACCCCTGACCTTGGCCTCATTAACACCAAGCTCTAATGAGCTGAGATAATGGGCCCAGATTGTTACACCAGCAGGTATCAAATCTAATTTAATTCAGCTATTCCTCGTTTTCGTAGGATTGATTTTTCAGAGTCTGATACTCAGGTACATATATTTTCTAAGATTTCTGATACAGTATATATTCACATCCTGGTGGCTGGGCCTATAGAGTGAACATCAATGTATTAATCTCTTCATACTTAACTCATTTCAGGTAAGTTACTTAGTTGCTGCCATAAAAGGTATCTTTAGGTACATATGATTCCATAATATGTTTTGTAGTTCATGGGTCAGATGCCAACAGCTCAAAGAAAGAGCATAAGTATAAGAGGCAGAAAAAGCTTGCTGAATCCTAAACCGATCAACTAATAGTTACCAGCTGACTAAAAATTAAAGTTTTAACTTTCATCCATTTTATCCCTATAATGGGAAGTACACAGAGAGGTTGTTCTAGAACCTAAGGGCAAGTCTCTCTCTTCTTAGACTGGTAATCATTTAACTTCTTTTGGCCTTACCTCTTATGAATAAATATACTCTATTGAATTCAATTGTCCATAAAATATTTCATTTTAACTTTGAAATTTTAGTTTTGAGAATTTTAAAATTAAATTCTACAATTGCCCTAGAATGATGTCTCCAAACTGTTATCACCTCTTTGGCAATCCATCTTTTGCAATCTGGAGGGAGGATTGGGACATCCTCACTAATACCCAGCAAATCAAACAGATGTGGGAAGCCAAGGGCAGCACTTCGGAAGTGCATTGTGAGAACCAGAGGAGCATTCGGAGGCGCAAATCTGAATCAGGCTGTATAAATGGAGAGTAGGGCCTACTACCAAGTTCTGCAAAATTCTTCTCTGTCACTATTGACCTTATTCACATTCTATTCATATTTCTTAATGATGTCTCCTAGATGGTCTGTCATATGTTCATCTCCCCTAAACCACCCAAACTCTCCCTGATTCTCCATGATAGAAATCCAGTTTTCCTTCTACTGACTTCTTTTACATAGAACTGCAATGTTCTATGTCCTTCCTCATATTATGCAATGGTTGGCATTTGGTGATGTAAGGATGGAGGTTTTCCTCATCTCACTTAGACAGAAGGCAGTTAGGGCCAAGGCATGTTCTCTTACTGTTTCACTAAGCCTCTAATATAGGATTTACATATTTTCCTTCTTTATTTCTTATGTCTCCTCTTAACAATGGAATTATATATGAATTAATGGAGATGTGGATGTAGCAGTATACTAGTGACTAAAGAAAGATATTTAGAATTATCATGTCATTTTAATTATTTTATTCCTCAAAAGAATTATCATGAGGGAAGTGACTTCCATGCTAGTCAACTTATGAAAATTGTTACTACTTATAAGAACTAAGAGTCATGATACATTTTGACTATCATTTAGTAAAGCAGCCTGCAATTCATCTTGCATTATCATCGTATATATTTTGAATTTGGAGAGAATTGTAAACATATAAAATAGTCTTGTTTTGCTTAGATAGACTCTTCTTCTCACCCTTTGTTCAATATCATTAAAATTTGTCTACCTGAGCAAGGACTAGTGAGATTTAGCACTGGAAGGATCCCAGCAAGCCAAGTAAAAACACTAAACATTTAGGACACTACTTCCAATTTTTTGAAGATTCAACTTATAGAGCATGCCCAGCCTCCAGCTCTCTTTTTTTTTTTTTTAATTTATTTATTTGACAGAGAGAGAGACCACAAGTAGGCAGAGAGGCAGGCAAAGACAGAGAGAGAGGGAAGCAGGCTCCCCGCTGAGCAGAGAGCCCGATGCGGGACTCGATTCCAGGACCCTGAGATCATGACCTGAGCCGAAGGCAGCGGCTTAACCCACTGAGCCACCCAGGTGCCCCGCCTCCAGCTCTCTTATACCAACCATGAATGAACATTGTTAGTGTGGTGATTGGGACAATATCAACACTTCAAAAAAAAAATTTTTTTTAAGTGAGGGAAGTAAAGCAATATTCGACATGGACAAAATTTAAGTATGGTTTTTACATTTCATTGAATAAGGAATCAGTTTCTGTCTTTTGACATCTTAAAATTCCTGCTCATTTTGATTAAAAGAATTAAAGCACAGTCTAAACAGAATCAGCCAGGACATTAAATACATGTCAGAACAGGTATCCGTGAAAACATGGCAATCTCTTGTTCATAAGAGTTTGCTTTTAGTACCACATTTATAGATGAGAAATTATAACAATTTCTAAAATATGCTTTATTAAATGAGTAAATAAATTTATTTTATTCCATTTGCAATTAAAATCTATCAATAAGATTGTTTTCTTTTTCTCCCTGGCTAACCCAGGCCTGAGAATTTGAAAATAAATAAATAAATAAATAAATAAATAAATAAATAAACAAGAGCTCAACTTTCTAGAATTTTTAGAAAAAGAATCATAACAAATGCATGAGATTGACAGCTGTGTCCCAAATGCCACTTGAGAGTACAGACCAAGGCTGTCAGTGGTAGCAATAAAACAAAGGTATTGATGCTAAGCATCAACACAGAGTCTGCATACACAGCTGGTCACACAGAAATTGTAAGGAGTTAAGACAGGGAATCCCAATGCAAGGACAAAACTATAGGATCAAAGACTGGAATGGGAATTGGTCAGATTCAGGAAAGAACCCAGAAGCCCATGAAAAATCCAAAGGTGTCAAAGTAAAGCCAAGGATCTGTGCAAAAGAAATAAGATAGCAGACAAAATTAGGAAAGCAGATGGCTTACTGAAGGAGTTTGATTAAATATTTAATTATTAATTATGTATTTTAAATTTGCAAGTGTTTTAACACAGTTCATGCAGAGAGTCACCTATAGGATATTAGAGACCTTAAATGTGAGGATATTTTGTTTTTATTTTCAGTCCCAAACAGAAAAAAAAAGGTATTAAAGCTTACCTAAAGTATGAAATAACTAACAGAATTTAGAGAAAATTTGAACCAGCATTGCGTAGGATGGAAAATGATGCTGGAGTTCCTTAATCTAATCTGGGCAGCAAAAAGCCATAAACAAAATTTTCAGTGTGCTATCATTAAAATTGCTTAGAGCTACAGTTTACTTATAATGCAATGTAACATTCAAATTCTTTAAATAAAAATTTATATTGGCCTACCCCATGACCAACAATTTTAATGTCATTTCAGGAAAAAAGTAAACTGTAGATCCCTAAGGGAAAATCTGGGCAATATCAATAAATGAAAGAGCCAAGGGCTCTTGGAACAAGAAATGCAAAAGATACAGTAACTCTCAATATTAAGATAGCAATCTATCATAATCGGAACTTTCTTAGGTCCTGGACTTGCTTGTCATGCAGCCTCCTATCAGTAATCTTCCAATAACCAAGAAGATTCTGAAAAGAACAAAAGCCTATTTCTACAAACCTTGTCTTTCTGTTTTAACAACTTTATTGAGATAATAACTTTATTGAGATAGAGTTGTTATACAACAAAGACTGCACATGTTAAAATGTATAACTTGATGACCTTAACATATGCATAAACCCATAATACCATCACCATGTTCAAGGTAATAAATATATCCATCACCTCCAAAAGTTTCTTTGTGTCCCTTTGTGTGTGCTTGTGTACCTGTTTCATTTGTTTTGTTTTGTTTGTGGTAAGAATACTTAATGAAAGATTTATCCTCCTAACAAATTCTGAACAGAAAGCCTCTTCCTGGAAACTATGTCCTGATCTCTATTGCATTTCCAGTTAATGCCTTCCCATTCTAGGTCTAGTATACACAGTAGAAAATTGGGTGAAAGAGAGGCATGGTGCTTTGATCTAGAATCAATGCTGAGTAGATTTTGGAAACTTTGAGATTCTTTCATAAAAGCCAAAATGAAAATACTATGAATACATAAATATAGTATTGATAATGATGTGTAGGTGTTTAGTTTCTTACTTGGAAAATGACTCATGTGGCTTATATTACAATGCATAATTAGGGTGGGACAATTAAAAATAAACAAAAAAAGACACTTTTAAGAGATCTAGACATCCCACTTATATAGGATACAGTCAAGAATTATGCTCACTACTAGTTGTGAGTCTCGTCTTAAACAACACATCTGTAGTTCTGATTTACAAGAGAGGAGAAGATTAATTAAACAGACAACATAAAACATTTGAAATTCCAGATAAGAAACTATCACAATGATTATCTCTTTCATATACCATGATTATGGTCACTAAAAAGCTAAAATTTTTGCTTTCTTAAAAATTTTATTTTTATTTATTTTTTATTTTTTTTAATTTTTTTTTTCATTTTAATTTATTTTTTCAGCGTAACAGTATTCATTGTTTTTGCACAACACCCAGTGCTCCATGCAAAACGTGCCCTCCCTATTACCCACCACCTGTTCCCCCAAACTCCCACCCCTGACCCTTCAAAACCCTCAGATTGTTTTTCAGAGTCCATAGTCTCTTATGGTTCACCTCCCCTTCCAATTTTTTTTTTTATAAACATATAATGTATTTTAATCCCCAGGGGCACAGGTCTGTGAATCGCCAGGTTTACACACTTCACCACACTCACGATAGTACATACCCTCCCCAATGCCCATAACCCCCTCCCCCTCTCCCAATCCCACCTCCCCCCAGCAACCTCCAGTTTGTTTTGTAAGATTAAGAGTCATTTATGGTTTGTCTCCCTCCCAATTCCATCTTGTTTCATTTATTCTTCTCCTATCTCCCTAACCCCCCATGTTGCTTCTCCACGTCCTCATATCAGGGAGATCATATGATAGTTGTCTTTCTCCGATTGACTTATTTCACTAAGCATGATACCCTCTAGTTCCATCCACATCATCACAAATGGCAAGATTTCATTTCTTTTGATGGCTGCATAGTATTCCATTGTGTATATGTACCACATCTTCTTTATCCATTCATCTGTTGATGGACATCTAGGTTCTTTCCATAGTTTGGCTATTGTAGACATTGCTGCTATAAACATTCAGGTACACGTGCCCCTTCGGATCACTATGTTTGTATCTTTAGGGTAAATACCCAGTAGTGCAATTGCTGGGTCATAGGGTAGGTCTATTTTCAACATTTTGAGGAACCTCCATGCTGTTTTCCAGAGTGGTTGCACCAGCTTGCATTCCCACCAACAGTGTAGGAGGGTTCTCCTTTCTCCGCATCCTCACCAGCATCTGTCATTTCCTGACTTGTTAATTTTAGCCATTCTGACTGGTGTGAGGTGATATCTCATTGTGGTTTTGATTTGTATTTCCCTGATGCCGAGTGACGTGGAGCACTTTTTCATGTGTCTGTTGGCCATCTGGATGTCTTCTTTGCAGAAATGTCTGTTCATGTCCTCTGCCCATTTCTTGATTGGACTATTTGTTCTTTGGGTGTTGAGTTTGCTAAGTTCCTTATAGATTTTGGATACTAGCCCTTTATCTGATATTTCATTTGCAAATATCTTCTTCCATTCTGTCAGTTGTCTTTTGGTTTTGTTAACTGTTTCCTTTGCTGTGCAAAAGCTTTTGATCTTGATGAAATCCCAATAGTTCATTTTTGCCCTTGCTTCCCTTGCCTTTGCCGATGTTCCTAGGAAGATGTTGCTGCGGCTGAGGTCGAAGAGGTTGCTACCTGTGTTCTCCTCAAGGATTTTGATGGATTCCTTTCTCACATTGAGATCCTTCATCCATTTTGAGTCTATTTTCATGTGTGGTGTAAGGAACTGGTCCAATTTACTTTTCTGCATGTGGCTGTCCAATTTTCCCAGCACCATTTATTGAAGAGGCTGTCTTTTTTCCATTGGACATTCCTTCCTGCTTTGTCGAAGATTAGTTGACCATAGAGTTGAGGGTCTATTTCTGGGCTCTCTATTCTGTTCCACTGATCGATGTGTCTGTTTTTGTGCCAGTACCATGCTGTCTTGATGATGACAGCTTTGTAATAGAGCTTGAAGTCTGGAATTGTGATGCCACCCACTTTGGCTTTCTTTTTCAATATTCCTTTGGCTATTCAAGGTCTTTTCTGGTTCCATATAAATTTTAGGATTATTTGTTCCATTTCTTTGAAAAAAATGGATGGTATTTTGATAGGGATTGCGTTAAATGTGTAGATTGCTTTAGGTAGCATAGACATTTTCACAATATTTATTCTTCCAATCCAGGAGCATGGAACATTTTTCCATTTCTTTGTGTCTTCCTCAATTTCTTTCATGAGTACTTTATAATTTTCTGCGTATAGATTCTTAGCCTCTTTGGTTAGGTTTATTCCTAGGTGTCTTATAGTTTTGGGTGCAATTGTAAATGGGATGGACTCCTTAATTTCTCTTTCTTCTGTCTTGTTGTTGGTGTACAGAAATGCAACTGATTTCTGTGCATTGATTTTATATCCTGACACTTTACTGAATTCCTGGATAAGTTCTAGCAGTTTTGGAGTGGAGGCTTTTGGGTTTTCCACATAGAGTATCATATCATCTGTGAAGAGTGATAGTTTGACTTCTTCTTTGCCAATTTGGATGCCTTTAATTTCTTTTTGTTGTCTGATTGCTGAGGCTAGGACTTCTAGTACTATGTTGAATAGCAGTGGTGATAATCGACATCCCTGCCGTGTTCCTGACCTTAGTGGAAAAGCTTTCAGTTTTTCTCCATTGAGAATGATATTTGCGGTGGGTTTTTCATAGATGGCTTTGATAATGTTGAGGTATGTGCCCTCTATCCCTACACTTTGAAGAGTTTTGATCAGGAAGGGATGCTGTACTTTGTCAAATGCTTTTTCAGCATCTATGGAGAGTATCCTATGGTTCTTGTTCTTTCTTTTATTAATGTGTTGTATCACATTGATTGATTTGTGGATGTTGAACCAACCCTGCAGCCCTGGAATAAACCCCACTTGATCGTGGTGAATAATCCTTTTAATGTACTGCTGAATCCTATTGGCTAGTATTTTGGCGAGAATTTTTGCATCTGTGTTCATCAAGGATATTGGTCTGTAGTTCTCTTTGTTGGTGGGATCCTTGTCTGGTTTTGGGATCAAGGTGATGCTGGCCTCATAAAATGAGTTTGGAAGTTTTCCTTCCATTTCTATTTTTTTGGAACAGTTTCAGGAGAATAGGAATTAGTTCTTCTTCAAATGTTTGGTAGAATTCCCCTGGGAAGCCGTCTGGCCCTGGGCTTTTGTTTGTTTGGAGATTTTTGATGACTGTTTCAATCTCCTTACTGGTTATGGGCCTGTTCAGGTTTTCTATTTCTTCCTGATTCAGTTGTGGTAGTTTATATGTCTCTAGGAATGCATCCATTTCTTCCAAATTGTCAAATTTGTTGGCGTAGAGTTGCTCATAGTATGTTCTTATAACTGTCTGTATTTCTTTGGTGTTAGTTGTGATCTCTCCTCTTTCATTCATGATTTTATTTATTTGGGTCCTTTCTGTTTTCTTTTTGATAAGTCTAGCCAGGGGTTTATCAATCTTATTGATTCTTTCAAAGAACCAGCTCCTAGTTTCATTGATTTTTTCTATTGTTTTTTTTTTTTTTTTGTTTCTATTTCATTGATTTCTGCTCTAATCTTTATGACTTCTCTTCTCTTGCTGGGTTTAGGGTTTCTTTCTTGTTCTTTCTCCAGCTCCTTTACGTGTAGGGTTAGGTTGTGTACTTGAGACCTTTCTTGTTTCTTGAGAAAGGCTTGTACCGCTATATATTTTCCTCTCAGGACTGCCTTTGCTGTGTCCCACAGATTTTGAATCATTGTGTTTTCATTATCATTTGTTGCCATGAATTTTTTCAATTCTTCTTTAATTTCCTGGTTGACCCATTCATTCTTTAGAAGGATGCTGTTTAGTCTCCATGTATTTGGGTTCTTTCCAGCTTTCCTCTTGGGATTGAGTTCTAGCTTCAGAGCATTGTGGTCTGAAAATATGCAAGGAATGATCCTAATCTTTTGATACCGGTTGAGACCTGATTTGTGACCCAGGATGTGATCTATTCTGGAGAAGGTTCCATGTGCACTAGAGAAGAATGTGTATTCTGTTGCTTTGGGATGAAATGTTCTGAATATATCTGTGATGCCCATCTGGTCCAGTGTGTCATTTAAGGCCTTTATTTCCTTGTTGATCTTTTGCTTGGATGATCTGTCCATTTCAGTGAGGGGAGTATTAAAGTCCCCTACTATTATTGTATTATTATTGATGTGTTTCTTTGATTTTGTTATTAATTGGTTTATATAGTTGGCTGCTCCCACGTTAGGGGCATAGATATTTAAAATTGTTAGATCTTCTTGTTGGACAGACCTTTTGAGTAGGATATAGTGTCCTCCCTCATCTCTTATTATAGTCTTTGGCTTAAAATCTAATTGATCTGATATAAGGATTGCCACCCCAGCTTTCTTCTGATGCCCATTAGCATGGTAAATTGTTTTCTACCCCCTCACTTTAGATCTGGAGGTGTCTTCGCGTCTAAAATGAGTTTCTTGTAGGCAACATATAGATGGGTTTTGTTTTTTTATCCATTCTGATACCCTGTGTCTTTTGATTGGGGCATTTAGCCCATTAACATTCAGGGTAACTATTGAGAGATATGAATTTAGTGCCATTATTAGCCTGTAAGGTGACTGTTACTGTATATTGTCTCTGTACCTTTCTGATCTACTACTTTTAGGCTCTCTCTTTGCTTAGAGGACCCCTTTCAATATTTCCTGTAGAGCTGGTTTGGTGTTTGCAAATTCTTTCAGTTTTTGTTTGTCCTGGAAGCTTTTGATCTCTCCTTCTATTTTCAATGATAGCCTAACTGGATAGAGTATTCTTGGCTGCACGTTTTTCTCGTTTAGTGCTCTGAATATATCATGCCAGCTCTTTCTGGCCTGCCGGGTCTCTGTGGATAAGTCTGCTGCCAATCTAATATTTTTACCATTCTATGTTACAGACTTCTTTTCCCGGGCTACTTTCAGGATTTTCTCTTTGTCACTAAGACTTGTCAATTTTACTATTAGGTGACAGGGTGTGGACCTATTCTTGTTGACTTTGAGGGGGGTTCTTTGCATCTCCTGGATTTTGATGCTTGTTCCCTTTGCCATAGTAGGGAAATTCTCTCCAATAATTCTCTCCAATAGACCTTCTGCTCCCCTCTCTCTTTCTTCTTCTTCTGGAATCCCAATTATTCTAATGTTGTTTTGTCTAATGGTGTCACTTATCTCTTGAATTCTCCCCTCATGGTCCAGTAGCTGTTTATCCCTCTTTTGTTCGGCTTCTTTATTCTCTGTCATTTTGTCTTCTATATCACTAATTCTTTCTTCTGCCTCATTTATCGTAGCAGTGAGAGCCTCCATTTTTTATTGCACCTCATTAATAGCTTTTTTGATTTCAACTTGGTTAGATTTTAGTTCTTTCATTTCTCCAGAAAGGGCTTTTATATCTCCAGAGAGGGTTTCTCTAATATCTTCCATGCCTTTTTCGAGCCCGGCTAGAATGTTCAGAATCGTAATTCTGAACTCTTGATCTGACATATTACCAATGTCTGTGTTGATTAGGTCCCTAGCCTTGGGTACTGGCTCTTGTTCTTTTGTTTGTGGTGATTTTTTCCGCCTTGTCATTTTGTCCAGATAAGAGGATATGAAGGAGCAAATAAAATACTAAATGGGTGGCAAAGACCCCAGAAAAATGCACTGTAACCAAATCAGAAGAGACCCCAAATTGTGGGGGGGAGAAAGGGGATAAAAAGAGGTTCAGGAGAAAAAAAAGAAAAAAAATTTTAAAATAAAACAAATAAAGAAAAAATATAAAAAAGAAAGAAAAAATATATATTTAGATAAACTAGTCAAAAAACATTAAAAAATTTTATTTTTTTTAAGACTATTTGTTTTAGAGAGAGAGAGAGAACTTGCACAAGTGGGAGGAGGGCCAGAATGACAAGAGAAAGAATCTCAAGTAGACTCTGAGCAGGGCATGGAACCTGATGCAGGGCTTGATCTCATGAGACTGTGGCCTGAGCTGAAACCAAGAGTTGGATGCTTAACCAACTGTACCACCCAGGTGTCCCTATAAATTTTGCTTTCTTCTCCTTTATTGTATTTTGTCTTCTACAGTCTAAATAAAATTCTCCCCCCCTTTTTTTTTAAAGATTTTATTTCTTTATTTATTTATTTGACAGAGAGAAAGAGAGAGAGAGAGATCACAAGTGGGTAGAGAAGCAGGCAGAGAGAGAGGGGGAAGCAGGCCCCCAGCTGAGCAGAGAGCCTGATGTGGAGCTCAATCCCAGGACCCTAAGATCATGAAGCTCTGAGCTGAAGGCAGAGGCTTAACCCAGTGAGCCACCCAGGCACCCCAATTTCTCCCTTTTTTAAATGTGAAATTTTTAAAATTAAGATTTGGTTGACATACAACATTGGATCAATTTCAGGTGTACAACATGATTTGATACACGTGTCTATTGCGACATGATCACAACAAAAAGTCTAGTTAGCAGCTGTTACCACATACAGTTACAGAATTATTTTTCTTGTGATGAGAACTTTTAAGACCTACTCTCTTGGTGACTTTCAAATATGCAGTACAGTCCCCCTTTTTGTACTTTTGTATTTGATAACAGGAATTTTGTACCTTTCGACCACCTTAACCCAGTTCACCTCCCTGCCCCCAGCCCCAGCCTTGTGTGAAATGTTTAATTCAGAAAAAGGTCTGAGGCACCACCTAGAATTTTGTTTTCTTAAGAAAATTTTGTGGTGCTCCAAAGGAAGTATGGTTATGAAAGAGCAATGTGTATGCAAGTGGTGATATGTTGAAGGTAGGCAGCTTCTCTGTTTTGGTACATAAAGCCTCTGTGTATTAAAAGTGGAGACCCACCAGAGAGTCACCTATTCATTCTGGGATGCATGAAGACACAACAAAATATCTCAGTGTGTCCATTTTTGGTTCTGTATGCCATTTCACATTTTTCTCCATACTACTGTCTCTAGGCTGAATCTAGGCAATCATAATCTATCATTCCCCTAAACAATGTAGGATTTTCTGTGTGTATGTACATATGTGTGTGTATACGAAATGGATTTGAGAATTTAAAAGAGGTAGTGATTCAATAATCTGGTGATATAATCTATACACATTGAGATATAAGTAATAAGGAAGATCAGATCTTATGACAGTCTCATAATTTTTCATTTACCTTGGCTTTCATAAATCCAAATATCTTAGATGAAATTCAGTTAAAATTCCTAATTAAATATATTATTTATGTCATAATCAGGACAACCACTTTTCTATTTAATTATATGCATTATTTAATGAAAAATTAATAGTTTCTCTTGCCTTTACAAATATAAGCTGCTTACCATCACTTAGCATTTTCCTATGTAGTGCCTTTTTATAGACAAATTTTCTCATTTCAGTGAATGCCTAGATAAAAATAAGCAAGGCTGCTAATTTTTCTTGTTTGTTCTTATTTAGACAAGCCAACTCCATGATCCCCTAATACCCTGAGCCATACATGGGGGAAGCTTGTTCTGCAGATGTTGCTGATATTTTACATATTAGAATACTCTCCATAGCCCAGAGGAGTTAAAGTGTTAATGCAATTAGATTCTTAATTTCAAGTCCAAATATTTTACTTCCCCATAGTAATCCTGCTTATTAAGTATGTAGCACATATGGGCAGAAATAATCCTCTCTAATCTAGGGTTCTCTAGGGTCCTTTCTTGACCTTTTTTATTCTGATAGTCAAAATACTGTCATGGATAAAAACTATGTATTCCTATATTATTATAACAGGGGTGGCTTAATAATTAGTAATTTTAATATTTATAACAATTATAAAAGAATTATTGAAATAAGACATTCTTTGAAATGACACATACATAAACACACCAAACACATATTTATATATACACAATAATTTATATATTAGTATCCATTATTGACAGGTTTTCTAAGCGGTCTGATGCCAGTTTCCTAAGTGGTGCAATCAAAGAAATTGTTTATTTGATAAATGGAGATGGTGTTCAAGTCTGGATTGTCTGAAATCTAAGATTCTGGCATTCTAATTCAAATGTTCTGTCATGTTCTGGCCTAAACTGTCTGCCTCACATTTCTGCAGTTATTAGCATATTGTTTTCAGCACTTCATGTGACCTGATGAGTAATTTTTAGCCTCTTTTTATGCACTTGTAAGGAAAAAAATTCATATTTGTGATACTGAATATCTTACTTTAACCACTCTAGTCACTTCCAGCAACTGGACCATTTCCACCATGGTTAAGTACTTTAAACCTCACTTAGAAAAAAGAATCAAAGCTTATTTTGGATCTAAACTACAAAGTAAGTCTTTTCAGCAAGTGAATGAGGCTAAAATGAGCCATGTGATATTTAGATTTGGAAACAGTGTGAACTCATGTTTAGCTTAATAGAGATATGGATAGGTATATATATATATATATACAGGTTAGTACAAATACAGCAATATTTTTTCTCTTGCAGTTGACAGACCCCAAAAGACACAATGGCTCAATAGCCGAGCACATCTAACATATACTTATTAGTTTCTAATACCATTAATACCAAAAAAAAAAAAAACCTCTAATAAAGGAAGAAATGGCTAATTCTAGTGCTAGGGCAAATAACACTTGACAAGATAAGCTTGGGGCGTCTTGTAGTGTCAGAAACTAAGGAGTGCTCAATACACACACACACACACACACACACACACACACACACACACAGAGCACGCTTTGATGAGCTATGTCAAAGGCACACAGGAGCCAACAGAAAGAGCTCCCAATGGCCAAAGCCATAACAACTTGAGCAGCAATACAAAAGAAATAACATTGGGTTATAACCCAAAGGCTAAAATAAATATATATCAATGTGTTCATAATGATATAAAGAAATAATAAACAAACAAATAAATACGGAGAAAAGATAATTGTGCCATCCAGAAAAATTCCAAATAATTAATGTAGAAAATCTGTGCTAAAGAGGAGGAGCACAACTCCCACTTCTTAGATATGGGCTGTGCATAGCAACTTCCTTTCAAAGAGTAACACTGTACAAAGGTATAAAAAGGAGTAGCTTTACAGTGGAGGAACCTGACAAGCACTTCCTCCCTGAAGTGATCAAATCATAAACTATGTTGATAAACGTACCCTGAGGGGCGCCTGGGTGCTCAGTCTGGTTAAGCAACTGCTTTCGGCTCAGGTTATGATCCCAGGATCCTGGGATTGAGCCTCACGTTGGGCTCCTTGCTCAGTGGGGAGGCTGCTTCTCCTTCTACCTCTGCCTGCTACTCTGGCTGCTTGTGTTCTCTCTCACTCTCTCTCTTTCTCTCTCTCACTTTGTCAAAGAAATAAATAAAATCTTTAAAAAAATACATACCTTTGATATGATGTATTGAAAGTGATACCTTAAAAAACAACAACAACAAAAAAGAAAGTGATATTTTACTCTTGGGTTCTCCCAACTCATGACCCCAGTCATATCTTAACAAAAGCATTTGAAAAATTCCAATAAGGGAACATCCTATAAAATAACTGAGCAGTACTCTTTGTAAAGTCTGAGGAAATGTCCTAGGAAAGAGAAGCCTAAGGAGACAGGATTACTGAACATAAGGTGGTATTCCTGGGTGGGATTCTGAAACAGAAAAAGCACATTAGGTACAAATTAAAGAGCTAGAAATGCACAACAGAGTTTGGTTAGTCATGATGTATCCATGTTCTTTCATCAGTTGTAACAAATGTTCAGTATCAATGTAAAATGTTACTAATAGGCAAAAGTGGGTGCCTAGGTATATGTGAATTCTCTGTACTTCTAATTTTTCATAAATATAAAAAAGTGGTCTATTTAAAGCAAACGAACAAAAAAGAAAAGCAAACAAATCACCCCTAAGCCTACCCTCAAGTCATCCCATGCTCACCCACTGCCAATGCACAGCCTCCCAGTCCTTCCTGTGGAGCATTGCACAACTTCCTCAGTCACCTCACAGGTAACAACCTCAAGACCTAAGATAACACCTATGAGCAATGAGTGGAAAGTAAGTGTAAAAGGATGAGTTTTGAGTATTTATCATTACTGCTTTAAATATAACTTATTTTATGTAAATTTCATAACAGCTGTGTTGAACAACTGTCCCACAATGTATCTGAAAATTTGACAAATAGCTATGGCTCTAATAACAATACAAGCTGCTTCCAGCAGACCAGTGTCTGGGAGTGTGTGTGTGTGTGTGTGTGTGTGATTTAATTAAGTTGTTAGTAAGTAATTTTTAAGCAAAAAAACTTAATATTATGACATAAAAATTAATTTTAAGGAGTTTCTGAGATTTATTTAAATTCCTCTTTAAAAAAGCTTACACTGATTAATGAATGCAATTTTAAAAACATTTGCTGGCCACGAGTCTTTGTAAAGTTACTGCCCAGTTGTAATGGAGTAAAGCAGCTGGGGGAGAAAAAAGAGAGAGAAAGAAAGAAAGTATCCTTAGCCTCAGATAATTTGCTTCCCCTGAGTAGACAAACATAAAATAAATTTGGAAGGAAAAATGTATTATGGAATACAACCAGCCACAATCTTTGTAAATCTTTTAAATCAGGGCTGGCATGCATGATCTGAGTCCGTGGGGCGTATATAACAGTGCCTCGGACGGATACCTCAGTGAAAAATTTTAAGTGGAGTCAATCCAGTGAGATTTGATGTAAGCATTCCTCACCCTTTGTTTCCCTTTTCTTATTAACTTATTTCCTTCTTCTGTACTGTCTCATACCCCAGGAATCCACAGTGCACCATCAAATTCCACCTCTGTTCCCTGACCCCTGGCACAATCACATGAAGATATACATGGAGGACAAACATAAAAACTGTATATTTCTTTGACCAGCTTACATGGAAATACACAGACCAAGGAATGTTTGTACTACCTTATTTTCCCAATTTCTCCTTCAGAATCACATTGCAGAATTTGGTGGTAATCCTTTTGCCATAATTAAAGATAATTCAGGAGGTATCTTGCTAAAGTACACACATACACACAAATACACAAATTGTGTTGCAAAAGGGTATATACAGGAAATCTCCTAATAAAGAGGTAAGCAATCACTACTTTGAAAGATTTAGAACCACAGTATATCTGGCCTTAAACAAGGAAGGAGCTGTGTTTAAGTGTGTCAACTGCTACAGTTCGACACTTTCTAGATTAGAGCCCTACTTTTAGGACTTGGATCCCCTAACTCAAAACACATACACTCCAAGCATGCATACACATATGCATACATATTTATTTAAAATAAATACAGTCTTATTTTGCTATCTGTGGCTGCAAATGAAAGATTCAGGTGCAAAATTGCATCTCATAAACCTTATCCTGAACCCTAAAATTCTCACAATCAAGATTAACTATTTTTATTGTTCTATTTTCATTTTTGAGATTTTATTTATTTGAGAGATTTTATTTATTTGAGAGATTTTATTTATTTGAGAGAAAGAGAATGAGTGAGAGAGAGAGAGAAATTATGAGTAGGGGAGGGGCAGAGAAAGATACAGACTCCCCACTGAGCAGGGATCCTGATGCAGGGCTCAATCTCAGGACCCTGCGATCATGACCTGAGCTGAAGACAGATGCCTAATGACTGAACCACCCAAGTGCTTCAAGATTAACTATTTTTAAAATAAAAAAAATCTAATTATATACATATTGTTATGGGTTGAATTGTGTCCCCCACAAAAGGTGTTGAAGTCCTAACCCCCAGTCCTTGTGAGTATATCTTATAGGAAAATAGGGTCTTTGCAGGTCATCAAGTTAAACGTTAAGGGTTCAGGTAGTCAGGGTGGGCCTTAAACCAGTATGACTGACTGTGTTCTTATAAAAAGGGGAACTTTACCAACAGAGACAGATAATCACAGAGGGAGAAGCCCATGTAAAGAGGAAGGCAGAAATTTGGGTGATGCAGCTATAAGCCAACGAGTGCCAAAGAGTGCCAGCAAATCACCGGAGGCTAGGGAGGGGCATGGACCAGAGTCTTCCTCAATTTTCCAAAGCAACCAGTTCTGCTGACAACTTGATTTCTGACTTCTGTCCTTTGGAACTGTGAGATAGTACACTTCCATTGTTCAAGCAACCCAGTTTGTGACACATGGCAGCCTTGCAATCTAGGAGGGCAAGGTATTTGTGATGAGCACTGGATGTTAGAGGTAAGTGATGAGTCACTGATGTCTATTCCTGAAACCAAGACTACGCTATTGATTAACTAGAATTTGAATTAAAAACTTGAAAAAAAAGGAAAAACTAATATGCACATAGATAAATGATAAATATAGGTCAAGAGGGAAATTATAAACATAAATGTAAAAAAAAAAAAAAACCTGAGGACGAACTGAAAGTAACTTAGACAATGTTACTGGAAAATTGGATTCCAGAACCATTCAACATAAACTTATAATATATTTATTCATTCATTCATACATTCAACAGCTGTCTATCACCAGCATGCCTACAACATGCCAGCTAGTAGGTAAGCGTTGTGGATACACCAGGGATAGAGATGATACACTCAGTAGATGAGGTTGGAAAGGACACACATTCAATTTCCTTAAGACATCCATTAATTATGTTATGCTTTCACAATTTTCAATGGCTTCTTTGTTCACTCTTAAAAGTGCCCTGGTCTGAATGATAAATTATATGGTTGCCCTACTTCCAGGTCATAATTGGAAGTGTAGATCATTATACATGAAATCAGAAATCCGAGGGAGAGTGGAATGAGACATTCATGTGTTAAAAGAATTATTGTGCCATATGGAGAATAGGTTAGAGGAGGAAAGAGTGGGAACAGGGAGAAGAGTTAGAAGGATATATAACAAATTTGAAACACTGTGAAAGATTCTAAAAGAAGCAGAAACCTCCCTCTCTTTCTTGTGGGAGTTAACAGTCTGTTCATTGAAACCCAACATATTTTAAATAAAAAGTAAATTTAAATATGTTGTAATAGAAATATTAGCATACGTTTTTGTCGCAATAAGAAGTTATAGAGAAACATGATAGTTTTTTTTTTTTTAATCTCTTTGGCAGCTCATGTAGATATTTTCCATTCTGATTTATGAAGTTGGTCATTGCTCTACATTTGTGGGAACTGATCCATGTCAATGTAATGCCTATTAGTGTCTGATTAATTGTCCTCATTACAGATGCTAACTAATCTGGAGTCAGCACCTCTTTATCCTAAGGATTCTTTAGTAGCTCTGAGACCAAAAGTGACCTATCCTTTCACTGCTACAGTAGAATTTTCTTCTGCTTGCTTTACTGCCTCTTAAACCACCCAACACCCTTTCTCAAAATTTTCCCAGACCCCCCTTCTCAATCTCTGCTGGAATATTGGCTTCAGTGAGCTTGAGTCACTTTCCCTTTGTCTAGATGCAAAAGGTATTCAATGAAGTTGGCATTTTTTTCACCCTGTTCCACTTCTGACCTTGCTTCTTGCCCTCCTTTTGCTTTCTGATCACTAGTCTTGGAGAATCAAGCCTCTGCTTCCAGAAGAGTCTCTCAGATCAGGTTTCTGAAAAACTGTGCAGGAAGTATTTGATCAGTTTGTAGTTTTGTCTCTCACTCTGAATTACCTACGTGGTTAGCAATGAAGGAAAGTGTGAGAGCAATGTGTATGTCCTGTATGTACATGAATGTACATCACATAATGAATGATACATTACTCTTAGCATATATGTAATAGCAAAGTGTACATCTTTTAAAATCCAACAAGATATTTTTCAAAATTATATCAGAAGGGATGAGGAAAAATGGAACAGGCCTATAGGACCAGAAAATATTTCTGCTGGTAGTGAAATCATTTTGACAGAATTTTATTTAATGGTTAATCATCATCTTTGTTTTAAGAGATTTTATTTATTTGTCAGAGAGAGAAAGAGAGAGAGCACAAGCAGAGAGAAGCAAACACCCTGCTGAGCAAGGGCCCCAGTGTGGGACTTGATCCCAGGACCCTGCGATTATGACCTGAGCCAAAGGCAGATACTTAACTGACTGAGCCACACAGGTGTCCCAATAATCATCTTATCTTTCCCAGTAGACTACCATCTTCTTTAGGATGAAGATCTAGATTCCAAATATCACCCACCATAGAATTTGGAAACTAATTAGTCTTTAATGTTTTCTAAAGAGAAAAATAGAATAAAATTTATTACAATTCTAAGATTGTAATAATTGATAAAATAGCTAAGTAGAAGTATATTCTAAGTTCCATGAGGTGCTAGCTCTTCATGCAGGAAAAGATGTGGTCTCCCACAATTTTCAACATACATTCTATTTGGAGCTCAATAACATTTTGATGATATTAAATTGAAATCAATGAGATAAACAAATGCATCCAGTAAATAATTTTCAGGTCCATTAATTGGAAACAATTCTTAAATTCTTTTGCTCTCCCATATTCAACTACTAGACCCTGGTCTTCTGGGTAGCCAACCAAAGGCAAAATCGATTAATATCTTGTATCTGCATTTTCTTTAGAAAACTGTTATCTTTTAATTAAATAAAGTTTAATATGGAACTGTTCTTCAGTCTTCTTTGTATTTCAAGACCTTATAGATTTTAGAGCTTACAGAACCCAATTTTGTGGAATATTCCTCAATTTGGGTATGTCTGGAGTTTCTTCATTATTAGACTTAGGTTATGTATTTCTGGCTAAAACAATATCAAAATTGTATTCGGTCATTCTCAGTGCATCATATTAGGAGGATCATAATGCCAGATGATTCTCTTACTGATGATGATACATTTTATCTATTGGCTAAAGTAGTTTCTGTCAGACTTCCTCTGTGAAGTTACTATTTTCTCTTTGAGATCAATAATTTGTGAGGGGACAGATTGAGTCTCCATAATTCTGTATCTCATTAAAATTTCACCTACATATTTTAGTATCCATTGATTACGGACATAAATTGACTGACTTGAGTATTTCATGCTTTGGGTTTGTGTAGCCAAGTCTAATTGTATATCCAAGACTAAAACAAAAGTGAGGATTTAAGACAGTGTTAAGTACTATGAGTAATATATAATGGTGATTATTTTTAAAATGTCATGGGATGATGGGAGGCAAATTTAAGTTGGGTGTTTCTTAGCAAGTGGTAGATGAACTGACAATTGATTGGGAAGGACAAATCATATAATATTTGGGAGCGGTGATCTCCAAGCAGAGAATAAGAAGACCAAAGTTATTATGGAAGAAAATATATTGGTATGTTCACCCAAAAGAAAAATCATTGGATGAACCATAGAAATTGAGAAGAAAGGAAGAAGGTGCAATTCGAGACAGGCATTGTAAGCCTTAGTGATAATTATGAATCTTAGGCTAAATGCCATATATGGGCATTGGAGCAAAGAAATGATAAGGACAGCATAAATAGATTTTCTTTGGATATATATATATCTGTACGATAACATATTTATTTGGGAAGTTTTTTCTAAACTGCTCCTAGGTACCTATTTTACTCTTGGATTTAGCTTGACTTCAGGAAAATATCCCTTTAAATATAGACATTTGCACCATACATACTCATCAAGAATAGGTAAATTTGTGTGACACATTTTGATATGAAGTATCAATAAACATTAATAAAATAAATATGTTTATCAATTAAATAATCAATGATGCAGATGTAGGTAATAGCAAACATATATAAAGAAATAAAAATAAAAAAGATAGACAAAATCTTTAGAATAATCATTTTTTACAACCTTTCCTGTACTAGATTTGACAGAGTGTCTGATAATTTTACTGTTCTTCTGTGAAATTTCTCCAGAGACACATATATTACATATCAGTTAATATAAGATAAAGAATGACAGGTTCCCATATATTCTAATAGCTATCACACTTTCCTGGGTCAGCCAAGGTGAGTCTTTTCTCATCCATCATACGCTTCACAAATCTAGTACATAGTTACTTCACTGCACTTTTGGTGTTCTCTCTTGTCTGGTGATAATATATTTTACAATTAATTGGAAGGATATTATCAGCTTAAGTGAAATTTTAGAATTTCTGGTCTGGTACACCATCCCAGGAGTATAAAAGGCATGTCATATTTTAAAGATAACTTCGTAATTATTTCAATTTACCATAGCACAATCTTTACAGCATGTAGCAATTACTGACCATGACCACAAAATAATGTCCTCTTTTCCCACAGTTCCTCCAGCATAAATTAGACTAGAAAGCCTAGAGTTATCATAACTTAGTGTATAAATTAAATAAGTCCTGGTATCAAATTTCCATAAAATTACATGGTAGAGCATGATATTTTGTATATTCAAAAAACTTTCCAAACCAAGGTCAATCTTCAGGGATTTTTGCTCTTTTCTTTTGAACTGCTTATAAAAGAACAAAAATCACATACCTCAGAAGGATAATTTAAATTTTACATCCCAAGAGAAAATATGCCATAGATTTTTCACTTCTATGAAAAGTTTGTTTTTCTAATTAGATATCCTGAATGTTTCATTGAATTGCGAAATGTGAAATGTGACCTGTGATCAAAAAGAGGGAAAAAGGGGAAGAAATGTTGCTAAGCATGAGTAGAGTAATTGTGGAAATTCTTTCAGAAAATGTAATCAAACCTCCATATTATTTGACTTATTTTTACTGAACTGGGTTTAAATTTTTTTTTTTTTTTTTTTTGGTGAGTCTGTGAAAGCTAATCATGCCTTATCAGCAATGCAAAGCCACAGACCCATTTTGAAAAGACAAGTCTGATTTTCTAACCTTCAAGTTGGAAAACTGACTTGGCTGTATCTACAAATGAATGTCTTCCATATTAGCAAAAGTAAGAAATATGTACACTGTAGAGAGAGACCACTGTGTGTGCATGAAGGATACTGCCTTCCCATATTTCCACAAAATGTCAGTCACCCGAGAGAATAAATGGTTGTGAAGCTTCCATCAGCTACTGCACAGAGAGGAAAACATACCAGTGAGGTAAAGAAACGCTTTAACTCCTACAAATTTGCATAGACTAGTTGGAAAACTGTTAGAGTTGTAGTTAAACAGACCTGGATCCATATCCCAATTCCTTCAATAACCAAATGTACTCACTTAAGCAAATGACTCATCATATAATGTGAGATTCAAAATAACCCCCTCACTGCCTATGATGCAGACTAAATCCAATGATGTATAAAATGTGTTTGCAAGTTAGTAGGTATTCAATTTAGTGTTGTCCTGCTGTCTATTTCATCATGTTACATATTTCTCTCACAGCAGAAATGAGAGCAGCCAGCACATCAAGTTCAGAATTTGACAACATCTATTGAGTACTCGCTATGACAGAGACCATACTAAACTCTGAAGATAGAAAAAGATGGGAGAGATATAATACTAAAATAAATGTCATTCTGAGAGATATTGAAATATCATACTCAAAATAGATTTGATAACAACACACATTAAAAAAAATCCTGACCTTTTTCAATTTGATGGATAAAGCATTAGTACCCTTACAGTTTTGGTCTCTATGTTCATGAAATATCACCAACTATATTTCAGTTCCACTAAAGATATATGTCTCACATGTGTCAGTCTGTAATTACAAGTATAAGGGATTCTGGAATTAGAACTGACCTCAGATAAAATCCTGTCACTTAAGTGGTTAGAACTCTGGGCAATTGAAATTTTCTAAACTTAAGTTTCCCCTTCTCTAACATGTAATCTTTGGCGTTAATTGAGATAACATATACAAAGTCTTTAGAAGACAAAGTTTTTAGAAGACATACTATGTGTTCAATAAACATTGGTTGCTATTATTATTCTTACTGCTATTCCCTATAAGGATAATATAGATATGATAAAGAACTGAAAAACACAAAAATTTTACCAGGATAACCTCCAAGGAATATTTTCAATACATATTCATTTACCTTTCAAAAGAACTAGAATAAAAATTCTTGTGATTTGGGGCGCCTGGGTGGCTCAGTGGATTAAGCCGCTGCCTTCGGCTCAGGTCATGATCTCAGGGTCCTGGGATCGAGCCCCGCATCGGGCTCTCTGCTCCGCGGGGAGCCTGCTTCCTCCTCTCTCTCTGCCTGCCTCTCTGCCTACTTGTGATCTCTCTCTCTGTCAAATAAATAAATAAAATCTTTAAAAAAAAATGCTTGTGATTTGCCATTATTGCATTACATTATACCATTGCATAATTTTGGGGGGAAGCATTATAGAAGAATAACACAGGGATTTTCTTTATAAATATCTCTCGCCTAGAAATTATACCAGCAATGTTAATAGAATTTCATAAAAGTAATACCTACCCAACTAATGAAAGGTTTATATCAAAGGAAGAAAGGAATAAAAAGGAAATAAAATGCTTCTAACTGTGATAGTAATAACAACCCCCCAAGATTTTTTAATGAGCAATAATGTTTTACAAATTAACATTAATATTTTTTGTAATCAGTAAAATACATTAGATCCAAATATAGAAGAAAGCAAAAAAAAAAAAAAAAAAAAAAAAAAAACACCCACAACATTATAAGTTGGAATGGAAATTTAGGCATAAGTTGAAAATTTAGAAAAAAGTTGTGATGGAAATTTAATGTTCCTTTGCCATTTGGAAAAATGCTTGCTAAAAGTAATCAAATTTCTATTATTTTGTTGCTGTTGAAAAGCACTTTCATAATCCTGGCTGGTTTTCATAATAATACTATGATAAAAAAAATCAAGTTGTGGGAAATTGTGGTGTTGAACACAAACAGCTAGTAAATGGTGGAAATGGCCCTAAAAACCAAGCCTAACAGCAATAAATCCATTTTCCCCATTCATGTTTTCTGCCTGCTGCATTTTCCAGCCTAAGAAAATAAGATGTAAGATAAAAGTAGAATTTTATTTCCTGTCTCATAACTCTCTTCTCTTTTTGTTTAAAGATTTTTTTTTCTTTAATTCATCAGAAAGAGAAAGAAAAAGAAAGCAAACATAAGGGGGGGGAGGGCAGCAGGCAGAGGGAGAACCAGGCTCCTCACTGAGTAAGAAGCCTAATGTAGGATTCAATCCCAGGCCCCTGGGATCATGACCTGAGCCGAAAGCAGATGCTTAACAACTGAGCCAACCAGGTGTCCCTAATAACTCTGTTCTTAATACACCTCGATATTCCAAAATTGTTTAAATTTTTCTTGAATTAATATACAGATGATTTTTTTTTTGCAGAGTTTAAGGGAGTTTGAAGGAATAGAAGTTGATGATAAGCAGTTTAAAGGTATTCACTGTATTTTAAGATAATTTTACAGTAAGAATAAAAAAATATATATATGTGCTTTCCTTGGCAGCCTACTTCAGTGGCAGGGATAAGTAAGAAAAACTTTTTAAACTCTGAATATATAGGGATATTCCTTGTCTGGTTTCATTAATCTGGCCATGCAGTTTCTCCCCTCAGAATGCATTGCAAAATATGGTCTTTCTCCCAGAAATTTTTCTGAGTTTCAAAACGTACCAGAATTATCCCTCAATCTGTGATTCAAGGAGCGTAAACATTTAGCCAAAATGACTTCTCATGTATATGTTATCCTGGCCAATTTAAACCCGATTGTTGTAGTATCACAAAGCCCTCTAACTAAATTGTCGAGGACATTCTCAGTTCTGTAGATATCCCTGAGGCCTAGATAATGATACAGCAAAACTATGATTGGCCCACCTTTCTTCAGCTATAATCCGTGCTGCCTACATGTAGAGAGAGTTTCTGGCACCACTAATTGTATCTTACTTCCAAAAATATTCTTTTGGAATATTCAACACAGCTGGAAGCAAGATGTAATGTGATACTATTAGAAAAGTCGTAATAGGGTCTATTCTGAAGGGTATCCAGATCAGGACTAAAGTTAAAGAGACAAGAATCTTGAAAATGTTTTTAATACAGCATTAGCCCTTTGCAGCTATATTATTTGCCATCAGATTTTCTCACACAGAAGAAAAAGTGCGCTGTGCTTTATTCACCTTTCAATAACACAGTTCACCTTTGGAACTGTATTAATGTATTATAAACACTATTGTTTTCGTAGTACACAGTCTCCCAATTATCTACAAGTGGTTATCTAGGTTTTGACTTTTTTTTCCCCATTGGCTTCTGGTGCCATTTGACATGTTAAGGAGCAGAATCAAAGACTAACAAATTTGTAATATATATATATATATATATATATATTTTTTTTTTTTTTTCATCTTAAGGGTCACATTCAAGGGATTCATGGATGAGAAGATTAGAACTCCTGGCTGAGTTTCTTCATGACCTGTGTTACAAGTTTTTCAGGATGGCAGTCCCTTTATGCTCAGAAAAACAGGACATTTCTTCATATAAATAAAAATAATTTTCTACCCTAGATATCTGAAAAGTAAAATCTTCCTAATCTCATGCTTACTATGGAAGACAAATTTAAATTAGCTTCATCTTGGACCATAAGCAATGGTGTTTCATTATAGAAATACAAAATATGCTTATTTGGTTATATTTAATACAGAATTATGAAATTTAACCTCCTATTGATTTTTAACATATAAAACTTGGATACTGAATTTAAGAGAGTAAGATTAGGTAAAAATAACGTGATGAGATAACAAGATTATCAGTATACACCCTTTGGGAATTATAACTGAACTAAAAATATGTATGAATTTCCACCTGCAACCACAAAGCTCAGATCCCATCTGTATATCCCACAGATATTAAACTCAACAAATAAAAAGTATTGTATTTTCTATATCAAATGATAGCTCTTTATCTATCCTAGTATCCAAACTAGAAACACCAAAGTCAATTTTTGTTTTCCTCTTTAGTTTTCACATTTGATCATTGACCAATCCTGATGAATTTAGCAAACATTTTTTTAGAAATTAAATCCATTCTCCCATGTCTCTTTGCATTAACTCTGTGGTACCACTCAAAAACTTAAGTGATTACTTTTATTTAATTCTTACCCCCTCAAATCATTTTTCATACAAACCAGATGCATCAGTCTAAAATGTCAACCTAGTCAGTCATTCTCCCTCAAACAATGCCTTATGGGACTCTTCATGCCTAAAGGTAAATTCTATTGTTAATGTCCGTATGCTAGTACATCCATAGTGTATCTCCTGTCTAGGCTCAGACCTCACCATGTAACTTCTAGGAGTCTAGGAGTCGTGCTCTACAAAAAGGATATGTTTTTTGTTGTTGTAGTTGTTTGTTTGTTTCTTTTCTCTTCTCTTTTTTTTTTTTTTTTTTTGAAAGCTTAGTCACCACTTCTTCTTGGCTGCAAACCACTATGAAAATAAAGTTAAAGGGACGCCTGGGTGGCTCAGTTGGTTGGGCAGCTGCCTTCGGCTCATGTCATGATCCCAGCATCCTGGGATCGAGTCCCACATCGGGCTCCTTGCTCAGCAGGGAGCCTGCTTCTCTCTCTGCCTCTGTCTGCCACTCTGTCTGCCTGTGCTCTCTCTCTCTCACAAATAAATAAATAAAATCTAAAAAGAAAAAAGAAAAAAAATAAAGTTAAAATGCGATAGCAGGTTTAAAGAAATCTACAATGGTGGATGATGGATGGAGTTTATAGAATGCTGAGGTTGTCTTTGTCATTCCACACATTAATTTCCTGCCATCTGTCTCCCCAAAATCAATCCTAGATAAACTGTTGAAGAAGAGTGGGGATGGATATAATAAGGAGATAATAAAACACTGTGAAGAAACCTAAGAAGATTTACTTGAAATGGTATTGGGTGAATGAATGCAGCCTGGAAGGGAAGTTGATGGGAAGGAAAGGGGAGGTTGGAAAAAGATGATTTTAGTGTGCTATGTGTTTCTCTTCCATTGCCTTGAGATAAACATTAATTTCCTCTATACAAAAGAAGCTGTCGTCCTTAAAGAACTGCCTTCCTTCTGCATTACTTGAGAAAAATTTTTTTCAAAGATTTATTTATTTATTATTTTAGAGAAAGAGAGAGAAAAGGGGGAGGGACAGAGGGAGAGAAAGACTCTCAAGCAGACTCTGTGCTGAGTGCAGAGCCTGAGGTGGGGCTCGATTTTACAAACCTGAGATCATGACCTGAACCAAAATCAAGATTGGACGCTTAACCCACTGAGGCACCCAGGTGACCCTCTAACATTTTGGGGGGGATTTATTTATTATTTGGGGTACATAAGAAGAGAGGGAGTCTTAAGCAGACACCCTGCTGATAGCAGAGCCAATGCAGGGCTTAATCTCATGACCCTCAGATCATGACCTGAGTCAAAATCAAGAGTTGGATGCTTAACTGACTGAGTGACCCAGTTTCCCCTTTCCTTACTAACTTTTTATCACAGCAATTAGATATATGTAAAATATTCATATGTAAAATATTCTATATCTAAACTAATGATGAGGAGGAAGGGCAACATCAGATCAGCACAAACTTTTACTGGCATGAGAAACTCATAAATGCAGGTCAGAATTGATCAGTTGATCAGTTGCCTCTGAAAATTTGCCTCTCCACTCATTTCTCTCACCAACCTTCATTTAGACACCCATAAATGGTTAAGTACTAGAGGAATTATCCCACCATTATAAAAAGATGGAAAACAAATATACACTAGCTTTCAGACATTGGGTAGAAAGTAGTGGAAGGCTCTGATGCCTAAAAGAAGTGGTCCCTGAGGAAAGAGCCATACAAATGCCAAAATTTAATGTCTGAAAGCAGTTTCTAGGGAAGGCACATTGGGGTAAAGCCAAACAGCCTAGTTGTCTCACCCAGCTGAGGAGACGGATGTACAGATTCAGAGAGCTTGAGGCATCTAGAATTTGTGGAGCAGAGTAATAAGAGAAAAATTCACAGAGAATGAAATATGCAGGTGTCTAGAGAAGGACAGTCAGGAGGATTTAGCTGAGCAGTGATCACTACATACTTGAGAAGAAACTACCTGAGAACAAGGAAAGACCATTGGAAATCATTAGCTCAAATAATTCTTGGAGTTCACAAATGGCTGGAAAGAGTGTTCTCATTAGCTAGTTTGAAGAAGTTATAATTCAGAGGATACTGGACACATTTCTTCCAAAGATATTACTCTATTCATGGAGCTAAACTAGTCCCAGAATAAATCCTTCTCTGAATTGGCCATACTAAGACTTTTAAGTAAAACTCAAAAGGACCAAACTAATTTATGAGTTAATTGCACATCATATTGAAACTTAATGCCCTTTAAAGAAAGATTGCAAAATCCAAGACTCAGGGATATGAAACACATAATTTCTGATGCCCAGTTTTAAAATCATCAGGCATGGAGATAAGAAGACAAGTATTACCTTTAAGTAGGAGTTAAACTGTTGACATAAATAGATCCAGAAATAGAATATATTGAATTTAGCAGATAAACTTTAAATAAGATATTAGGGTATCTATATATCTGTGTGTGTGTGTGTGTGTGTGTGCATATATATGTATATATGTTATATACATATATATGTGCACATATATATATATATATATACACATATGTATATAAATAAAACGGTGCCAGATATGAAATCCTGGCCTTCACCAAGAATTTGATTATGTATAATATCTTAGTTCTAAAGCACTTGTAGGGTGTGGGGTTGGAGGTGCAATATCTAAGTAATATAAAGATTTACTAGGGAGCATTGATGAGGAAAATTTTGGAAGAAATTTTAAAAGAATATAAATGGAGCTTGTAGAGAAAACAAAAAATACTGGATGAAGTTAACAGGAGATTAGATTCTGCAGAAAATATCACTATATTTAAAGGCACTTAAAATGAAATACAAGTACGAAACAAGACTTAATAAGTAGGAACAGAAACATATATCAGACAATATAAAATGGTATAATATACGTGTAACTGAAGTTCTAGAAGTAGGGAGTTGAAGAACAGATATTCTAGTAATAACAATTAAAATTTCCCAGTTTAATACAAAGTATAAATTCATAGATCTTAGAAGTTCAACAAACCAAATAAAAAGAAATATAGAGAAAATAATGTCAAAGCACATCATAGTATAATTGCTTGAAATGAGTGATAAAGAGAAGGTTTTAAAAGCAGCCAGAAAAAAACAAAAACAAAAACTTTATATGCAAAGGGACAATATAAAAACAGAGTATACTTCTTGGTTGATTTTATGAAAGCCGGAGACAATGGAAGTGAATCTTAAGGATTAATAATAAAAAAACAAAAGCAAACACAAAATCTGCCAAGTTCAAATTCATTACCCAGAGAGAGTATCTTTGGCAAATGAAGATAAAAATTCTCAGGATTAACTGCTTCTTCCAAATGCTGCTTCATTCCAAGTTAGTGAACTATTTACTGAAGGATGTGCCTGGGTTGGCAACAAAAAAGAATGATTAGCAGTGACTTTGTGGCACTCAAGTCTCCCTATCCTGAGATAAACACCATGTCTTTTTCTCAAATCACTGGAAACTCCTTAAACCTTTCCAAGGTCATATTGACAGGCAGAGCAAACAATAATCTCAGGTAAAATTGAATTTAAATACCAAATAAATAGTTATTTGTAGAGTAATGCTATCTCAAAAAACTGTTCAAAATTTAAAAAAGAAAATCAACACAATGGAGAACATATCAAGTGAACCAAAATTAGTAGAAAGGAAAGACCTAGAAGTAGAAATAAATGTAAGATCAATGTAAGGAAATAGGAACATATGTTAGCAATACCAAACAAGACTAAGCATTTAAAAAAGAAAAGATAAGATAAAAAATATGGGAAGTTATTTTGAATAAAGTACCACATTGATAGCTCAAATGGTAGTATAAATATCAAAAAAGCAAGCCAGTGAGGTAGATGATCAGATTGAGGAATATCAAGAAAAAAGCAGAATAAAAAGGTATGTAAAAGTCATGGACAAGATAATAAATAAGTATCAATTCCCTGGTGACAGAATTCCTAGAAGGAAGGGTAGTGATGATGGAAGAAGGATTTTTATCTTAAAAAAAAATAAATAAATAAAATTCCCAGAATTAACTTGTGTGTGTGTGTGTATTTTTTTTTTTAAAGTTGACACAGAGCGCATCTGGGTGTCCCATTCAGTTGAGTGTATGCCCTTCATTTCGTGTCATAATCCCAGGGCCTTGGGATAGAACCCCACATCTGACTCCCTGTTCAACAGGGAGCTTGCTTCTCCCTTTGTCTCCCTTTGTCTCCCTGCCCCCCATCTGCCGCTTGTGCCGCTTGTGCTCTCTCTCTCTTGCTCGTTCTCTCAAACAAATAAAATCTTGAAAAAAAAAAGAAAAAGGCAACATGTGATTACACAATTACTCCCTTAATCATATGATTAAATTTAGGAATTATATAAATCATCAGAGAAGAAGAAGGGACATTGTTTTACCTGAAATTTCAAGGATTACAATAGTAGTCTAGCAAATAGTATTATAAATTGTTGGTAGACCATAGTTTGTTTGTTTTTTAAATAGTTACCTGCTATTCGTGTTTTTCAAGGTATAGTGGTGCAAATATTTGAGTATTTTGTTATTTATCATTTTCTGCCTTGATAGGATACCTGTCTTACTCAAATATTCTAAAACAGACAGATAGTAACTGTAATTCCTAAGAAAACTGTAAACCTGCCTGTCATTTCTAGTGTCCTACACAATGCTTGGTACAGTGTAGGCACTTAAATATGTCATTACACAAAATTATAATTATATTTTACTTACGTTAGAATAATTATACAAATAAAACAAATGAACTAAATAGCCACAGATCCAGATCATTGCTTGTTAAGTGTCAGCAGGATAGTCACCAAAATATTGATCAGTTACATTAATGAGTTTTATACTTATCTATGCTGAAATATAACAATATATTTGTCACTTAGGTTCACTTACATGTTATTGTCCTAATTGAGGATTTTATGGTATCAATCTCATCTACCAATTCTGCATTTTCAAACTACAGTTTTATTTTTTATGTTCCTTTATTTCACTTTATTTCTAACTACATAACATAATATTTTATAGAAATTTTATAGAAATCTCACATAATTCATTTGTCCTTTCCTAAAATATAGTCTACTCATTTGGCTTCTAATATTATTCACAAGAATCCAGAAGATATATTCTTTCTCTTCCTCTCTTTGTTTTCTTCTGTGTTAGACTAGTATTTACCATACTATTTTAAACTTTATTTTTTAAAAAATTCTATCATAGTTCAGTGGAAGTATATACTTGGTATATGGGAATAGGTGAGAATTACTGACCTGTGAACAATCTGTGATAGAAAAGTAGATGAAAAGATACCAAATGTAGCTTTTAGGAGTAGCTAAAATAGCAAATCCAGAAAATGCTCTGCAGGTCACTTAAAACTGGGGAGCAAGGAGAAAAAGAAATTAAGGTAAGAGGGACAAACAAGGAGAAAAAACAAGACAAAACAAAACACTTCAGAATTGAAAGGGTTATATCCTTTGCTCAGCACGGTAAAGTTGTCTAATGGTACAGGTGGGTATGACAAGGGAGAGCTGATCTTTAACTCTACTAGGTACAGTGGACCTGGTCCATTTCTGGTGGTGCTGGGCGTAGGATACAGTTTTATAGTAATCTCTGCATAATGAGAAAACCTTTAAATAACAATGATTGAACTCCACACTGGGAGACTATATGAGAAGGAATTTAGAGTAGTATGCAATGTAGACAGGGAATGAGATCATGAAAGAAAAACATTTGTCTGAATGATTTTTTTTTTTTGAATGAACTTGGACCTACAAGCTTCAGAGAAGAAAGCAGATAATTCCTGTACCTTGATAGCCTGTTTCTTATAGCACTGACTCTCAAAGTCAGTGGTAAGTAGTGCAACATGTAGTCAGGCAAAAACGTTATTGCTTAGTCTATGCCACAATATGGCTGCTTGAAGTGGAGTAAGGAAATCTGGGAGCAGAAATGGAAGGTAGATATTCTCATTCCTTGGCTCCAGGTATGAGAGTCAGAGCTATAAATGAACCGGCTGTTTGGTTTGGCCTCTTTGACACATTCATTTGAAACATCACACTGTTTCTAAAACAATAAAAGACACTAAGACAAATTGATAAGTAAACGGAATATATTATGTTTGCTTGCTTTCTCCCAACACATCCCATCAGTTAATTGTGCTTTTTTTTCTGGCTGATGAAAGTAATCTAACTCCAGTAGGGGAATGCTTCTAAATCTTCAGCAAAGGAGAGAAAGTCCTTAATTTGTAAATGATATAATCTGGAGCATGATAGGAAGTGAAAGAATTGGGGATAATGCCACTTAGCTAAAAATATTTTCTTTCAATGTAAGTATGATTTCATTAAGCTGAAACCCAAACCCATCAATCATGAGTAAAAATTCAGTTACAAATGAAGAAATGAAGAGTTTATCATATTTAACTCCAATAAATTTGAGGAGAATGTGGTTATTGCAACAGTTTAAGAGACTTCACTTTGTGAAAGAATATGAGCATTAAGTTTGTATTTTTAGTGTACACAACAAATATTATAAAAGTATTTTTGACAAAAATATGTGTGATGGAGAGGCAATATTCATTCAGTCTTTTTTTTTTTTTTTTTTTTGGAACAGCTTTCAGTCAGCTCATGTTAGGAAATACCTACTTAAGCTAGGCTTGCCATTTATTATGAGTCAATCACTAACCAGTGTGTGAAAACTATTTTTCAAAAAAATGATATCTGAATATTACTTCCAATCCATTTGTGAGAGGTGAATCAATTTTTTACAAATACACACATTTTGTTTAGAAACTCTTTACTGTCACGTGAAAATAAACAGTTGTCTTTTGTCAAATATGGAAATTCATGGAAAATCTTGAAACAGTTTCAATATAATGGTTCATGTTTGTTCTTCAAAAAGTTATTTTCTTATATCAAGAATAAGACATGCAGGTATGAAATGTGACAGTAGTCTAAGAGTTTGCACTATAATATCCAAGATCCTTAAGAAGTTGCTATAAATAGTATTTTAAAATTCTGGGTAGAAACACACATACACACAAACACATAAATATACATGTATTTTTTTAATTTTGTATTTATTTCTTATTCTTTTATAAACACATAATGTATTTTTATCCCAGGTGAACAGGTCTGTGAATCGCCAGGTTTACATAGTTCACAGCACTCACCATAGCACATCCCTCCCCAATGTCCATAACCCTCTCCTAAACCCCCCTCCCCCCAGCAACCCTCAGTTTGTATTGTGAAATTAAGAGTCACTTATGGTTTGTCTTCCTCCCAATCCCATCTCGTTTCATTTATTCTTCTCCTATCCCTTAACCCCCATGTTGCATCTCCATGTCCTCATATCAGGGAGATCATATGATAGTTATCTTTCTCTGATTGACTTATTTCACTAAGCATGATACCCTCTAGTTCCATCCACATTGTCACAAATGGCAAGATTTCATTTCTTTTGATGGCTGTATAGTATTCCATTGTGTATATATAACACGTCTTTTTTATCCATTCATCTGTTGATGGACATCTAGGTTCTTTCCATAGTTTGGCTACTGTATACATTGCTGCTATAAACATTCGGGTGCACGTGCCCCTTCGGATCACTACGTTTGTATCTTTAGGGTAAATACCCAGTAGTGCAATTGCTGGGTCATAGGGTAGTTCTATTTTCAACATTTTGAGGAACCTCCATGCTGTTTTCCAGAGTGGTTGCACCAGCTTGCATTCCCACCAACAGTGTAGGAGAGTTCCCCTTTCTCCACATCCTTGCCAGCATCTGTCATTTCCTGACTTGTTAATTTTAGCCATTCTGACTGGTGTTTGGTGATATCTCATTGTAGTTTTGATTTGTATTTCCCTGATGCCGAGGGATGTGGAGCACTTTTTCATGTGTTTGTTGGCCATCTGGATGTCTTCTTTGCAGAAATGTCTGTTCATGTCCTCTGCCCATTTCTGGATTGGATTGTTTGTTCTTTGGGAGTTGAGTTTGCTAGGTTCCTTGTAGATTTTGGACACTAGCCCTTTATCTGATATGTCGTTTGCAAATATCTTCTCCCATTCTGTCAGTTGTCTTTTGGTTTTGTTAACTGTTTCCTTTGCTGTGCAAAAGCTTTTGATCTTGATGAAGTCCCAATAGTTCATTTTTGCCCTTGCTTCCCTTGCCTGTGGCGATGTTCCTAGGAAGATGTTGCTGCGGCTGAGGTCGAAGAGGTTGCTGCCTGTGTTCTCCTCAAGGATTTTGATGGATTCCTTTCTCACATTGAGGTCCTTCATCCATTTTGAGTCTCTTTTCGTGTGTGGTGTAAGGAACTGGTCCAATTTCATTTTCCTGCATGTGGCTGTCCAATTTTCCCAACACCATTTGTTGAAGAGGCTGCCTTTTTCCATTGGACATTCTTTCCTGCTTTGTCGAAGAAGAGTTGACCATAGAGTTGAAGGTCTATTTCTGGGCTCTCTATTCTGTTCCATTGATCTATGTGTCTGTTTTTGTGCCAGTACCATGCTGTCTTGATGATGACAGCTTTGTAATAGAGCTTGAAGTCCGGAATTGTGATGTCACCCACTTTGGCTTTCTTTTTCAATATTCCTTTGGCTATTCGAGGTCTTTTCTGGTTCCATATAAATTTTAGGATTATTTGTTCCATTTCTTTGAAAAAAAAGGATGGTATTTTGATAGGGATTGCATTAAATGTGTAGATTGCTTGAGGTAGCATAGACATTTTCACAATATTTATTCTTCCAATCTAGGAGCATGGAACATTCTTCCATTTCTTTGTGTCTTCCTCAATTTATTTCATGAGTACTTTATAGTTTTCTGCATATAGATTCTTAGCCTCTTTGGTTAGGTTTATTCCTAGGTATCTTATAGTTTTGGGTGCAATTGCAAATGGGATTGACTCCGTAATTTCTCTTTCTTCTGTCTTGTTGCTGTAGAGAAATGCAACTGATTTCTGTGCATTGATTTTATATCCTGACACTTTACTGAATTCCTGGACAAGTTCTAGCAGTTTTGGAGTGGAGGCTTTTGGGTTTTCCACATAGAGTATCATATCATCTGCGAAGAGTGATAGTTTGACTTCTTCTTTGCTGATTTGGATGCCTTTAATTTCTTTTTGTTGTCTGATTGCTGAGGCTAGGACTTCTAGTACTATGTTGAATAGCAGTGGTGATAATCGACATCCCTGCCGTGTTCCTGACCTTAGCGGAAAAGCTTTCAGTTTTTCTCCATTGAGAATGATATTTACGGTGGGTTTTTCATATATGGCTTTGATAATATTGAGGTATGTGCCCTCTATCCCTACACTTTGAAGAGTTTTTATCAGGAAGGGATGTTGTACTTTGTCAAATGCTTTTTCAGCATCTATTGAGAGTATCACATGGTTCTTGTTCTTTCTTGTATTAATGTGTTGTATCACATTGATTGATTTGCAGATGTTGAACCAACCCTGCAGCCCTGGAATAAATCCCACTTGGTCGTGGTGAATAATCCTTTTAATGTACTGCTGAATCCTATTGGCTAGTATTTTGGCGAGAATTTTTGCATCTGTGTTCATCAAGGATATTGTTCTGTAGTTCTCTTTGTTGGTGGGATCCTTGTCTGGTTTTGGGATCAAGGTGATGCTGGCCTCATAAAATGAGTTTGGAAGTTTTCCTTCCATTTCTATTTTTTGGAACAGTTTCAGGAGAATAGGAATTAGTTCTTCTTTAAATGTTTGGTAGAATTCCCTGGGAAGCCATCTGGCCCTGGGCTTTTGTTTGTTTGGAGATTTTTGATGACTGTTTCAATCTCCATACTGGTTATGGGTCTGTTCAGGTTTTCTATTTCTTCCTGGTTCAGTTGTGGTAGTGTATATGTCTCTAGGAATGCATCCATTTCTTCCAGATTGTCAAATTTGTTGGTGTAGAGTTGTTCATAGTATGTTCTTATAATTGTCTGTATTTTCTTGGTGTTAGTTGTGATCTCTCCTCTTTCATTCATGATTTTATTTATTTGGGTCCTTTCTCTTTTCTTTTTGATAAGTCTGGCCAGGGGTTTATCAATCTTATTGATTCTTTCAATGAACCAGCTCCTAGTTTCATTGATTTGTTCTATTTTTTTTTTTTTTTTTGGTTTCTATTTCATTGATTTCTGCTCTGATCTTTATGATTTCTCTTCTCCTGCTGGGTTTAGGGTTTCTTTCTTGTTCTTTCTCCAGTTCCTTTACGTGTAGGGTTAGGTTGTGTACTTGAGACCTTTCTTGTTTCTTAAGAAAGGCTTGTACCGCTATATATTTTCCTCTCAGGACTGCCTTTGTTGCGTCCCACAGATTTTGAACCGTTGTTTTTTCATTATCATTTCTTCCCATGAATTTTTTCAATTCTTCTTTAATTTCCTGGTTGACCCATTCATTCTTTAGAAGGATGCTGTTTAGTCTCCATGTATTTGGGTTCTTTCCAAATTTCCTCTTGGGATTGAGTTCTAGCTTCAGAGCATTGTGGTATGAAAATATGCAGGGAATGATCCTAATCTTTTGATACTGGTTGAGACCTGATTTAGGACTCAGGATGTGATCTATTCTGGAGAATGTTCCATGTGCACTAGAGAAGAATGTGTATTCTGCTGCTTTGGGATGAAATGTTCTGAATATATCTGTGATGTCCATCTGGTCCAGTGTGTCATTTAAGGCCTTTATTACCTTGTTGATCTTTTGCTTGGATGATCTGTCCATTTCATTGAGGGGAGTATTAAAGTCCCCTACTATTATTTTATTATTATTGATGTGTTTCTTTGATTTTGTTATTAATTGGTTTATATAGTTGGCTGCTCCCACGTTAGGGGCATAGATATTTAAAATTGTTAGATCTTCTTGTTGGACAGACACTTTGAGGATGATATAGTGTCCTTCCTCATCTCTTAGTATATTCCTTGGCTTAAAATCTAATTGATCTGATATAAGGATTGCCACCCCAGCTTTCTTCTGATGCCCATTAGCATGGTAAATTGTTTTCCACCCCCTCACTTTAAATCTGGAGGAGTCTTCACATCTAAAATGAGTTTCTTGTAGGCAACATATAGATGGGGTTTGTTTTTTTATCCGTTCTGATACCCTGTGTCTTTTGATTGGGGCATTTAGCCCATTAACATTCAGGGTAACTATTGAGAGATATGAATTTAGCGCCATTATATTGCTTGTAAGGTGACTGTTACTGTATATTGTCTCTGTACCTTTCTGGTCTACTACTTTTAGGCTCTCTCTTTGCTTAGAGGACTCCTTTCAATATTTCCTGTAGAGCTGGTTTGGTATTTGCAAATGCTTTCAGTTTTTGTTTGTCCTGGAAGCTTTTTATCTCTCCTTCTACTTTCAATGATAGCCTAGCTGGATAGAGTATTCTTGGCTGCATGTTTTTCTCGTTTAGTACTCTGAATATATCATGCCAGCTCTTTCTGGCCTGCCAGGTCTCTGTGGATAAGTGTGCTGCCAATCTAATATTTTTACCATTGTATATTACAGACTTCTTTTCCCGGGCTGCTTTCAGGATTTTCTCTTTGTCACTAACACTTGTAAATTTTACTATTAGATGATGGGGTGTGGACCTATTCTTGTTCATTTTGGGAGGGTTCTCTGCACCTCCTGGATTTTGATGCTTGTTCCCTTTGCCATATTAGGGAAATTCTCTCCAATAATTCTCTCCAATAGACCTTCTTCTCCCCTCTCTCTTTCTTCTTCTTCTGGAATCCCAATTACTCTAATGTTGTTTCATCTTAGGGTGGCACTTATCTCTCGAATCCTCCCCTCATGGTCCAGTAGCTGTTTATCCCTCTTTTGTTCGGCTTCTTTATTCTCTGTCATTTGGTCTTCTATATCACTAATTCTTTCTTCTGTCTCATTTATCCTAGCAGTGAGAGCCTCCATTTTTTATTGCACCTCATTAATAGCTTTTTTGATTTCAACTTGGTTAGATTTTAGTTCTTTCATTTCTCCAGAAAGGGCTTTTATATCTCTGGAGAGGGTTTTTCTAATATCTTTCATGCCTTTTTTGAGCCCGGCTAGAACCTTCAGAATCGTCATTCTGAACTCTAGATCTGACACATTACCAATGTCTGTGTTGATTAGGTCCTTAGCCTTCGGTCCTGCCTCTTGTTCTTTTTTTTGTGGAGAATTTTTCCATCTTGTCATTTTGTCCAGATAAGAGGATATGAAGGAACAAAGAAAATACTAAAAGGGTCGCAAAGACCCCAGAAAAATGCACTTTAACCAAATCAGAAGAGACCCCAAATCATGGGGGGGAGAAAGGGGATAGAAAGAGGTTCAGAAAAAAAAAAGAAAAAATTTTAAAAAGAAAACAAATAAAGAAAAAATACAAAAAGGAAAGAAAAAAAATATAAAATAAACTAGTCAAGAAACGTTAAAAAAGAAAAGGGTAAAAGTTTAAAAAAATTTAGCAGAAGAAGAAAAAAGAAACAAAAATTGAAAAAAAGAAATGAATTAACCACAAGACTAAAGAATCATGGTGAGAAAGCCATGAGTTCCGTGCTTTGCTTTCTCTTCCTCTGGAATTTCGCTGCTGTCCGAGATATTGAACCTGCTTTCCTTGGTAGATGAACTTCATCCTGGCTGGATTTTTTGTTGATCTTCTGGGGGAGGGGTCTGTTGTAGTGACTCTTAAGTGTCTTTGCCCGAGGCAGAATTGTACCGTCCTTACTGGGGACTGGACTAAGTAATATGCTTGGGTTCGCTTTCAGGAGCTTTTGTTCCCTGAACATTTTCCGTAGGGTTCCAGAGGACGGGAATGAAAATGGCGGCCTCCCAGTTTCCGGCCCGGAGGAGTGGAGAGCCCGGGGCCCCACTCCTCAGTGCATCCCCAGAGATCAACACCCAATCACTCCCATATCCTCGGTCTCCAAGCATGCTCCGAGCTCACCCAGCCTGTGACCGGTTCAAGGTCACCCCGAGCTGAGAGCTCAGTCCTCAGCTCTGTCTCTGTAGCCGACTTCCCTGTTCTAATACCTGCAAGCTCTGTGACACTCCGACACCCCCGATCCTTCTGTGACCCTGTGGGACCTGGGGCCATGCTGAGCCCGCATGGGCTTCACCCTGGTTTAGCCTCTGGAGCAATTTCCCTCAGTGGAACAGACTTTTAAAAGTCCTGATTTTGTGCTCTGTTGCTCTACTGCTTTGCGGGAGCCGGCCCCTCCCCCTGTGGTCTATCTTCCCGTCATTTTGGATTCACTTCTCTGCCAATCCTACCTTTCAGAAAGTGGTTGATTTTCTGTTTCTAGAGTTGCTGTTCTTCTTCTCTTCGATCTCCCATTGGATTTGTAGGTGTTTGCAATGTTTAGATAAGCTATCTAGCTGATCTCCTGCTACCTGATGTAGTCTCAGCCTGCTACTTCTCCAGCATCTTCTATACATGTATTTTTTAGAGTAAATTATTTTTGGTACATCATTCCCCTTAATAACAAGTACACATGTTCTTTGTTACCCTCATCTATTGTCCATGGAGTAGTGAGAAGTGAGGTTTAGGGAATTTGCAGACTTAGAGTTTTGAGGTTTAACTTTTGTAAGTCCAAGCAATTCAATAGTCTTCAAATATTACTACCGTTTTCTCTCACCTCTTAGTTCATAACATGTCCCAATCTCCCTCACATAAAAATCTGGCATCATTCTATTTAATGTTCTCTTCAAGATCAATTTACCTATGACTTTGCTCTTAACTAAAAAGTCTATTGAAGTAATATATATTTATTGTTTCTATTCCCTCATCTTTCAATTGCTTCAATATCCATGTAGTCCCTGCCCATCTATTGAAACATCTCCTTTCCGAGTCTTACACAATGCTCTGTTTCCTAAGTCCAATGGTGCCTCTTGCAAGCACCTTTGTTAGGCAACAATTCCTGCAAGATAAAAAGTTCTTTTGCCTCAAAGACAACATTGTCCTTCCTAGTTTTCTTACTATCCAGTACATTTAATAGACTGTTTTACTTTTGCTTGTTCATCTCAAATGATCTGGTTCTTTTTGTTACATATTTTAAACCACAGTGTACCCTAGCCTCACACATCTCTGAGTATTGATTTCTGGTGTGGGGAGACACAAGTTTTCACATTTCTACTGCAGTGTTAAAAGCCTCACACCATTTCTCTCTTTTAAGTCCCAAATAGAACCCAGAGCTCCTTGGCTCATAGAAGCAAATGAAATAGAATTGAAAGAAGCAGAAAAATGGCTACAGTCCAGTCATCATGATCCTAGAATCACCTTGTGAGAGTTCTCCAGCTTACTTTTCTCTTTTCTCTTGGTTTCCCCAACTCATATAAATGACCCATAGGCCTTCTAGGAATCTATTACTGAAAGAGGAGAGAAGGAGGAGGCAGGGAGGGGGAAGGGGAGAGAGAGGAAGAAGAAAAAGGGGTTTGTGTGAAAGGATCCTAAAATACTGCCACCCTCTATTTCTCATCTCAAAGCCCTGAATCAGTTGCCACTGATAAAAAGAACAGAAGAAACAAATGGCCATATTAAGGCTCAAGATATGAAACTTACCTCTTGAATTCCTGATTATTTTACACATATGTTTTACCATCTTCTTTCTCAAGTCTTCTCATTCCTCATGCTCTTCCCTTTGTGCCATTACATTTTGCCTTTTTTAAGACTTTTATTTATTTGAGAGAGAAAGAAAAAGAGATGGGGGGAGAGAGAGAGAGAGATAGAGAGCACACGCATGAGGAGGGAGTGGGGCAGAGGGAGAGAGAGAAATAGACTCCCCACTGGGCAGGGATCCAGACAAGGGGCTCAATCCCAGGACCCTGAGATCATGACTTGAGCCGAAGGCAGAAGCTTAACAAATGGAACCTTCAGGCCTCCCTGTTTTTTCTTTATAGAGCTCTCCATTTCTCCTCTCAACATGGAAAGTCTCTCATAAACACCTGGCTTTTATTTTACTTTTTAAATCTCTGCAAGAGAGTATTAGCCACGGGTTCGCCTGTGCTCTCAGAGTATCCTGGAGTTCTTTGTTTTATTTTGTTTTGTTGTTGTTTCAAGTTTTTATTTAAATTATAGTTAGTTAACATATAGTGTAATATCAGTTTCAGGAGTAGAATTTAGTGATTCATCACTTATATCTAACACCCATCACATGCGCCCTTCTTAATGGCCATCACCCATTTAGCCCATTCCTCAATCCACCTCCCCTCAAGCAACCCTCAGTTTGTTCTCTATACTTAAGAGCCTCTTTTATAGTTTGCCTCCCTCTCTTTTTTTCTTTCCCCTATGCTCATCTGTTTCGTTTTTTAAATGAGTGAAAGCATATGTTATTTGACACTTAACTGATTTATTTCACTTAGCATAATACACTTTCACTCCATCCATTTGCAATGACATGATTTCACTCTTTTTGATAGCTGAGTAATATTTCATTAGGGATATATATCCATATCTACATATACAAATATATATCTTCAATTTTCTGAGGAACCGCCATACTGTTTTCCAGAGTGACTGTACCAGTCTTCATTCCCACCAAAAGTGCAAGAGGGTTCCCCTTTCTCTGCATTCTCACCAACATTTGTTGTTTCCTGTGTTGTTCATTTTAGCCATTCTGACAGGTGTGAAGTATATATCATTATAGGTTTTGCTTGTATTTCCCTAACGATGAATGATGTTTGAGCATCTTTTCATGTGTATATTAGCCATCTGTATGTCTCCTTCATAGTATTGTTTTAAATATGTATTCAATACATTTTCAGAGAACGAATGAATAGATGAAAGCAAAGTTAAAGCAAATGAAGCTGATACTTTGAATGGGGAAGTAGTCTAAAACAGAAGGTGATTGCCATTATTCTAAGTGGGATATAAACAAAGCTTTTCCAATTCCATTTAGTCACCAAACATGACTCACATATAATTCAAATAAAAGCATCAAGTAAAACAATACTATACTTTTATCTTTGACAGGTTAAGTTTCACGAGGTGCTAGGAATTTGGCAAAATATTTAAGCATATAAATTTAACTATCAAGGAATATGTATATATAATTAGTCAAAATTTGTAGTAAATATTCATTCTTGTATGATATAATGATATATGAACCATCATTTTAAGTAACTTATTTACTTGTAAAATAAAGTAAGAATTTCTCATAGGTATATAATACTGCTGGTGACAGAAATTTTTTTAGCTATACCCAATATTTGTAAGTAGATTCTAAAACTTTTAAAAATATGTTGGTTATACACAAAAACATAAATATATCTGAGTAGAAATCACAATAAAAAAAGAACCATCTTCCACTTTCATATGTTGTTAATTTAGGAGAACATATAGTTATTCTTCTTCTTGCCAAGAGATTGGGAAAGACTTCATTAAATACTGGATTTGAGCTCTAGAAAGTGTCATCCACTCAGCAGTATTCTTGCTGAGTCATCAAAATACACACAGCTAAAAGCATTAATTTCCCCTTAAAAGTATTCTTGAAAGCTGTGCTGTTTCAGAAACAGAAGCAAAGTCAGCTGAAAAAGTACAGTTAAATTCACCTTTAAGTGAAAATATATAAAAAATAATCGATTTTGAGTGAAGTGTTTTTATTTACTATAGGACAGAATTTAATCCAACTAGGTTTTTGTTAGGGAAAATTAATATATTGCTCAATCCTGTACACCTTTCACATTGAAAGGTTAGTCCTATTTCCACTGTTTCAACTGTTGGATTTAATCCTTTGTCTCAGAGGGTTTAACCAAGTATTTTAAAGCCCTGACTTGCAATATGTTGCAAGAAATAACTAAAAAGACAAGGCAGTGAAACCTGACAAAGTTGCTTCTTGTTGAAAATTTGAAAGCTATCCTAGCCTGATAAAGATAATCAAAACCTGATTTACACTAGTAGTAGGGAGTCTGGATAAATTATAAGACAACCCTACTTATTTGATGAATAATTCATATATATTAAGACAAATAATACTTCTTGTCATTCTTGATTTTTTTTTTTTAAACTTGGTGTCCTTAACAATCCAAACCTAAATACTTTTCATGGCATTTCTCAAAGATTGGCATATTACATTTTATGAGGGCAACAAGTGAGACAAATTAAAGTACCTCAGCATCCAGAGAACCAATAGTTTACATAAGCCTGCAACCACAAAATAATCATGATCATTCCCATAGGCCTGATGCTACATGTCTCGTTAATATTAAATAATAAGATTTTGATTTCTGAAAACTCAATGTCCATTCTTGATACTCATGAGATTACAGATAGTTTCCCAGACAAGTCTTTAGTCCAAAGGAGTCATTTCAAATTTGGGAAATCTATTACTTACAAGCCCATAGATAAAATATTTTAAGTAAATCTTTTGGCATTTCTCTGTTTTGGCCATGATTGTGAAGGTGATTCTGTATGTTCTGATACAGACAGGTAATACTCGATACCCATTGTGATGTTTTGATGATACAAGTAAAAGGGTGTATATATCCAATCTCATAAAAGGTGTATAGTTTGGGAATTTACTTCTGCACACAAATAAACTCTTCTGCTCACCTTTTTGTTTTTTAAACAAAGCTAAATATTCTAGAACTGTCTCACTTTTGTGTGTTTAACAAAATAAAATCTAAGATGCTGCTTAAAATTTGGAAGTAATTCTTGAAAGGTTAGATAACAAATGAGAGCAATACACATTTTAGATATCTACTTGAATTGGATTTTGCTCCAGTCCTTTACTGTTTTTCAAAATTCGACATGGTAATTATTTGTATTAAAAATATGAAAAAGGAGCACCTCAGTGGCTCAGTTGGTTAAGCCTCAGCCTTAGGTTCAGGTCATGGTCATGGGGTCCTGGGATCAAGCCCCTGAGGGCTCCATGCTCAGTGGGGAGTCAGCTTCTCCTTGTCCTTCTGCCCCTTTCCCCCTGCTCATGCTCTCTTTCTCTCTCAAATAAAATCTTTTTTAAAATGTGGAAGAAGAATGTGTAACCTAGCTCATCAAAATTCATCCTACAAATGAAAACCAGGACTTTTGAAATATACCTTACTTTAAAATTTGGAAACACATCAAAGAGAAAATACTTTATTTGCAAAAATTAAAAAAAAAAGTTGAGTACTACTGAAGTTTTAAAACTGCTTTATATTTTATTTCATAATTCTGTATTCTGGTTAGTTATTTAATTATGTTATATAATAGCATGTCAATCCCTTGTAAATACTGTCAGTGGGAATAAAGAGTCTAATGATAAAAATAAATTATATTTAACTTTGTTCAAAGTGGAAATTATTTTATTAAGAAAGTGTTTGATAAGCTTCATTTAAACCCTAGAAATTTCCTCAGAGTAGATGGTCAGCATTACGGCTCTAACTGAACAGTTTGATTTATTATCCTTGGCTGCTTTATTCATAGTCACTTTTATTTGTAGATGTGATTTTGGCCATGTGATTATATAATTGTGAATAATATTGAATATTTCTATATCATCTTCTCTCTATATAAATATACTCATCACTTATTTGCGAAAATGAAAGTATACTTATAATATTGTGTTATGCTTATACTAAACCTATAATGAACAAATTATTCATTGGACAAGTGTTTATAAAGCACATTCTTTGTGCTCAGAGCTGTACTTAGTTGCAGATTTTTATGGGATCAGAATGTGGCTCCTGGCCTTCCTTGTGCTTATTTCTGGGGTGGTGAAATTACTATAGTTCCACCTCCAAGCTCCACCTTCTGGTTTCACCCTCTTCTCTATTTCTTTTAGGGTCTGTGAAGCTCTACCTATAATCATCTCTCCAGAAACATTATACATGTGTTCAGAGTCTCTGTTTTACTTCCTCAATTGCTTGAAATTATATTCTTCTTAAGTTCCACTGGCTTCTAAAAGAATTGTAAAAAAAATAAAATAATATAAAACAAAATAAAAAAATAAAAAGAATTGTACACATTGGGAAAAAAAGAGAAAAATTGTGCACATTGAGATAGCACGCAATTTTACTTAATATGCTTTAACATCTTTATACCATATAAACTAAGTTAGATCTTACCTTATCTTAACTAAAATCTTCCCTAACTTACTTTGCTTGAAATTATTCTAAATTAAAATAAAAAGCCATGGCATATGTAAATTAAGATTTAAGACTTACGTGTATGCCATATTTTATTAAAACTAATAATCATTATATAACAGAACAAGTAATCCTCAGGAAGAGGTAAGATTTGCCCTTAAGGATGTACAAGACACAGCTGCATTTCAAATTCTTACTTCTTCGTGCTTTAATATTTCATAATGACTCTTCTTATTCCTTTCAATATTTTATGTCAGTAGTTTTCTCTTTTAGTTTCATTTTGCAATTAATTCCTGCAATGCTGCCTATGATTAAGGGTATCTGGCAAATGAAGAAAAAAAAAGTATTAACAATCTAACTGCCTTTTGACAGCCACAATACACAGTCCAAAAAACAGAGAAATTGAGTTAAATAGTAATAGGCAAGAATTATAAACAACTAGATCCTTTTTCCAAGCAGTTATTGCACTGAAATTATAGTATCCTATTTTGAGAATGACCTTCCTTAATCCTTCTTTTATAAAATCCAGAACAGTCCTCCAAACAAATATCTTCATATACACATACACACATACGATAGACCTAATTGTACAATGAAGGCTTAGTCATCTCAAAAGCAATTTAAAATATTAGCTTCCTAGGGGCACCTGGGTGGCTCAGTGGGTTAAGCTTCTGCCTTCTGCTCAGGTCATGATCTCAGGGTCCTGGGATTGAGCTTCACAACAGGCTCTCTGCTCAGCAAGGAGCCTGCTTCCCCCCCTCTCTCTGTCTACTTGTGATCTCTCTTTCTCTCTGTCAAATAAATAAATAAAATCTTTAAAAATAAAATAAAATATTAGCTACCTAAAGAAATGGCATTAAAAATGTTTAACTACCATTATGGTTTTGGCCCACCCCAATCAGAGCAGAGGCTATAACAGACTGTATTGGTGCAGACAATCCCAGTCATCTATATTAATGTAAAACATTAAAAAGATAATGTATGTCTACTTGGAAGTATTTTATTTCCCTTCTTATAATAATAAATGAATTATTATATTTTTCTGTAATATTTTTCTTAAATAATTATGCATCCTTCTACCATAAAACAGTATGTGACTGGGAATTTTCATGGCCCAGGCAGGCAGGAAAATGCTGAAAGAAGTAGAAGTAAATGGTAGAACTATTGGTTTACATTCATTGGGTGTTGATAGTAGGTCCCTGAACAGTAATTCTTCTTTTAATTCCTGAGTTAGAGAGAAACATTGGCATTTAGAGACTAAAGATGGTTCATTTCCAGTATTCTAAAACTTCTACCACCCTCATGTTATATTTTCTAAAGATAGAAGCACGCACAAGGACATTATGCTAATATAATCACACATGAAACACATTACAAGTAAGAGTTTTATGTTATTTAAATATAATTATTTTGTGAAAGAAAGAACTAGTTCATACTCAACCCACATTTACAAGTTTATGTGTACCTAATATGTAAACACATACGTACATCCATATAATGCTTATTAAATGCAAACAATTAAATATATGTTTATAATTACATACTAAATCTCAGAATCAATTAAATAAGTATGCATAAAATTAGCAGACAGCAATTTCAAGAAGAAAATATTTCTAGATTTTTTTCACTTTTTGCCAAATATTACACGTGGAAAAACACTGTTTTCAATTTTAAGAGTATCTGCTACATTCCAATGTAAGTTTCCAATATAAGTTCATTCCAGAAAATGAACTTATAGTTTGTGAATTTTTAATATTAAAATAATGCAACTGTAATGATAAATATGCAAACATATTAATAAGAATAACTACTTGTAATAGTTATTTTTTGAGTGCTTTCTTTTAAAATACTACATGAAATCTTTCCCATTTATTCATGAAATCTTTCCCATTTATTCAATCATTGAACAAATCTTTATTGAAAGTATATACGCTACAAGGCACTATTCTATGTACTTGAGACATATTAGTGAATAAAGGATGCAGCTGTGGGGGATTTACTAGCAAGATAACAAAGGAGAACAAAAGCTGACCCAAATACTCAGACCATGTGTTGTTAGAGTGTGCAGTTGGGATTAAGTTTGTTCATTCGTTTCACTAAAGATGGTGACTTTCTTATATTTTTAAACTACTCTTTATGGATTTTTGAGAAAGAACATCTCAATTCATCCATCTGAGACAAGAACTTTATAAACTATTTTTATTAATGAAAAGTAAAATGTGTTCTCACTTAGGTATTCACCAATAGCAATTGTTACATTTCTAATCATTGCAATTAAGAGTTTGAAAATATTAATTTAAAAGTAAGCACTTTTTGGATTTTAATTTTTTTAAAGTCTACCTTCAATAGTATACCAGATGGAATTTTTGGAGGTTTAATTAATTTTGCACAATTTTCTGATTTTTACAGAAAATATATGTTTCATCAGTATAATTCTTAAAGTGACATATTTTATATTCAAACATTTATCAGATATCCAGCCTGACATGGAATATGTTATCTTGTGAATAAGTCTACATTTATCTCCAAAATAGACTTCTGTTTTTCATGTAGAGATTTTATCCTTGAGGGGCAGGTGGAATGGGAGGCTGTGACAATCCTTACCTTACCTTACAAAGGGCAAAGTACAATCTGAAATAAAATTGCTCATTCCTCTTTTGGCTGGCTCACAGAACACCTACAATAAACACAGAAAATACTGCCTGGTGTTGCTGCTGATGGAAAGATGACTAGGATCTCACATCTTCCTTCATGTTAGCTATTCATGTTCAGAAGATTTGAAAAGAGACAGAGATAAGATGAAAGGAATGTAAAATGAAAAAAAAAAATATATATATATATATATGAGAACAATTCTGTTCAACATATTTCTTAATTTCTACTCTGTAGTTAAACTAATATTTTTGGTTAGGGAAATGTATGCCTTTTAAGTACAGAAAGAACTTCATGGACTATTTCTTTTTCTTCCTGATGTCCATGTAAAATCACTTTTCAAAGGTTAAAAACCTAGAAACAGATTCCTAATATTTTGCTTGTTCACATGTTCAAGACTATTCAGTAGTCTGCACATGTTTTCTAAAGCTGGAATTAGCATTTTATATAATTTCAAATGTGATAGCATGAAACGGAGGCTCAACATTTTTCCATTTCTCATTACCAAAAGTTTGGAACACCTTTTCAGTTTCATGAGTCATGTGCTAAACAGCTTCTCTGAGATAGGCTGAGATAGCAAACTACCTTTAAAATCTTAGTAGTGTACAAAACAAAGATTATTTCTCAGTAATGTTGCTCTTGATTTGACCCTACTGTCTTAGACTGTGATTCTGCCCAATGATGTGGCATTGGTCTGTACTTTAAGTTGTCTGGAGTCCGTTTCACATTATCTTCTTCATTTCAGGATCTAGGATGAGAGAGCAGCTCTCTTCTTGGAAGAAGAGAGGTTGGAACACACTCTTCTTATGGAAGAGGGAAAAACTAGGAGAACTGGTATAAACACTCAACTCTTTAACCATCTACTTATATGGCATAGGTCATGTCCAATTATATATCAATGCCCAGTGCAAATTAAATGGCCAAATACACACCTCGTGGCAAGGGAATCTATACCCTACTAATTCATTTGGCCATGAACATGGGTGTACAATACTATTTCAAAGAAGGGGAAAGTACAAATATTTGAAAACCATAATACAACCAATAATAGGCATAAACATTCTCTTTTTAGAAATTATTATTCTTAACTTGCTTATATCACATTGGTATTTTTATTTTTTTTGTTTTTACATATTCTGGATATTAATCTTTTCTTGTTTTTTGTATTTATATGTCTTTCACAGAATTCAATTTATTTTGATGGAAAAAAGTCTTAACATGAGACAATGATATTTCACAATAATTTTTTAATCATTTACATGTTTATGTGTTTTATGGTTTATTTAACAATCCATTTATTATTTATGAACCTTAGCTCATCAATATATGCTCTTATATAGTCTTCAATAAATTATAAAATCATCTTTTAGATTAAAATTTATACATTTAGGATTGTATGCAATGTGATATAAAGATCAAATTACTTTTTGTTTCATATGAATAATAGGTATCTTAGCATCATTTATTTATTTATTTATTTATTTTTAAAGATTTTATTTATTTATTTGACAGACAGATATCACAAGGAAGCAGAGAGGTAGGTAGAGAGGGGGCAGGGGGAAGCAGGTTCTCTGCTGAGCAGAGAGCCTGATGCTCCCTGGGATCATGACCTGAGCTGAAGGCAGAGGCTTTAACACACTGATCCACCCAGGTGCCCCTTAGCACCATTTATTGATAAAATCACCACTACCCCTCTGTACTGAGAGGAAAAAAAATCTTCCAGCCAAGAATGTTTTATCCTACAAATCTGTCTTCAAAAGTGAAGAAGAGATAGTCTTTCTCAGACAAATAAAAGTTGAATAAGTTCATCACCACTAGACTGCCTTGCAAGAATACTAAAGGGAACTTTCCTTTTGAAATTAAAGGATGTTAAACAGCAACATGAAAACATATGAAAGTATTAAACTCACTCTAAGTATAGTCAAATTCAGAATAATACTGTAATGATGGTGGTTAAATCATTTTTAATTTTAATATAAAAAATTAGAAGGCAAAAGTACTAAATAAGCATAGCAGTAGCTATAATTTGCAGTATAAAAATGTAAATTGTGACATCAACAACATAAAATGTCAGGGGAGTATAGTAAAGTGTAAAGTTTTTAAATGTGATCAAAGTTCAATTTCTATCAGCTTAAAGTAGACTGGTATAACGATACCATGAGCTATCTAAAACTCATGGTAGTCTCAAAAAATATATACAAATCTCTATCTGTAATAGATACAAAATATAAAGAGAGAAGAATATGCCACTATGAAAAATCTTCAAATCAATGGGAAGACCGCAAGAGAGGAAGAATGAAACAAGGAATTATAAAGGTCATAAAATGTTAAACAAAATGGCACTAGTAACTTTCTACTTGTCAACAAATGCTTTAAATATAAATGGATTAAATTCTCTATTAAATAAAGACACTGAGTGGCTTAATTGTTATAAAACACAAAATCCAACAATATGCTGCTTGCAAAAAATTCACTTGAACTTTAAAAACACATAAAATCTGAAAGTAGAGGGATGGAAAAGATATTCTATGTAAATTCTAAAAATAAGAGAGCAGGCATCCTTACATCTCTGTCAGAAAATAAATTTTAAGTCAAAACTCTCACAAGGGACAAAAGAGTCAAGACTAGATTCATCAGAACATATAAAAATTATTCACCCAAAATATAAGTACCTAATTATATAAAACAAAAATTAACCAGATAAAAGGAGCAGTAGACTGCAACACAGTATTCTAGGTGACATCAACACCCCATTTTCATTGATGGATAGATCATCCAGAGAGAAAATCAATGAAGAAACAGCGACTTGAATAACACTATAGACCAAATGGAACTAACAGGCATGAATATGATTTCATCCAAAAGCAACAGAATACACATTGTTCTCAAGCACACATAGAACATTTTCCAGGAAAGATCACATGTGAGGAGAAAATACAAATGTTAACAAGTTTAAGAAGCTTTAAATCATTCAAAGTATTATTTCCAACTGAATTGGTATAATCTAAAAATCAATATTGGAAGAAAAATTGGAAAATTAAGAAATATGTAGAAAACAAGCAACACATTCCTGAGCAACCAATTGCTCAAAAGAGAAATCAAAAGAAAACCAAAAAGTATCTTTAGACCAAAGAAAATGGAAATACAACACACCTAAACTTATGGGATGAAACAAAAACAAAAATTCTAAAGGGGGAATTTTATAGCAACAAATGCCCACATTAAGAAAAAAGAAAGATCTCTAGTAAAAACAATCAAACAAACAAAAAACAACAACACACCTCACTTCACACCATAAGGAAGCATAATATAGCATCTGCATTATCAGGGGGTACCTGGATAGTGCAGTCAAACATCTGACTCTTGGTTTGGGTTCTGGTCATGATCTCAGGGTAGTAAGATTAAGCCTTGCATTGGACTCTGTATTCAGCATGGGTTCTGTTTAAGATTCTCTCTCCCTCTTCCTCTTTCCCTCTGTCTCACAAAAGAAATAAAATCTTTTAAAAATTTTGCATTGCAGTGATCTCAGGAGAGAGAGAAAAGGGGGCATAAATGATATTTGCCGTTACAATAGCTCAAAACTTCCTGAATATAGGAAGGAACAGAAATCTAATTCCAAGAAGCACAGACAACACCCAACAAAATCAACCCAAGGAGGTCCACACCAAGACACATAGTAATTAAAATGGAAAAATTAGTGATAAGAGAGAATTTTAAAAGCAGCAAGAGAAAATAGTTATGTACTAGGAAAACCCCATAAGACTATCAGCTGACTCTTCAGCAGAAACTTTGCAGGCCAGAAGAGAGTGGCATGATACATTCAAAGTGCTGGGAAGAAAAAGAAAAAAAAAAAATCCTGCAGCCAAGAATACTCTATCTAGCAAAACTATCATTTACCATAGAAGAATAAATAGAGTTTCCAAGAAAAAAAAAGAATAGTTAACAGAATTCATGATCAATAAACCAGCCCTAGAAGAAATGTGAAAGGGGACTCTGAGTGGAAAGGAAAGACCATAAGCAGGAATAAGAAATGTAGGAACTGGAAAAGCAGTAAAATTAAGTATAACTATAAAAATCAGTCAAGGGATTCATGAAATAAAAAGAGGTAAAGTACAAACACCTAAGACATGGGGGCAAGAGGAAGGCAGTAAGAGGAAAAAAGAAAACAGTAGTAGATATGCAAAAAATATAGAGTAAGGAATCTAAATATATCAGTAAAGAAAACCAGCAAACTGCCAAAGGAGAGCAAGAGGAAAAGAAGAGAAGAACCATGAAAACAACCATAAAACAAGTAATAAATGTCAATAAGTACATACTTATCAAGAATTACTTTGAATGTAAATGAACTAAATGCTCTAATGCCCTAAACCTACAGCTAACATCATAATGGTAAAAACTGAGATCCTTTCCACTAAGGTCAGGAATAAGACAGGGATGCCCACTCTTAACACTTTTATTCAGCATAGTACCAATCAGACAACAAAAAGAAACAAAAGGCATCCAAATTAGTAAGGAAGAAACAAAACTCACTATTTGCAGATTACATAATACTATATACAAAAAATCCTAAAGACTACCAAAAAACTACTAAACTGATACATGGATTCAATAGGTTGCAGGATACAAAATCAATGCACAGAAACTTATTGCATTTCTATTCACTTATAATGAAGTAGCAAAAAGGAAATTAAGAAAACAACCCTACTTACAATCGCACCCCCAAAAAAATAAATAAATAAAATACCTAGGAATAAACTTAAACAAGGAGGTGAAAGACCTATACTCTAAAAACTGTAAAACACTGATGAAAGAGCTTGGAACTAACACCAAACAAATGGAAAGATATCCCAAGCTCCTGGTTTGGAAGAACAAATGTTCAAAGATACATACTACTCAAAGCAATCCACAGATGTAATGCAATCCCTGTGAAAATTCCAAGAACATTTTTCACAGAACTAGAACAAATAATCCTAAAATTTGTAGGAAAGCACAAATACCCCAAATAGCCAGAGCAATCTTGAAAAAGAAGAACAAAACAAGTGAACAAACAAACAAAAACCTCTTGCAGAGTAAATAATAAAACTAAAAGACAACATATTGAATGGGAGAAGATATTTAAAAGTGACATATCTGATAAAGTTAGTATCCAAAATATATAAAGATCTTATACAATTCATCATCAAAAAACCTCAAATAATACAATTTAAAAATGGACAGAAGACATGAACAAATGTTTCTCCAAAGATGATACAGATGGTCAACAGACACATAAAAAGATACTCAACATCACTAATTATTGGGGAAATGCAAATCAAAACCATAATGAGATATGACCTCAAACCTCTCAGAATAACTAAAATAAAAAAGAGAAAAAGTACTAAGTGTTGTCAAGGATGTGGAGAAAAAGGCATTCCCATGCACAGTGGTGGGAATGCAGACTCGTGAGGCCACTGTGGAAAACAGTATGACTGTTCCTCAAAAAATAAAAACCTGACTCCTATATGATCAAGTAATCCACTACTGGCTATTTAGTCAATATTTAGAGTAGGAAAACACTAATTTGAAATGATATGTATACCCTATGTTTACTGCAGCATTATTTACAGTAGCCAAATGACAAAAGTAGCACATGTGTTCATCAATAGGTGAATGGAGGAAGAAGGAGTGGTACATATATAAATGGGATATTATGTACACACAAAAATGATGAGGTCTTGCTATTTACAACAACATGTATGGAGCTAGAGAGTGTAATGCTAAGTGAAATAAGTCAGAGAAATACAAATACTGATGATTTCACTCATATGTGGAATTTAAGAAATAAGCAAACAAAGAAAAAAGAGATAAACCAAGAAAGAGACTCTTAACTATAGAGAACAAACTGATGGTTCCCGGAAGGGAGGTGGGCAGAGGGACGTGTAAAATAGGCAAAGAGCATCAGAAGTATACTTATCAACATGAGCACTGAGTAATGTATGGATTGTTGAATAACTATATTGCATACCTGAAAATAATATTACACTGTATGTTAGCTATATTAGAATCAAAATTTTCAAAAGGAAAAAAACTTAAAAGTATAGTTATTATATTACAGTGTTATCTCTTAAGTGAACCATAGTATTATGTCTTAAAATAACAATGTACATGCCTTAGTTTAAAATACTTTATTGCTAAAAATGTGCTAATCACCATATAAGGTTTCAGTAAGTAGTTATCTTTTTGCTGGTGGAGGGTCTTATCTTGATGTTCATGGCAGCTGACTGATTAAGGTGGTGGCTGCTCAGGTTTGGAGTGGCTGTGGCAATTTCTTAAAATACAACAAAACTAAAAGGCAATATGCAAATTTGAAGAAGATATTTGCAAATGTCTTATCAGATAAAGGGCTAGTATCCAAAATCTCTAAAAGCTTATCAAACAACACCCAAAAAACAAAAATTCTTGTTAAGAAATGGGCACAAGACATGAACAGACATTTCTCCAAAGAAGACATTAAAATGGCCAACAGACACATGGAAAACTTCTCAACATCATTCATCATCAGGGAAATGCAAATTAAATCAAAACCACAAGGAGATACCAGCTTATACCCATCAGAATGGCTAAAATGAACAACACAGGGAACAGCAGATGTTGGTGAGGATGTAGAGAAAGGGAAATCCTCTTACACTGTTGGTGGGAATGCAAATTGGTGCAGCCACTCTGGAAAACTATGGAGGTTCCTCAAAAAGTTAAAAAATAGACCTACACTGTGACCCAGCAAGTGCACTACTCTGTATTTATTCAAAGGATACAAACATAATGATTTGAAGGGACACTTGCACTCCAGTGTTTATAGCAGCAATGTCCACAATAGCCAACTTATGGAAAGAGACCAGATGTCCTTCAACAGATGAATGGATAAAGAAGATGTGGCATGTGTGTGTGTGTGTGTGTGTGTGTGTGTGTGTGTGTGTGTATGCAATTGAATATTACTCAGCTATCAAAAAGAATGAAATTTTCCATTTGCAACGTGGATGCAACTAAAGGGTATTATGATAAGTGCAATAAGTCAGTCAGAGAAAGACAAATACCATATGATTTCACTGATATGTGGAATTCAAGAAATGAAACAGATGAACATAGGGGGAGGAAGAAAAAAAAAGAGGGGGAGGCAAACCATAAGAGAACAAACTAAGGAAGGGTTGCTGGAGGGGAGGGGGGTGGAGGGATGGGGTAACTGGATGATGGGCATTAAGGAGGGCATGGGATGTAATGAACACTGGGTGTTGTATACAACTGATGAATCATTAAATTCTACCTCTGAAACTAATAACATAGTATATGTTAATTAGGTTGAATTTAAATAAAAAAATTAAAAATACAGCAATAGTAAATTTTGTTACTTCCATTGACACTTCTTTTTGGAAACAATTCTTCTATAGCACGGGATGCTGTTTAACAGCTTTTTACCCACAGTAGAACTTCTTTTACTTGGAATCCATCCTTTCAAACCCTCCAACTGCTTTGGAAACTAAATTTATGTAATATTCCAAATCCTTGTTGTCATTTCAACAACCTTCACAGCATCTTGACCAGGAGTAGTTTCCATCCCAAGAAACTGCTTTCTTTGCTCATCCGTAAGAAGTAACTCTTCATTTGTCAAAGTTTTATCATTTAATCAGTATCAGGTCTAGTTTTCTATTTCCACCACATCTGCCATTATTTTTTGTCTACTGAAGTCTTGAACTTTCAATTTGTAAAAATGCAGTATCTGTGAAATGCAATAGAGCAAAGTGCAATAAAACTGATATGGCTGTAATAGGTAAGGAGAGTGATTCAGTAATCAAAAACTTCCTAACAAAGAACACTAGAATAGGACAGATGGTTTTGCTGGTAAATTCTACTACACATTTAAAGAAGAAAAAAAAAATGCCAGTCCTTTAGAGTCTTCCAAAATACTGAAGAGGAGGGAATACTTCCAAACTCACTTTATGAGGCTAATACTACTTTGATAACCAAAGTTAAACAAGGACACAGCAAGAAAAGAAAAATGACAAAAAAGTATCCCCGATGAAAATAAATGTGAATATCCTCAACAAAATTTAGTAAACCAAACTCAAACAGCACATCAAAAGGATTATATGTGGGTTTATCCCTAGGATGAAAGATTGGTTTGATACATGCAAATTAATAACTATGATCCACCACCATAACAAAGACTAAAAATCAAATGATGATCTCAATAAATGTAGGAAAGCATTTGACAAAATTCAACACCCTTTCATGATTAAAATTCTCAACAAATTCAGTTACACAAGATCAATACATTCAGGAGGTCCACTATACTGTGTTGTGCATGTAGCTACCATTACAATATTGTATACTTAAAATGTGCTAAGAGGTTGAATTTATGTTAACTGTACTTATCACATACACAGACAAAAATAATGATAAAAGAGCTAGGAAGAAACTTTGGGAAGTGATAACTCTGTTTAAAACTTGCTGGTAGTGATGATTTCATGGGTGTATTATACTTATTTCCAAACTCAAAAAGTCGTTTACATTAAATATGTATAGCTTTTTACATGACAATCATAACTTAATGCAGTGGTTTAAAATTTTTCAATCAATATTATTCACCACATAAAAAATTAAATAAATGCACATAATCAACCAAATAGATACCAAAAAAAAAAAAAAAATCCAACACTTATTCTTTAAAAAAAAGAAAAAAAAGCATTTCCAGGTGGCTCAGTCAGTTAAATGCCTGCCTTAGGCTGGGGTCATGATCCCAGGGTCCTGGGACTGAGTCCCACATCTGGTCTCCCTGCTCAGCAAGGAAGCCTGCTTCTTCTCCCTCTGTCTGCCACTCACTCCCTCTGCTTGTGCTCTCTCTGTCTGACAAATAAATAAAATCTTTTAAAAAATTGATAGCACAGCAAAACAAGACTAAAAAGAAACCTCTATCTCATGGAAAGCATTTCAAAAAATCTTCCAGCTAACAGTACTTACTGGTGTGAAACTAAACACTTCCCCCTCTAATGGAGAAGATAGCCAAGTCTTCACTTTTAGTCACCATCTTTTTTTTTTTAATTTTTTTTTAATATTTTATTTATTCGACAGAGAGAAATCACAACTAGGCAGAGAGGCAGGCAGAGAGAGAGGAGGAAGCAGGCTCTCCACGGAGCAGAGAGCCCGACGTGGGGCTCGATCCCAGGACACTGGGATCATGACCTGAGCCGAAAGCAGAGGCTTTAACCCACTGAGCCACCCAGGTGCCCCTTCTAGTCACCATCTTAATGAAGGTCCATACCAGTGTAAAAAGGCAACACTGAGAAGTTGGGACAAAATGAATATATTTATATAGACAACATGACTGTTTCACAGAAAGTCTTCAGGAATGTATAAAAAATTAGAATTATTTATATTTATTAAGTTATATATTTATATATATAAATTATATATTTATATTTATTAAATATACTAAGGTTTCCAAATTAAAACCAAAATCACTTATATATACTAGCAGTAAACATTTAGAAACATATTTCATAATACGTTTTAGAACTATTTCTGCAAATTTACAACACAATGAATTTAATGTAAACAATTCAGAGAGAAACTATGAGGATCTCAATAAAAAGAGACTCAATATTATTAGATGAAAACCCTCTGGAAGTTAAAATACAGATTCATAATCAAAACAAAACTGATTTTTTTTCATTTTTGTAGAAAATGACAAAAGTATATTCTAAGTTGAACATAGAAATGCAAAGAAAAATCAAAACTATCTTGAAAATAAGAAGAAATACGGAGAACATATGATACCTGATTTCAAGAATTATTATAAAAGTATGGAAATCAAGGTGCCTGGGTGGCTCAGATGGTGAAGCCTTTGCCTTTGGCTCCAGTCATGATCTCCAGGTCCTGGGATTGAGCCCTATGTTGGCCTCCCTGCTTAGCCAAGCATCTGCTTCTCACTCTCCCTCTGCCTCTCTCCCTGCTTGTGCACTCTCTGTCTCTGCTTCTGTCCCTCTCTCAAATAAGGATCAATGCAAATCAATGGAAAGAAATGCAGAGTTTAGGAGAAAAAAGGTGCTGGAATAATTGGATTAGCCTGTGGAAAAAAATTTCAACTTTATTCTCTGTAGCATATACAGATATTATTTTATTTTGTTTTATCTTATTCTATTTTATCTTACTTATTTTACTTTTATTTTTTATTTTTCAAACCTTTATTTAAATTCCAGTTAGTTAACATGTAGTGTAATATTAGTTTCAGGTGTAGAATTTAATGATTCATCATTTACGTAAAACACCCAGTGTGCACTCCTTAATACCCACTACCCATTTAACCCATCCCCCTGTGCACCTCCCATCTGGTAACTATCAGTTTATTCTCTATAGTTAATAGTCTCTTATGGTTTGCCTCCAGATTTCTTTTATTTTCCTTTTCTTATTTTTTTTTTTTTTTGCTTCTTCCCCCTATGTTCATTTCGTTTCTTAAATTCCACATAAGAGTAAAATTATATGGTATTTGTCTTCCTCTGTCTTATTTCACTTGGCATAATACTTGCTAGGTCCATCCACATTGTTGCAAATAGCAAGATTTCATACTTTTTTATGGTTAAGTAATATTGCATTTATATATATATATATGTATATCCTCTTCTTTATGGTTAAGTAATATTGCATTATATATAATGCAGTATTGTTATTAATATTATATATATGTATATATACACACACACATATATATATATATATATCCTCTTCTTTATCTATTCATCAGTTGATGGACATTTGAGCTGTTTCTATAGTATGGCTATTGTTGATACTATTTTAAACAAATCATAGATTGAAAGTTAAAAGCTAAACCTAGAAAAAATTTAAAAAGTAAATGTGGATTTTGAAAATATCTTCACCAGTTTAGAAGAAGCAAAAATTTTCTTGAGATGACATATGTAACAGCAACCACAAAAAGAAGATAAATTGTCTTCTTCAGACTTTTTAAAAAAGATTTTATTTATTTATTTGACAGAGAGAGAGAGCACAAGCAGGGAGAGCAGGAGGCAGAGGGAGAGGGAGAAGCAGGCTCTCGCTGAGCAGAGAACCCAACATGGGGGGTCGATTCCAGGACCCCGGGTTCATGACCTGAGCTGAAGTCAGATACTTAACTGCCTGAGCCACCAAGGCACCCCTTCTTCATATTTTTTTTAAAGAGAAGAAAAGACAGTAAATCCAAAGAACCATTAATGAAATAAAAAGATAAGCCATAAACTGGGAGAAAAAAATACTTCGAGTGCATATATCTGACAGAGGATTTCTATCCAAAGTATAAAAGAACTCTTGCAATTCAATATGAAGGTAATTGTGAGGGGAGGAGGGTAGCAAGGGCATTGAACAAATATCTTGACATCTACCAATCAAAGAAAATGACACTTTTCAAAAGAAATATGAAAATGACAAATAAGCACAATAAAATATTTTCAAAACCATAAATATAATTACAATTATAGTTTTTTAGAAAAAAATTATTTTTTATTAGACAGATAGAGAGAGACAGCGAGAGCAAGAACACAAGCAAGGGAGTGGGAGAGGGAGAAGCAGGCTTCCTGCCAATCAGGGAGCCCATTGTGGGGCTAGATGTGGGGCTCAATCCCAGTACCATGGGATCATGACCTGAGCCAAAGGCAGATGCTTAATGACTGAGCCACCCAAGTGCCCCTATAGTTACAATTAAATTTAAACCAAGATTAGTTACCACTATACATAGACCTGGGTGGGTAAAATTAGAAAGAGTAATAACAAAAATTGATGTAAGTTTGGAGCAACTCTATACTCTTGTATACTAAAGGTACAGACATTTGGAAAAGTTTGGTAGTTTCATGTAAAATTAAATGATAAACTAATTCTCTTTTCCTCTCTCTCCTCTCCCTCTCCCTTTTGATTCTGTTACTTGATGCACTAGGGAGAATTTGCTACACATCATCTGTTTCATGTCTGTTTAATCTAGAAAATTTGACTTGAAAGGAGTATTGCCCTTATGCCTAAAAGAGGGAATCTTACTTAGGATCCAATTTTGAGTAACTAAGCTCTGCTTTTGATTATCTAAGTACAAAAGAGTTAGGTTCCCATTTCGTGTCAGTGACAGTATATTAGAGGTTGGTTGCCATTATGTCAAAGGTTCAAACTAAGCCAGATATTTTTGAGAGCTTTGAATCATTGGAATTGCAAGAAAATGAAAGTGAACAGATTTAATTAGACTTTTGAGTGATTGGCTTTTGAAAACACCTTTTCTAATATAAAGTATTGACCCCTTGAATAAACAGACTCTATTAAGCAATTCTATTAAACATTTAAAACTTTCAATTATGGTCCTAATGGTTTATGTTGTTATATCAATATTATAAATATCTTATGTTTGGGTTCCATGGCATATGTCTAGGTTCAATACTAATTTCCACATTTTTATTCTACACTCATTCATGTCCTTTACTATTATTTTCAGTAGTGAAGTTTTTACATCTCAGATAGAAAAGCATATATTCATGTTCCAAACCTGTTAACAAAGGAATTTTTAAGTGAACTCTTCAAGCAGAAAAAAAAAGTGGTGCTTCTAAATTTCAGGATACAATTTAGGTTCTAGTGTAAACACTTACTGTGAAGGTAAAATGAAAATAGCTGTTTTAAATTTTTTAAAATTTGATTTAACTTAAAGATATAATATTCTTAAATGACTCACCATACATCAGATAGTCAAAGCTTTGTTTCACTTTATGGTTTACTTTTCAAACATTAACATCTGTTTCCTTATTCTGCAAAGAAAACACAAAAATTATTTAGCAAGAGTATTGAAATTAAATAAATGAAGTGCTAAGAATTAGTGTAAATAATTTTACTGGGAGACAATAGGACTGTTGTTTAGAGTTAAGACATATCTGTACAGAAATCCTGGGTTTTTCATTTAAATACTAGACAATTTTATTTTTACCTATGTCTTAAGGTATTCATCTGTAGCATGAGGATAGAGAATTATTCTTTAAGGTTGTTGTCAGGTATATTTTGAAGAAAATAAATGTGTGATGCTTGACACAACTTCTGACACGGCACAGGAGCTGGATAAATGGTAAATGTAAGGAATAGGACAGTGGTACTACTGAAGAAATAATAATAGTAACAATGATATTAATACACTGTATTGCTTTGCCTAAGTTTATAAACATGCAACTAGAACTTAAAAAAATCTTGTCATATCTAATATTTGTGTTATTGTTCATGCTGCTTTTTATTCTTTTTTTAAAATATTTTATTTATTTGTTTGAGAGAGAGAGACTGCATGTGTCAGAGAGTGCAGGGAGTTGGGGGTGAGGGGCATACAGAGAGGGAAAATCAGTCTCCCAGCTGAGGAGGAAGCCCGATGCCTGGCTAGATCCCAGGACCCTGAGATCATGACCTGAGCCTTAAGCAGGCACCCAACCAACTGAGCCACCGAGGTGCCCCAGCTGCTTTCTATTCTTAAAACCTCTTTTCCAATCCCTCCAATATTCTATTAAGTCATAAAATGTCACTGCTCTTCAGCAAAAATCTCACCATCAAATAAAAGATTTTTCAGTTCACGCTAAACATTTCTCTTATCTAAACTTCCAACCCATTTTGCTTATAGCTACATGCAGATATGCCCACCTTGTTTATAAGATCATAAACATTCTCATTGGAAATTAATATTGAATCCAAACATATCCTATTGGAATTTTATAATATTGACATAACACAACAAACTATCAGGAGCATAACTGAAATTTTGAAACACCTAGATTCATTGGATAGAATCTGCTTATTCAACGGGTCAATACTTCATACTGGAAAAGGTGTTTTCAAAAACCAATCACTCAAAGTGTAATTTAGCCTGTATGCTTTCATTCTCTTACAATTGCAATGATTCAAAACTCTCAAAAATATCTGGTTTAGTTTTAACCTTCAAGATAATGGCAAACAATCTTTAATATACTGTCATTGATATGAAATAAGGACCTAACTCTTCTTTCCCAATAGAACGCAGGTTCAGATACCTGTATATCCCTTTTCAAATGAGAGGAAAGAGATCTCATCTGCAGCTCCAGGTACAGAGGCTGCTTTGTTTTAGCCAATTTAGTCTTCAGCAAGCCATACAGGACTGCTGAAGCTTAAAATGGGGGGAAATGTGGCTTATCTAGGTCCAGATTAAAGGAAAAATGTATATTTACAAGATTGAGCAAAATGTCTTTCTCCCTCATTCCATCCAGTCTCCCATTGTTTGATGAGAAAAAGGAAGTTAATTCCAGCCACCGCTGTTGCCTCTCTCATGGTCATGAGGAGAGACCAGGAGGACCACTCAGTCTGAGTTGGCTTTGCAGAGCTGGGAGAATGACTAAATCTAACCCCTCATTACATCAACAAGTCACTGATCACACAATGCCAACATCCGCTTTTACCTTTGGACCTCCAACTGGTAAAATAATAAATTTCTTTTTTCTTTTATTTTCCTCTTCTTTTTTGTGTAAGAAAATTTGTGTCATGATTGTAAGTTATTTCAACTAAAAGCATTGTTCCAGAGACAGGCAAAAATTAATACTATCATTTTATTGAAGAGAATAGAATGCCCCCACCCCATCTTAACTAGAATTATATTTCCTTTTCTCACTACAAAAATCTACGGTGAGGCACTTTAGGGCAGTTCTGTGGTTATCATTAATGATTCACTTCTGTCTATTGGCTGCTCCATTCTTCATTGTGTGATTTCTGTCCTAGAGATCATGTGATGATCTGAGCAAGGTGCAGGAGGGCTACAAATTAACACACATTCCAGGCCACAGTTTAGCAGAAGCAGGTAGGGAAACATGGGCAAAACTCACAGTTGTATTAGCTTTTTAGACAGACCTTCCTGAGGTCTACTAATATACATACTTGATTGGCCAATAGTTGATAACCTTGCTACAACTAGCTGTAAAGGAGAATAGGAAGTGTTGTCTTTATGCTGGACATTATTCCTCTCAACTAAATAATGTAGTACTTTCACTAAAGAAGAAAAAGAAATGAGTATTGGGGGACAACTCTGCATAGAGATGAAGATAAAGAAATTTTAGAACAATGGTTCCTAACATTTTGGTTTTGATCACCAGAAACATTTTTTAAATAGTTTGATAACCCGCAAAATGACATAAATACCTACTGATGTTGGGGACAAATTCATTTATGAGTACTTCGAGTAAGTGCTCTATTCTTCAAGCATCTGAAATTAACAGTGTAGTCATTCAATACACTAAAAAGAAGGAATCAATATTCCACTATATTGGTAATGTTAAAAAAAAAAGGAGGGGTTTAATGAATGTTGATTAAGGTAATGAATAATTATATACACAAAGGAAAAATATACTTTGTATGGTAAGACACCCTTTGTAACAAAGCCACATTACAATGTAACTTTGTAAAAAAGCAGCCAGGGCATAGACCATGATATTCCACTTCTTTAAATTATCTTTATTGGAAAGAATTAAAAAATTTAAAAAGAAATTTGATATCTGGAAATGTTTTTAATATGCCTGAGTTGTAATCTTTCTAATTCAACCTCTAAACATTATCAGCAGTTTCATAAGGCTTTAGCCCTGTAATATGATTTTAGTAATTGCTGGCCCCAGGACACATACTGGAAATAAATCCTGATTATCTTACAACTATAACATTTAGTCACATTGCATTGATTTACATATTTTAAGAACAAAAATACTATATTTCCATGTATTTATTGCCACTAAGTTGTTCTAAGGAAATTTATTTTACATTGCTTCAAAAATTCAGATGGCTACTTCATCATTCAGAATATAAATATTATTAAATAAACTAATTAAGCAGTCTTAACAACAAAATTTTCTTACAACTAAGAAAAGGAAAAGCTAGTAGTCTTGACCAGTACAATTATTATCATCTAAGAAAACAGCTTTTGTGTGCCTAGCATCTTTGAACCAATGTCTTGTTAATCTTGACCACATGGCAAAGATGGGTGTAAGTGAATATTCTCTTCTTTTGAGAGATGAAGTTTGTGAGCGCCTGGGTGGCTCTGTCATTAAGTGTCTGCCTTCATCTTGGGTTATGATCCCAGGGTCCTGGGGTCAAGCCCTACATCAGGCTTCCTGCTCAGCTGGAAGCCTGCTTCTCTCTCTCTCTCCCACTCTTCCTGCTCATGGTCCCTCTCTTGCTGTCTCTTTCTGTGTCAAATAAATAAAATCTTAAAAAAAAAAAAAGAGTTGAAGTTTATGAACTTTGAACGTTGCCCTCAGTTGATTCAGCTCATTATTTTCTCCTATAATTTGAATTTCTACATGCAACTGGAATCTGACTGTCAAAATGCCGGGCACAATACATTTCTCTCAAAAGAGGTACAATAATAGAGCATTTGAAATTTTCAAGTAGAAGAGATGCAGTAGTATATATTTAAGGAACTTGACTCTTTTCCTAGATAAGAAAATTATTTTTTATTTGTTTTCTAGATAGATCAAGGACAATAAAAATTAAATTGTATCTCCTAGGACCCATAGTAATTCTGATAATTAGAAAACACTTTTAGGGTTTGAAAAGAGAAAGTGTGTTGCAAAGAGAACCACTTACACATTTAAATCTTGTCTAAATATCAAAAATTAAATGAAATACATCTGTCCTTGTTAAAAGTCTCTCAACCCCAACCCTTTCTCTGCATTTTCCTGAAAAACACATGAGTTTATGCTACGGTTAAGTTTTTCATTTTTAAGTAATCTCTATACCCAGTGTGGACTGGAACTCACAACCTCAAGATCAAGAGTGGCACACTCCACTAAGATAGTCAGGCACCCCACTACTATCAATTTTTACTGAATTTATGTAGTAACTCCTGAACTTGACGTACCTGAAGCCCTTGTTCTATTTAAAATCCACTCTCTCTCTAGGGAGAAGCATGGTTTCTCTTTAAAACTTCAGCGGTTTCACTGTTCAACAGGAAGTCCGAACTGTGACATACTACCAGACTGGCCCTGACTATACCTTCAATCTCTTCCCCACACTTCACTCCAGAAATACCAAAGTGCTTTTAATATCTATAATTTCCTGTACTCTCTCAAAACTTGGGCACTTTGCACAGGTGCCTGGATATCACAGTAGGTTGAGTGTCTCACTCTTAGTTTTTGGCTCAGGTATAATCTCATAGTCATGAGATGGAGCTCCCCATCCAGATCTGTGCTCAACATAGAATCTGTTTGAGATTCTTTCTCCCTCTCCCTTTGTCCCTCCCCTATCTCCTACCATTGTTCTCATTCTAAACTAAGTAAGTTAATTTAAAAAAAATGAATTTCATTTTGTATTTGTTGTTTCCATTGACTTCCATAATCACAGGGCTTGTTGGACTAATTTATGAGGACTGGGAATTATAAAACTATTTGGTATAATGAATGAAAGAATGACTTTCTTCATCTGTAAGCTTGATTGCAAAGGAGAAATCATCTGTAAATTTGCATCCACAGTATATTTGAGAGTCTAGGCCTTGAGATATTTTCTTCTTTTTCCCATATGTTTCAAGATTTAATCCAAAAGTAAAAATCTCAAAGCAAAATTAAGGGATTATATAGACATTACCTGTAAATATCTAATTGTTTGTTTATTTCTGTTATTGTTTTAAAAAAGAAAGAGAGAAGATGGGGAGGGGAAAGAGGGAGAGAGGAAATCTTAGGCAGGCCCCATGCCTAGCGTAGAACTAACACAGGGCTTGATCTCACAATCCTGAGATCATGATCTGAGCTGAAATGAAGAGTCCAAGCTTTAACCACCTGAGCCATACAGATGCCCAAGTGTCTAATTGGTTTAATTGGCTGCCAATAGTATCCCAGTTTTACTGTGTCACCACAAGGTCCTGATGACTCAGTGGGAGGGCATCAATAGATCAGAAATCCAGGTGACCCATGCCATAAGTGGTTACTCCCAGATTTACAAAAATACTATTCTCACAAAAGTCATATTGGAGATTACAAACCATTTTAGACTTGTGCAAACCTTTAGTCCTGTAGACAGAAGGCTCAACTCTAGGTGGTATGTATAATAACCAGAGCAAGATGGTTGAGTTCTGTAATAAAGGACCATCCCTGACAACATTACCCATAATAACAAAACTGTTTTTAGTGTCTTTTCTTCCTCTCTTCAGTTATAGCTTAAAGGCAAGGGAAATCGTGACGGCAGTACATCTTTCCACAGAGTCTCAGTCTTAGTTATTCATTTAATTGCTTATATACTCACACATACATACACACAGTTTTTTCCCTGTTTCTTGGGTAATTTGAAAACTTAATTTCCCCCATCATTTTACTACATAACAATGAAGCCCTTCTTAGACATAGAATTTTGGAAATCACTACCTAGACTAATATGGACAACAAAGCAAGACAAAACACAAATATAAAAACAAAACCTTAAGACAATTAGTTTGCACAGCACTTTTTTCTTTAAGTAATGATATGTTTAATCTGTACATCACCTCATTGTTTCAAACTCATTTGTCAGCTAAAATTTAATTGAGTGTAGACATGTGTCATTTAAAACTTTAAACAATCTACAGGTGTACTAATAGTCGTGCCATTCTATGTATATAAATATTAATATTTATATACATATATACATAATAAATATTAGTATTTATATTAAATGTGATAAAAAGGTATGAGACAAAGTTTTGGAAGATTTCAGAGGTTTTTTTAGGGAAAAAAATGAGTCATAGAATAATATAAAACTATATATTTTCTTAAAGGGGAATAAACATTATGCATAGAAACATGCACATGCATTTAAATATATGTTAAAAAGAAATAGAAGGAGACACACACACCAGACAGATGACAAATGACAGCAATTTTGAAAGGGAGAGTAAAAGATGACATATATGCTTCATTCTTTATTATTCTTTATTATTTTGATTTTAGCCATGGTATTGTATTAATGGTTTACTTGGGCAATTAGAAAAAGATAAGATGTAAGTTTACATCACCACACATATTTGCCAGACTAAAGATACAAATAAAAGAGCTTTTAAATTATGCTTAAGCTTGAAATTTGGAAAAAAACACTGTAAGGGTTCTGGGTATGTTATTTAAGTTTTATAGCCACACTTCTCATTAGCATTTTTTTAACAGAAGAAATACAAATATTTAGCCTCTGAAGAATAATACAAAGGAAGACCCAGTGTTACTAAACCCTCGGTAAAAGTATTGGAAACAATGATGATGGATTGATTGAGTCCATTTCTGATACGTTCATTTTATAAATGTCAATTCTTGGTAAATGAAAATGTTATGATATTCCTTATATTTATGTCATTATGAATCTTACCTTATTTGGATAGAGAAATCTAGAACTATGTCACTGTAGATTATGTGAGATGCACATGGAAAAGTTATGGTGCACTTTCATATTTAAAGGAAGTGGATCAAAAATGGTTTAAAAAATACCTATCATAGCATTTTTGTAAGGCAAGTATAAATCTCATTTTTATGCTAACATTTCACGTAAGTTTCTGTTTATAGTGTTCAATCAACATTAGAGCTTATGCTTGTTTGCCAAAACAGATAAATCCTCAACAAAATTTTAAAGGAAAAAAAATGTTCTAAAAGTGGACTTGGAACTATATCATGCACTTGAAACTAACATAACATTGTGTGTCAAGCATACATAAATAAAAATATTTTTAAAGGAAGAATTTAAAGCATTCTGCAATTAAAACCAAAAGTGCACTTTGGGTGTTGAGTTTGCTAAGTTCCTTATAGATTTTGGATACTAGCCCTTTATCTGATATGTCGTTTGCAAATATCTTCTCCCATTCTGTCAGCTGTCTTTTGGTTTTGTTAACTGTTTCCTTTGCTGTGCAAAAGCTTTTGATCTTGATGAAATCCCAATAGTTCATTTTTGCCCTTGCTTCCCTTGCCTTTGCCGTTGTTCCTAGGAAGATGTTGCTGCGGCTGAGGTCGAAGAGGTTGCTGCCTGCATTCTCCTCAAGGATTTTGATGGATTCCTTTCTCACATTGAGGTCCTTCATCCATTTGGAGTCTATTTTCGTGTGTGGTGTAAGGAAGTGGTCCAATTTCATTTTTCTGCATGTGGCTGTCCAATTTTCCCAGCACCATTTATTGAAGAGGCTGTCTTTTTTCCATTGGACATTCTTTCCTGCTTTGTCGAAGATGAGTTGGCCATAGAGTTGAGGGTTGATTTCTGGGCTCTCGATTCTGTTCCATTGATCTATGTGTCTGTTTTTGTGCCAGTACCATGCTGTCTTGATGATGACAGCTTTGTAATAGAGCTTGAAGTCCGGAATTGTGATGCCACCAACACCCAAAGAACAAACAATCCAATCAAGAAATGGGCAGAGGACATGAACAGACGTTTCTGCAAAGAAGACATCCAGATGGCCAACAGACACATGAAAAAGTGCTCCATGTCACTCGGCATCAGGGAAATACAAATCAAAACCACAATGAGATATCACCTCACACCAGTCAGAATGGCTAAAATTAACAAGTCAGGAAATGACAGATGCTGGCGAGGATGTGGAGAAAGGGGAACCCTCCTCCACTGTTGGTGGGAATGCAAGCTGGTGCAACCACTCTGGAAAACAGCATGGAGGTTCCTCAAAATGTTGAAAATAGAACTACCCTATGACCCAGCAATTGCACTACTGGGTATTTACCCTAAAGATACAAACATAGTGATCCGAAGGGGCACGTGTACCCGAATGTTTATAGCAGCAATGTCTACAATAGCCAGACTATGGAAAGAACCTAGATGTCCATCAACAGATGAATGGATCAAGAAGATGTGGTATATATACACAATGGAATACTATGCAGCCATCAAAAGAAATGAAATCTTGCCATTTGCGACGACGTGGATGGAACTAGAGCGTATCATGCTTAGTGAAATAAGTCAATCGGAGAAAGACAACTATCATATGATCTCCCTGATATGAGGACATGGAGAAGCAACATGGGGGGGTAGGGGGATAGGAGAAGAATAAATGAAACAAGATGGGATTGGGAGGGAGACAAACCATAAATGACTCTTAATCTCACAAAACAAACTGGGGGTTGCTGGGGGGAGGTGGGATTGGGAGAGGGGGAGCGGGCTATGGACATTGGGGAGGGGAGGCGAACCATAAGAGACTATGGACTCTGAAAAACAACCTGAGGGTTTTGAAGGGTCAGGGGTGGGAGGTTGGGGGAACAGGTGGTGGGTAATGGGGAGGGCACGTTTTGCATGGAGCACTGGGTGTTGTGCAAAAAGAATGAATACTTTTACGCTGAAAAAATAAATAAAATGGAAAAAAAATGTAAAAAAAAAAAAAACAAAAACCAAAAGTGCAATAATATCAATAATCAGACACATACTGGCCAAAATTTTTCTTTTTTGAAATGGTAAACTTGAGAAAAGAAATATGAACATACATGCCATTTTTTGACACTCCTTTCTCTTATCCAGTGGTAAATGAGTACAGGGAAGAAATTCTCAAATCTCTCATTCCCACCATTGTATTTTTGTGCTGAGAGTTGTTAAAATAATTAAGTAAGTTCATCTCCAGACAGTCTCCATGAAAATGACTGAATACTGCACATAGCCTAAAGCAAATGAGATTCATCATGCTCATTTAAAACTGCCAACATATCATGGTTTAAATGTATTTGTGAATTTTTCAGTCATTCCTTTACTTAAAGAATGGACAATGATGGGAAAGAAACCAGAGAAAATGTGAACTCTATGAGGGTAAGCTAAATTTATTTTCTGTCCTTAAGTTGTATGCATGCCCACAACAGCAGTATTGAGCAAACATTCATTGTTGAATAAAATATGAAAATTATGAAACCGATTTACTTATGTAATTCAGAAAATGAGTTGGAGGATAAATTCATTTGCTCCAGGGAATAGTAGTTATGGAATGGTGAGAACACCAGGCACAGATATTGAGAGTTTATTCAAAGGTGGTATCATGATCAGTTAGTTTCTCAAATATTACAACTCATAAAGGCCTTACAAATGTAGTTTCTATTTGTCTTGTTCAGAACATATCCTCAACATCCCTCGACCATGATATTTAGGGCCATGGATATATCACTTCAAGCATAAAGTTTTCCCTGAATCTCATTAGAAGAATTAATATAGGAGAACCCAGGTGGCTCTGTTGGTTAAGAGTCTGACACTTGGTTTTGGCTCAGGTCATGGTCTTAGGTCATGGGCTCGAGCCCTATGTTGGGCTCCACATTCAGTGGAAATTCTCTCTCCTTCTTCTGCCCTTCCACCCCTGCTCACTCTCCCTTCTCTGTCTTGAATAAATAAATCTTAAAAAAAAAAAAAAAGATTGATATACTCTCTTTTGTATCCAATCTCTGTCATTTCCTATCTCTATTATAAAATGTATCACATAGAATTTGTAAGTCTTTGTTTCCTTGAGTCATTGGATATTGTCCATGGATCCCTCTAAACTGGCTTTTTTACCTCCTCCACTCTGTTGTACAACAAAGAGAGCTTGTGTCTATAAGGTGCACTACTAGAGCTCCCTTCCTCTTTGTCTTCTGATTTGGTTCAGCTCACGGAGGCACACAAGAAATCAAAGGTTTGAAAGAGCAGATTATGGTATTTTCCCCCAGGAAAGGGAGGATATGGTAAGGATATCTGGCAGGTCACAGATGTGTGGTTTCTATGTTTCTCTGCTGAAGACCTTGGTTCTCTTGAACAGTTAGAATTCTACCTCGATTTCAGCAACTGTTTGGTCCAGTTGTGCAGCCCTCCAGTGCTGGGGTCCCTCCTATTGCAAACCATTCATTTTGCTTTCCTTTAGACCTGCATGCATCTTTTTGAAGAAAGGCTTCATTAATCCTTCCTCAGTTAACCTGTTTGAGTGCTTTTTTCCTTCCAACATCATACTGACACACTTAGCTACATGATCTACATGATTGTAAAAATCTTTCAGTTAAGGACTATGCCTTGCATCCTTGTATCCCAGCACTAATTAGAGTTTAGTCAAGTAGTATGAGTTAAATCAATGTTTATTCCACCCATTCTTAATCAATATATCCATGATGGTAGATGGATAGATGACAGATTGACAATCTTATTTAAATGTTAAGAAGAAAAGAGGTCTATAGAACTTTGTTTATGCTTGGCTTTTCAAATTATGCTTATTAACCTACATATATCTCTCCAAATTTTGGCATTCATATGGAACCATGGGAGTGTGGGAGCCTAGGGCAGGCTTACCTTAAAATGTACCACCTTGGCATACTGATTATTCTGAGTTACGCTTAAGGAATAGACAGTGCAAGAACAACAATATGATCTCCCTCCCACACACATACTTTGTCTCCAGAAAACAGGAAATAAATCTCCCGTATGAAAGGTACCATCCCTGGACAAGGAGGAAGAGAGGCATCCTTATGATTAGAGATAGGAAATTTAGGACCTAAGAAGCCCAAATAAACAAACTTTGTTACTTTTACTAATTTACTACCAAGCCCAAATAATTCTGCTTAGAATTTATTACTAATTGAAGTTCCTGAACATAAGGAGCTTTCTTTGTTCTGCCAAATACTCATTGACTTATGTTTCCTTGTCCAAAAAGTAGAAACGCTGCCTGCCTTGCTTGTATCTTCAGGTCTGAATTTTGTTATTGGGTCTCTCTATGTATGTAATTTAACTTTTCACTTTTTTTCCTGGTAATCTTTCTCATGTCAATTTAACCCCCCCCTTTTTTTAAAGATTTTATTTATTTATTTGAGAGAAAGAGAGTGGCGGAGGGGTCATGAGCAGGAGTGAAGGGTAGAGAGAGAAGCACAGGATGCTGGGATCATGACCTGACCCAGTTGGTCAGGAGCTTAACCAACTGAGTCACCCAGGAGCCCCATCTCAATTTAATTCTCAGAGTAGCTACAAGAATCTCAAAGGGTAGAGAAAACTTTCCCTCTCCAATGTGAAAAAAGAGGTTACAAAAATAAATTTCTAAGAATAAAGCAAGGGAGGCTGGAGAAGACATAGGGGAGTAATAATCAAAATTTGAACATCTATTATTTTTTCAGAGCATGCACTCTGCCTTATATCTATTTTTTACTCTCAGATAATGTACTAATCACATCTATGATAGGAATAGGAATATGAACTTAAAGAAAAATTATGTTTTTGGAAAATATTTTAATATCAGAAATACCCAAAAGTTGCTCAATTACTCATTCATTTGTTCACCCACACAAAAAACTTCATTGTCTAGAACTAACTTTGTCTAGAACTGTAGTAGACTCTGGAATATTAGGGCATAAAAGCAAAACTATTCTTTTTAGTTGTATTTTAGGCAAATTCTGAATTCAAACATTCAATTTGAAGATATTCAAGTTTAGGGGCACCTGGGTGGCTCAGTCAGTCAAGCATCTGATTCTTAGTTTTGCCTCAGGTCATGATCTCAGTGTCCTGAGATCAAGCTCCATGTCTGGCTCCACACGTGGTGCAGAGTCTGCTTCTCCCCCTTCCTCTCGTGCTCGCTCTCTCTCGCTCTCTCTCTCTCATAAGTAAATAAAATCTTTAAAGATATTTGTGTTTCAATATATACTTATTTAGAAAATAATTTCACTATTTGAAAATACATTGACGGGTGCCTGGGTGGTTCAGTTATTAAGCGTCTCCCTTCAGCTTGAGTCATGATCTCAGAGTCCTGGGATCGAGCCCCACATCAGACTTCCCACTCGGTGGAAGTCTGTTTCTCCCTTTCCGACTCCCCCTGCTTGTGTTCAAACTCTAGTTGTGTCTCTCTCTTTCAAATAAATAAAACTAAATTAAAAAAGAAAATACATTGGTTATATTCATCTTCAAAGGTTTTATACTCTTCTTTAAATTAAAAAAAAAAGTGCACAGAAACAATGTAATAAAAGAGCTTACCAAAACTCTAGTGATCATTTACTCTAACTTCTCAGCTTTAAGTAGGATTTACCTATTTTATGAATAGACTTTCACAGTGTTCTTAGAACTAGTCTAAATGTCATTCAGAGAGCTAATAAATTGTTCTACAGGTTTTACTAGAATCTGATTTTCAATAAGGCCTAAAGAGAGAAAGTGTGCGTTTATGTATATGTATGTGTGTGTGTGTATTCAGGTTGCATTTTATAAGGTTTTTTCCCAACCTAGTTAAACTTGAAATCTGTCCTTTGTAATAAGTTCTGTATATATAGAATTTATGTTGCTTATAATACTGATTTTAACTATTGTATAATGTGAATATAAATTAGTGTGCATTAATTATAAATATCAGGGATAGTTCATGTAATTTATCTCTAATATTATGGAACTTAATGGTTTCCAGGTATTCTCAGTATTTCCATAAACATTTCCTGATTTCCCTAAGTATAATATATCTTCAAATAATTTTCATAAAATATTTATCTCTTCAGTATATTCCAGTATTTATACTAGTCCTATTTAGCGTGATCAACTCCACAAAATAATACTGAGTTATTGTAATATATATATTTATATATGTGTACATAAATATATGATATATATAATATATACACACATATAATTACATAAGTGTATATGTATTTTTATATATACGTAATGCATCATATATATTTGACATGCAAAAAACTCTTTTACAAACATTATTCTAAATAATGTTCATTATTTCAAGTAAGGACTATAGAACAGACAGGTCATCTACTTTTTTCAGATTAAAACAATAACAACAAAAAGCAATCTAAGTCTCAGATGAGTTACGCCAAGTTTCTACCCCCAGGAAGTCAAACACTTCATAAATAAACTCAGATCTTCAAACACTAAATCTTAGTAGCAAAATATGATTCCCAACTATGCAAGGCATTCTTGCCTTTGCATGATCATTTGAATCACAAGCCACATAGCCCGAGGCTTAATGGAAGAAGGCAGAAATAATCTTTTTACAATAATTTTGCTGCAAAGATTCTGTCAGATATTTCCACAGAGTGGAAAGATCACAGAATGTTAGCATAGCCACTAATTATAGCTTCTGTGTGGAGAGAAAGACACTGGGACGCAGCCAAAGCATGTACGATTCAGAGCCCGGCAGAAGTGATTTTAAATCTTGTCCTTGCCTCTAGCTCTGCCCTGATGCTTTAGGAAAGCCAGTAGACCTGTCTGAACTTTCATTGTTTGTTTTATCAAGAACAAGAGGATGATGATGTTCACTGGCCAAGCTAATTGCAATGGTTTTATTTAATAGATGTATATTCAGAAGTAAGATGAGGCAAAACTTTTATTTCCTGCACTCTCTGGGTCCCAGACTTCCATATTCACTAAGGGCAGGAAAGTTTTCTTCTTTCTAATTCAATGTGATTGTTGCTGATAACAAGCTTTTCTTTGGAGACTTACCCCTTGCAAGAGTTCCGCCTTGACTCTCTTTCTTCAATAGCAAGGCGGAGAAGCGTACCCTTCCCGTGGGTGTTGGTTAAAGTGGGTGTTGGTTGAATGGTATTGGTTCTTCCTTCAGCGCAGATTCAAGTGTTTAATTCTACTTGGCCTGCGTTCTTTGGACTCTGTTTTTGTTTATTTGTTTGCTTTTCCTTTTTTTTTTTTTTTTTCTTCATTCTGGTAGATCTTGGCCTAGTGGGTAGCTGAGAATCCTGCGTTTTATGTGCTGTTTTGTGCCAAGTCCTACCAGGCCTTTTGCCTTTGGGCCACACTCTGTTACTTACCACTGTGTACCTGCTATTGACTCCAGGTGGGAGATCTCTATATTCCACAGTCACCTCCTGCCAAAACCACAGCTCTTTTGATACACTTATTCTCTGCCCTTGAAGTCCGCGGGGTGCAGGGGGGAACATTCTGCAGCTGTTTGTACCCCAGCAATATGTAACCTAATAAAGTTTTAGCGAGGCCCATCTACTTAGTACCTTCCATGCCATTGATACTCTACCATAAACACGCCATGTTAAATTTAAGACAGTTCTAACTAGGAGCCCTTTTCGAGAACCTTTCAAACTTTCAAGACATTGAAATTTTCTACCAAACTGCAGGGATCAATCTGGATATCTCTACCATATATTTTTAACTTGTCATATAAAGAGTGGCAAAACTGGTGGGTCTTTTTGTCATTCTGCATCTTGTTCCCTTGCGTCTTCCCCCAGAACTGTTTCAGTGAGGCAGAAATTTGCGTGACATTTTTTAGCTCTCTTATGTTATAGGACACAGTGATTTTCCTTCATGATCTGGTTCTTACTACTTGAAATCGGAACAAATATTTAAAATCTGAGGAATGTCATGAAAACATTATTGTCTCTCTCATTCTGAAATTACAAGACTATTATTTTACTAAGGTTAAAGGTATTGTATATAGAGAAAAACAACAACAAAAAACAAAGAAAGACTTTTTATTCCAAGTACCATCCCTCTTTCCAGTCCCCATAGGAATAAGCCTCAGGTTAATGGTCTCATCTCAACAACAAAAGTTACTGAAATGGAGGAAAAACTATTCACAATGAGAAATAATTTAAGTGCTATTTAAAAATATTCCCCTGCTATACATTTAGAGCACACAACACATCTGGCATATTGCATGTGCCTAGTAACTTCAGGTTAAAATTATTGTTAGCTATAATTATGATAGATAGATACATATACACACAAGATAGATAGATATATACACAAACATGCATATATACCCATACATATAATTTATAATTATATATAATTTTACATGATTAGCATAGCTATAATTGTTTATGTTCCGCACATAAAAAGTCATTATCATATTTGTTAATACTATGGATGTTATTCTTCTGATAAATCAAAGTTAATTTTTAAAGTTACCTTTGATCAAAACAAAAGACATACACGATCTGTGTTTGATTTGCATTCATATGTGTGAGACAGCAGAAAAATAATTACCCTTCACTCTGAAACAGGAACAAACTAGAAGCAAATGCTAACCCTTGGACTTAAGAAGATTACATCTTCGGCCTGAGGAGAGACAAATTTAGAGATATCAAGCAATTGCTATCATTGCATTAATAGTTCATTAATAGATCACTAGATCTATTAATAATGATCAATAGATCATTAAAAAATTCTACTGATTTTTAAAGCTCATTTTAAAAACAATTTAATAAAGTGCCATGTCTTCTTGTTATGGAATAGGCTATGGGATATTTCAAAAGGAGTTAAGGGGCGCCTGGGTGGCTCAGTGGGTTAAGCCTCTGCCTTCAGCTCAGGTCATGATCTCAGGGTCTCTGGGATCGAGCCCCGTATCGGGCTCTCTGCTTGGCAGGGAGCCTGCTTCCTCCCCTCTCTGGCTGCTGCTCTGCCTACTTGTAATCTCTCTCTCTCTCTCTCTCTCTCTATCTGTAAAAAAGAAAAAAAAAAAAATTAAAAAAAAAAAAAAGGAGTTAAAAGGGGCGCCTGGGTGGCTCAGTGGTTTAAGCCTCTGCCTTCGGCTCAGGTCATGATCTCAGGGTCCTGGGATCGAGCCCCGCATCGGGCTCTCTGCTCAGTGGGGAGCCTGTTTCTCCCTCTCTCTCTGCCTGCCTCTCTGCCTACTTGTTACATCTCTCTCTGTCAAATAAAATAAATAAAATTAAATTTAAAAAAAAAGGAGTTAAAAAAAGTTTTGTACATTTCCCTTCAATCATAAATATACTCAAATAGACTATTTAAAAATTGTATCAATTTAGCAAATTTAGAGATGTGTTTTCACAATTCTGTATTATAAATACTTCACCACACACCTAACTAGTGTGACCCTCTCCGTCAGTAATGTCTTAGGCATTCTCTAACACTCCCCTGGAATTTCAATCAGTCATTTCAATAAGCATGACATTATAAGCCATCAGAGACTTCCTTCTGTGAGTTACTTATTCTTTGAGATTTTATGTGACTATGTATTGCTAGGAAGCTTTCTAGACATAGAAAGGAGAATGAAATACTTTTCTTGCTTTAAAATGACAACATAGTGGAGACAGTAAACATTTTTTCAAAAGACTAGAGCAAATATAAGTAGGATAACAGAATTCTACAGCACAATAAGAAACCAGGAAATAGGGAATGAGCTGCTAGAGAATGCTATGTGGAAAAGGTCATTTTTTAATTTTAAATAGAACATCACTATTGAGGTACATTTATACAAAATTAAAGTTATCAATTCTAAGTAAACAAGTTTATGACTTTCGGCAAATATCCACAGTCATATAAACACTACTACAATCATGATATAGAACATTTATAACACCTCCCCTTCAAAGGGATTGACCCTTTTCAGTTAACCCTTTCCTATCAATACTCACAAATACCTCTGTACTTTTTGTCACAATTATTTTCTCTCTTCCAGGATTTCATATAGATGGGATGACATCTGTTGTTGGTGGCTTCTTTATTTAGCATAATGCTTTTTTTAAAAAAAGATTTTATTTATTTGACAGACAGAGATCACAAATAGGTAGAGAGGCAGGCAGAGAGAGAGGAAGGGAAGCAGGCTCCCTGCCAAGCAGAGAGCCCGATGCGGGGCTCAATCCCAGGACCCTGGGATCACGACCCAAGTGGAAGGCAGAGGCTTTAACCCACTGAGCCACCCAGGCACCCCTAGTATAATGCTTTTGAGATTTGGCTGAATTATTACACATATAAGTTTATTTTTCTATTCCTAAATTGTATTTCATTCTATAGATATATGACAATTATATTTATCCTTTCACAAGCTGATGGACATTTGGATTATTTTCAATTTTAGACTATTCTGAAAGAAACTATATTTATTTATTTATTTATGCTTCAAGTTTTTATTTAAATTCTAGTTAGTTAAAATATTGTATAATATTAGTTTCAAGAGGGACGCCTGGGTGGTTCAGTGGGTTAAGCCTCTGCCTTCGGCTCAGGTCATGATCTCAGGGTCCTGGGATCGAGTCCCACATCGGGCTCTCTGCTTGGCAGGGAGCCTGCTTCCTCCTCTCTCTCTGCCTGCCTCTCTGCCTGCTTGTGATCTCTCTCTGTCAAACAAATAAATAAAATCTTTAAAAAATATATTAGTTTCAAGAGTAGGATTTAGTGATTCATCACTTAAATATAACACCCAGTGCTCATCATAGCACCCTCTTTAATCCCCATCATCCATTCAGCCCTTCCCACCCACCTCCTCTCCAGTGATCCTCAATTTGTTCTCTATGGTTAAGAGCCTAGGTTTGCTTCCCTCCCTCTCTCTTGTTTTTTTCCTTCCCCTATATTCATCTTTTTGTTTCTTACATTATATGGTATTTAGTCACTGATATTACTCTGATTAGTATTGACGGTATGATCATTGAATTATTTCGTTCACATTTGCCTGTTGAATTTTATTTATATTTTAATCTTTATTACTTTATTGTATATAAGCTATAAAATGAGTACTTTCTTGAGGAGTTAATCACTAAAGAAATTATAGGAAGAAAGATTATAAAACCAGTCAATATTCATAATATAGAGTATTTATAATTATGAATATTTTAATATTTAAATATGTTTGTGGATGTGAGCTTGGGTATATATAATGACAAGCATAAAACCCATGTTTGGTAGTTTTCCCTAAGTGGTATGATGTGGAATTATTTTTCCAAATTATACTTTTTCACATTTTTAAAATAATATTTGAATTTGACATGTAAAATATAATAACATTAGAGGGTATATAAAATTAATTGGAACACTGCATCAAAAACTAATGATGTATTGTAAGGTGACTAACATAACACAATTAAAAAAAAACTAAAAGGCTTGTATTTATTACACTGAAATCATTTCTTCAAGTTCATTCACACAATATTTAGTGAAATGTCTTTTGCAAATAAATTTTATAACACATTGAATTCCTTTTAATTTTTTGAAACTCAAAATGAAAATTAACTTACTAAACATTCTGAGAACTTCTGTAGAACAGAAAACCAGCATTCTAAAGCTTATTTCACAACTGAGCCCTATTCCAGTTATATCGAGTACACATAGTTGGGAAACAATGCTTCATACTAGAGGATACATATATCTGTCGAGTAAATAAACTTATAAAAATGGTGCTTATAATGGGAGTGAAAATTTTGTGAAAAGTGAGTTTGAAAATGAATATATTAATATTTACTACTATGATAATAAGTTTCTTTTGAGGATTTATCATTTGGGTTTTCAAAGTTATTTCAACATTTAACAGAAGAGGAAGGTCTATCTCCAGCATATTCTTTTCTTTCACTTTCCTTTGTGATTTGACATTAAATGACTTTGGGTTTCAAATATATTCATCAATCTAATTTGTTGTATGCATTCCTAAGATTCAAAGGGAAAAAAAGGAAAATATAAATAAATAAATCAAATACAAAATCTACAATTTTTAGGGTAGATCGGCAAAGACCATTTCCTCAAAGCAGTAAGTGTGCAGATAATAAATTCTAATAGAGTAATAAAGAAAATTTAAGCTTGAGACTAAGCAAGAAGACAAAGTGTGTCTATAATATGCTGTTTATCTTCTAATCAATTCTAATTTGCTCCAACATTTATCAGGTGGTATTAAACACTTCCCATACTTATTTTGATGCAAACTCTATCAATCTGTTATACAGGTCCCTCAGAAAAGGAGGATTTGCTTTGGTTTATCAAAACTCTCAAAATGTTGCCCATTGATTTAATTAGTTATTTATGCCTCTATTTTTAAGATGGATTCAACTATATTCTAGGAGTGTAACGTTCACTGAATAAAATGCAACATGGCTCTCATTACACTCTGTGGTTTCACCCAGAGTCATTCTTTAAATTGTAAATGCTATTTCAGCAAGTTTCTCTCTACTCTAGCGCTTTTAGAGACTGAATGAAAAATCCCCAAATTGTCATTGGTACCATCCATCACCATTACCAACCACATATCACTGACAAGGAAACTTATCTATTGATTTAAAATCTGCATAGGGACATGAGGAAACAACTGTCCCTTGCAGTAAATGAATGTCGTTCAGTTCAGTGATTAATAAACAGTCTATTCACACATATTACATAGATCCATGTACTTCAAGTTGCAATCTTTATGCTATTCTCTGATCATGAGTGTATTTCATTAACAAAAAGTAGATATTTTATAAATGTACACAAACTAAGAGATAATAAAAGTAATGTTTTGTAGTCACAAAACATTAAAAATAATAATTATAGAAAAGCTTTCCATGATGTGTTATTTTTTAATGGGTAAAAAGAAGTGAAGAAGAGTGAAAGAAAAAATATAGATAGATAGTTGATAGATAATGCTAAAAATAAAGAACAATATGTTGTCTATTTCAAACTAGTTGAAGAAGTGGGGTAATGACAGAGAGGAGGACAAAGTCTGCAACATGTTTAATACATTTTAGATTCAATTGCATCTACATATTGCATTTCCTCTGTTATTCTGGATGGAAACATGAAGGAGAGAGGGACTAAGTCAGACACCTGTAAGGGATACTCATATGATGGTACCCATGCATTTACTGTATTCTGTTAACAAGAAGCTTAAAATACAGGAACTAGGAAATGTCAGTACTTGCATAATGTGCAAATATGTACATTCTCTACATTTCACCTGTAAAAGAGAAACTTACAAAGAACATCACTAAAAGTCTCAGTGAATAATATGAATCAATAAATTATAGCAATAAAAAAACTATTTTAGGGGCGCCTGAGTGGCTCAGTGGTTAAAGCCTTTGCATTCGGCTCGGGTCATGATCCCAAGGTCCTGAGATAGAGCCCCACATCAGGCTCTCTGCTTCCTCCTCTCTCTCTGCCTGCCTCTCTGCCTACTTGTGATCTCTATTTGTCAAATAAATAAATAAAAATCTTTTAAAAAATTGACTTAATGTTTAAAAAAGAAACAAAACTATTTTAGTTGTGAAAATTGTCAAGGATAAATGATTATTCTAATGTTCATTGATTTATTCTGTTTGGCTTCAGGTCCAGTCTGAAGTCCTACCAAATCTGTTTTTCAAAACCTATTGTCACACCTTCTTTAAAACAATTTTTATTAGTTTTCTTTGGTTTTAATATTTTCTTAAATAAAACACAATATCACTTCTAGGTTGCAAAATTGAATATTGTTTTAATTTGTAAATTACAGTTTATCAAATGTCTTGATGCTCAGTTCCCCCCCCAAAGGTGCTTTAACTAAAAATGTTACTATATTTAAAAAACTTTCCATTTTTCAAATCTTTGTTACTAATTTTATTTATGTATTTACATATGCAGGCATGTATTTATTTAAAGATATATTTATTTATTGAGAAAGAGAGAGAGTGCCTGAGTGGGAGGGGCAGAGGGAAGGGCGAGAGGAAGAGAGAATCCCAAGCAGACTTCACGCTGAGCATGGAGCCTGACATGGGGCTTGATCTGAGCTGAAACCAAGAGTCAGACAGTCAATGACTGTGCCACCAGGGGCCCCTCTGGTACTAATTTTAAACTTAATTCATATCAAGTAAATGTTAAATCATACACTGTGAGATATAAAAATATTTATTTTAGCAAAATAATATAAATATGATTACTAAGCTAGAATTCTTATCTGTTTAACCATTTTAGATTTGTGGTTTTCTTTCTTTCATTTGTTTAAAACTGCTTTTACTTTTATGCTACTCTAGTTAGTTACGTACCAGTTATACTGGGCAATATTACAATGAATACTAAGAAAATTTTTATGGATGTGCTACTGATTAAAGTTAGCAACAGCAGTTCTTTCTAGGTCTTAGTGATTTATTTATTTAAAAAAAAAGATTTTATTTATTTATTTGACAGAGAGAGAGAGAGAGAGAAGCAGCCTTCCTCTGAGCAGAGAGCCCAGTGGCCTCGATCCCAGGACCCTGAGATCACAACCTGAGCTGAAGGCAGAGGTTTAACCCACTGAGCCACCCAGGTGCCCCATCTAGGTTAATGATTTAAATAGACCAAGTCTTCTGCACTTTGTCACGCACAAAAAAGCTTGTTTTCCCGGTGATTATTTTAATGACTATTAAAAAAATATTTATGCTATTTTACTATTGATTCACTTTGACTAAAATATATTACAGGAAAAGCATATCGCCTATTTTAAGGTTTAAATTGTGCTATTCTTCTTTAAAAACCCTTAATATAATGTAGAAAAAGAGAGGATTATTCTCTTTTTGAGGGAATCTGTGTCTCTCAGTGTCCTAGGATTTTATTTCTATCTCTACTTCTGCTCAGAATCAGTTACATGTGGTGCTCCCTCCTTGCCAGTGTTATAGCTCAGCCCCTTGGAACTTTTCAAAATCCGTATTGTCCTTTTGTAAAAGAGTTCTAAAGAGCTCCAGTTTTGCACTCACATGATTCATCAGGTAATCGGACTTACTCTCAGACCTTGGATATCTATACTCTTTCCATACACAAAGCCCTACATTATATTTTGTGACTTATATTTATGTCCTTTCCCTGTGGTGCCTTACCATTTTTGCTATTCCCTTCAAAACTTGGAGTTCTATTCCAGAGCTGGAGTTTCATGGATGCATCTCTACATTTTGTTTCAAAGCTCCTTGATAAGGACATATGGTAAGAATATACTATATACTAGATCTTATGCTAGGTAATGGGAACAACATTGCCCTAATTGTCAGCTACAGTTAACTGAAAGAAGTGTCAACAAAATTTTCAATTACAAAATACAGGTAAATTATGAGTTAGAACAAAAGTGAAAATAATGAAATGGTTAAATTAATTTGCAGAAGGAAACGATCTCACATAGAAAAGATCATTCTTCAGAATGAATAAAACTTCAGGGACGGGCATTAAGAGGAATGAGATGCAAGGATTGCTTTTACAAATCTCTATTCTTCTTTCTGAAATTCTTCTGTTATTAGATTTATTTGACCTCAATATCATCTGAATCCCACTCCATAATTATAGTCAACGCTGGGCAAAGCCTTTGTTTATATAAAATTTGGCTCATCCAATGGCATGTGTTGCTGTGTTTTATGTCTTATTACCATAACGTATGGCTTTAATTTATTAAGCCATGGGTTGATGAAGGAAACAAGAGACAGAGGATGGAGGGAGGGGAGAGAAGAGGAAAGGAAGAAAAAAAAAGAAGAGAGAAAAGAACAAGGAGGGAAGAAAGCAGAAGGGGAGAGAAAAACAACCAACGTTGAAGCTAGAGTAGTCTTTTCTTTTTAAGATTTACTTTATTTATTTTAGATTGAGAAAGGGAGAAAATGAGAGTGCAAGCAGCGGGAGGGGCAGAGGGAGAAGGAGAGAGAGAATATCAAACAGACTCTCTGCTGACTGTGGATCCTGAGACCAGTGCTCAATCCCTGACCTGGATATCATGACCCGAGCTGAAATTAAGAGTTGGACACTCACGGGGCACCTGGGTGGTTCAGTCATTTGAGTGGCTGCCTTCAGCTCAGGTCATTATCCCAGGACCCTGGGATAGAGCCCTGCATCAGGCTCCCTGCTCAGCAGAGAGCTTGCTTCCTCTCTCCCTCTGCTTGCTTCTCTGCCTATATGTGCTCTATCTCTATCTCTCTGTCAAATAAGTAAATAAAATTTAAAAAAAAAAAGAGAGATGCTCAACCAACTGAGCCACACAGGCACCCCAAAACTGAAGTATTTTTAAACCTATAAACATGTTCCTGTATTCCATTTTTTCCATCTGTAAGATTAATTTTTCACTCTGTGTCTCTTGAAATTTTCTTCCAAGTCTGTTATAATTCTCTCATGTCTGTCACCAAGAGAAGTTCCAAATGGTTACTGCTATATAACAGTTTCTTGTATAAAATAGAATGCATTTCCCTTTCACATAAAAGATCAAGGATAGGTAGTTCATTTCAGATATGGAGACGCTGGGGTCTTGAGAGACCAAGATTCCCTTTCTATCATGCTAATGTCAGTTTTTACCTTTACAGGTCAAAGTGTATATTGAGGCTCTGGTCATCATGTTTCTACTCCAGAAATTATCACACAAAATTCTGCTTGCCTTCCACTGGTCTGGTCTGAGTCACTTGGCCACACCTAACTATATAGAAGTCTGGGGAAAATAGTCTTAAAAGAGGATATTCTACCACTTTAAATAAGATGAGTTATCCATTACTAAGGAGCAAGGAAATGTATATTCTGTGGTAACTAGCACCTCTTTTAGTGCTTTGAGATGCAAGTTCCATTTGCTGTTTCAAGTCTTTAAAATCAGGTATCAATTGTGTGACCATCTCCTTCAGTAATCTTACCATTTTAAAAAAACAGAATGTATATTTTCGTTGCAGACCAACTTTTTGTGCTGTCCTTGAATCTCTGTGATGGTCTAGTTATTTCCCCCCTAAATTTTGTCTGTTGTGATCATTAATGACATTTTCTAAATACACTGGTCTTTCTTGAGGACTTATATATGTTGTTTTTCTTTGGGGTTTGAGTAGAGCAGCTTTAGTAGCTAAGGTTGGAAAAGACCTGCAATGATTTGAACTACAATGATCCTCCATCAATGGTTTAATCCGTAGATTAATAGTTAATTCTTAATCACTTGTCTAGATACCAGGAACAAGCTTCTCTTCTCTCAGGGTCCATTCCTCAATGGCAGAGACACCTTCAGGCTATCTGGCTTTCTTCCTCTCAGCTTCTTGTGAGCCAAGTAGATGAGATTCATCAAAGAAGGAAAATGTCACTCTCCTCCAATGAAGTCCAGGGGCTTCCGATCCAAGGTCTTCACAGAAACCTTGTCTTCAGATATTCACTTTTAGTGTTCTTACCTTAGCTCCTAAAGCCCTATATAGTCCAGAAATGAGAGAACATGCAAAAACTCTTAAAGACCTCACTACATCAATGACCATATTTTTACCCTGCAAGTAGTTATTAAAAAGAACCAGCAGCTGCTTTCCTCAGGAGAGGAATGTAGCTGGAGTTGGGAGTAGATTCAAGGGACATTCCAATCATTATCTTCAAAAAAATTGGAATATGATGTAAAGCTATTTAATTTTTTCATTAGTAAATTCCTTTCTTCAGTTTGATCTTGAATAGAATTCTACATGAAACCTGGACTTCATAACTAAAGAGAGGGCCAAGTTCTGCAGCCCTTTAGCTACCCAGGGAATGTAGTTTTAAAAACAGGGATCTACTGCCTATTTGACACCAATTGAAAGAAATTCAGAACTATTATTTGAAGTAAATCTTTGTATCTAGCAGGTATTTCTTCTATTTTTGCTGTGCGGAGATGGAATGTCATCTATTCTGGAATCTTTTTTTTTTTTTTCTTATAGGAGGAAAGGAAAAATTCCTTCTTCAATGATAAATGTCAAAGAGAAGAGATACATCTTTCATGGAATACACTGAAAGAACATACTGAAACCCTCTTTTTAAGAATGGTGGAAGGGGGTGCCTGAGTGGCTCAGTGGGTTAAAGCCTCTGCCTTCAGCTCAGGTCATGATCCCAGGGTCCTGGGATCGAGCTCCGCATCAGGCTCTCTGCTCAGCAGAGCGTGCTTCTTCCTCTCTCTCTGTCTGCCTCTCTGCCTACTTGTGATCTCTGTCTGTCAAATAAATAAATAAAATCTTAAAAAATAAAAAGGAATGGTGGACAGTATTAGTAAGACCAATACTCATACTGAAAATAATTTACATATTTGGTTTAAAATATTTTACAAATCATCAAAATAAAATCATTAAAGAGCTGACATTGATATTAAACAACTAACTTAAATCCAAAAACGAATCCAAATTTAAAAATAATACTTATAGTGGGTTTTCATGTCTTCCCTATTATCAAAATTTTTATTATAAGAAAAATAATGTATTTTATAATTATGTTCTTATTTTCATTTTAGCTATCTCTGGGCTAGATGCCTGACTTTATATCTCATCTGATAACATGCTTATCTGAGTAACAGGGGGCAAGTTGCCTATAATCTCTAGGACTTAGTTTCCAGATCTGTAAAGTTTTTGTAATAGAACCACTTGCCTCCTAGAGTTTTGAGATAATTAAATGAATTAACTGACATAAAGAATGATGCCTAGCATTGGCTAAGTGCTCAATAATATTTAGTTATTAATCAATTTTGGAATAACCTGTATAGTATACAGTTTTTAAGGCAACCTCAAATTACTTTGAAATGAGAAAGGGTATAAATACATTCCAGTATCTATGTCTACATGCCTACTCATGTCAATGAAGCATTTTCTCTAAGGAGTTGCACGTCTCAAATTCCCCACGGCCCTGCCTGTCCTTTCCCCCACCATGAAGTCTGTATTTTGTAGATTTCATCTTCTTAAAAAGAACAGTTTCCAGGTGCCTGGGTGGGTCAGTCAGACTCTTGAAGTTGGCACAGGTCATGATATCACGGTTTTGGGATCAAGCCCTGGGAAGGCTCCGTGCTCAGCACAGCGTCTACTTGTCCCTCTCCATCTGTTCCTCCCTTTGCTCTCTCTCTCTCTCAGATAAATAAATAAACAAAATCTTAAAAATAAAAAACAACAGTTTTCCAAGTCGCAGTCCCATTCTGTGTGTGTAGCTCTCTCAGGCTTGAGTTTGCCCACTGAAGTACACACTACCTTTAACCTAGAAGACAGTACTCATTAAAAATTCATTAAAATCAATTATTTATGCATAACAAACATAAAAACATTCGATGTATAATTCTGTACTTGAGAGGCAAAAGAAAAAAAAGAAACAAGAAATTCAACTAGTCATAAAAAACTTATAAAATTATTTCAAATACTTTTCTGGCTTAGAGAGCTATCCTATTATTTACAAACAGCTGTATGTTCAGGGGATTTTGAAATGTGACATTTGGAGTACATGATGAACTACAGTAAGAAAAATAGTATAGTAAATTTCTATCTGCTTTTTGACTTCACACAAATGTTGTACCAGTTGACATCATCTCTAGAATAAGAAACATGAAAGCAAGGTTGCTCTGCTTTTAAACTGGCTGGCTTTGATTTAGTGTTACATTACTACCTTGTTTTATGAGTTCTGTAATATCAGCCTATTTGGTTCATAATGAATAAATGATGAATAATTCATAACATGTAAAAATTAATCAAGGAAATCTGATTTTTGAGACCTTATTCTGAAAAAAGAAAAAGCTTTGACATGGATGATGAAGCGTATTTTTAAAATAGTATGGGAATTTTTGTAAAAATTAAGTCTAAAATGCAGTATATTCTATAAGATCAAAAGTAACCTCTTTAAGTAAAAGCATCTATTTGAATGTGCACATCATAAGGATGTGTAGATTTATGCACAAAATTTGATATAATCATGGACAGGCAAACAATCCTGCCCTGCCTTTTTTTTCCCATCTAGTTTTAAATCATGCTGAATAATAAATCAGTTGAACTGATGACTTATATGAGCTACTGAATTCTTGGGAGAAATAACTGTAAATTCTGTGAATTTCAAAATATGCAATTGTAATGTGGGTATTTAAAAGCATACTGTGATGGCACTCAAAATCCCCTAAACTTAAAGATAAGGAAAGCACCTACCTCAACGGTTATCTAAATATCATATCCCTACCAAAATTTCATCCACACAAAGAACCTAACTGGACATGTAGATATCATTCATTTTGTTATTGTTCTTTCTTTCCTCTTATATGGTTTCATTCTAACCTCAGTTGAAAATAGCCTTGAAAGACCAAGTCCTTTAATGTGATGTAAAAGAGCTGGTGTAGTTGCAGCAAAAGGATGGGTCCCACTCATGTGGTATATGTAGATTTTTCAGATGGATCAGGTAATCTTCAGGGCTTTTCATTTATAACTCTGAATATCCCATTACTGCAGGATATATACAGAACTCACTGACTGCACCAATCCTCTGCCTATCCTGAATGAGATAAAAAGGAAGACAAAATGGCAAAGAGGTGGAGACATCTCCACTGAGACTGAAACGGAAAGGGATATGGCATGTGGTGAACTTAAAGAGAGGAAAGCATACCCAGGGACCGCCCAGGAATGACTTCCATTCTGCTTCATCTCAGATGATGCAAGTCTTTATAGACTGTCTCCTGTATCTTTGTCTTTACCCAGTTGTGCTTTCCTCATTTCCACACTGAACTTTTGAATCAGAATCATTCCTATTGTTTTCTAAATAGTATTTGAAAAGACTAAAATTCAGTACATTCCAAATAAATGAAGGAGGCATCAGTTAGCCCTTAGATTTAGTTGTGCAACAAATATTGCATTTCTTAATTGTGTTTAATTAATTTATGTTCAACCCAGACACCACAGGACTGGAATGACAGGAAAATGCCGCTCAGACCCTAATAAATCCTACCTGACTCTCTAGGGAGAGAGTAAAAGTCGTATCTATTCTGATTAAATGGCATTGACCCAAATTCAGCACAAATCTTAAAGCTAATCAATGGTTATACTTCCTATTATAGAATGTATTAATAACTCTCTGCAGTGGTGACAATTGAGTTGTAATAATCTCTTTTCTGACTATGCTTTCTAGACGTTAAGCCACGTATCTCAGGATAACACTATGCAAGTAGACTAAATATTTTATTTTTGTATGATTCATCCAGTGGGGGAAAAAAGTCTTATTACATTGTAAACTCTTGGCTTAAGGGGACATATAGGGCAGAGTGAAAGATAAAGCCTAGGTCATTCAAGATAAATTCTCATGAGTTATTGCATGAATATTTTTTTGTTACTTTTGTTTAGTTTTGGCTTTGTTTTTATTATGTGCTTTTGCTATTTACTCTTTTCTTGAAAAAATATCAATTCCTAATATATTATTTTTTAAAAGATTTTTTTATTTATTTGAGAGAGAAAGGGAAGGAGAGAGAGAACATGCACAGAAGGGGAGGGAGAAGCAGACTTCGAAGGACCCTGCGATCACGACCTGAGCCTAAGGTGAGTGCTTAGCCAACTGAGTTCCTCAGGCACCTAGTTCCTAGTATATTTTTGAAAAATCAGAGAAGGCAAATAACCAGAACCCTCACTCCAGGACAATTCTTTAAGTCACTCCTTTTCCTCATACTATCAAGTAAATTTATTCACCAATCCCGAGATCAAGCGTCGTGTGTTCTACCGACCGAGCCAGCCAGGTTCACCAATCCTATGACATGCATCTTTTATATTAGGCACAGTGTAATCTGTTTTAATTATTTCAGGTCACAGGAATGCCATTTAGTGGCATAAAATAAGTTCTTGCTCTTCACTAAATTTTTTGCATTGTAGGTTAACACACATATCTAGCACGTAAGTAAAACATCTACATTCTGACAAGTTTAAGAAGTCTTAAATAAGTCATTTTGCTTTCAATGAAACATAAGTCACCAACTTAAGACTGACATTTACTTTTTGTTTTTGTGTGGCTTTAATTGTTCCCAAACATTTACAAGGCAGCCCAACTTTAACACCAAAAACTCTGCTAACAATTGACAAAAAGGAATATCCCACCGAGAGAAAACACTGAGGTCAAAATTGGATTTTACTATTTTCTTAGTTCATTAAACATTATATTAAAAATCAAGAAAATTGTGTTAAGGATTTTAATTTTACTACGTATTTATAGTAAATAATTATAATAGCCTAAGTGAAAAATAAGGTATTAAAATTTAAAATATTTTTTACTGTCTTAAAATGAAATAGGATAGATGGAATAATAGATCCCATATATGTAATTCCAGAGCATAATTTATTAGGATTATTTATACTTAAGTGGAATATGAACTATCATCATCCTCTAATAGGCATCTGTTTAGACAAATTTTAATAAACATATTTTCTTGAAGGAAAGACAAAATTATTTCTCTGAAACAAATCAGATCTACTACACTATAAAGCATTAGAGTTCTTGGTAGGAGAAAATGTATTAGGAAGAATGAAGATAGAAATGTAGGAAGGGAAAAATGATCCATATATATTTATAATTAAGAACAAATGACACCATGTCTTACACTAAAGACTGTGGAAAACAAATTCATGGACCTGTGGAGTACGGTTTAATCATGGGTAGGGACGAGGTCTAAACACAAGTATCAAAATGGAAATAAATGGATAATTGATTTCATTTACTAAAGAAGCATAACTTAACTGGTAAGTGTGGATGTGGGCAAGTAATGGGCATGTTCTAAAATACTGGTGTCTGAGTTTATATGGTATCTGAGCATTTCACTAAGCCATCTGTTAGTGTTCCACCCATTTCCTTATGGAGATATAGATCATGACAAAAATCCACATCTCAACCAATAGCTAAGACTGATAGACACAATAAGCATTGGGGTATGATTTTTTCAGTTAACACTAGAATACATGAAGCTAGACACTATTACATAAAACTTACCTTGTCTTCAATCCAAGAGAGAGAGACCATTTTGAAAATATACAATGAAGATAAAATTGTTCTGAACACTTAATAACATTAATCTGAATATATAAAGAAAAAACTAACTTACCAAGGAAATATAACCTTAACAAAACAGCAGATGAGGATATTAAGATATTTTTTAGTACTCGATAGAAAAACGCGATAAAATATCAATAATGTGAATTCTATTATTGGGGTGCCTGGGTGGCTCAGTGGGTTAAGCCTCTGCCTTTGGCTCAGGTCATGATCGGGGTCCTGGGATCGAGCCCCGCATCAGGCTCTCTGCCTAGCAGGGAGTCTGCTTCCCCCTCTCTCTCTCTGCCTGCCGCTCTGCCTACTTAAAATCTCTGTCTGTCAAATAAATAAATAAAATTTTTTTTTAAAATGTGAATACTATTATTATTAAAAATAATTGCATCCATGATAATTAAAGTTATTTTGTTATTAGAACTTTAATTATACAACGCAGTAAAATATTTAATACCTATATAACATTTTCATAATAAGACCATTTTCCATAAACTCATCAGAGAAAAGATTGTGAGGTTATAAAGTTTTACCAAAGTACAATAATCGATAACAGATTGTTTAATAAACACAAAATCAAAACATCTACCCAAAAATAGACTCTCACATCAGAACAGAACAGCAGAATTTCCAACCGAGATTAGAAATGGCTGTGTGGGGGCACCTGGATGGCTCAGTGGGCTAAAGCCTCTGCCTTCAGCTCAGGTCATGATCTCAGGGTCTGGAATTGAGCCCTGCATCGGGCTCTCTGCTCAAGCGGGGAGCCTGCTTCCTCCTCTCTCTCTCTGCCTGCCTCTCTGCCTCCTTGTGATCTCTGTCTGTCAAATAAAGAAATAAAAATCTTAAAAAAAAAAAAATGGCTGTGTGCTATGTCTATTCAAATGATTTGGGAAGTTTTATAGAATTTTCCTGTGCCCAGAACGGTTGTTAGCAATAGAAAGTCTCTGAACAAGATAGGCATGTGAACACTTACTAATTCAATGTGAAGAAATGACAATGATCAATATCATCAACCCATGACTTGTCATAATGTAAGCCAGTGAAAGAAGCACGCCAAAGAAAAGGAGATGAAACTGATCCTGAATGGAATGAGATTTGTCCAAACTGAATACATTACATTTCAGCCATAAAGGGTGACAAAAAGAAAGCCAGAGATGGAAATCAAACTCAATTATATCTCAAAGTAATAAATCTTGCTCCCAGGAATAAGTCCATACTTAAATTATAGACAGTAGAAAATAACCCTACAGAAGTTACTAAATATATGTAATGCAGTTTTAAAAGATATAACTAAAGGAAAATAGATAAATTTTAATATTTTTATTACTAGTGGTAGTGAAAAAATAAGTATTGAATTGAAAATTTTAGTTAATTTTTAAAGTAAAATTTAATCTTTTAAATGATTGTAATTGTAATCATTTACAGAAATTTAATGAAACAATTCAAAATTTATTTACATGGCAGAAAAATCATATAATTAATAATATAATTCATAATTAGTTATAGAATTAATAATACTATACTAAAATAGAATACAGTAATTTTAAACAGATACCAATTCAAATCCTTGCAAAGCTAATCAAAGGATGAAATAAAAAAATAAATGACATGTAAGATGAGAATGAAGAATGCAATAAATCAATGAAAAAAAGTTAAACTAAGAGAAAATGCACAAGTGTAAATAACGTAGCAACTTGAATTAGTGTTTACCACCTTCACTTCCTCCATGTGATATAATTATCCATCCATTCCTTTCCATAATGCTCCGCAGCACTTACTGTTACAGAAGTTTGCGTATATTTTTCCATCCCAGCAATGTTGAGCTTGTCACTTGCTTTGGTCAAAGAAATGGTCCCTGAAATATTAAGAACAAGAGACAGTAAATATTTTTGCATGATTTAGCTAGGTCTCTTGCACTTGTACTTTTCACCATAAGAAGACTAAGTCTCAGGTAGTCCCTGTTTCAAATAAAGTAAGGGGGCATGTGGAACAGAACCCAACCCACAGCCAGAGCTAAGCCTAGCTGATCCCAGCCTAGACTAAAAGAGTTAAGGGCTACCCTCAGACACACAAAAGAGAACCATTATCTTTTTCTTGTAAGCTACTAAATTTGCAGGTAGTTTGTTGCACAATAGTGTTGCAGATATAACTCATACATCTAATAATTTAGGGAAATAAGTGTTAATGATTGTTTAAAGTCACAAATTGCTCTTTATTGGACAAAATTCTTGGAAGAATGCCTGGTTAACTAGAACAGAGATCACAGTAATGTGTCCTCAACTCTTTTGACCTTCAGTTTTTTCTTTTAATAATAATTGTATATATCTATATCTGTATCTATATATAATCTATACTGATATAGGTATATAAAGTAGAATGAATTTTTTAAAGGGAATCATCATAATCCCTGGATTCAGTGGTGATAGACTTAAGTCTTTTATTTTCTCCTGTTTGTATTTTATTTTATAGCAAACTTAACAATATAATATTTGTCCCTAAGTAGTATTGTATTTTTAACCAAATGATAATATTTTATAAAATGATAATATGATTATGTTAAAACATATGCTTGACTCTAAAATTACTTTTTAAAAATTTATTTTATTTTATTAAATTAGTTGAGAGAGAGTAGAGAGTGATAGAGAGAATTAGAAAGAGAGCAGGAGCAGGGGGATTTCTGGATCATTACCTGAGCTGAAGGTAGATGCTTAAACCACTAAGCCACCCAGGTGCCCCCAAATGACTTTTTGATAAATTGTTGACCCCAGGAAAATTTTAATTTATCAAAACTCACTCAAAAAAGCATATGAGTGTTGTAATGTATATGTATATGTGTGTGTATGTATATCTAATACACATGTATACATGTAAAAGCATATGAATGTTGTAATGTATATATACATGAAATGTAATGTGTATATATATTCAAAACGTATGTGTGTGTATATATGTGTATATGTATACACACATATATACATATATATTCAAAACACAATTTTTCAAAGACATCTCCACGGAAAGTATTATGTCTATACTTTTTAAAAGTTGTATTCTTGCAAAACTTATTGAATATTAATTACCATAGTATTCACACATTTTCAGAATGCAGAAAATATGTAGCTTATTTCTTGGTGCTAGTCATATTTGGTTATTAAAATTTGGCAACATTTATTATACCTTCCATATACACATTAGCAAAGTCTACAGATAATACCAACTATGGAGAATCTTGCTAAGTGATAAATAAAATATGAATACAGTATTTTGCAAAGGAATATAGATCATCATCTATAAATGTTTATTCAAGAATCCAATAACATGTTAATACAAAGGAATCAAGAAAGTTTGTTATGATATATCATAAATGAATAGGTAAAATTAAGAAAGCTATCTTTTTTTTTTTCTTTTTTCTTTTTTTCTTAGAGAGAGAGAGCTCAGTGCACAAGCGGGGTGGGGCAGAGAGAGAGAGAATCCTCAAGTAGACTTCCTGATGAGTGTGGAACCTGACTCCAGCTTGATCCTAGTACCCAGCGATCATGACCTAAGCTGAAATTAAGAGTTGGAGGCTTAACCAACTGAACAACCCAAGTGTCCCAAGAAAGTCCCATGGTCTTTTACTAGGATATCAGTATAGATGATTGTAAAAGGCATTCCTCAAAAACAGCAAAAGCAATCATTTCTTTTGCCTGTACCTATCAAGATGCCAGCATCTCAGGGCTGTAGTTGTGGGGCTGTTCCACAAGTGCTTCAGGAGTCTCTAAGATGAGCCTCTTGGTCATGACAGGGGAATCTGTTATTTCCTGACTCCATGTGCTGACAGGCAGCACTGGAAAAATATGCATCATGCCCCTCTCAGGAAGGGACAGTACTGGATGTTGTATACACACCTTTTGCCTCATGTTTCTATGACCTACATTCACTCACAGGGTCATACACAGAGTAGTGCCAAGATATATCAGTCTTTTTTTTTTTCCATTTTATTTTATTTTATTTCTTTTCAGTGTTCCAGTATTCATTTTTTTATGCACCCCCACCCAGTGTTTCAATATGTGCCCTCCTTAATACCTACCACCAGGCTCACCTAACCCCCTCACCCCGCTCCTCTCCAAAGCCCTCAGTTTATTTCTCAGAGTCCACAGTCTGTCCTGGTTTGTCTCCCTCTCCAATTTCCCCAGAAGTGAGTTGGGGTAAAATATATCAGTCTTATTCTGAAAACTGATGTACCAAAGAATCAATGTTTTTATTACTGCGATAGAGAACTGATACTTAGGAACTACTGCCATCTCTGAAAAGCTATTTTATAAAAGTCAATGGTTATTTCTGATCAAACATCTTAAATACTGAGAACTGGAGGATACTTGTGTAAAACGATAATGAATACCATCTTAAAATAAAAACTACTATGAAACTTTAAAAAATGCAACACTAGAAGTAGTCATGTTAAAGCTAAAAACAGAAAAAAGTTGACCTCACTAAAAATATTATAAAATATTATGCTGAAAATATTAATAAATAGATTTGTAAAAGACACAAAGATGAATAAGCCACAGAAATGAAAGTATCATCATTTTTTGTGGCATACTAGACTACATTGAAAACTCAAAACAATCCACTCAAACCAAATGTCAATTCAGTAAAAAGTGATTTAAATATATAGATGCAAAACCATTCGCTGACATAATAACATAAAAACTTGAATAAAAGCAATGAAAATTAAAATGGCCTAAAAATAAAATTGTCAAGAATTATGCAGAAATAATGTTAAGAATAAAGGTTATTGAAAGATATTTTAAATATTTAAATATCTTACAAACAGTATATTCCTAAAAAACTAGTATATTCCTAGATAGAAAAATATATCTGGAAATATAAAAGATCAAAACAACAATAAAAATAAAAATAAACAAAAATAATGTATACATTTTAAGAATTCAGTTTTAGAATTCAATTTTTAATTATTATAATTAAAACAAATTAATAAAGACAAATGGTTACAAACACATTCAATTGTCAGAGCCAGAAATATGAGAAACTGAAGTTAATGGATAAATTTTAGAAAGTGTTGCGTTGGGGCGCCTGGGTGGCTCAGTGGGTTAAAGCCTCCGTCTTCGGCTCAGGTCATGATCCCAGGGTCCTGGGACCCAGCTCCAGCCCCCTCATAGGGCTCTATGCGCAGCAGGGAGCCTGCTTCCCTTCCTCTCTCTCTGCCTGCTATCTGCCTACTTGTGATCTCTGTCTGTCAAATAGATGAATAAAATCTTAAAAAAAAAAAATGTTGTCCTGGAAATAATGATAGACTACTTGAAATGTTGTGCTGCAGTAGCAGAAAGTTTATACAACACTTTTAATAATTGTTTGGCAATTAGAGCAAATGATCCAAATTATTGACATCCTTTGACTCAGTAAATCCACTAAGAATTTAAATTGAGGACCTAAACAGAAACATTCAATAGTATCATATCCATATAAAAACATCATTAAATATTAATATTAGGATAATTTGACTAACCAGCAATAGAGGGTGTGTTATATAATGTCTGATACATTCATGTGAAGATAATTGGTCATCCAATCAATGACTAATGATTTGCTTGAAATATATTTTTATGTTATAGCTCAAAGGAGCATATACATATGATCTCAATCTTTACATTAAATACTATATATGAATAGATAAACACTTTAAATGTTATTTTATTTTATCTTTTTTTGAAGATTTTGTTTATTTATTTGACAGACAGAGATCACAAGTAGGCAGAGAGGCAGGCAGAGAGAGAGGGAAGCAGGCTCCCTGCTGAGCAGAGAGCCTGATGCGGGGCTTGATCCCAGGACCCTAGGACCTGAGCTGAAAGCAGAGGCTTTAACCCACTGAGCCACCCAGGTGCCCCTTAAATGTTATTTTAAATTCTGATGGCTAATCCTTAGATATTGGGAGTATAAGATCTTTTTTTCCTCTTTTGCTATTTTTTAATGAATAAATGCTTTTTTAAGTACACGATAGTTATTTTAAAACAATTTAAGTAAGCTGTTTTGTAAGTTTTACCAGTCTTATAATAGTTAAATGGATAAAACACTACATGAAAAAAGTCTTTGAATAGGAGGACTTATTAAACAGCTATTAATTTCTATAACCACCACGTTGAAAAAACATTACTTAAAACACTGAAGAAACTAGAGAGACATGTAACTCTCAACTTAAAAATTAAAAATATGTGGAGAGTCTAGTTGACTCAGTTGGTAGAGGACATGCCTCTTGATCTTGGGTCATGAGTTCAACCCCACATTTTAGGTAGAGATTACATAAAAAATAAAAATCTTGGGGTGCCTGGGTGGCTCAGTAGGTTAAAACCTCTGCCTTCGGCTCAGGTCATGATCCCAGGGTCCTGGGATGGAGCCCTGCATCTCTGCTCATTGGGAAGCCTGCTTCCCCACCCTTCTCTCTCTGCCTGCCTCTCTGCCTACTTGTGATCTCTGTCTGTCAAAAAATAAATAAAATCTTTAAAAATAAATAAATAAAAATAAAAATCGTTAAAAAAATTAAAAAATGCAAATGCAACAGATGTTTGGGAAGAGATTTGATTAATGTAAATAAAACTCTGAATGGAGATTTCAAACTGAAAAATCATGAACAATATCAGAGAGTGTATGAAAAAATATGAAGAAAGAACCTATTAAAATATCCCAGCTTCTCATTGTATTATATTTGTAACTGACATTACCCCACAAATTTAGATCATCATAAAGATCATATCTTTTTATATCTTTAAAGCTTTTTGTATCTAACAATATCTGGAATACCCGTATGCAGATAATTATGAAATTTTACTGATATATGTTAATGAGGACCTAAGCAAAGTAAGATATACACTCTATGTACAGGGAGATTTGATTGGATAAAGAGGTCAACCATCCCTTAAATAATCTATAGATATAAGAGTTTCCAACTACAGTAGCAATAGGATTTTATACAGAAATAGAAGTTTATTTTAAAGTTATTATTAAAGCAAAAATTCTAAGATATAAAAGACCATTCTTACAGAAGACTTGCCCTATCATATATCAAGATTTAATCTAAAACTAAAGTACTTAAGACAGTGACATTGGCACATGAATAGACAAATCAATAAAATAAGGAGAAAATAAAAATTATTTACATGAAACTTTAGTATATGTATACAGTGGTGTGGGGGTTGTTTGAAGGATGGATGGACTAACTAAACAAATAGAATAACTTATTATCCATAAGGAAAAAGAAAGCATGAAAATAAATCTGTCTCACATATGCACAGAATTCAAACCCACATCATTTAAAGATTTAATAATCTAATGGAAAAATTTTAATCATTTAGCAGAAAATATGCAAGAATGTCTTTCAGATCTTGGTATAGGATTTGTCCAAAAAGGTATAAAAACAACAACAAACCATGGGTCTTTATAAAAGATTGTTAAATTTAACTATATTGAAATTAAACCCTGTGGGGGAAAAAAAGTAAGCTACACCTGGGAGAAAATACCCGTCATACATATTTGACAAAAATTGATGTGTAAAGAATATAAACTATAAATCAACCCTGGAAAATGCATGTAACACTCTATGTAATGGGGGGTGCATGAAAAGCTTGGGTTAATGTTCAGCCAGTACAAAAAAATATAGGCTTACTATCCCTTATATCCAGCTTCTTTCATAATTGCCCTGGTATCTGATAACATTGATTGTTGCCTTTCTTATACCAGTTGCTAAATGTTTAGACTACCATTCCATAAAACACATTCCATGGCATAAGCAACACATATGGCCAATAAACATATGAGAAAGGATGTAATGAGGGAAACGCAAATCATAGCCTTAATGAGGCCGTTTCACAGCCAGTGGATTGGAAAAATAGGAGACTGATAATACCAAAAGGTGAAGAGAAAGTGAATAAATGGGGAACTTTTATAAGTGGCTTATGTGAGTTTAGAGTCACAGAACAATTTTGGGAAATAATATGGAATTTTCTTTAAAAGGTGCATACCACTGTATTCCATGCCCCACTATTTCACTCCTAGGAATATATCCAAAAAAATGCTTGCACCTCTGCAACAGAAGTATAATCTTCCCTTTCTCTAATGCTTCCTCATCTCAGGGAATCTTTTTCCTCCAGTTTGTCCTTAAAAACACTGTATCTTCAAGTCTGTTAATTCCTTCAAGCCCATGGCAAAAATGCAAGTTGTGTGAGAATGATTTCTGCATTTATTCCTGTAACACAAAGGGAATAGAAGCACAGGACTAATGTGATTAATTCAGTGTAAGAAAAATAGAGTGAGAAAGAACAAAGATTTATATCTAAATAATTTTTCCCGATCTATGGTGATGACAGTATCAGCCACCATTTATGGAGTCTCACTATATGCCAGAAATTTCACACAGCATTTACCATGATGAATTCAGTTAATCTCTGCAACATCTCCATAAAGCTTGGGCTATTATTATTTCTTTCCATGAATTAAGAAACTAGGACAGAGAAAGGCTAAATGGACCAAATTCTTAAAGCCTGGAAACAACAAAGTCGGTAAATCAATGCTCAACCACATAAAAATCTTTCTCAGGTTCTAACACCCTTCCCTCTTACCAACACTGGTGGCCCTTGGTAATCATCATGCAAAACATGAACCAGTTCTGGAACTTGGATAATTGGATCACAGTTGGATAGCTTATCAGTGTTAAGTCATTTAGTGACCTTTCCTTAGGACTTTGAAATCTGAAATGAGCAGTGGGATCTAGGAATGAAAAATTTGACAAAATGCAGGGGGAGAAGCAGACAGTAGCGGCTATGACAAAATAACATACCATTAAGATTTCTAGTTCATCAACAAATTATAGATACTAAAAATAACATTATTATTTGCTTTGATATAGCTAACATGTTTTTTATGAGATTTGGACTTGATTTCTCAAACAGATGTCATATCATTATTAATAAGTTAAATTAATTTTCAGATGGTATCTAACATAATATTTAGTGGTGCTCTATTATTTCTATTACTTCATTTTAACATGATTTTTTAAAAATAATGTGTTAATAAATGAATAAATTGAGGGTCAGAGAATTGAAGTAATTATTCAGTCACTCTAATCATTACTTCTGAGTTTATTTTATCTCAAAATCTTCAAGTTACTATCTCTAAAAGTAACTATTTTCTTATTCTTATATTATTCTGTAACTTATACTTTTTTTTGAGAGAGAGGTGGGGAGAGAGAAAGTGAGAGAAAGGGAGAATGTGCAAGAACTGGTAGGGAGGCAGAGAGAGAAAATCTTAAGCAGGTGCCATACCCAGCACAGAGCCTGACCTGGAATTTGATCTCACAACCCTGAGAGCATGACCCTAGCCAAAATCAAGAGTTGGACACTTAATCCACGGAGCCACCCAGGGGCCACCCAGTTTTAAGCAAAGCTTATTCTATTTTACCATACTCTGTTCATTCCCATCAAAATGTCTTTACTCTTGAGTTGGCTAGTGTAAGTTGTGGGTGATTTCATTTTCTTTCTTCACATTAACCATAAAAAAAATAAATTTGTTTTCATAGTGTAATTCAGCGTCTTGAAAAATTAAAACGACTTAATACAGAATATGACCCCAAGTAGCCTCTTACTGAGATAATGTACAAGACAGGAGAGTCAAGCTTGGTCGAGTTTATTCAGGATCACCTCATTCAAGCACAGCTCTGAGGCACAATTCAGACTTCACAGCATGTTCTGAATTCATTGTATCTCCATGGTGAGGTGGAGGAGGGGATAAAAAACATAAAGCAATAGATTGCTACTGTTGCTACAGTTGCATGGAAATGCAGTCAACAGTAAGATGTAAAATGTTAAAAGATAAAACGGATTACATTATAGTGTTATATTGGTTTAACTCTGCCATAATTTCATTTGGAAAATGTCATATGTAAATATAGCTGTAGAACTTCCACATAAAGTAAGAAAAGAATCTGTATAAAAAGACATGGGATAACATAACGTGAAGTCAAATTGGAATAGCATATAATTTTGTTCACTAACTTAATTAGGATTAAAAAGAGTCAGCACATAATTACATTTATTATTTTAGTGCATTGACCAAAATATCTAAGAGTTATGCTGTTTTCTGGGAATAAATTCTATTTCAGGGTTTTAAAATATTTTAGGATCACCATAAACATTTTAAATATTTCATGCAACATTTTATTTGAAATTGTAATTGTTTCATAAAAGTTCTATGATGATCTGAAAGCAGCATACTAATTTTTCTTTGATGTGCTTTAAATGTTTACAAGCCCTCTCATTTCTAGAGACCATTGCAGAAACACTTACCGATAATTCGTCTTTGTAGAGTATTTTTTAAAAGCACTCAGTACTTGAGGAGAGCAACTTACTTTGCACAGGTATGTTCTCTTTTGTCCACCATTTTTAACAGACAGAAAGAGAAGGTAACAAAAAGATAAATTCAGATGAAATGTTTTTCAGTTATTCCTCCTGTAAGTTCTATTTAATAAAGAAGAAAATCACTGATTATTTGGCATATGACATATTACATGTCCAGTCTAGTATGAAATGACCTCACACCAGCAGGATCATAATCTTTTATTAACACTGGCAAAAGTCAAGTGAATTAACAGTAACCATGTTAGCTGCTAGAGGTCAACTGAGTCAAATGTAATATAACTAGCTTAGAATTTGTAAGATATTTGGGAATATTTAGTGCGGACGATCAGAGAAATTGATAATGCAACAGAAGGAGAGGTCAGAGAGATATGGCCATTGGCCAAGGAATTTGAGCCGATTTAAAAGCTCTTCCTTACCTCTCCAAAAAGACCACAGCCCTGCAGACCCAATTTAGATTTCTGACCTTCAGAACTGTAAGATACTAATTTGTGCTGTTTTAAGCTACTGAGTTTCTAATAATTTGTTATAGCACCGATGGAAAACTAGTATCAGTCATAACCTGAAGTGGAAGCCAGCATAAACTCCTCATACTTCTCACTGTTAGCATATAGGAATTATGGGTTGTTGTTGTTGTTGTTCTTAAGATTTTATTTATTTGACAGAGAGATAGCACAAATAGACAGAGCAGCAGGCAGAGGGAGAAGGAGAAGGAGGCTCTTGCTGAGCAGTGAGCCTGATGTAGGGCTCAATCCCAGAACCCTGGGATCATGACCTGAGCCATAGGCAGCCGCTTAACTGAATGAACCACCTGGGTGCCCCGGGATTATGGGTTATTGATGTTCAAAATCTTTTGTTCAAATAAATTGAAGTCTCTGAGGATCAACTGAAAAGTTAAATGCAGATGAAAAACAGAATATAATTTTCCTTCCATGGAGTTTTTACTAAAAATAAGAGGTCAAAGGTAATTTCATTATTTTAATAAAAAGTAGTTTTCAGATAGAATTCTAATAAGAATAATCTACTGCTATACTTTAAAAAGTAGAACTCGAATTCTGTTTCCACTATAAAATTTCATTGACAGAGTTATAGTTAAGTATCTCAAAATGTCTCTGGAATTGTTTCACTCTAAGAAATGTGTTTAACCAATTTAGGTGTAATACAGAATAATGATTATTTGCAGACTTTTGGACAGAAAATAATGACCTTAACCATAGCTTCAGTAATTTGAAGGAAGTGCCTTATAGGCTTCAAGGCATGGCATATGCATAATCGTGCTTCTTTCATCTCACTATGTAGAACCTTTAGGTCCTATATTTAATTTTACTATATTAGGATTTTGTTTGTCTAGATTACTCTGTTCAGAAAAATAAGTTATGAAGCTTCTTCTAGGCAATTTCTTTATTAAAGTTGAACACATGGTCTTACTGAAAACCTTTGAACTAAAAATCATCTACCTTCATGTGGATTTAATTAGTGTGTAAAGGTAACATAAGCTAATTTAGCTATTTGTAATTAGCAAGTCATGTCATGAAACATTTTATTCTTAGATCTAAAATTTAAAAAATCAGAAGATCTCTTTAATCAATGTAGAAGCAGAAGTTAAAAGGTGAATGTGCATACTGGAAATTTTACCAATAGGAACTCTGGTTTAAAGTCATACTTCTTGGGATACCTGGGTGGCTCAGTCAGTTAAACTGCTGTCTTTGGCTCAGGTCATGATCCCAGGGTCCTGGGATCGAGTCCCCCATTAGGCTCCTTGCTCCCCAGGGAGCCTGCTTCTCTCTGCCTCTGCCTGCCACTCTGCCTGCTTGTGCTCTCTCTCTGTCTGTCTCTCTCTCTCAAATAAATAAACAAATAAATAAACAAATAAATAAAATCTTAAAAAAAAAAAAAGTCATACTTCTTGGGCCACCTGGGTGGCTCAGTCAGTTGAATCACTGACTCTTGTCTTCAGCTCAGGCCATGATCTCAGGGTCCTGAGGCTGAGCCCCATGTAAGGCTCTGTGCTGAATGTTGGATCTGCTTGAGATTCTCTTTCTCTTTCCCTCTGCCCATGCCCACCCTGTGCACATGCACTCTCTAAATAAATAAATAAAGTAAATAAATTTTTAAAAACAAATCATAATTTGGGTGCTTGGGTGGCTCAGTCGGTTAAGTGTCTGCCTTCAGCTTGGTTCATGATCCCAGGGTCCTTGGAGTCCTCCATTGGGTTTCCTGCTCAGCGGGAAGTCTGCTTCTCCCTCCACCCTCCACCCTGCTTGTGACCTCTCTCTCTCAGATAAATAAAATCTTTAAAAAATAAATAAAAATAAATCATAGTTCTTTGGTTAAAGATGTGGTTTTTATACACAATGGAATATTATTCAACCATCAGAAAGGATGAATACCTACTATTTACACTGACATGGATGGAAATGGAGGGTATGATGCTAAGTTAAGTCAATTAGAGAAATACAGTTATCATAAGGCTTCACTCATTTGTGGAATATAAGAAATAGTGCAGAGGATCAGAGGGGAAGGGAGGGAAAATCGAATGGGAAGAAATCAGAGAGGAAGACAAACCATGAGAGACTCTTGACTCTGGGAAACAAACTGAGGGTTGCTGGAGGGGAAGTGGATGGAAGGATGGGGCAACTGGGTCATGGGCATTAGGAAGGGCACATGATATGATGAGCATTGGGTATTATATGCAACTGATGAATTATTGAACATGACATCTGAAGCTAATGAGGTATTACATGTTGACTAATTTCATTTAAATTTAAGAAGTCAAAAAATAAATAAAATAGGGTTTCTCATGGGGAAAATCAGTTCTTGATAGTAATAAATCACCTTTTAAATTGGCTGTCATGGATAAAATCATCATATTATGAATCAAAGTAAAATACACAGGTACAAAGAAAAATAGTGTACATTAAATAAAAAAGACTCAAGATCCTTCTCCCATGTACACTATATATTCATGTAATTACAATACATAACACAATTCATCAACCCCCAGAAATCTTTTCATGTCAGCAAACTAACTGTAATTACACTGGAAATCCACCTCCTCCCCTTGTTAAAAGTTGCATTCTATCCAGTTAGTTTCCTTGTTGACAAAAGTTCTCAACACTATCCTCCTGCTGGTCAAAAGGGAGGTAAGCATCTTCACCTTCTGTATACAATCTAAATATGTTTTTTTTTTTAAACCTCATTGGCTAACTGCAATTTCTATCCTTCATCAATCTTCTGATTTCTTTTTTTCATTACATAACTTATTAACCAAGGAGAAAAGAAAGTCAATCATCTTTTGCATAAAGGATAGCATATATAAGTGGATATGCACTGATCAACAGCAATAACATAGTCAGGAAAACTGTGTAGCATCAACCCCTGCTTTCTTTGGAAAAGGGGCCCGCAGAGAGAATATTATTACTCAAGAAATGAAGTTGTATAAAAGACCATCCCACTAGAAAATAATGATATGTCAGATGTGATGATTAATTTTCATTTTGTCAGCTTGGCTAGGCCACGATATCCTTAGACTAGATGTTACTGTTAAGGTATTTTTTAGAGGAGATTAACATTAAAGTCAGTCACCTTGGAGTAAAACAATTGCCCTCCATAATGTGGATAGATTACCTACCATAATGTGGATAAGCCTCATCCAGTCAATGGAAGGCCTTAGAAGAAAAAAGACTGATGTCTCTCTAGAAAGAGGGAGTCCTTTTCCAGACTTCCTTTAAGGCTTGTGATGCAACATCAACTCCTCCCTAATTCTCCAGGCAGCCTCCAAAACTGTGTAAACTAATTCTTTAAGATTTCTCTCTCTCTGACTTTCTGTATCTATGTATAAATATTTTTCCTCTGGAGAACAATGACTGATATACCAGATAGCCATGAAAAAGGTGGGGGGGGGGACATAATGAAAATGGTTATGGTCTTCCACATTCCCCTCTTCCACCTCAATTAAGAACTATGAAGACTCACAGAGTTCTGAAAATAGTCTAGAAATTCATATTGAACTCACTTGCTAATTAAACATAGTGATTTACCAGAAGTGTTTGCTAGAATCACAAAATCTTCTACTCATTTCTGTTATTAAAATTATAAGTTCAAAAATATGCATATAACCTTCATAAAAAGAGGGATTCTATGTGACCTTCACACTTGATATGAAGAGGACAGAATCTGCTCTGTAGGGCTATAATATGTTCTGGTTGTCCTGGAAAGGAATATGATCTAATTTTCTCTGGGCAGCAATAGTTGATATAAGGTTTATATTTATGCTGCCTCTATTTTGTTGGATGAAGTGAGATGCTCAGTGAGATATTTTTCTGTTTTCTAGAATCAGTGACTAGAGTCTGCAGCTGAGAGAAAATGACATTTAATATGTCACATTCTAGTTTCAGACAATCTCTAGCTAAGAATGCAGGAAATAGAGGCCAAGGCTATAGAATTCAGAGGCATTCAAGGTCTGAGAAAATTTGAGATCCTAGACTTGTTAAAATTTTAAGAAAAGCAGTTATCACTAATAAAGTTATTTAATTCTCCTTAGTCGAACAAAGCTGTTTTACTTTTTTTTATTTCTGTTTTTTTTAAAGATTGTATTTATTTATTTGACAGAGACAGCGAGATCACAAGTAGACAGAGAGACAGGCAGAGAGAGTGGGGAAGCAGCCTCCCTGCTGAGCAGCGAGCCCGATGTGGAACTCAATCCCAGGACCCTGAGATCATGACCTGAGCCGAAGGCAGAGGCTTAACCCACTGAGCCACCCTGGCGCCCAGTTTTACTTTTTTTTTTTTTTTTCTTAAATGACATGAACTAATTCCCTGAATTTAAGCAAAGTATACTTACAGAAATGTTCATATATTGTTTACTCTATTTTATAGCACTAAGGCATTAGCCCAGGAAGGTCACAAGCTGGTTTTATTACCTTTTTATCTCTAGAACAAAGTATGATGCCTAGCATTTTACTCTGTTACAAAACTACGCCCATTTCTCTACCAAAAGAGTAAATAAATGATATGGTGACTGCCTGATGAAAAGCTTAAAAAATATTCTTTATACAGAAATATTTGTTACAATGAAAAGAGGGGGTTAATTATTATAGTTACCTGATCCTTTCCTCAAATAGGAACTTCTAGTAGAAGAATAGTATTGCAATTAGACAGGACAAGGTTATTCTTTCCTTCCAGGCTACAATAAGTTGAGAGTAATTTTTGCAGAAAAGTGAGACAGACCTTAAGATCTTGACATCAAGTAACTCTGGTGGACATTAAAAGACCTTGTTTCTTGAGAACTGATAAAAATGTAGAGACACTGAAATTTTAAGAAGCCCTTAGAAATTCAAGAAGATCTTTCTTTTTATTTTTGATGATCCATTATCATTTTTTTCCTCTTAATTTGGTTTCTGGAAATTATCTAGGAAAAATTAACTGACATAGTTAAAGGCTAGTAGTTTTTAACCTCTTTCTATAAGAAAAACCTTATCCTGTCTAATTGCAATACTATTCTTCTACTAGAAGTTATTATGGGGATGGTTTGAATGGAATTCTCCTTTACAAATACATCTCCACTTTAAACGTATTTTGTTTTTCAGTATTTAGTTGAAGGTTAGCCACTCTTTTGTGGTCTGACATATACGCATACCTTCAAGGACTCATTCAACAACAAGTACTTATCGGGTAGCAATTAAAAAGGGAAGGAAGATTCCAGAGAAAAGATCAGAAATATAAACTTTAAAAAAAATGTAGGCATTGCATGAGATCGACTATGTGTGAATATGTGTGTGTCTTTATTAAACATAAAGCTATAAATGCTAAAATTAGAATTAAGTATATAATTTTGAAGGTATTTATTAAAATGTTCAACAAAAGATAAGTTTTTTAATATTATTTCTTTGAACTATAAAGCTTAACAATTAGACAAATGGATTTTTTGGAAAATTTCCCAGAGTCTTATCATTGTCTAGCAAATCCCATCTCTAAGATAATATTATTGTTTAGTCAATAAATTCATATCTATATATGTATATGTATATAGTATTAGTCAGGGTTCTCCAGAGAACCAATAGAATTCACTGATATACAGAAATATTTGTCATGAGGGAATAGTCCCATGCTTGTGGAGGCTGAGATCTCCACAGTCTGCAAGCTGGAGGGCTAATAGAGCCAGTGCTGCGATTCCCGTTCAAACCCAAGTCCTGAGAACAAAGGAAGCCAACGGTAAAAATCCCAGTGTGAGTCTGAAGACCTGGGAACTGGAGGACCATTAGTGTAAGCCCTGATATGAGTGAATTCCAAAGAAGAGCCAGGAACACTGATGTCTGGAGATGGGAGATAAATGTCTCAGCTGGAACCAAGAACAAATTCATCCTTCCTGCCCCTTCTCACTCTGTTCAGGCCTTCAGCAAATTAACTGATGCACAACATTGGTGAGGACAATCTTCTTTACTCAGTCTATCAGTTCAAATCAATTCAAATTTCTTCTCGAAACACCCTCACAGACACACTCAGTTTTCTGGGCATCTCTTAACCCCATCAAATTAACACATAAAATTAACCATCATACATATATCAAAATCAAGTTGACACATAAAATTAATCATCATATATGTGTGTGTGTGTTTGTATATATACATTTAATATCAAGAGGTTTCCTGAATATTTATTACTCATATCATAAATATGTATTTTAAATAAAATAGATATGTAAATTTTAAACAGCATACATATCCTTAACTCTGTGTGTATGCTTATTTGACAAAAATGGATAGGACTTCTTAAAAGGCTTTACTATAAATAGTTCGGAAGATAAATATCTCAGCAAAATATCTAGCTCTAGTGACTAATTCTATGGTGAGAATTACGGAAGGCTGATTGGGTGTCTTGCTTTACACAGATTTAATGTCATCATACTAAAATAGTTACAGAATTCCTCTCAGGCTGAGGTTTCTCACTGATACAATGAAAATATTTAAACATGATTTCAATGTGGAAATTGATATCGAGAAGGTTATGTACACTGTATTAATAAATTTAAGATCAAAACACAGTATGCCAATTTACTATTAAATTGATAATAAACTGAAGAAACTAGGCTTAATATATCTGAGTATATTCATCATAATACTTAATGTGTCATAAGATATCATTTATAAATTGATAATATAAATTGATAATACTCAAAAGGTTTCTAACACAGTGTTTCATAAATATTGGTGCATCATTAAGCTTGGAAATGTGTGGATAGCACAAGGATAGCAGTGAATTAAACAACAACAAGAAATTTATGTTAAGGCATAAAACGGGAGAAAATATGAGATGGAGTTGGGAGAAATCATTAAAAAAGAAAAATCACCAAAAAAGAAAAAAATAATAACTTGGTTTAGTGTGTATAATTTTAAGTTTAAATTTGGGACTACTAGAGAACTGTTTATACCTTTGAGAAGAAAAAAGAGAAGATGAGGTGCATTTTATGGAGGAAAAAGATACTGTTTCTTCTTGGGTAATTTAAGCCAAAAAATAATCACAGGATTTAGTGAGAAGACTAAGAAAAATGTGGTAGACTATTTATCTGGTCACAAACAATTATATTATTCTCGTACCATGAAATTAATCCTTTATCAGAAAGAATGAAAACAATAGCGGTATCTAGAAACTAAATCTTAGCTCTCACAAGCTGCTCAACTTTCTTTCAAAATCTAATTAGCTACTCGCCAGGACTTCTGAAAGTATCACATGTTTAGCAATGAAAATGATACAGTGAAATGGAAGTTAATTTCTCTTTACACTTACATCCTATGTTTATTGATAACTTTCAAAAGCATGTGTTCAGGGATGCTTTGTACATGGCACTCTGCTTGGTACACAGAAGAGGGCAGTACAGGTATCAATACTCACATGGGGATGTAAGTGGTTTCTTTCCTAGGGAGGAATGGGCAAGGCAAGGCAAATTCCTTTTCCCACCCTCAGTGGTGCTTGTTGTCCAATTCTGTACTCAACGTCTAATCAGCAAGTGAGAACAAACTACAAGAACACTGGAAGTACAGGGCAAACAGTCAGCTGGCTCAGGATAGATCTGGCACAGGCAGATGGATAGGTCTGGTTCCAGGTTGTGAGTAGAAAGGTTAGGAAGTGATTACTTTAATGACCTAACGAGCCATTAACTTCTAACTATGCCTAAATTCTATGATAAGGTGTTCATTTTGGGGAGTCCACATTACCTCTCTGACCTTGTGCTTCTTCAAAAGAAAAATGTTTCTATCCATCTAATTGGGTTTTCTTGAAGATTAAACAACATGGCACATTTTAATCAGCTAACACAATGTCTAACAAATATTGAGAACTCCACAATAAATTGCTGTTTTGTGGGGCTCGCGGGTGGCTTCTTCGGATAAGCATCTGCCTTTGGCTCAGGTCATGATCTTGTGGTCCTGGGATTGAGCCCTGTGTTAGGGCTTCCTGCTCAGTGGGGAGTCTGCTTCTCCCTCTCCCTCTGCACTTCTCCCCATCTTGTGCCCTCTCTCTCAAATAAATAAATAAAATCTTTTAATTTTAATTGTTTCCTAACCTTTTTATAGCAGCTAAGGAAGCCCATACTTTCTCTTTTCATCTCAAATCCATTCTCACTCTAGAAATAAACTTTTACAGCTTCTCCTGTCTCCTCCCCAAAATTCTGCATCTCCCTTCACCACAACCATTAATAGTGACAACAAAATTTTATGGTATCCTTCCAGAGGCAAAGTGATCTTTATCACTGATTAATTCCAAGGTCCAAGGAGTCAGGCCAGTTGAGTTTAAACTCTAACTATAATGTTTATGGCGTGTTAGGAAGTATTGTATGACACATATAGTATAGCACTTACACTGAGCTCTATTTCCTCATTTACGGAAGAGGCTTAATAGTATGTGGTTTATTTGTTTAATAAGATAAAATCAACTAACGAAGGAGAAGCATCTAGCAATTAACCCAGCATAATTTAAATGTGCAGTAAATACTCTATATTTTTACAAATTAGGCAGGAGAGGATGGAGTCATGAAGTCGCATTTCACATTTCATAGAGACTCGTGTCTGCTTCCAAACTAGGGTGTGTTGCATTTAGGGAGACAGTAATGAAATACTTCAAATATGGTTGTATGCCTACCCTTGCATTTCTGTAGCCTATGGGAAGGAATTTCCATCACTTTATCTTAAATTCTGAGTTTTTTAAATTTTATCATGTTTTGTACATGTATTTTAATACCGGGAAAGCACTATGTGCAAATTACTTACAAAAGTGAGCCTCAAATTCATCATTTCCGATGCTTGCAAATACTTCTCAGTCTCATTATGAGCAAATGATGTTAACAAATGTACAGTTCCCAGAAAAACTGAAGTTGACTACATGAAACCCTATCAGAAATGATTTGTATTAATTGTTTCAGATTAATATTATTATTGTTTTATTTTACTTGTGCTTATCCACATGAAGGTAGCTCATGTCGGGTCAGATTTTTTTTTTATTAAGGATAAAATGATGTTTCAATAAATCATGGAAATAAATATATATTTGATTTCTTGAAAACATAGCTACCTCTGTCATTCAGGACAATCAAAAGTTGAAAATGAACTACTCAGAACTATGAATAATATTTGACAGTTAAATACTGTTTGTAGGGCACCTGGGTGGCTCAGTGGTTAAGCGTCTGCTTTAAGATCAGGTCATGACCCCAGGATCCTGGGATCCAGCCCCTCATCAGGCTCCCTGCTCAGCGGGAAGCTGGCTTCTCCCTCTCCCATTCCCTCTGCTTGTGTTCCCTCTCATGCTGTGTCTCTCTCTGTGTATCAAGTAAATAAATATAATCTTTTAAAAAATACTGCTTGCAAATATGAAAGTATATACCTTAAATAACTCAAAATTTGAAAACAGTATTGCCATTTCAAATGCATTTAGATAAAATTGATACCATGCTCCAATATTCTTTGCTACTACTGAAAACTAACTGAAGTTTTGTTCAGATGACTTATGTCAACAAAATCAGCACGTTGGTCTCAAAAAGGCAATGGGCTGTTACTAAGTCTGTATGCTTGGCTTAATGGATATAATTCACATTCAGGAAAATGAGAGGATGTTAGTGGAAAATACAAAATGGTTCTTTGCCATAGAGCCTAGTTTTTCTCTCTAAAACAAAACAAACTGCACCTTCAAAATTTGCTTAAGAACCTGTTATGTAAAAATACTACCTGACTTCCTGATCTTCTCATTCTAACCTCAAAATTCTCCTGTGCCAGATTTCCATCTACTAGATATATTGATAACTTTTTCATCCATTCGAACGTTCCTGGCTTTCTTGTAGTCTGTATTTTGAAAAAAACCACTTTGCTCCATCTCTCCAATAAATCAGGAAGCTCCTGGAAGGTAATTCCTTCTCCTGAGATGAAGGTATTGGTATTAAGGAAGCTGATAGGAGACACTAGGTGCCACAGAAGGCAGGATTGAGGACCTGGGGTGCAGAAAGCAAGCAGAGTGTTCAAAAATCTATACAAAGAGAAATTTTAGTCCTCAATTTATATTTTTAGGTGTGTACTTGGGTGGCTATCTGTCCCCCATCTTCGAGGTTATTCCTGGCTCAAAGGTGGCAGACACATGGTGTGGAGGTGGGAAGAAGACAGAAAACCTGAAAATTAAGTAAAAGTCCCTTGACTCAGCAGTGAGACTGCCAGTTCTCACGGAAACCTGCAGAATATCTGCATCTGGGCTGCTAATCCCCAGGCAAAGAGACAGGTTTATTCTAAAATCTTTATATTACTATGAAGAAAATGAATATCAAAGAGAAAAAGCCTAAAAATTCTTCAGTAAAAAATCTGACAGGAACACTTTAAATCTAGATTAGCTCACCAGCAACAAGCGCATCATGCCCAGAGAACTTTTCATTGCCTCATTGTTAAGTATGAGTGAACAAAGATTTCCCGATCCATAGGAGAAGCCATGAACAAAATATAGAGACTTAAAAAAAATAAATAAATAAACATTGCAAAAGGAATTTTGAGGTATGTAGATAGAGATATATAATCTGACTCAAAGGTTTCAGAAAGAGGACAAAATTTTTGATGGGGAGAAAATTATTATTTTATATTTTTTTTAAAAAACAACAAAAAAAGAGGTTTTGCAGGGAGACTATGGTGCTGGCAAACAATCCCCACTTTGTTAAACTTTAGAACACTGGAGATAAAATAATATTTCTACATTTTCCAAGGGAAAAGGTGTACAAAAGTTCAAGAATCCAAAAGACATCTGAGTCCATAGCAGCAACACTAGAAGGCAGAAGGAATAGGAAACAAATGTCTTCAAACGTGTAAAATTAAAATCATTTGCAAACTAGAATTCTGATCCAGTAAATCAGACATCAAGCATGAGAGTAGAATAGATATATTTTTAGGGGTGCAAAGTTTTAAAAAATAAATGGAACTATCATTACCCCTTTCTCAGGAAGCTACTGAACTATTTCCAAAAAATACTTAGAGTTTTTAACATGTAGGATGGCTAAGTCAAAGATTCTAAAGAAACATTCTAAGAAAAGCAAGATTTTTAAAGAGTCAATTATTAACCCCAGGAAAATGCAAAATATATATACGAAAGGGAATGTATCCATGGTATGCCACTTAGAACAGCAGTTAGTAATATTTTAAAAGTCAGAAAAATCAAAACACTGAATATGTATTTATTCAAATTTGCAATATAGCTATTTTGGGAGTATGGGCTGAGTGAAGTAGTGGTTGAAGGGTGCTGTGATAATAGCTAAAATGCTGAATCAAGAGATAGCAAAGTGCTAATATTAGTTAGAAATACCAAGAAAAACACCCTGGACAGAGTTAAAAGACTTGAAAGTCATTTGCTGTGAACTGAAAAATGGTAACTCTGGCAGAGTGGTGGCCAGGAGCTTGTTGAGTTCATCTTGTTATTATTTTTACAAGCTTTTATCATTTTTCTTTTTCATACTATGTGAATGTAATAATTAGGCACAAATAATATTTTAGGTTAATAAAGCAAAATATTGACCAAATATAAAAAATAATACACATAAGTCTAAATATAAAAAATAATGTCAAACAAATCCAAATATGCAAATATCAAAAAATACACATAAGTCTAGGTTAATAACAAAAAATGAGCTGTAACCACATCTCACTGAAATGTCATGTTTGCTGTCCAATTCCTTCCTATTATTAAAATACGAGTGAAATCAGAGAAAAAGAAGAGATGCAGTGATGACAGCCCTGGGAGAAAGGGTCCATCATTTGTGAATCTTAGAGATGAATTTTCACTAACTTAAAAAAAAAGAAAGGAGGTAAATTTTAAAATCTTTACTGGCAGACTCATAGACTATAGAAACAAGAGAGAAAGAAAATGAGTTAGCAAGTAGAGGCTTGTTCGGTGCTAATCCCAACACTACAGCCAGTGTCCATGAGGCTGAACCATGCTTTCCTTTACACATGTCAGTATACCTCTGCCAGGTAAATCTCCAACGTTATATACTGGGATGCAGACAGACACAGGAAGACCAGTAGGAAGAAAAGAGACACTATAAGGATTATCAAAGACTATTGTCAATACTTTCACTCAGGGCAAAAGAAAAATTCTAGATATCCCAGTGTACCTAAAAATATATTCACCCTCATATATACAGAAAAATTTACAGTGAATTTTCTACTTCAGTCTATCAGAATCACAGAATATTATCACCTGGAAAGTTTTTTACTAGCATATGGCACATCTTCTTGTACTCCAGCTTATTATCTAAAAGAAGATGCTAGAAATAGCTATAGGCAAAACCTGAATTGTTGAGAAAAAGGAGAAGATATATAAAAACAATGGTAAAGGGTACAAATGCAGACTCTATTTATTTTGGATTAAAATAATGAGAGGAATGAACAATGAACAATGACAAGCATATAGGATCTTGAATATTTCAAAGGATTCCATAATGTATAAGAAGGATTACTCTTAAGATGCACAGAAAATGAATCTTGAAAAAAAGATACACTATGGGTTTTCCTTTACATAGTTCTGTTTATGTTCTCATTTATTCGTGCAAGAAACCTTTAATGAGGTGCCTATCATGGGCCAGGCATGGGTTTTAGAGACGGAGATATAGCAGTGACCAAAACAGACAGAAGTCCATGACTGCATGGAAAATGCTTCTAACTCTTAGAGATGGACAGTAACCAAGATACATAAGGAAAGTATATGTTATGTTAGATGGTAATAAATGCTAAGGAGATAACAGAAAGAGCAGAAGAATATTAAATGTTGGAGAAGAACAGTTTTGGGATTTTATTTTATTTTTTTATCTTATTATTTTTAAAAGATTTTATTTATTTATTTGAAAGAGAGAGAGATCACAAGCAGGCAGAGAGGCAGGTGGGGGTGTGGGGGAAGGAGACTCCCTGCTGAGCAGAGAGCCCGACGCGGGGCTCAATCCCAGGACCCTGGGTTCATGACTTGAGCTGAAGGCAGAGACTTTAACCCACTGAGCCACCCAGGCAACCCTAGTCTTGGGATTTTAAATAAGGTGTTAGAAAAGACTCCACTGGGTGAGTGAATTTTGAGAAACTACCAGTCTTGCAGGTGTCTGGGGTTGAATTTTCCAGGTGCAAAAAACACTAAGTGCAAAGCTTAGAGAAAGGATGTGTTGCCTGGCCTGTATGGGAATAGCGTGGAGACCAGGGTGGCAGGGCTACGTGAAGAGGGAGACCAGAGAGCCGTCTGGGAGGCCAATCACACAGGGCCATGTGAAACATGATAAGTATTCGGGCTCTATTTTCAGTGTCATGAGGATCTTTGGGAAAGTTGGAGCTCAGATTTATATGTTGACAGGACTATTCTAGCAAATAAGTAGAGTCTTACTTCACTGAGGCAAGAGAGAAGATAAGGAACTGAATACTGATCCTTTTACAATATCTCAGATGATATTACCTTGAACCAAATTCATGGCAGTGAGGTGGTAAATGGTCTATTTCTAAATATAATTTTAAGATTGAGCTGAAACAAAATTTTGTTGATGGGCAGAATGTAAGGTAATGAGAAAAATGGAAAAATATGGCCTTGGTGATGGAAGAATGGAGTTGCCATTAACTGAGGCACACAGGATTTTGGCAGGAGCTGGTTTGGGGGAATATCAGTACCTAAAATTTAAACATTTTTACATCAAAATGCCTATTAGATAGAATCCCACGTGGAGATGTCAATAGGTACTTAAAGATATAAATTTGGATTTCAGGGAAGAGCCTGAGGCTGGCTATAGAGTAAATTAAAATACTAAACCATGTGAGTTCTGTGAAACCAGATAAAAAATTATACAGACAATTTTCTGGCTAATACGGACACTAAAATAATGCAAGCTGAGAAAAAAAGGAATGGATAAAAGGATGCAGAAAATCCAATTTTGGGGGTGTCTGGGTGGCTGAGTCAGTTAAGGGGCTGTGTTCTTCTCACGTTATGATCCCAGACTCCTAGGATGAAGCCCTTTGTTAGACACCCTGCTCAACGGGGAGTCTACTTCTCCCTCTCCCTGTACCCTTTCCCCTGTTCATGCTCTCTCTATCAAATAAATAAATAAAATATTTTTAAAAATCTAATTTTTAAAAGTGAGCAAAATTTTTGAATGTACGCTTCGCAAAAATTCTATATTCGAAAGACCAAACACGAAAATGTACATATAATTAGTTATCAAAGAAAATAAAATTGCAATGTATAACAATCATCACCCATGAAAATAGCTAAAATAAAAAACTGACAATACCAAGCATAAGGAGAATGGAGAACAACAGAAATAATCATACACTGATGGTAATTGGAGTGAAAAATGTTACAGTATACACAACCATTCCAGAAAACTGCATGGTGTTATGCAATAGATTAAATATTTAGTGGCCAAGCAATTTCATTCTTGAGGATATATCCAACTGAATTGAGCACATATGACAATAGTCAAACACAAAAAGGATTATAGCAGCACTATTTGTAATAGTCCTGAGAAACCAAATGTCTACTTATGGTAAAATACATAAATAATTTTGGGGGTATTCATACAATGGAATATCATATAGCAGTAGAACTCTTCAAAGTATTGTTACATATAAATAAATAATACTGATAAATGTCACAAACATAATTCTGAATGAAATAATCCAGATACCAAAGAATATATATGATTCCATTCACATAAAGTCCAAAACCAAAAAAAAAAAAAAAGAAAAATTGATACATGGCATTAGAACTCAGTAGAATATTGACCTTTAAGGAAAAGAAAGAGGAGCAATTAGGAGTTATCAACTTTTAAACCTCATAATGGGGGCTGATAATGTTCAATATTTTTTTAAGCCATGGACATTGACACATGAGTATGTTTATGTTGTGATAATTCATTGAACTTTACCTTATGTGTGCACTTTTTCTCCATGTATAGTAAACTTGGATGAGAGACTGTGGACTCTGAAAAACAAACTGAGGGTTTTAGAGGGGCAGGAGATGGGGGGTTGGGTGAGCCTGGTGGTGGGTATTAAGGAGGGCATGTAGTGCATGGAGCACTGGGTGAGGTGCATAAACAATGAATTTTGGAATATACACACATAAAATTCAATTCAATTCAATTTTAAAAAAGTGTCTGTGTCAAATATACAGGAGACACTTGAGAAGAAACCAAAGTAGATATAAAAAGTGTGACTTGAGATTAGACATTCTAAAAATTTCTTAAACAGTTGACTAATTCCACCTAAAGAGAGAATCCATGAACTAGAGAACAGATAAGAAGATGAACATTACATTTGGTCAAACAGATGGAAAAAATAAAAGCTTAGTTAAAAAAAAAAAAAAAAGAAAGAATGGATGAATGAAAGAAAGACATATGCTGTAATGAAAGAAGACCTAGCTTATCTTAATAGGATTGCAGAGGGAGAAAATAGAGTGGAGGGGAAAAATTTCAAAGAGATAATAGCTAAAAGTCTTGGAGAATGGATGAGAAGAGAATCCTCAGATTCAGTCAGCAAAACAAATCTCAAGCATGATAAACAAACAAAAAGTCTTTGTCCTTAGATATCACAGTCCAAGCACAGAACATGGGAAACAGAGCAAAGTCTTAAAAGCATCCAGAAAAAAGAGACAAATTATCCACAGAGTGGAACATTGGATTGAAAGCAACAACAAAAGCCAGGAGAGAGTTGAATATTATCTTCAAAAAAGGAAAGAAAACAGCCATCTGATGAGAATTCTAGATCAAATGAGAACTGTCTTTCAAGAATGAGTTTAGGGAAAAAATACAGCTGAACAACAAAGGAGACAGGCTGACAGCACCTGAACCCATGGTCGATCTTAGCACCTGTATTGTTATAACAGATATATGTCTGCTCAAATGAAGAATCATAAATTACACAATGGTGTATTCTGACTTAAATTTATCAAGCCTTTACTTTCTACCAATGTATGGGAATTAAAGGAGAACAAAGAATAAATCAAATAATACTGGAATCAGAAAAACCAGCAGTAGCCTAGTTACCTTCAACGACTTAGTAGCATGAAAAATCTATTTTAAATTAAGATGCTTAAATACACAACAACTAGATAATCTGAATGACTCTGAGTCTGTTCTTATTTGGGCAAACTGGCCATAAAGGGTATATTTTGGACAACTTAGAATATTTGAATTGAAGATGAAATGGTTATTAGAGGCGATAATGGAAGTATTTTTACTTTCTTTAACTATAAAAGTGTCATTTGGTAATGTAGAAAAATAAATACATTTTAGACAATGTACTCAGAAGTGAAAAATAATGGCTTTTTAAAATTTGAAATAAAGTATTTTCAAATAAATCATGAGAATTTATGATCATGAAATTTTTCAGAACAATGTCTGAATGATGTACTTTAGTAAAATAGGAGAATTCCATCTCTCTTGTCTTGGTTTGGGTGAGAAAAAGCTCTGTAAGCACATCTACATACCCCTGCTGCATACCCCACTCCTTGGTCCTCCTCATGGGGATGCAGTGATTAATCTGGAGGTTAGGTGACAGAAAATGATTTGTATTTCTTGACTGGAGAAGGCATTTCACGAGCGGTGGGAGTGCAAACATCTGGGATTTGATTGATGTTCCTTCTGTTTCTATCTAGATAATAGGAATAAAAATCCCGCAACATAAACAAAATCTTTAAAAAAAAAATCCAGCAACTCTGTCTGTTCTGCAGATCCAAACATTAGGTGGGCTAGTCAAGGGTCTATACTTATGGTAAGATATCAGGAAACTAGTTTTTGTGTCTTTTACTAAGCCATGTTTCCCTACCAAGCTTATCAATTAATAAAGTTGATCATTTCTTTCTCTATATATGGACACTTTAATTGTATTTCTAAGTTATTTTATTTCTCAATTGGAGAATAGTGGTAAATTTTCCCCCCTAATTCCATAAAACCATGAACATCAGATTCACTTGGAAGAGAAACCTGAGAAATAAAGAATAAAATTTGGGGAACTGAATAGCATGTCATGATACTCAACTCTGTACAAAGCTCAATTGAGTTGCTGTTTTTACAGAGGTTAAGTGTCCATTTCTTGAGAACTGGGGTTTCAAGTTCATACCTTAGGCAAATATGTCATCCTAACTAAAATCTGGTGCCTCGGGAAGGTGCAGGGTGTCTGGGTCAGAGATATGGAGACAAAGGCATTGTCTGTGTCCTGAAGGAAAGGCCTGAGCAATATATGGGATTAGAGGTCTAAAATAATACACACCACAATGTGTTACAGGGGACCACCGTCAAACAATGACAGACTGAACCCAAGTCCAGTGTAAATGACAGTCTGATGGGAGAGACTGACTTAGTAAGATGTCCACTGAAGCAGGCAAAGGTGGGCAAAATTTAATTGAGCCATGGATGTTTTGGGTAGACCTGGTACTTCTTGATGTTGTTTTTCAAACTATGGAAGACTCTTCCAGACTAAATGTAGATGAGTATGTTAGAAAATCAAATGTCTGGTCCAGAAGACAAGGAAAACGGAAAGAAGGCACTTAAATACAGCAAGAAGTACTAGTCCTCTAAGTGGAAAAGAGAAGGGCAAATTTAATAACTGCATTCACTTCTTAGAAATGCAACTGAGACCCTTCTGCAATGACTTTCAAACAGCAGAGGTAAATAACGTGCCAAAGGCACCACTGATTTCGGCAGGAAAAATGCATGCAGTGCCCTGAGGCCCCGGGGCAGTATGGAGCACATTGGAAAAGGGGTCAGTGCTCACCAGGCACCTGGGTCCCCAACCTTTGGAAGCATCATGGCAGCTTTGCACAGCATGACTACTCAGCTGAAACGAAAAGGGAATGAGGGAGAAAATCCGGAGGAAATTTCACAGGTACAGGAAATTCTATAACAAGGTCAGTAGAGTTTCTGTCCTCGGTCTCAAAATGCTTTGTGTACAAGAGTGAAAGCTGTATCACTAGTCAGCGGCACACCCCTAGGCAACATGAGGGTACAAGAAATACGGGGTACAGAAAGGAAGGAGCAATGAAGTGGTTTTGAATATTGAAGGGAAACAAAGGACCCTCATCCTAGATGAGGGCTGACATCACTGAGTTTCTTAAAGGCACAATGAAGCCTTTTTATGCCCCATTTCTGAAACACCATTCTCTGTGAAGGAAGAAAATGTGGATGCGCGTCTTTGCTCTCCACATTTGGTAAATGGGTGTTGTGAGAAGTAAACCTTGCTGAGAGATTTCTCCAGGTTTCAGTATTATCAGCAAAATTAGCTGACAGGCATCTTAATTACCCACAACTTCAACATTCACTTGAGGGACGCCTTTCCAAAACCTTAGTATTTGTCCATTATGCTCCTTTCCTCCATCCTGTTTCAGCCTGTCACTCTGAGTCATCATCGCACAGAACTTCAGTTCTTCTTAGTTCGTCTTTGTTCCCCATTCCATTAAATCCCCTCTGTGATGGCCACTTTCTTCCCACATTGCCCAGCTTCATTTTAAGTGTTAGGTCCTCATAATTTCTCCATTGCCTAAAGCTTCAACCCCTTTACCATTCTTTTGCTTAATTGTACTTCTTTGTTAAAACAAAAATCAAAACAAAACAAACAAACAAAAAAACCTGGTAAAATCTAAATCTACCCCTAAGGTAAATGTAATGTGAACTGGATGACATTTATAATTACAATAGGAAGACCAGTAAAAATTAAGTCTATCTCTAGGAAATCAAGCTGTAAGATCACTCTAAGTATATATATTTTAAAAATATATATACAGAAAATCTAGAGGGCCATAGTCTTGTGAAAGTACAAAACATAAATAAAGAGAAAGATAGATACATTTAAGTTACCTCTTCATCAGAATAACCAATGAGATGTTTAAAATGCAAATTGTAGAATGAACAACATTCTGCAACATTTTGAATCAATAATTTTTTTTCCTATCCAAAATATGTGAAGAACTCCTTTAGATTAATTAGAAAAAGATAGACATTCCAAATTAAAATAGACAATCAACTGAAAGTAAGTCACAAAAGAAATGAATGCATTATGGAAAATAAATGTATGAATTTTGTTTAACCTCTTTAGAAAAACCAGGAACTTTCTAATTGAGCCTACAGTGAAATGCCTCTCCCACACACAAGAAGAGCTAACAAAATAAAAATCATACAATGTCAGTTATTGGTAAAGATGTGGGACATGAAAACTCTCACATAGTTTATAAAGAATAAACTGGTATAACCACTTTATAAAATGTTTTTCTATTACCTACTAAATTATGATATTTTCAAGTTGACAAGTATCATATGCCCAATGATCTGACAATTCTGCTATACATACCAAAGAGAAATGAACACACATATATAGCAAGAGATAAAAGTGTTTAAAGTATATTATTTATAATAACTCCAAACCAACCTAACCAACCATTAACAGTGTAACAAACAAGGAAAGTATACTATATTTGAAGATCTATAAAATACAATCATATACAATAATACAAATTAATATTAGGTACAATACTGAAAGGAAAAGTCAGAAAAGGAGAATATATGTCTATGATCCCATTGACTAATGGGAGAAATATACCATAGCATGTGTTACATGATTTTAAAAAAAGCAAGGAAGCGATTCTAAAAACTTCTAGATTATAGAAAGAGAGGGAAGAGAACTATAGAAAGAAAGGAAGAGTTGGTGAATACAAAGGGCTTTACAGCATGTTTAGGATGCTAATGATATTCTATGTTTGGTGTGGATGGTGATGTGGATGGGTTCCCCTCATAACTGGTAATTCATTAAGTTATACATCTATGGTTCATGAACTCTCACAGACCCATGTCATGGGGCAAAAAAAGTTTTTTAAAGATTTTATTTATTTATTTGATAGACAGAGATTACAAGTAGTCAGAGAGGCAGGCAGAGAGAGAGGAGGAAACAGGTTCTCCGCTGAGCAGAAAGTCTGATGTGGGGCTTGATCCCACGACCCTGAGACCATGACCTGAGCCGAAGGCAGAGGCTTAACTCACGGAGACACCCAGGTGCCCCTCATGGGGCAAAATTTTAAAAAGTTTTTAAAAGTTCTTATTAATATAGAGATATGTCTTATGCACTAATCATTTTCCATTGTAACATCTAAATGAAATTCTTTATGGAAAGTACAAAGTATTAACAAGTTACTTATTTATAACCTAGCAAAGGAAAGTCAAATGTTACAATGTAGAGCACAACATCTTTTAAGATTTGTTGGTGGTAATTCAGTTTTCTCTCACATCAAAGAAGGAGGGTCACTGTAGTCTCACTTATTTTTTCTGTTGTTTCCTATGGTTTTGGTGACATATCTAAAAAAGTATTGCCAAGACCAATGCCAAGAAGCTTTTGCCCTATGTTCTCTTCTAGGAGCTTTATTGTTTTAGGTCTTACATTTAAGTATTTAATTAAGTTAATTTTTGTATATGATATAGAAGTCTGAAAAACTAAAAGGAGGTTTGTTGTTTTAGAATTATAGAAAGAAGGGATGTCTGGATGGCTCAGTTGGTTAAGTGTCTGACTCTTGATTTCAGCTCAGGTCATGATCTCAGGGTTGTGAGTTGGAGCTCCAAATGGGGATCCAGGCTCATGTGTGGAGCCTGCTTAATATTCTCTCCTTCTCCCTCTTTCTCTCTCCCAAACCTGCCTCTCTTAGAAAAAAAAAAATACTGAAGGAAGACATGGAGGTAGAGGTAAGAAGCATTGCTAGATCTACTGCAAGATGTTCTGTCCTTTCTGTTCTTTCCTGTTCTTGCTCTTCTAATCCTAAGACTGCCAACTAAAAATCTTTTTAAAAAATTTCATCAAAAATACAAAGCAGATCCCTCCTATGTAGTCTTTGACAAACAATAACAACATCTAACTGGGAATTATTGGATGGTGAAAAGTATCAACCTGAAAATGATTAGGAGAACAGAAGATCAATTCTCCAATTCCAACTAGAAGTGATGAGAAAGCAAGTAAGAAGACTGCTAACACAGAGCTAATAGGCATTTACAGTTTCTCAAGAATTGTGTTCATAATGTCATAAGAATCTGTAGAAATTGGATTATTTGTGCTGTTTCAAATATTCCTCTTGTTTCAGTCATAAATTGTAATATTATAGTTCTGGTAATTACTCTGTCATGCTTTTTTGACTCAGAAGCAGTAGTAAATATGACTTCAAAATAAAGATATATTCTCTTTAAAAAAAAAGTAAAAGACTGGGTCTCAGTATTTATTTGTATCATAAAGTAATAAGCATTAAGCCTCAGTACAATAAGTACTCAAGATGAAAATAGCATAAGTTGTAATCATTTCTGAGAAGTTTTCTGTCATGTCTTCTTTTAATTGGAAACACTGATATTCACAATACCAAATTGCATTTCAAGCTCCTTGGCAGTTCTGCATGTTATGCATTGTCCTAATTTTTAAATGGCAAAGATATGTATACAAAAAGGATTTAGGCTTATATAACAGAAATAAAATCAGGGACAGAAAGTGGTATCCCAGTTAGCATGATTATTTAATATGGGACCTCTTGAGTATGGGACCTCTTGAATTTTGAGTATCCTTTTGAGCCTAGAATTAACAGGGAGGAAGTTAATTGTCTCCTGTGACTTAAAGGTATGATTTTCTTTTCTGTTTGTTTGCTGTTGTTGTCTTTTATTTAAGCCCAAGTATGATATGGAATAAGAAGTTCTCTTTATGCAGCAGAGTTGTGGATTTTTTTTTTTTTTTTTTTCTGTAGCTCTAAGCTTTTGCTACAGCCCCTTCTTTCTGAAAAGGCTCTCTAATTGGGAAGGGGAGTTCTAGATGTCATGTCCATTCACTTTAACTGGACAGTCCCCATAGTCTGCCAATGTTGATGACAATTAGTGCCAGTCTTCACACAAGTAAGAGGTGTGGGATTCCTACCATATTGCAGTTTGTGCAATATGAAATGCCAAACTCTCGTCAGGTATCTTGCCTGATGAATTTCACATAGTTGTATTTGCTCCAGTGATAATATATGTCTGTTGTTTTAAAACACAGGATGAACTCAAATTAACATTAAAAAATAAACATATATTCAAACAGCTGAGGGTTCATCAAAAGTGAAATATAAACAAACAATAAAGCAACAATTAAACACAGCACATTCATGCAAATCACTTCTCTTCCTCATTGTTTAAATATCTCCATTTGAATTTTTATTTTCTAACAGGAGTTTGATTGGGCCAGATTTTAACAAAACAATCTTCTTTGAAATACTTAAGGTGACCTTTCTTCAATCCTAAAATTTCATCTATCGATGCTATTGAATATTCTCGTGGTTCTTTTAGAGTTGAAACTATTTTAACTCAATCAACTTGAAATTAGATTTTTTTTCCACTAGGAAAAAGGACATGCATTTTTTTTTTCTTGTTCTGATCATGAAGATTTGCTCTTAAGAACTAGGATCATCAGGAGCTCTTTAACAAAACCTTAAACCATACATTTACGCTTGTAAAAGCCGAAAACAAGAAAAAAAAGAAATACGTTTGTAAACTTTATTTATAACTGAGTTAGCTTCCAAATGCTTAACATCTTAAACTTAATATCTAAATATTAAATATTTAATTAACTAAATTAACTAAATATTAAGTATCTTAATACTTGGGGTGCCTGGGTGGCTCAGTGGGTTAAAGCCTCTGCCTTCTGGTTGGGTCATGGTCTCAGGGTCCTGGGATAGAGTCCCACATCCCGCATTGGGCTCTCTGCTCATGCCTGCTTCCCTTCCTCTCTCTCTGCCTGCCTCTCTGCCTACTTGTGATCTCTGTCTGTCAAATAAATAAATAAAATCTTTTAAAAAATAAAAAAATAAATATCTTAATACTTAATATCTAAAACTATCTTTAAAAAGATCATTAAAGATCTCCATAACACTGAGTACCACTTTAAGTCTTAGAAAATATTATAAAATTTAGTCGACAAGGTGAAAATGTGAATAAAAAATCATAGTATGGCTCAAGTATTTTTCCCATCAACTCTGTATCTGTATTTTATGACCTGATTGATGAGATTAACACAGACAGTTTACAATAAAAGAAGACACTCAGCCTCTGGATTTGTTAATTGAAAAAAAAGCACATATACAATCATTTAGCAGATAAATATTTGAAATATGACCTTAAGAAATTTGAGAATCTGAAAAATTGCAAATTCTTATAATGCTTAGAAAACTGAGCAGGTAGTAGGCTTAGAAAAACTAATGCCCTTTTCTTCAAAAGCTAAATGTTAATACACACTTAAGTCCTGAGTGCTGTCCTTCACATGTACTGAAATTTACATTGATCTCTGCACTCATCTTGTCAGTTCATCACTATCTTTACACTAAGACTCATCCTCACCTCAGAGTTTGATGTTTAACAAATTAAATGAAACCAAAAAGAGGCAAAGCAGTTAAAATTTTATACTTTCTTTTTTTTTAAGATTTAAGATTTTTTTAAGATTTTAAGGTTTTATTTGACAGAGAGAGATCACAAGTAAACAGAGAGGCAGGCAGAGGGGGAAGAGGAAGCAAGTTCCCCACTGAACAGAGAGCCAGATGTGTGGCTCGAACCCAGGACCCTGAGATCATGACTTGAGCCGAAGGCAGAGGTTAACCCATTGAGCCACCAAGGCGCCCCTGAAGTTGTATAGTTTTAGCTGTGACAAAATGTCTTCTTATGGTTATATCAGGATGTTCTTTTTTTTTTTTTTTTTTAATTTTTATTTCTTTGACAGAGAGAAATCACAACTAGGCAGAGAGGCAGGCAGAGAGAGAGGAGGAAGCAGGCTCCCTGCCAAGCAGAGAGCCCGATGCGGGGCTCAATCCCAGGACCCTGGGACCATGACCTGAGCTGAAGGCAGAGGCTTTAACCCACTGAGCCACCCAGGCGCCCCATATCAGGATGTTCTCATGAAGAACTGTATCAAAGTAACCATGTCAAATCTTAGAACATGTCTACTGGTCAAAGAGTCCATAATTTTCACTAGTTGTATGTTTTTCTTCTGTTAGCCACCCAACTTTGTATTTTGAATCCACAGGTTATTGTCTAGCTGAATGAGTAATTTATAAAAGATTAAAATATAATAAATGACTGTCCAAACCATAGTTTCCAAGTCAGACATTTTTGGATAGAAACACTTATTTCTATCTTAAACGTCCTTTCTTTTTCAAATCCCATTACCAATTTATACAGTTAGAAAACAAAGACAAATAACCTGAACTAAAAATCTATATTAAAAGATGCTTCCCTTTAAAGCTTACAATTCTAGAACAAAACATTATTAACAACAAATTTTCATGGTGATGTCTACCTGGTGGTTTGTCCAGAACCAATTTAAATAGCTTATTTGGGAGTCTTATTTGTTGTAGTTACAATAAGACACCATAGCTACATCTTTAAAAATCCTACATGTGATAATAATATTTAAGATTTTATTTTTATTTATTTTTAAAATATTTTATTTATTTATTTTAGACAGAGAGCATGCATGTGTGAGGGCGGGGGAGGGGCAAAGGGAAAGGGAAAGAGAATCCCAAGCAGACTCCATGCTGAGTGTGGCACAGGGCTCGATCTCAAGATCCTGAGATCATAACCTGAGTCGAAATCAACAGTATGATGGTCAACCAACTAAGCACCCCAGGCATCCTGATAATGTTTGAGATTAAAAAGAAAAATTGTAAACAGCAATAGAGAGGACTCTGCAAATACATTTTTCCATTAAAGTCAGAACTTTCACCATGTAGTATTCAATTTTTTGCCTTCACTAAAAATATAAACATTATATCATGATATATTTATATACAAACACATTTTATATATCTATTAACATGTAGATAGAGGCATGTAGAACTTGGGACATCATATTTTTTAAATATAAATTTAAATATTCCTAAAAGATCAAATAATAATGATATTCATATCCTGATCAAAAGTCAAAGGAAGAAATGCATTTTGGTAGTATATTGTCAGTGTTCATATTTTCATGTAATAGAAACCACACTTTCAAACTTACACCAAAAGTATTATTAAAACATGTGATCTACTACATATTACATATTAAAATATGGAATATAAATAATATCTAAGAGGGCCCAAGAACTGGGCTTGGACACCATATAATCAGAAATAGTACAAGAAAATACCCAGCAGTGACAGATCAGGTTACCCAGGATGAAATGAAGATTAACATTTAGTAAATTAATTGCGGAGGGTTTTTAGGATTAACACCTATGTGAAGTTTAAGCAACATGGCTTAAGCAGAGGAATAAACACATCACAACAACCTCAGCCAATTCCAGCAGGTGCTCTGAAGTTCCAATGACACTTCACAAGTAGCGTAACCCTCTACAACCCTACAATGGTAAATTATGATACGCAGTTTGCCCCTGGAAGGGGGCCATGATGTCGAGAGGTGGTTTTCTTGAGCAGACTGCATTCCTGGAGAGGGCTGCCTGTAGAGATGTCTGCTGAGAGCTTTCAGCACCTTCAAGTCCTACAAGTGTTTCTAGGTGGCACTACGTAGAGAACACTATAGCATCCATGTTCCTAGTGAAATACCACTGCCAGGACTGCCCAACATCTGGCCCTAGAGCATACGAGCCAAATGCTTAAAACTACACCACTGTTTCCTTGGAAGTTCCTAATGTTCAAGGTTTGAAAGGATCACCAGCAACTCCATATACTGCTGCCCCTTCATATCATCCCCTTTCACCTCCAAATTTCTCATAGAGTCAACACCATGAAAATTAAACCATGTGCAAGTCTTAAGTTGTAGTTCCTCGATTTTCAGAAACTATGGTAGGAAAAAATCAATCTAAGATGGCATTACAATACCTACTAAATATGAGTAAGTACACACTTGGCCTTCTGACTATTCAAATGGAACTATGTTTAGCTCCATTTAGCTGTTCATGTAATAGCTATAACAATCTGAATCTGCCTAATGTAATGTAACTATTCCCCATACAAATAAAACTTCAATCATACTCAAGTCTCCCCCAAAAGGTGACTCAATGCTCATTATTAATTATAATCACAACTACTTCTAAATGGCATTAGTTTCTCTTTCAGGTTAGTCAAAATTTTATTTATAGTTCCTAGGAAATTTTGACCAAAGTATAAAATCAACTATATCCATAGCATAATAAAAAAAAAGCCCTATTCCAAGTTTTCTAGAAAATATAAATGTGCGTGTGTGTGTATCAGATGCATACTTGATATTGGCAATAACGAGATTAGATTGACGAGTGGTGGTAATCTGAGTGAAGTCTATGTAACCTTTGTTCCTTTTATCATAATCAGACAGTTTATGAGGCAAGAGTTTTTGTTGAGGACCATGGAGCATGTCGTCTGTTTTACTTGAGTTTGGATGCCCCCTTTGCAAAGAAATTCTTTGCTGAGTAAAACATCTTTACATTCTACGTCCATGTTGAGAAGGGAGGGTTCCATATACCTTTTTTTCCAAATTTCCTTATTACCCATCCTCCAGGCTTTTTTATTTTTTTAAGATTTTATTTATTTATCTGACAGAGAGAGAGAGATCACAAGCAGGCAGAGAGGCGGGTAGAGAGAGAGGAGGAAGCAGGGTCTCTGCTGAGCAGAGAGCCTGATGCGGGGCTCGATCCCAAAACCCTGGGATCATGACCTGAGCCGAAGGCAGAAGCTTTAACCCACTGAACCACCCAGGCGCCCCCCTCCAGGCTTTTTTATTCCAAGACCCTGATAATCTGCCAAACTCATTAGCCACTCCATCAAGTCAGTATATATTTCTACCTTAGATCTCCTCTCCTTCCAGACAGTATTGAAATTTGGCATGCTGCCAGATGCTTCCCCACAGGAAAGATTTACTTTCTCCACTATTGTTGAGCGCCCCCTTCCCTGTGTGTGTCATTATGAAACTGTAGTATCAACCCTTCTATTGCTGCTAACATATCAGGTATGGTCATCAGTAAACCAGTTTCACTTAGACCTGATTCATAAGGAATTTCCCATAAAAATTCTCTATAAATGTGAGTTGTGTGAAAAGAGGCAATGACATCAGCATGTTAGCAGTTTAGCTCTTTGTAGGTTTTCAAATCCACTCTTGAGACATAATGCCAAAAGATTGTGACTAACACAGGATTTCATGGTTTGCCGGAACAGAGACCTTTAAGCCATATTGTTGTTGGATAACCTGGGGTCGGGTTAGGGTTTCTAACATGGGCACAATAGAGAACCAGGGATTGCCTGTAGATAGGAAAATGGTTAGTTGCTTAAAAAACATGACTTTGTTGAAGCAAAAACACCACCAACCATAGCAAAAGTCGAGATTATTCTTCGGCGATTCCTCTTGCCTGAGAGTGCTTGTGTCAGAATTTGCATGCTCACTGAGTCTTAACAGTGTATCCTCAGGAAAAAGTACTATTACTACTTGAACTTCAGCCTTGATCACCTTGAAATTTCTGTAGCTTACAACCCACAGTTCACATAGGAATGGTGACAGAACAAGTTTGATATATGCTGGCTCTAAAACAAGAGAATTCTCAAAGGTTTGGCTTATTTCAAGTTGAAGAAGAAGGAAGATGCAGAATGTACTTTGGAGGGTCACTCAGAAAGTAACTGAGACAGCAGGAGCCTGAATTTTCATGTTGCTTATCTCCCCTCTCCAAGCACAATAGTAACTTAACAAAGAATCTGAAGTACCTCTGACTTCCTATGCACCTGGACATGTCTTAAGGAATTGATAGAGCAAAGTAATGGAATGCCCTGTAGGAGGTTAAAGTGATCCGTCTCTGTGAACAAAATTATCGTGAATCTAGATAGCTGATATGAACCTGAGCCATTATGTAAAGGTACATTGCCACAACCGTCAATTAAAAAAAATAAACAAAGAAAAGTGCTGCCAACATTTCTTCCTTAAGAGACAGGGGAAAAAAAAACAACAAAAACAGTTGCCAGATCCATGCCTGTATGCCAAGCCAAGTCTGGCTTGATTCACCTGGCCAAAGAGGATGTGTGTGGCTGTGACTATTGTTGCATACATAAGTAAGATCTTTTTCAGTTTCCCAGGTCATTAAAGGACCTGTAGTCATTAGTTCATACCCACGGATCCCCTTGGTTTTAATTTTGTGACTATTTGTCTCACCTCATTCCCATTACGGTAACCGTACTGTTTTGTTTCGGGAGCCAAATCGATGCTCTGAGTTTGTCTACTGACAATTTATTTAGCACAGGTTCCCTGCAGGTATTTCGTAAGCCAACAGCCTGCAGGATTATAACTCCCAACAAGCCAAAAACAAACAAACAAACAAAAAACTAAGACACTACAAATCAATGATAGATAAATCATACTATCGTATCAGGCAAGAAGATATAAAAGGAATAAAGTCTTAATTGAGTGGAGGTGTACTTTTATTCAAGTTGGTAGTCCGGGGAGATCTCTTAGCCAACTAAGAGCTGATGTCCAACTGCCAGAGCACAAGTGGAAATCCTGTGTTGTGAGACTATATTGCTAGAGTCTGTCAGTCACGGTGCCTACAGACAAGATGACCTTTGAGGGGCCTCTCTACACAGCTTTCATCTGTGCCATCTTGTTGGTGAGAAAGTAAATTGGTGCAGCCCCTATGTAAGACAGTATGGAGGTTCCTCAAAAAGTTAAAAATAAAAATACTGTATGATCTAGTAATTCCATCCTGGGTATTTACTCAAAGAAAATGATAACACTGGTTCAAAAGATTTGTATACACCTAGATGTATTGCAGCATTGCTTACAATAGCCAAGACATGGAAGGAACCTAAGTGTCCATCAGTAGATGACTGGATAAAGAAGAGGTGGTGTAGACACACACAATGGAATATTATTTAGGCATTAAAAATGAAATTTTGCAATTTATGACAACATGAAATGAGCCTGGAGGCAGGTATTGTGCTACATTAAGTAATTCAGAAAAAGACCAGATGATTTTACCTACATGGGGAATCTAAAAAACAAAACAAATTAACACATACACACATGCTCACAGAGACAGTTCTCATAAAAAGAACAAACTCTTGAGTGCTAGAAGGGGGGGTGGGAGGGATGGGCAAAATAGGCAAAGGGGTTTAAGAGGTACAAAATTCTAGTTTAAAATAACTAAGTCATGGGGATGAAAAGTACAGCATAGGAATATGTTGATAAAATTGTAATAATTTTATATGGTGATAGATGGTAACTATGTTTATCATGGTGAGCACCGGGTAATAGATAGAATTGTCTAATGACTATGTGGTACACCTGACACTAATATGGTCTTGTATGTCAACTATGCTTCAGTGAAATAAATGAACAAATAGAGTCACCTTTATTGTGGTAGGAGCTCATTGCCCCAATGTCTTTGAAGAGTTTTTGTTCTTTTTTAAAGAAATGGAAAAATCATTTCTACTGACACATTCAACCCCAAATGCCATCAGTGATGAATTCCTTTATGCATTTTCTATTTGCATATACATATGTTATATATATTTATATATCTTACTTTCTTGATTAGTTAACATCTATAAAATACACCATTGATTCAAACACTTTTTTGAGATAAAACTAAAACCCATTACATAAAACCTACACATCTATTTCATGATGTATTCCAATGTAAGAAATGTTGAAAGATTTTTTTTAAAAGAGCCTAACGTAGAATAAGATGATTTAGGTCATGGTGTATATGAACTGCTGGCATCTTTGACATTTCGATATACTTCTTTACATTTTTTTTAGGCTTTTTTTTTTCAATATAATTTTATTTCTATTGCACTACTAGTGGTTCTCCAATCTTGTTTTGCTTTAGAAGGTCTCAGGGGAGCATGATAATGGTCTATGCTTGGGGCCCAGTTGTAAGTATGCTTAATTCATGGAATCTGGGAAAGGGGTGCCTAGGTCTACACTGTTACCAAAAGAGAAGATTTTGAGGCAGATAGTCTAATCACTAGTACATTCTGACAAGGACTCCGTCCTAGACCAAACCTTTAATCAGAGCCTTCTTTCTACTAGGCCTTGCTCTTAATCCTGGCCTTGGTCTGCAAACCTATTTTCAAGGAATTCTGGCAAGCCAAGGGAGCAAGAACTGTGCCCCCCAAACTTGATATACAATTAAGCTTGATATCTAATCAAGTTCCTCTTCCCCCACCTTGATACCTAACCAAATTCTTCATAACTTTACCATCCTCTCCCCCATTCTTCTACTGGCCTCAAATTCCCACCTGCCCCTATTGCATTTGGAACTGATTTAGATCTTTTCCTGCTACTGTAATAGTCTTGATCCTTACTGCAATAATCTTGAGTAACATCTTGAGTAACATCTTCCTTGCTATTTTTAATAAGTATCTGGTATAAATTATCTTTTACAATATTATGGAAAATTTTTATTCCTGTTTTAATTTGCTGTGTCATCATATGCCTCTAAGCTCCTCAGAAAATGCAAATGTTTGCCTCTAGAGAGGCAAAAAGAACAGTTGTTCTTTTTTTTTTTTTAAGATTTATTTATTTATTTGAAAAAGAAAGAGAGAGAAGTAGTAGAGGGAGGGAGAAACCCAAGCAGACTCTGCTAACTGCGCAGAGTCCAACATAGGGCTTGGTCTCACAATCACAAGATCACAACCTGAGCTGAAACCAAGAGTCAGTGGCTCAACAGACTATACCACCCTGCTGTTCCTTGACTGTTGCTCTTTAGTCGAGAATTTTGGATTAAGGACTTGAGGATCCCCACAGACTCATAATGGCCACCTTAAACATTTATTCAAGATATACCAGGATCTGTGCTCCTGACCAGGAAAGAATAACAGAGACTGAAATTACTTTCCAATCAGAAACTACAGAAAGAATGAAATCTATAAACCAAGTACTCTCAAGACACAACATTGGTCAAAGAGATCTGTGATCCTTAAGCAACTAGGAACCAATAAGGTTATTCATTTTTTTAATTAATTTATTTGTTTGCTTATTTATTTTTAATTTTAATTTCAATAGAGTTAACATACAGTGTTCTAATGGTTTCAGATGTACAATGTATTGATTCAAGAATTCTATACATTACTTAGTGCTCATCTTGATAATATTCTCTTAATTTCATTAACTTATTTCACCCATCCTTTTACCTCCTCCCTTCTGATAACCATCAGTTTGTTCTGTACAGTTAAGAGTTTTTCTTTTGATTTGTCTTTTTCTTTGTTTTGTTTATTCAATTCCATAATCCCCACAAACCCTTAATATTTAGAGTCTAAATATCACCCTGCTGTAGTGTTTTCTCCATATGTTTTTATTGATAAGTCCCTACCAGGGGCCCTCAGGAGCTGAGCTACAGAGTTTTTTCCGGTGAGAACAGGTAAGATGATGACATTTGACATAATCTTCTTCATTCTTACATCAAAACAACTTTACTTCCAAAAATAACATTTTTATTTTTTCTTTGCCGTGAACAAGTGACAACTTCACTTAAGGCATAAAAAAGTAGATGTGAAATCCTATAAAACCAATACACAACACATACCTACTAAGAATTCAGATGATACTTACTACACTTGAATCCACTATTCTGGGAGCCCACACCCCCACTGAAAGCAGGGATCTCATTCCAGAACAGCATTTCAGAAAGAGATAATATAAAACAAAGTGTCACTACAAGGAGTTTTCACTCCATTGTTACCTCTTCTAATGTATTATCAATGTCATAATCAAGGAAGTATCTTTTGGCTTTCTCCTATGACATTGACAGGGAATGGGTCAACATCAGAGATGATAAACCTAGGGGTGCCTGGATGGTTCAGTCTGTTAAGCATCTGACTAGTGATTTCTGTTCAGGTTATGATCTTGTGGATTGTGAGATCAAGCCCCGAATCAGGCTCTGAGCTCAGTGGGGAGTCTGTTTGGGATACTTTCTCTCCCTCTGCCCCTTTCTGTGTGCTCTTTCTATCTAAAAATAAATAAACAAATTTTTTAAAAAATGATAAATCTACTCTACTATTTCCATCTCCCTAAGATAACTGGATTTTTTTCCAGTGGTATACTAAGAAATATCTGGATCTCAACCTCATTCAACCAAGGACACTGGTGAGTTCAAAAATCAATCAGTCTAATGTTTATAAACTCTCACTTGGGTCCTATTAGATTAAATTCAAATTCTGGTTAGTGCATTGGTACTGGGCATTCCAATCTTTAAAAACTTAGAAAAGGAGAAACTAGAGAAATGACTTGAGAGAAACTAATTAAATGTGAGGAGGAAAATGAGCCATGGGTTTCTGACTATCCAAGTGAAGAAAAATGTGTTTTTGTCAAATAATGGAATGATTAATTATGCCAACTACAACTGACAAGTTGAGTAATATAATGACAGAGAACTGACCACTGTGTTAGCAATATGGAATTTAAATTGACAAGAGCAAAGTCAGTGGAATATTGGAAATAAAAGCTTGATTAAACTGTATTCAGGGAGATGAGGCTGAGAAAGGCTGGAGGCAATAAAAATAAATTTGTAGAGAAGTTTTGCTATTGTGGGGGAGGAAAAATAATTTTCCTTCTACACTCCTAGGTTCTTTGCTAATGCCCTCCTGTAATAAAAGACAAATTAACAGAAGAAAAACAAACAGAAGTTTTATAACATGTATAACTCCTGTATGCATAGGAAATACCCAGGAAAACTGAGTAATTGCTCAAAATGGCCCAAGCTACCACCTTAAATATCATGCCCAGCTAAAAACAAAAGATGTTTTGGGTTGGGGGAGCCAGTTATGGCAGCTACTGAGAAAGGCACAACAAAAAAAGAGTAAGATCATTATGTAGCTTTAAGTCTTTGCTTTCTCTATTGATAGGTGTTTCTAGAGATTAAGTCATCATTTTTTCCCCATACAGAGAAAGAGAGAGAGAGAGACACCCTTACAAATGAACATTTCCCTCATAAATGTAAATGTCTCTTACAAACAAGGAGCATCTATTCAGTTTTCAAAGCTTTTCCTATGTCTGCTGTTTCTTAAAAATAATCAGCCTAAAATAATCCTTTTGCTAACGAGACAAATTCTGTCCCCCTTCACTTTAATTTTTTTTTAATTTATTTGACAGAGAGAAATCACAAGTAGACAGAGAGGCAGGCAGAGAGAGAGGGGGAAGCAGGCTCCCTGCTGAGGAGAGAACCCAATGCAGGGCTCAATCCCAGGACCCTGAGATCAAGACTTGAGCCAAAGGCAGAGGCCCAATCCACTGAGCCACTCAGGAGCCCCTCCCCTTCACTTTATAAAAAAATAAAAGAAGATATGGTAGAGGCTAGATTAAATGAAGAGAAACACAGTGTTAAAAAATTCATTTGTAAGCTAACCGTAATACCAATTACCAGTTTTTGATTTTTGATGAAATGATACAGGTGGTATGTGGGAATGTTGTTCCAGGAAAATAAAGAAACAAAACAAGAGTGATGCTCTTGAGGATATGAGAGGGACTGGATTTACAGATGAATAGTTTAGCCTTGGATTGAAGGGACTGTTCTCCCATGGGGACCACAGGGATAACAAAGAACGAGGACAGTTGCATGTTTGCATGCTGAAATGGTAAATGTGGTGGGAAAAATATATGGAAAATTTTTTTTCTCATTACTTCTTTTTCCTCAGTGAAATAGTAACCAAGGATATCAGCTGAGGATGACAAGTGGGGGAAATATGGAAGGTTTCAAGGATGAGGATGTGACTTGAGTCCCTCACACTGCAGAGGGTGAAAAGACAGCAGGAATTAATTTAGGAAGAATACCATTGAGAACCCAACTAAGGTCAATGTGAATGAATTTAAAGTAAACTGGTCATGTTGGTTGGTTGGTTGTCTTCTGCTGCGTGGAGGAGAAGCTGAATAGGGAGAGAGTCTATTTAATTCAGGTAGGTAATTTGTTGTGTCCGTTTCTCTCTTATAGAATATAAGGTTTATAAAACCAAGGAGTTCATTCTGTTCATTTTTTGTTTGTTTCTTGTTTGTTTTTGTTTTTAAGTATCCCCACTCCCTGTAATAGTCCCTACGTTGTAATTTGCATAGTAAATATTTGGACAGATAATTAATTAATGGACCCATGGGGAAACAAACATACTAATTTCCATTCTAGCCGAGACTAGCCATATACAAGTCCTCAATCCAAAAGTTTCAAGACTTTTCTCCAAAATTACCTCTTTTTCCTATTCACTAAATTTCTTCATCTATTATTGTATAATGTTGTGAGGAAAAATGCTCCTGTGGTAGTATTCACTAAAGAATTAGAATTAGTGGTACAGCCTGTTAAAAAAGAAAAAGTTCAACTGAGTAAATCTGAAGCCCTAATTGGCTTTATTAAATGACTCATGAATTGGGCAGCATCCCATCTTGCAAGCAGATTGCAACTCCAAAGTGTTGTAGAAAACGGAAGTTTTATTATAGGAAGGAGGGTGGGGCAAGGAAGTTATTAGTCAAAGAAAAGAAAATATTGTTTCAGGCAAGTTCACTTTGCCTAAGTGGGGAAAGAACAGGGTGTCTTATCATGTACATTACCTTATTTTCCTTGGGGTGGGGGTATGGATAAAGGTCCTTGTGATAGATTACCTTATTGGTGCTGACCAGAATTTTTCTGACTGTTCAGATAAAACTACATTTCTGAAGTTGAAAACTGGAATTAGGTTGGAGATTAACACCTGGTTTGGTGACTTGGTCTAGTATAAGTGATTCCATCTTGGGCCTGTGGTTTTCTTTTTAATAAATCTAATTGAAACTTCCTCCACACAAAAGCACTTCTACTATTTTGATAATATGAAAATGAAATATGTTACTGAAACTCTTAGAATTTGTCACTAATATTGTAAGAACCAGACATCTGCAGCCTTTGCAGATATTGATTCTCTGTGCATATCCATGAAAGCAACCATATTTCTGTTGGCTGCCATCTACAGGACACAGAAATTCTGAATATGCTTGAAGCTTATTTATCAACAGAATTTCTTTTACATGCTTCTTCCTAGCCAAATACAAATCAGAGTGTATGGATATTAATGTCTGTCAAAACCTTCTCAGAAGTTACTGATATTCTCCTTTCTGTCCAGGTAGCATGAAGAACCTCTGAAAGGATATTGGGATGTGGTAGGTGTCATTGTTGCCTAAGGTCACACTTCTGCATATCTGTCTCAACTTTGGCCCAGCATAGCCTCCTTGATTCATTTTTATGACACATAGGAGTCACTCAATAAATGTCAGTTGAAGAACTGACAATTCTCTTTTAACAGTAATAAGAACTAATATTTATAATACTACTTGCCAAGAACTCTTCCAATACCTTTCATATGTTAAGTCCCTTAATCTTCTCAAAAACAATATCAATAAGTGATTGCCCAAAGAGTAAACATTTTTCTTCCATTTTTATTGCTTTATGTTTAGGTTTCTGTTTAGTCTGGGACATTTAACATTTTGTGAGATTTAGGGAAAATAGATTCTACATCTTACTGGAAAGATGAAAATCTCAGATAATGGCTTACCCGGCTTCCCTTGCAGCTTTGGTTTGAATGGATACTCTGTGTAGACACATACATCCCAGATATTAAACTGAAAGCTAGAAACAAAAAATATGCAGTGTTATAAAGAGTAAAGAATTGGAGTGTCCGCTAAAGTGAGCTTAATTTCCCAAGAGACTGACTCTCTTGTTGCAGCAAACTGCAAACCCTTGTTCCATGCCATGTATCCTAAACAGAAATCCTAGATAGTTGTTTTCTTTCCCTTTGTTCCACACTAATTGTATGAAGCCAGTTCTCTAGGTTCTTAGCTACATAGTGCTAGTTAATTAGTTATCTTTAAATCAATCAATTAATCTTTGTATATATTCTCCTATATAGGAGTTAGTGGATGAGTTTTTCCTGGAGACCAGATTTGGGTGATGCATTGTCACTCACTGAAAATTGCAGCACATTTTTTTTTCTTTACAAAAAGCCTACCCAGAACAGCAAAGGGAATCACCAAGCTGCAGAGTCTGAGAAAGAAATGGTAATAAATGAGTTGACGGGGAGAACATCCTCTACAGCAAGAAAACTGCAGATGAGATAATGCCCCAAATATGCATAAAATATCTAAGGACCCTATGAAAACATCAGTGAGCGAATACTCCTTCACAATCTGCCCAGGTTTGGAAGTGTGAGGCCAGCTCATAACATTACCAATCATTAAAGTATTTCTGCCCTTCTTTCCCCCCATCCCTCCACTGTGGATTTAAAACTATTTCCAAGGTAGAAGGGTAGGAGAAAAAGCCAGCTGTTCTTCATTTATTACAGACTTCCCCATTGCATGCGTCCAAACTGAGAGGTGGGGGTGGGGAGGCTCTTTGATTTTGAATCAAGTCCAAAGTTTGATTTTGACATGGCATTGGGATTTTGAAAAGTAACTACAGTTTGTATTACAGGAAAAAAAATGTGATAATTGAAGTCTTAAGAATAGAGTTTTCTATATTTTTTTCAGTAGCGGTAAAAAATGAGCTCCCTGTACCTCTGTAGAGGAAGAATGGGAAACCAAAGTAAAATTGCCTTATGATTAAGTCCCTGAAGTCATATATTTCACTCTAATAGTTTGATGGGAAATGTACAGAATTACATAGACCAAAAATAGACAATTTGATTGATGTAACTCTTTCCTGAAAACATGCATACTAAAATAATCATTTTTACTAAATATAACTAAATTGAAGTAACATATTTTATAAAACTAAATAGCTATTTTCCTTCTGTATTTTATTCTGTGAAGCTATACACAATGTAAGGGAGGGGTGTTTTTCCTTCCTTTCTCAGTATAATTAGTTGGCAGAGTTTGATAACTGGACATAAAAAAACTCCATAAAAATTTTCCAAGCACATTCCACTCTGCTGTATTTCTTTGCAGTTTTTAGTCACATTCTGAGGAGCATAAGTAGATCTATTACCTTATTTACATAATAGAACCGTGAAGTCAGCACAGCTATTGCATAGGCTATCATGTCAGTGAGAGCTTTAGAGACTCAATTCAACTTTAAGAAGAGATTCCAATATGCATTCAAATCAGTCTGCTCTATATACGTTTTTTTAAAATTTCAAACAAGAACCTAGAAATGGTTGAACTGAATTGATTTCTAGCCCACGCAAACTTGTTTAAGTTGATAGGATAGCAAGAAACATAGAGCATACAATATTTTTACTTCAGTTTTTACTTTACTTTGGAAGATACTATGATAAAATATTTGATATTAATCTAGTATGATGCAAATTCCTCCAATAAATTAAAAGTTTCCATTTTTAGTGTCTATACTTACTAGAAAATGCTGTGATTTCATGACTAAGTTAAAAATGCATATGTTGGGGCGCCTGGGTGGCTCAGTTGGTTAAACCACTGCCTTCGGCTCAGGTCATGATCCCAGAGTCCTGGGATCGAGTCCCGCATTGGGCTCCCTGCTCCTTGGAGAGTCTGCTTCTCCCTCTGACTTTCTCCCCTCTCATGCTCTCTCTCACTGTCTCTCTCTCTCTCAAATAAATAAAATCTTAAAAAAAATGCATATGTTAGGAAAAAGACAATCCATAAATGACCAATTTTAAGTATATGCATTGTAACAATATTTTCATATAGTCACACATCAGAAAAAAAGTTCATTTCATTTATAGTCTAAGCAGTTTGGCTTTAGATAATCATATTTTACAGAATCATATTTTAATAGTAAAACAGTTAATTTGATTGATTAGATGATTTTTTGTGCACCTAACTTCCTAAAACTATTATTAAAACATGAGACCCAGAATGAGTAAATATCTGTATTCTCATATGCATTTCCAAGAGGACCAGATAGGAGGTGCCTGGGTGGCTCCATCAGTTGAGTAACTGACTCTTGATTTTGTCTCAGGTGGTGATCTTGGGGTTCCCGAGATCCGGCCCCAGGATGGACTCTGCACTGAGGGTTCAGCATGGAGTCTACTTGAGATTCTCTTCTCTCCCTCTGCCCCTCCCTCTGCTCGTGTGCATTCTCTCTCTCTCCCTCTCTCTCTCCCAAATAAATAAATAAATCTTTAAAAAAGTACCAGAGGGGTACCTGGGTGGCTTGCTGTTAAGCATCTGCCTTCAGCTCAGGTCACGATCCCAGAGTCCTGGAATTGAGCCCCAGGCTTCTTGCTGTGCATGGCGTGAAGCCTGCTTCTCCCAGGTAAGAACACTCCTGCTTGTGTTCCCTCTCTAGTTGTGTCTCTCTCTGCCAAATAAAAAAATAAAATCTTTAAGAAAAATAAAAATAAAATAAAATATTTTTTAAAGGCCAGATAAACTTTTAGTATTATAAATGCATTGTGGTTTATAATTATTTGTCATTTAAAAGCTATTCTGTACAAAATTGAAAACAAGCACAGAATCGTGGAATGACTGAAGTGGAAGAACCTTTAAACTTGTTAAATGCAACCCTTCACTTTAGGAGAAGGTAAGTAAGAGCCAAAGAGCAGACAGATTCTTTAATAGCAGAAGATAATGGGTTTGACTAACAGCATTTATTAACAATATTAAAATTCTCATAATTATGAATTATTAAGTCAGTATCTTGTTTAATTCATATAATCTTTACTTGATCTTACTGTTGATAACTATGTTTTATGATCCAGTGAAAGCAAAAGATCCTTTTACACTTTTCTCTCTTCTTATTCCTTTCTAAAAGAAAATTAGGAGGAAATAAGGTGTTGTCCCTAAGATCCATGTCTTGATAAGTTTATTTTTTTAACTCAAATGTAGTAATATTGCTATAAGGTGCTCCCAGAAAATTAACATTATCCTTCCTTAGTGTACAGCATAATATACTAAATTTACAAATGACTCTCTACCTACAGCTTCTGCCAATTTTAGCATAATCACTTACTAACATAGCTCTTTATTTTTAAGGTTCAATTATGTTAAACAATATAAACCTTAGCTTACAACATAAGATTCAAAGAAGGAATTATAATAATAATTTTCTTGATTATACTCTAAATATAATGTATCTAATTTCTACTTCTATATCAATTTAGGAAAGAATTGAGTAGTTGTTTACTTCTATTGAATAAGAAAAGTTGAATTAGTTCAGAGTCTAATTTGGGCTTCTAAGGAATTGAAGATATGCAGATTTTACTCGATTAGAAAGGAGAGACCATGGTATCACTGACTTTAAGCAACACAAACTCTTTGGTCTCAATTAAAATATGTAACATGAAGATAGATAATAATTCTCACTTCATGAAGTTGTTTGAAGGAATAAGTTATCTAAATGTGTCTAGGACACTTTCTGATGATTTGTATCATTCAATATTTTTTTTCTAATTCTTTCCAAATCAATAATTGTATTTTCCCCCTTAGGAATTTTTTTAAAAAGATTTTATTTATTTGGCAGACAGAGATCACAAGCAGGCAGAGAGGTAGGCAGAGAGAGGGAAGCAGGCTCCCTGCTCAGCAGAGAGCCCCATGCAGGACTCGATCTCAGGACCCTGGGATCATGACCTGAGCTGAAGGTCGAGACTTAATCTGCTGAGCCACCCAGGCCCCCCCCCTTAGGAATTTTTTATTAACTTTTTAAATTATTAGTTTATACATGAATTATACAGGTGAGTCATATGCTATTTTGAAAAAGAATTCTTGAAGCACTCTTGTCAATTACATTTACAGTAATATTTTTCATTAAATAGATGTTTTAATAATAACTCAATATATTTATTACTATATATAAGAAAATGATTTTTAACAAAACAAATAATTGTATATTATAGAATTCAATTATTTATATAATTACTTATGTGTTTGATAAGTTTATATTTCAATGTAATCTAAGGTTTGATAAGTTGAAGGAAATTATATTACATTAAACTAATTATATCAGTACTCCTTAATATATTTTCTACAAAATAATTACAGCAATATGAATATTCACACTACCACCAGAAATAGTAGAGGTAAGAACTCCAAACATATGACTGCCTTTGAAATGACTTGCTTTGTCTCATATACTACAAATACTTTGGTCCTATTATTTTAAAGGATTGCATTTTTAACAAAAATAGGCCTACTCCATAACAATATAGTAGAATATATATTCTTATATTCTATGATTCATAGAAATAATATTTGTGGGGTTTATTTATTGATTCCTGGATTCCATCTCAAGAATAAAGAATAATTCCAAAAACAGAGTAACTTGATTTGATAACCTAAAAGCTTTTGATGAAATTTATTTATCTTTCTGAGATCAACATTCTTAAGAGAAACAGTCAATGCATGCTGAAATAAGTTATCTTAACATGTAAGGTCATTATTTTTAGTGTATCTTGTGATTTCGTTTTTTAAACAACTTTATTGATGTATAATTGGCATATAAAAAGTTGTATAGATTAAGGGTATGCAACTCAATGAGTTTGGACATAAGTGTACTTCTGTGAAAACAGCACCACAATCACAAAATCAATGCCATAAACATATCCATCACAACCACAGGTGGTTATTAACCATAGGTTATCATTATTTTTTATTGTTGAGAAGACCACTTAATATAAGAACTATCCTCTTGGCAAATTTTTAAGTATACAATAAAGTAGCATCAACTATAGGCAATATGATGTACAGTACATCTCTTGGACTTATTCAGCTTGCATAAATTAAAATTCGTACCCTTTGATGAACGTCTCCATCCCCGCTCCTCACGATGTCTGGTAACCACCATTCTACTCTCTGCTTCTATGAGTTTGACTATTTTAGTTTCCTCATATAAGTGGGATCACAAAGTAATTGTTCTTCTCCATCTGGCTTATTCTATTTAACATAATGTCCTCCAGGTTCTTCATGTTGCCACAAATAGTAGGATTTCCTTCGTTTTTTTAAGGCTGCATGATATTTTATATTATGTAAGTACCACATTTCCTTTATTTATTCCCCTGTGAATGAACATTTTTGTCACTATCTATCTTGGCTATTGTGAATCATTCTGCAATGAACATGAGAATGCAGATACATTTTTGAGATCTTTATTTCAATTCCTTTGGATATACCAGAAGGGGTATGGCTGAATCACATGGTAGTTTATTTTTAATTTTTTTGAGAAGCCTTCATAATGTTTTCTATAGTGGCTGCACAAATGTACATTCTTACTAACAGTGCACAAGTGTTCTCATTTTTCACATTTTTTTTATTATATATTTTAATTTGTTTATTTACAGCATAACAGTGTTCATTGTTTTGACATCACACCCAGTGCTCCATGCAGTACGTGCCCTCCCTATTACCCACCACCTGGTTCCTCAACCTCCCACCCCCCCCCACCCCCCTGCCGCCCCTTCATAACCCTCTGGTTGTTTTTCAGAGTCCATAGTCTCTCATGGTTCATATCCCCTTCCAGTTTCCCTTAACTCCCTCTCCTCTCCATCTCCCCATGTCCTCCATGTTATTTGTTATGCTCCACAAATAAGTGAGACCATATGATACTTGACTCTCTCTGCTTGACTTATTTCGCTCAGCATAATTTCTTCCAGTCCCGTCCATGTAGCTACAAAAGTTGGGTATTCGTCCTTTCTGATGGAGGCATAATACTCCATTGTGTATATGGACCACATCTTCCTTATCCATTCATCCGTTGAAGGGCATCTTGGTTCTTTCCACAGTTTGGCGACCGTAGCCATTGCTGCAATAAACATTGGGGTACAAATGGCCCTTCTTTTCACTACATCTGTATCTTTGGGGTAAATGCCCAGCAGTGCAATTGCAGGGTCATAGGGAAGCTCTATTTTTAATTTCTTCAGGAATCTCCACACTGTTTTCCAAAGTGGCTGCACTAACTTGCATTCCCACCAACAGTGTAAGAGGGTTCCCCTTTCTCCACATCCTCTCCAACACACGTTGTTTCCTGTCTTGCTAATTTTGGCCATTCTAACTGGTGTCAGGTGGTATCTCAATGTTGTTTTAATTTGAATCTCCCTGATGGCTAGTGATGATGAACATTTTTTCATGTGTCTGATAGCCATTTGTATGTCTTCATTGGAGAAGTGTCTGTTCATATCTTCTGCCCATTTTTTGATATGATTATCTGTTTTGTGTGTGTTGAGTTTGAGAAGTTCTTTATAGATCCTGGATATCAACCTTTTGTCTGTACTGTCATTTGCAAATATCTTCTCCCATTCCGTGGGTTGCCTCTTTGTTTTGTTAACTGTTTCCTTTGCTGTGCAGAAGCTTTTGATCTTGATGAAGTCCCAAAAGTTCATTTTTGCTTTTGTTTCCTTGGCCTTTGGAGACATATCTTGAAAGAAGTTGCTGTGGCTGATATCGAAGAGGTTACTGCCTATGTTCTCCTCTAGGATTCTGATAGATTCCTGTCTCACGTTGAGGTCTTTTATCCATTTCGAGTTTATCTTTGTGTACGGTGTAAGAGAATGGTCGAGTTTCATTCTTCTACATATCGCTGTCCAGTTTTCCCAGCACCATTTATTGAAGAGACTGTCTTTTTTCCATTGAATATTTTTTCCTGTTTTGTCGAAGATTATTTGACCATAGAGTTGAGGGTCCATATCTGGGCTCTCCACTCTGTTCCACTGGTCTATGTGTCTGTTTTTATGCCAGTACCACGCTGTCTTGGTGATCACAGCTTTGTAGTAAAGCTTGAAATCGGGTAACGTGATGCCGCCAGTTTTGTTTTTGTTTTTCAACATTTCCTTAGCAATTCGGGGTCTCTTCTGGCTCCATACAAATTTTAGGATTATTTGCTCCAGCTCTTTGAAAAATATCAGTGGAATTTTGATCGGAATGGCATTAAAAGTATAGATTGCTCTAGGCAGTATAGACATTTTAACAATGTTTATTCTTCCAATCCAAGAGCATGGAACAGTCTTCCATCTTTTTGTGTCTTCTTCAATTTCTTTCATGAGTGTTCTGTAGTTCCTCGAGTACAGGTCCTTTACTTCTTTGGTTAGGTTTATGCCCAGGTATCTTATGGTTCTTGGTGCTATAGTAAATGGTATCGATTCTCTAATTTCCCTTTCTGTATTTTCATTGTTAGTGTATAAGAAAGCCACTGATTTCTGTACATTGACTTTGTATCCTGCCACGTTACTGAATTGCTGTATGAGTTCTAGTAGTTTGGGGTGGAGTCTTTGGGGTTTTCCATATAAAGAATCATGTCATCTGCGAAGAGAGAGAGTTTGACTTCTTCCTTGCCAATTTGGATACCTTTTATTTCTCTTTGTTGTCTGATTGCCGTTGCTAGAACTTCTAATACTATGTTGAACAAGAGTGGTGAGAGTGGGCATCCTTGTCGTGTTCCTGATCTCAACGGGAAGGCTGCAAGCTTTTTCCCATTGAAGATGATATTTGCTGTGGGTCTTTCATAGATAGATTTTATGAAATTCAGGAATGTTCCCTCTATCCCTATACTTTGAAGCGTTTTCATCAGGAACGGATGCTGGATTTTGTCAAATGCTTTTTCTGCATCAATTGAGAGGACCATGTGGTTCTTCTCTCTTCTCTTATTGACTTGTTCTATCACATTGATTGATTTGCGAATGTTGAACCAACCTTGCAATCCAGGGATGAATCCCACCTGGTCATGGTGGATAATCTTTTGAATGTGCTGCTGGATCCTGTTTGCTAGGATCTTGTTGAGGATCTTTGCATCCATATTCATCAGTGATATTGGTCTGAAATTCTCCTTTTTGGTAGGGTCTTTTCCTGGTTTGGGGATCAGGGTAATGCTGGCTTCATAAAAAGAGTCTGGAAGTTTTCCTTCTGCTTCAATTGTTTGGAACAGCTTCAGGAGAATTGGTGTTATTTCTTCTTTGAAAGTTTGGTAGAATTCCCCAGGGAATCCGTCAGGTCCTGGGCTCTTGTTTTTTGGGAGGTTTTTGATCACTGCTTCAATCTCATTACTAGATATCGGTCTATTCAGGTTGTCAATTTCTTCCTGGTTCAATTTTGGGAGTTTGTAGCTTTCCAGGAATGCATCCATTTCATCTAGGTTGCTTAGCTTATTGGCATATAACTGTTGGTAATAATTTCTGAGGATTGTTTCTATTTCCTTGGTGTTAGTTGTGATCTCTCCCTTTTCATTCATAATTTTATTAATTTGGGCTTTCTCTCTTTTCTTTTGGATTAGTGTGGCCAATGGTTTATCGATCTTATTGATTCTTTCAAAAAACCAGCTTCTAGTTTCATTGATACGTTCTACTGTATCTCTCGTTTCTACCTCATTGATCTCTGCTCTAATCTTGATTATTTCCCTTCTTGCATGTGGAGTTGGTTTGATTTGTTGTTGATTCTCCAGTTCTTTAAGGTGTAGAGACAGCTGGTGTATTCTGGATTTTTCAATGTTTTTGAGGGAGAATTGGATGGCTATGTATTTCCCCCTTAGAACCGCCTTTGCTGTATCCCATAGGTTTTGGACCGAGGTGTCTTCATTCTCATTGGTTTCCATGAATTGTTTAAGTTCGTCTTTGATCTCCTGGTTGATCCAAGCATTCTTAAGCAAGGTGGTCTTTAGCTTCCAGGTGTTTGAGTACCTTCTGAACTTTTGCTTGTGATTGAGCTCCAGTTTCAAAGCATTGTGATCGGAGAATATGCAGGGAATAATGTCAGTCTTTTGGTATCGGTTGAGTCCTGCTTTGTGACCCAGTATGTGGTCTATTCTGGAGAAGGTTCCATGTGCACTTGAGAAGAATGAATACTCTGTTGTTTTAGGGTGGAATGTTCTGTATACGTCGATGAGGTCCATCTGGTCCAATGTTTCATTCAATGCTCTTATTTCTTTATTAATTTTCTGCTTCGATGATCTGTCTATTTCTGAGAGAGGCGTATTAAGATCTCCTACTATTATTGTATTCATATCAATATGACTCTTTATCTTGATTAATAGTTTTCTTATGTAATTGGGTGCTCCCATATTGGGGGCATAGATATTCACAATTGTTAGATCGTCTTGGCGGATAGTCCCTTTAAGAATTATGGAGTGTCCTTCTGTATCTCTGACTACTGTCTTTAGTTTAAAATCTAATTTATCTGATATGAGAATCGCTACTCCGGCCTTCTTTTGAGGCCCATTGGCATGAAAGATGCTTCTCCATCCCTTCACTTTCAGTCTGGGTGTATCCTTAGGTTCAAAATGGGTCTCTTGTAGACAACATATGGATGGGTCCTGTCGTTTTATCCAATCTGCAACCCTGTGTCGTTTTATGGGCGCATTTAGACCATTCACATTGAGAGTGATTATTGAGAGATAGGTTTTTATTGACATCGTGTTGCCTTTGAAGTCTTTCTGTCTATAGATTGTTTCTGTATTTCTGTTCAATGATATTTTTAGGATTTTTCCTCTCTTATAGGACCCCCTTTAATATTTCCTGCAGTGTCGGCTTGGTGGTTGGATAGTCTTTTAAGCCTTGCCGGTCTTGGAAACTCTTTATCTCTCCATCCATTTTATTTTATTTTTTTTTTTAAAGCATCAAATTTATTTTAAAGTTCATATTTGCACAGAACCAAACTACAACTATTAGTAAAATTGGGTTAGTGGGTGTCAATTTAGTTCCTACTATGTGCTTAGTAGCTAGTTTCATATGTGGGGTACTTTTTTTTTTTTTCTTCCCTTTTTATTAATTTTTTTCAGCGTAACAGTATTCATTCTTTTTGCACAACACTCAGTGCTCCATGCAAAACGTGCCCTCCCCATTACCCACCACCTGTTCCCCCAACCTCCCACCCCTGACCCTTCAAAACCCTCAGGTTGTTTTTCAGAGTCCATAGTCTCTTATGGTTCGCCTCCCCTCCCCAATGTCCATAGCCCGCTCCCCCTCTCCCAATCCCACCTCCCCCCAGCAACCCCCAGTTTGTTTTGTGAGATTAAGAGTCATTTATGGTTTGTCTCCCTCCCAATCCCATCTTGTTTCATTTATTCTTCTCCTATCCCCCTACCCCCCCCATGTTGCTTCTCCATGTCCTCATATCAGGGAGATCATATGATAGTTGTCTTTCTCCGATTGAGTTATTTCACTAAGCATGATACGCTCTAGTTCCATCCACGTCGTCGCAAAACCACAATGAGATATCACCTCACACCAGTCAGAATGGCTAAAATTAACAAGTCAGGAAATGACAGATGCTGGCGAGGATGTGGAGAAAGGGGAACCCTCCTCCACTGTTGGTGGGAATGCAAGCTGGTGCAACCACTCTGGAAAACAGCATGGAGGTTCCTCAAAATGTTGAAAATAGAACTACCCTGTGACCCAGCAATTGCACTACTGGGTATTTACCCTAAAGATACAAACATAGTGATCCGAAGGGGCACGTGTCTCCATCCATTTTAAATGTCAGTCTTGCTGGATAGAGTATTCTTGGTTGCATGTTCTTCTCATTTAGTACTCTGAATATATTTTGCCAGCCCTTCCTGGCTTTCCAGGTCTCTGTGGAAAGGTATGACGTTATTCTAATGGGCTTTCCTCTGTATGTAAGAAGCTTCTTTGTCCTAGCTGCTTTTAAGAGGGTCTCTCTTGAAACAAAATTCCCCATTCTAACGATAAGGTGCCGTGAGGACTTTCGAGAATCTAAAATCTTGGGAGGAAATCTTTCTGCCTCTAGTACATGAACGTTGTTTCCATTCGTGAGATTGGGAAAATTTTCATAGACAACTTCTTCCACTATATCTTCTAGACTTCTTTCTTTTTCTTCCCCTTCAGGGATTCCAATAATTCTGACGTTGGAACGTTTCATGGCATCGTTTATTTCCCTGATTCTGTTTTCGTGGCTTCTGAGCTGTTTGTTCCAGGCTTCCTCCTGATCCTTTCTCTCTATCTGTTTGTCCTCCAGATCACTAATTCTATCTTCTGTTTCAGTTACCCTAGCTTTTAGAGAATTTAGATTGGATTGGAACTCATTGAGAGCATTTTGAACATCATCCCTGGTGGCTTTCAGTTCTGCCCTAACATTGTGAACATCATCCCTGGTGGCTTTCAGTTCTGCCCTATTCAATTCTGTTTGGTCATCCATGGCTTTCTCCAACCTAGCTATTGCCTGGATAATTGTTAGTCTGAATTCCTTTTCTGACATATTGTCTATGTCGATAGCCATTAGCTCTGTTGCAGAAGGCCCATCCTCTGTATTTTTCTTCTCTTGGGTATTCCTCCTCCTAGTCATTTTGGTAAGAGATGACTAAACAGATGAAGCTGGACTTATCGATTGTGGTGCAGTCAATGTGCACCCTGGAACGCTTCTGTGCAATCAGGATTCCCCACCCAAATGAGAGAAAAACGAGAAGAAAAAGAAATAGAGAAGAAGAAAGAAAAAAAAAGGGGAAAGAAAAAAGGAAAAAAAAAGAGAGAGAGAGATAGGAAAAAAAGGGAAGATAAAATAGAAGGCTCAGCCCAAATGGGTCACAAGGTAAGATTTGTGGAGTATACAAACAAAAACAGACAGACAAAAAGAGTGATAAAAGTATATGACAAGAGAAAAAAATATATATATATAAGCAAAAAAAAAAGGGAAGAACCTCAACAGAAAGAACCCCAAGTATAAGGTTTATATATTATCAGGACAAACACAAATTCACAGAAACACTGACAGAAGGAAAAATTGGGAGAATGGTTATAGATTCTCAGTGTGGGTGAGGAAGTTTATTTTTATTCTTCCTGAAGGTATCTTGATGTTTTTGTTAAGGGACTCAACTTTCCTAAGTTACAGGGGGATTAGAAACTGGTTTGCCTATAGGGGTAGCATTGATTGGGGAAAGGGGATTACCTTGAAGTTTAACTCTATATGTATAGTAGAAAATAAAGATTAAAAAAGAATAAACTAGACTAAATTAAGTTAAAATTAAAAAAGAATTAAAAAAAATAGAAAAGCAAAAGAAAAACACGGGTGTATGTATCAAAAAGTTCAGGTTAGAAGGTTATTAAAGAATTTGATGTACTGGACATCTCGGTGTGATGGTAAATAGGTTAAAAAATTATCTGTATGTATAAAAAAAAAAAAAAAGAACCAGAATATTGGTAAAGAGTTAAAAATAAAAGTTGTATTTATGAAGTAGTGGTGATTGTTCTCTTGTAGTCTTTTTTTTTTTTTTTTCTTCCTTCCTGGTTGGTTTTCTGCGGGAGGGGCCTGCCACGTGGGTTTTCAGACAATGATGTTCCCTGAGTTAGGTCCTCCCGCTCCCCTCAAGGGGGTGAGCTCTTTTTTTTTTCAGGAAACTTTTTTTCAGCCTTTTGTTCTCTGGGGGTTTTTATGTTCTTTCATCTGCTTTCTCTCGCCTTGACAGCTTTTGATGGTTTTTGGAGGTTTAGAGGAGAGCAAACAGCACCCCGACCTCCCTCTCAGAGAGAAGCCTCAGACTGTTTTGCAAAAGCTGCTGGCAGAGTCGGTTCTGAGTCACTGTCCCTGGGGATGCAGGAGCTCCTCGTTGTACCCAAAACCAGGGCAGCGGTGGCTGTCTAGGCAGCTCCAGACCGCCAGAGAGGTTCGGAGCAGAGATCGCACACTGAGATTTTCCCGCTGTCCCGGGCTGGGAATGTCTGGTTTTTCCGGATGCCAGAGCTCCAGGCTAGCGCCTATGAGCACCTACCCAAGGGAGGGTGTGGGACGCGCGCGTTTCAGGATTGCCGTCTGGCCAGGCTCCCAGCCCCTCACGGGAGCCAGACCCCACTCGTTCTCGGGCACGCTGGCGTTCTGGTGCACTGGCCGCTCAGGGACGGAGACTTGATTTCTCCGCCGCACTCTCTCTGGCTCCGCGCCAGGGGAGGCTGTCCTGGGTCCGGGGACTTAGGTCCCTGACCCTAACTGCGCAGGTTCCCACTATTACCCCCCGCGATCCTTTGCTGTCTGTTTTTTGAGTGCTTTCAACCAGACTCCAAGTTAATGCTGGTCCCCAGACGCAGAGCACTCTCGTGTTGGGGTGTTACTTTCCGATCGGTCACCTCTGGTGGCTTCCTCCCCCTTTTGTTTATCTTCTGATATCAGTCGGACGTTCCCAGTCTGCTTTACCTGCCACTGGCGTCTTCTGCTCCTATAGAGATCCAGACGTGTATAATTCTGATCTCAGGCTGATTTCATGGGTGGTCGGAGTTCTTTGGTAGGTAATCAGCTCACTTTAGGGTACAGGTTGAAATGGTGCCTCCTCCTACTTCCCCGCCATCTTGACTCCTCATTTTTCACATTTTCACTAACACTTGCTATATTTGGGGGCTTTTTTTTTTAGTAATACCCATTCTAATCAGTGATATTATTATTTTAATTGGCATTTACCTAATAACTAGTGATACTAAGCATCTTTTCATATTTTTGTTAGTCATTTGCATTTCTTTGGAGAAATGTATATATTCAGGTCCTTTGCCCACTTTAAAATCTTTTTGGTTATTAACCTTTCATCAGATACATGCTTTGTAGATATTTTCTTCCATGCCAAAGGCTGCCTTTTCACTTTGTTGATTGTATTCTTTGATGTGCATCAGTTTTTTTGGTTGATATAATCTTATTTGTCCTTTTATGTTTTTGTTACCTATGCTTTTAGGGTTATGTCCAAGAAATCATGGCCAAGGCCAATGTCAAAAGGGTTCCCCTTATGTTTTCTTTTAGGAGTTTTTTTTTGGTTTCAGGCTTTTCTTTTAAGTCTTTAATTCATTTTGAGTTGACTTTTGTAGCATGGTGTAAGATAGAAATTTACAACGTGCCAAAACTGAATCAAGAAAAAATAGAAAACTTGAACAGATGAATAGCCAATAAGGAGATTAGATCAATAATTAACAACTTCCTAACAGAGAAAAGCTCAGGACCAGATGGATTCATAGGTGAATTCTACCAAATATTCTAGAAGAATTAATACCAACCCTTCTTAAACTCTTCCAAAAATAGAAGAGGAAGAATACTTCCCAACTCATTTTATGAGACATGTATTGCCCTGATACCAAAACCAGACAAGGACACCACAAAAAAGGAAAACTACAGACCAATGTCCCTGATGAGTATAGATACGAAAATCCTCAACAAACCAAATTCAACCATACATCAAAAGGGTCAAATACCATGATTGGGTGAATTTATTCGCAGCATGCAAGGATCATTCAACATATGTAAATTAATTAGTATGATACACCATGTTAACAAAATGAATGATAAAAAACACATGATCTCATTAGGTGCAGAAACAGCATTTAAGAAAATTCAACACCATTTCGTGGTAAAAACCCTCAAAAAGTGGATATAGAAGGAACTTACCTCAGCGCAATAAAAGCCATTATATGAAATGCCCACAGTTAATAAAATGATCACAGAAATAGAAAAAGGCCCTAACATCCCTATAGAATCCCTAAAGACTCCAAATAGTCAAATAAATTTAGAAGAAAAAGGACAAAATTGGAGATATCACTCTTCCTGATTTAAAACTATATTACATGTGCCTGTTAGCCATTTGTTATGTTTTCTTTGGAGAAGTGTCTGTTCATATCTTCTGCCCAGTTTTTGACTTGATTATCGGTTTTGTGTGTGTTGAGTTTAAGGAGTTCTTTATAGATCTTGGATATTAGCCCTTTGTAGTGTCATTTGTGAATATCTTCTCCCATTCCCTGGGTTGCCTCTGTTTTGTTGACTGTTTCCTTTGTTATGCAGAAGCTTTTGATCTTGATGAAGTCCCAAAAATTCATTTTCACTTTTGTATCCTTTGCCTTTGGAGATGTATCTTGGGAGAAGTTGCTGCGGTAAATGTCGAAGACATTAGTGCCTATGTTCTTCTCTAGGATTTTGATAGATTCCTGCCTCATGTTGAGGTCTTTTATCCATTTTGAGTTTATCTTTGTGTATGGTGTAAGAGAATTGTCGAGTTTCATTCTTCTATACATAGCTCCAAAATTTTTTTTTTTTTTTTTTTGAGGAACGAAAATTTAATGTCGGGGAGGGAGAATGCTTAGGGTGTGGCCTCTGGCAGAGGGACCCCCTGGCCCTGCTCTTGGGCCAGCAGACGCAGAAGCAGGGAGTGCAGGGCTCGACAGACAGGTGTGTAGCCCAGGCAGCTCAGGTGCAGGTAATCGTACATGTCATGGTGACTTATGGTACCGTCTGAGTGCACAAAGCCAGGGTCAGCATCCAGGAAGTGGGCCTGTGTGTGGCCAGCCAGTGCTGCTCGGACCAGCTCGTTCACCCATCGGTTTTTCTCACGAAGTGGGTTAGGGTGTTGGCCCCTCGGAAGCAGGCCCAGCACCATGATGCGGGCCTGGGGCTGCCGCTGGTTCACCAGTTCCACAGTGGCCTTGATGCCACCAGTCACTTGCTCTGCTGTGTGCCCATGGTTCTTGGTACCCACCCAGACCACCATGATCTTGGGTCGGTTGTGTTCCAGCTCCCCATTCTCCAGCCGCCAAAGCACATGTTGCATGCTATCACTGCCAATGCCAAAGTTAAGTGCGTGCAGAGGAGAAAAGAGTTTCCCAGAGACTGTCTTTTTTCCAATGGCTAATAGGCACATGAAAAAATGTTCATTATTATTAGCAATCAGGGACATTCAAATCAAAACCACACTGATATACCACCTTACACCAATTAGAATGGCCAAAATTAACAAGACAGTAAACAATAAGTGTTGGAGAGGATGTGGAGAAAGGGAAACCCTGTCACACTGTTGGTGGGAATGCAAGTTGGTGCAGCCACTTTGGAAAACAGCGTGGAGATTCCTTAAGAAATTAAAAATAGAGCTACCTATGACCCAGCAGTTGCACTACTGGGTATTTACCCCAAAGATACAGATGTAGTGAAAAGAAGGGCCATCTGTACCCTCTTGTTCATAGCAGCAATGGCCACAATCGCCAAACTGTGGAAAGAACGAAGATGCCCTTCAACAGACGAATGGATAAAGAAGATATGGTTGATAATATACACTGAAGTATTACACCTCCATTAGAAAGGTTGAATACCCAACTTTTGTATCAACATGGATGGGACTGGAATAGATTATGCTGAGTGAAGTAAGTCAAGCAGATAAACATTATCATCTAGTTTCACTTACTTGTGGAGCATAAGAAATAGCATGGAGGACATTGGGAGATGGAGAGGAGAAGTGAGTTGGGGGAAATCAGAGGGGAAGACAAATCGTGAGAGACCATGAACTCTGAGAAACAAACTGAAGGTTTTGGAAAGGGGGTGGGGATTTGGGTGAGCCTGATGGTGGATATTATGGAGGAAACATATTGCATGGAGCACTGGTTGTGGTGCATAAAACAATAAATTTTGGAAGACCGAAAAGAAATAAATTAAAATGGAAAAAAAAAAAAAAGGAGGGCATGTATTGCATGGAGTACTGGGTGTTATACACAATCATGGAACACTACATCAAAAATTAATGATATACTGTATGGTGATTAGCATAATATAATAAAAAAAGTTAAAAAAAAACTATATTACAAAGCTACCATAATCTAAATAGTATGGTATTGGAATAAAAACAAATATATAGACCAATAAAACAGGATAAAGGGACCAGAAATAAATCCACACATATATGGTCAACTCATCTTTAACAGGGGTTCCAAGAATACACAATGGGAGAAGACAGTCTCTTCGATAAATATTGTTGAGGAAAATGGTCAGCTCATCTTCAACAAGGGTTCCAGGAATACACAAGGAAGAGAAGACAGTCTCTTCAATAGTGTTTGGAAAAATGGATTTACATGCAAAAAATGAATTAGTCCCTCAATTTTTTTTACAACTTCATGCCAAAGCATGACAAAATCTAGAAAGAAATTGACTTGTTCTTTGATCCAACTAAGGCTCTTTCTATTTCTCTTGCACAAGGTTCAATATATTCTTACTTAAAAGATATAAAAATACAATTCCTAGTCTACCAGTTTAGTTGGTTTCATATTTCCTAATGTCTTCTGCATTTTAATTACAAATAGATATTCCTGACCTGTCATCTTGTCCTACTAATATTTTTCTTTCAAAATGCTTTTCTCCAATTCTGATATTTTATAAACCATCAAGTGTATTGTAATAGACTGAGTGAATTAAAGATTTTTTAAAGATTTTATTTATTTATTTGAGAGGAAGAGGGGGGAGAGAAAGAGAGTGCATACATGAGCAGGGGGAGGGAAAGGCAGACTCCCCACTGAGTGGGGAGACTTATGCAGAGCTTCATCCCAGCACCCTGGGATCACGGCCTGAGCCAAAGGCTGATGCTTAACTGAGCCACCCAGGTGTCCCTAAAGATTTATTTTTAATTTAAGAGTGAATACATACCCTTGGCATAAAGATTGTTGGCACCAAAATCTATTAAGAAGTGGTTAGAAATGATTGGGAAGTGGATTTCATGATGATCCTGGCATTTAGTACCAGCTGCTAAATGTCATGTAAGGATAGACCAATTCCAAAGAGTGATGATGTTTCCTTTTCCCAACAACAACAACAACAAATATATGTTAAATGTTACTTTACTAAGAAATACTGAATATAAGGTCCTTAAATAAACTTTCATTTTATTTTTTCCACTTCATTATTAATGAGATCAGTGTTTTCCAAAATTTAGTAAGTGACTACTAGATGTTATTAGCTAAAATTTGGGGTGTTATGTGGATTTTATTATCCTTTCAATAATAATTTTATAATTAATATGAATAAATACAAATTAACTCTCAGTCCACTAAAGGTTTAATTTATATAATTTCTTTCAATTAGAATTATTAGGAAAGTAATGTTTTAAAAGTAAGCATAGATAAAGTATTAAATCAATTAAAACCAGTGGTATGTAGATATGACAAAAATGAAGAAGATGGTAAAGAAATTATCGCTGCGGGGCGCCTGGGTGGCTCAGTGGGTTAAGCTGCTGCCTTCGGCTCAGGTCATGATCTCAGGGTCCTGGGATCGAGTCCCACATCAGGGCTCTCTGCTCAGCAGGGAGCCTGCTTCCCTCTCTCTCTCTCTGCCTGCCTCTCTATCTACTTGTGATCTCTGTCTGTCAAATAAATAAAATCTTTAAAAAAAAAAAAAAGAAATTATCGCTGCTTAGGAAACATTGGATTTCAGGGAGTGTGTGTGTGTGCATGCTATAGTAACTCAGGTTTAATAAATATGATGATGTATTTGTACAAACCCAAACAAAACATTATTTTCCCATTTAAGTCCATATTCTCCCCTACATATTAAGAAGAAATATACTACTAAGGCTGTTGATGTAGCACATATACTTCACAGTTTAATAGTTCATATAAATCAAGAGTACAAACGTTAACTTTACGAGGACATATTAACTATAATCTAGATTTTCATCCTTCTTTGTATTTATGGTTAAATACATGGTTTAATATAAATATATGGTTTATAAATATAAAAATATATAATATATAAATATATAAAAATATAATATATATTATATTTATATGTATATAAATATATAAAAATATAAATATATGGTTTAATCTTACCCATTTGGCCTCTTTAAGATAATACCTGATCGACCTGCAGAACTCTTTCCCTCAATGCTTACCATTTCTTCTGCTCAGCCATTTTCTAAACTGCAAAGGGACAGGCATGGCCTTGAAAGTGCATTGCTACATCTTTAGTCATCTTTCCTCTGCTGGCATCTGGGTAGAAGTAGCTTTCCTCCTCTGGCATTCGTTAGAACACATTTGCATTCTCTGCTGATACGTATATTCAATATATGTCTTTTGGTTACCAGGTCCAAGCATTCTGTTCTTCCTCTTACTGACCACAGATGTTCTAAACTGATTATTTCTGATTCTTCCTTGGTGAACAAGAGCTTTTAGTTTCTTTTCCAGTATCTTCTATAGTTCACACTCTTCTGCGAAGTTGCCCCAAGTCCCATCTTTCTGGATACTTTACTAAGTCTTTGCTATTCTTCTGCTTATGTGTCATGTTTAAATAATTGGTCATATTTAAATGTCCTGGCTCACACTAAAAAGTAAGGCATGACTCCACTATTTTCTTGTGATCTCCTAAACTATTCTGGAATTTTTGCTGCTGCAGCACCTCCGCCATCTTCTAAGAATTCTATAATGAAGGAAACGGCAGGAGACAGTACTCCCCACCCATACTAACAGCTAAATTCTTATGATTTTCTTTTTCAATCCTCTTCAAAGTTTCCAACCCTAGTTTAGTAATTTTCTGCATCATTTTTCTTTCTGCACATTAGGAAACTTCTTTGTATAGTCTTTCATTTCTCTATACTTTATGCTTTAGGCAACAGAGTTTGCTAAACTTCAATTTGGTAGCCAAAGCCAAACTTAATGGAAATAAATGTTTTCAAAATCATGCAAATGTATAGCTAAAAAAGATTTCCTTATGGGCGCGGGGGCAAAGGAAGAGGGAGAGAGAGAATCTCAAGCAGATTCCCTGCTGAGCATGGAGCCCTATGCAGGGCTTGACCCCAGGACTCCATCTCACAACCCTGAGACCATGACCTGAGCAGAAATCAAAAGTCCGATGTTCAAACAACTGAGCCCCCAGAAGTCCCATCAAATGCACAGCTCTTGCAGTCAAAATCCAAGTTGCACTTCAACAAAGTTTTGGAACTCAAGGACAATAATTTCACACAACTTTCAAACTGAGTTCCTTTGGAATTCTCTGTTCCCTAGGGCAATAAGGCTTCAACCATGGTCAATTATTAATAGCCAAAGGGTTACAGAAAGGAAATCATTTACCAAAAAGAAAAGATATGTTATGTATTAATTCAGAATATTCCATTGCTATAATCAAGATCAGATATATTTTAGAAAACAAAACAAAACAAAAACAAATGTGTTCATTCTTTTTTTATACAGTGAAGACATTTTCTCCCACATCAATAGCAAGAAAGAAAGAAGTGAAGAAAATAAAGTAGGTGAGGAAACAAATAATTTTCCAATTATTTTGGTTCTAACAAGAAATGGCATGAAAGGTATAAGCACTCCAGGGATAGTGACAAACTTACCTTTGGCATTCCAAACTAAGGGCTTGTAAATTACAGAGTGCTGTGCCTCTTCACTGTCTACCAAATGACTGAACCATAATAGAAGTGGGCCTCCAGGTCTAAAAAGCACTAACAGGATTATTTAGTTTTTCTCGAGGGTATTCATGTTAGACTCTCAGAGCCCTTCAAGGTTTTTAACCTATAAACCTACTCATTTAATATTTAGAGCAAAAGGGGCGCCTGGGTGGCTCAGTGGGTTAAAGCCTCTGCCTTTGGCTCAGGTCATGATCCTGGGGTCCTGGGATCAAGCTCCGCCTAGGGCTCTCTTCTCAGCAGGGAGCCTGCTTCCTCCTCTCTCTCTGCCTGCCTCTGCCTACTTGTGATCTCTGTCTATCAAATAAATAAATAAAATATTTAAAAAATATATTTAGAGCAAAATATGGGGCGCCTGGGTGGCTCAGTGGGTTAAGCCTCTGTCTTCAGCTCAAGTCATGATCTCAGGGTCCTGGGATCGAGTCCTGCATCTGGCTCTCTGCTCGGTGGGGAGCCTGCTTCCTTCTCTCACTCTCTCTGCTTGCCTCTCTGCCTACTTGTGATCTCTCTCTCTGTCAAATAAATAAATAAATCTAAAAAAAAATATTTAGAGCAAAAGAAAAAAAATGTCAAGTAGGTTGCAATCCTTATTTGATACCACAAAGATATTTAAAAACACACATACCTTTATGCATACACTATAACATATCAGAAGGATAATTCTTTTTTTTTTACCTTTCCTATGATAGCACAACTCAAAAACTATAGTCTTTCTCATGATCCAATTGTCTAATGTTCTCCGAATTTCCTGCATAATTCCATGAATGATTCTGTTATAGAGCAATTTCTGTTCATGGAAATGTAATTCAAGTAAACAGAAATCCAGTTATGTTTCACTAATAACTACTGAAATCTAAGTCAAAAATTTAACCTTTTGACCTACTTTTCTGCTTTGAAAATCTTTTCTACAAATATGATTAGTAAAGTTAATTTCACAATTTCACAGTAGTTTAAACCTAATATAGTCACTATGGATGAGCAAAACCAATTTACCAATTTAAAAACAAGTGTTTGTAAACACAGCACATTTAGCTTTAATAACTATTATTTGGAGGAAGAGTCCTTCATGTATTTGGAACCCTCCAAACTAGTGGATCTATTTTACTGCTTGTGGATCACAGAACCTGTAAGCCTCTGTTGACATGGTTCAGGGCAGGCTGCCCCAAAATATGCCACTTTGGCATATTGATTATTTTAAATTAAAGTTTCTTAAGAAACAGCCAGTGTGAAGAGGACACCATGACCCTTTTCTGTGCCCTTGAGAGCAGAAAATAAATCTCCCATGAGAAACATACCTTTCCTGTATCAGAAGACATCCTTATCACCAGAGAGGAAATTCAGGGCCAAGAAGGCTATATAAACAAATCTTGTTACTTCACTAATTTACTACCCCAAGCCCAAACTTCTTTGTCTTGTCAGTTTGTCACAAATTTATTATTTCTTTGCCTGAAAGATATAAAAGCTGCCTGCTTTAGTCACTTCTTTGAGTCTCATATTTTTATGAACTCCGGTATGTACAAAACATAGTTTTTTCTCCTGTTAACCTGTCTCATGTCAATGTAATTATTAGATCAGCCAAAGAATCAAGAAGGGAAGAAAGGAAAAATTTTCTTCCCTTATACATATTTAAAACTGTTTGCATGTGGTGGAATTTAAATTAATGCTTCAACCAAAAGGATCTGCAGGTTTCAGCTATTCAAGAGAAAATATGGCTTGACCTCTTTAGGATTTAAAAAATCCTATGAAAGATATTTTTAAAATATGACCTCACAGTTACCTTAAAATATAGGTTTGTGTTCTGAACTGTCTGACCTTAGAAAACTGAAAACCTCCTAGTAGTAAAATGGCAAAAAGAAATATCATTTACCTATCTGGCATTAAGGGTTTATGTAGATAGAATAAGATCATACCCATTATAGCATTTTAGATATAAATATCCTTTGTACCTCTCAAATATCATTAAAGAAATCTTAATATAATCTTATAAAGTAGCAAAGATCACATTGTCCTCTGTTAAGAAAGCCTTTAGAGCCTCCTAGATAATATTCCAAATTCAGTGTCAATTCCTCAACCTGGCATTTGCCCTCCACAAAATGATCACAACCTACTATTACAGACATGTGTGCTATTACTTATGCCAATGCTGAACTGCATCCATTATCAATGTTGTAAGTACACGTCTCATGACCTGGCATCTCAGAATATTTGTTTCATTACCATGCCTTTACCCTAATTATATCCTCCATCTCTACCCACAGGAGCTACCTTATTCTCAATTCTACCCTCAGCATCTAGTAAAAGGGCAACAAAATAGTAGGAGTTCAGCACAAAGCAACAGAATAAAACTTACATTACTTACAGTACCCAGTCTTACACCTACCTTCTGATTTTTATTTGATGTCTAGGTTCCAAAATATTTTTAAAAAATGCTTCAATCAAAATTATTTTCCCTTCTGAAGACAAGTCATATTCCCAAGATTTTAAGTCATGAAGGAAAGAACAAGGAAATAAATCCAGGTCTTTTCACCACCAGGCTTACTTCTAAAATATTTTCCTCATTATGTATATCAAAGTTCTAGATCATTATGTCCTAATTACACCATCTTTTCTAATTTCTTTACTGTCTCTAAAGTTTGAGCTCTTTTATTGTAAATCTTCAAAGCCAGTGTATAAGCCACAGAAATATAATCAGTTTTCTCACTTTGTACCTTGCTTTGGAAAAGTCTATACAGTTGAAAAATCTAGTAAGGGTGTGAATTAATCACACACTTGTGAAGGAACAACAGCCTTATTATTTTGTGTCAGGTCACCCTCACCAAGCATTTAGCCTGCAAGTCCCAAATGGAGGGACCAGAGACCAATGGGATAGAAATGACGACCCCAAACTTGTTGATAATGTGGGTTTTTATGTGATATTGAGTCTTCCACAGTGTAAATCCTAATGTAAAATTTAAGATAGACATATATTCTGTTTCCTAGCTTCTTTTGCTCCTGCAGTACAGATATATGAATATGCTTCTGGCAATCTAATATACTTGAATGAAACTGTGGTAGGACTAAATGAACTAAAGAAAATGCAAAGTAGGAGACATGTATTTTCTCCTGATGCAAGACTGTGACAGAGGTGAAGTGGTTCTGGACCTGGCAGCTGTGGAGGCAGCTTTCTGTGTTGGCAGAAACTTGATTACAAGAAGAGGCAGCAGTTCCCTTGGGAGAGCAACTTTCTATATTGCGGATCTGTATGTCATTCCCAAAAGCTCAGCTTTGAGTCATTTTCTTCAGGCATGCCCACAATGTTCTATCTCTCTTAAATCCATTTCTGCTCAAACTAGTCTAGATGTTCTGTACTGCAACTAAGTAATTTAACCAATGTAATAATTGAGAGCTGAAGTGATTGTATGCAAACACTTCTCCAATAAATAATCTGGAATGGAAAAGCTGAAATACAGGCTTCCCCTCCTATCTGAAAGTAAACCGTCTTTTATATATTAGGGTTATATATTCAACAGTTTACAAACATTTCTACCTGAATAAGTATAAAATATTAATGCATATATGCACATATAAATGCAAAGGTAACACTAAAAGGGAATCCCTGATCATCTATCCTACCCCTCTGGAAAAGTTTCTTAAACTAGATATTTTACCCCATCAGTAACTACAAATTCCTCCTCCTCTGTTCAACCAAGCGCCTCACTGACAGTCTCTTCTCTGTCACACTCCACATTCAATCAACCAGCCAATCTTATTTACTCCAACTCAAATCTCTTCTCAGAACTTGTCTAAAAACATCTACTTTTTTCTGGCTTATTAGTAGTTTGCTGTTTGGTTTCCTCATCTCATCTCTTCCCTCTTTTTAATCTATTCCATAGCTCCTCTTTAGGTCCCGAGTGAACTGGTCATTAAAATAATCTACATGATCTTAATGCCAATGGCTTGCCAACCTCTTGTGCAACAGTTACCCACTTGATTCACACCACTGTAGGTTACCGCCATCTTTGTTAGCTTTCAGATATGCAGGCACCCTCTACCCACTCCTTGTACTCTTCCCCCAGCAGTCTTCCCACAGATACCTGCAGAGCTAGTTCTTCCATTTCCTTCGTGTTCTAGCTTACATGTTGTCTCCTTGAAGCCTCAACAAGTTATCATATTTTAGTAAATGCTCCAAGAGCATTTTCTATCTTCCTTTCCTGCTTTATACATTTTTCAGTGCTGAACACAACATTGTCAGTGAATACAGTATTTATGTGAGATTACTCATCTCTCCAAACAAATTGTTTTTGCTCAGATTAGAAAATTCTCAACTCTTTTATCTGCCATCAGGATACTGTCTACTATTTAGGAACATCTTATATGGCCCATCAGGTCAGAGAAGGAGATGATTGTAATCAGAAGTGTGACTGTTATAACTTTCAGCACATAATGGATTTAATGGGGGGGGGTGTTGTCACACTTAAAACATCACTAAGTTTTTTAAGAGAAGGCAAAAGAAAGTTTTCCAATTACTCTTTTTTTTTTAAGATTTTATTTATTTATTTGAGAGAGAGAGCAAGAGAGGGGAGAAGGTCAGAAGGGGAAGCAGACTCCCCTTGGAGTTGGGGCCCAATGTGGGACTTGATCCTGGGACTCTGGGAACATGACCTGAGCTGAAGGCAGTGGCTTGACCAACTGAGCCACCCAGGTGACCCAGTTTTCCAATTATTCTAATATGAATGTTCTAATTGCATCTTTATTTTCTTAATTTTTATTCCAATTACACCTTTAAAGATGACAAAACTACTAATATAAATATATTGTGCCTTAAGATATTCACTCAAGAGAAAACACTTACTTGGACTTTAAAATTCTGATGCACTTAAAATCTATTACATTAACTATCCTTAGTTACATATCATAAAATTATCTCCAGCAAGAAGTAAAAAAAAAAAATCTCATCAAGAATATCCTTAAATTTTACACTTAAGACTTACAGAGGTAATGATTTTTTGCTACATTATGTTAGGAGACCAAAATTATGACAATAGAATATTTGCATTCAAAGATTTATACAACTGACTATGATATTATAAAATCTAAACTAGTTCATGAGAAAGTTCCAGCCCCTTACTGTTAGGAGATAAAAATTTTCATTTAAACTAAAAGGAGTTTGCAAGTTTTAGATGTTTCATGACCAAAAGGAGCATAATTACCGTTAAGTGTGTCTAACTGGTGTGCTGCACCTGACGTTACAAATAGTGACTATGGGGCGCCTGGGTGGCCCAGTCGGTTAAGCCACTGCCTTCAGCTCAGGCCATGATCCCAGCATCCTGGGATTGAGCCCCCATCGGGCTCCCTGCTCCATGGAGAGCCTGCTTCTCCCTCTCCCTCTGCCTGCTGCTCTGCCTACTTGTGCTCTCTCGTGCTCTCTCTCTCTCTCTGCCAAATAAAAACCAAACCAAACCAAACAACAACAAAAACAAACAAACAAACAAAAACAAGTAGTGACTATATTGTGCAAATTCATTTTTCTTTGGATGCCAGGATTGGTTCCAAGCCTAGGAATAGAACAATTGATTGAAAAACCAAAGAAATTGACTTTTAATTGATTCTCAAAGGGTAATCATGGATCTTGAAAAACATATGTGAAAATATGGCTATTGGTGATGTCTTCTCATGCTAACTAATAGTATGGGGAAGTTAATTGTCCTTTTCACCTTTGCATGGAAATATTCATAGTATAAAGTTAAAATTAAGAAACTGCTCACAACAGTGGTAAAGAAGCAAAGAAAACTGCTTAGTATTACCATCTTCAGGATTTTACAATTCACTGTTTGACCACTCAGTATACTCTTGAAAATATTACTGCAAAGTACATTACTAGTCAGAATATGCGTGCTCACTCTCAGTCAAGGCCATTGTTCAATCTCCAGAAATCACACACACACACACACACACACACATACTTCTCATATTTATTTTCTTAGCAAATTTAAAATATTGACTAGGATAATACAGTTGCCTAACCCATTAGCAGAACTAGAAGAGACAATACATATGTGAAATCTGTTATTGTTTTACATGATCCAGATTTTATAGGCTTACTTTAAAATCTTATACAAAATTTGCTGTTTAAAGGGAAGACCATGAACAATTTGGAAATTCTAGGGAGTCATTTAAGATATGTACTGATAGAAACATATGAGCTTGAATGAGAAAGAGTAACTTATTGAAAAGCATTTTAATAGCAATTATATCACATGATTACATAGGGAAAAAATGGACTATATTCTTGTGATTCAGACATAAGCTACTAGAATGTGAGGTTCCCAGACTTCCAAAGCAGGACTTCCTGTTTTAACCACTGAGTTACACCTACTAAAAATCTACCTTATTTGCCTAAAAGAAAAACAGATTGGCTAAAACATAAGACTAGCCGGCTTTACTTTTACTAGAAAAAAAATGATGTTCTGCAACTCTTTAACAGAGATCTTGCCCTGTATTCCCTGGCCTGCATAATGACAGCAAGCCAATGGGTCAGTTTCAGCCAATATGTCTTAAGGATGACACTCTCCCAAGTAGCCTCTGCAAATAATTATTATTAAATAATTACCTAATTATAGATAAAGAGGTATAAAAATATGTGAAAATGCAAAATATTAATAATAATTAAACATAATTATTCATTATATCCTTTACAGCAATTGTACAAAGCCATTGTTTATTGGGACAAGCAAAACATATTATCCTTATGGAAAACATAGGGAGGGCATGTGTGGCTATCCAAGGTAGGAGTTTAGGAAGGATCTGCTTCCTGCATTCACTGAGCACCTGCTTTGTGCTAGGATAAATTATAAACATCCTCTCATAAAATTTCCCCAACAAATTTTAGACACAATTGATATCATTCCATTCTACAAATTAATTTTTTTTAAGATTTTATATTTATTTGACAGAGAGAAATAAAGCGAGAGAGGGAACACAAGCAGAGGGAATGGGAGAAAGAGAAGCAGGCCTTCCCGCCGAGCAGGCAGCCCAGTGTGGGGCTCAAATCCATGACCCTGGTATCATGACCTGAGCCAAAGGCAGCCGCTTAACTACTGAGCCACCCAGGCACCCCTCTACAAAATAAATTAATGAGATTCTGGTCAAATACATTTTCAACACAACACTATTGCTAGTTTTGCTTAGTTTGGGTGGTTTTTACCTTAAGAAGAATGTAAGCTTTAGCTCAATTATTAGCATCTTACCATAACTCCATTATGTTTTCAAAAGATAATAGAGAATGACTATGATTTAATTTGGAATAAACACTATCATCTGATGAGAGCAGAGGATTGATTATTTTAGTTGCTAAATAAATAATTAATAATTTATCATTTTACATTGCAGTCATTTCTACAGTTGGGTTATTGTTTTATTTTAAGATAAAAATTTCCTGTGTAGCATACTATAGACTTTAGAATACATTTCTCTTTGATCTAATTTTTCCTGATTTCAGTATGTTTGAATGAATTCATTCAAACATTCATTCATTGTGTTTGAATAGAAATTTTACTTTGAATGTTGAACCAATGAAATAAAAATAAAATGAAAAATGTATTTTGAATATAAAGTCCTTTGATGTTTCACTACAGTTTAGAAATTCCTATTGTTTATTCAGTGGTAATGTACTTTAAAGCTTATAGAATGCTGCACTAAGTCCCTTTGGGTTGTTTGTTTTCCAATAATTAAATGTTTGCATTTTAGCTCTGCTACAATTACATATAACCATCCACCTTTAAAATGGAAGTATTTTTTCACATGAGTTTCCAAAGAATGAAAACCATGTATAAGGATTGAAACTTTACATGAAAATCACTGTATAAGGATCAACTACCTTGACATTGAATTCTATTTTTCTGTGAGACTGCCTACGCCATAGTAGCCGTAGTTGTGCTATCTTAGTTCGTTCTCCGAGCAGACTTTTAATATTGACCACATTCCATTAAAAGCATCTTCTTACTTATATTTATCTGTCTCCTGCTCTAGAATAAAAGCTCCTTCAGAGCCAAGAATGTGTTACATCTTTGCATCACTGACATTTAGTTAAATAACTTCTAGTCACATTGTGGGCGCTTGAAAAATATCTGTTACAATAAAGGAAGGAAAGAAGCAAGGAAGGAAGGGAGAGAGGGAGGAAAGAAGGGAGAAATGTTTTAATATTGTGAATTAGCATACCACATAAAAACTGTGACCTGGAAAAGTAAAGTTGTTTATACTAAGCATGAGGGTGCACTGAAACAGAATTATTAGACCATATATATGGATTAACTGTGATTTTGGTGTCTTATTGTGCCCTCGAACTGTCTTTATTCTACTTGCAAAGTAACACCAGGCAAGACAATGTCCAGGAATTTGTATCCTTCAACACTTACTTCTTATTAAAGTAATGTTCTGAGATCTGCTCCCCTGGCTGCTTACTATGAAGGAGAAGCCATTTCTTTTTGCCCTATTTTAGACTGTATTATGCTGCTCTGCATTCTTCCCAAATTTATGGATATTAATAAAATTTTTACCCACTCTACTATTAAGTTATATAGGAGAATCCTGAAAGTTTAAGCATATCCTGAAGTGTTGTGATAGAACATCTTTACAGAGTTGCTGAATATTTCATATTCAATGACTCAAAATCCAGGCAGGGCCAGATCTTATTCCTGCAATTCGTTCAACTGTCAAGAAAGCTCTCCATGAAAAGGGAAATTAGGTAAAATATTATGTAAATACTATATCAAAACAATATATCCTTTCTAGCATTGGCTTGCATTGGGTTTTATTCTAATCAAATATGTCTTATCTCTCTTCACTTAGATAGCATTACTACAATATTGGTCAATTTCATATTGATAACTTACTACCTCTTCACATTCTTTTAGTGATTTTTTTTATTAATTACTTTTATTAATGTGTAATGTATTATTTGTCTCAGGGCAACTTGCTATAATTTGATTAATATTATGTTATTAAACTTATAAAGTGAATTTTTCATATTTTCTGTTTCTTCCATATACAGAGAAACAAAGTAGAAAGTTTGTTAAGAAAGTGGCATCCCAGGGTGAAGATACAGTTCAAATCAATAAGCCCAGCAACACTTTTACATCTTGAAATTGAGTTTCCTGCAGAGTAGTTTTTCTTCAATTTCGTGCATCAAAATCAAGTTCCTTGAAAATTTCTGCAGTTTTTTCACACTTATTTTTATAAAAGAAGTTTCATCATTTGGGAATTGAGTCATTTATTGATCATATTTGGAAAAAGAGCCAACCCACAAACAGAAGTCCAAGAAATTAAGTGTAGATTTAGTGAAGGTTGATTAAGTGTAGATTAAGTGAAGGTTGAAAATGTACTTAAATTTATAAGCAAAACAATTCATATCACTTTAAAAATGTCACATACTTCAAATATGTTTATATTGTATATATAATATTCACTAATCATATTTTAACAGAAATCTTACATAAGCTTATATTATGTGCAAGGCACTACACTAACTGCTTTATACATTTGGCAGGTCTTGTGTGTGCACTGTGTGTGCGCACACCCGGGTGCTCATGTGTGACAAATGGTACTGACTGGAGCACCCAGCTAGCTCAGTCAGTTAAGCCTTCAGCTCAGGTTATGATCCTGGGGTCCTGGGATCAAGTCCTGTATCTTGTCAGGCTCCCTGCTCAGCAGGCGGTTTGTTTCTCTTCCCCAGCTCATGCTATCTTCTCACTCTCTTGTGTTCTCTTTCTCTCAAATAAAAAAATAAAATCTTTAAAAAAAAATAGTAAGAACCAAAACACAAAGCAAACAAGTAAAGCGGATTCACATTCAAGTTATCCACAAAAGATAGAATCCAAGAAGCTCATTGTAAAGGATCTACATCCACTGAGAACACAGAGATGGGAGTGAGAGGTCAAAAACAAAGGATTTCCTGATGCCAATGAAGAATCCCCACACTGATCCTCTTGTTGACTCATTAAAATTTGTGAAAAACAGGGGCATCTGGGTGGTACAGCTGGTTAAATGTCTAACTTTTGGTTTGGGCTCAGGTCATGATCTCAGAACCCTGAGAGGTATTCTTTGAAGGATCTCAGAGTTCTGAGATCAAGCCCAGACTCAGTCTTGCCCTGGGCATGGAACCTGCTTGAGATTCTCTCTCTCCATCTCCCTCTGCCCCTCCTCTGCTCACACACACACACACACACACACACACACACACACACACACACACTCTCTCTCTCCCTCAAATAAATAAATGTTTAAAAAAAAAAAAGTGTCTTACAGTGATATTTCCTATTTAAATTTTTTGCATATAGGTCTGATTCTTTCATGACCCTGAGCTTTATGAGACTAGGAATTGTGCCTACATTAGTTTTCTAGGGCTTCTGCAACAAAGTAATATAAATTTAAAGGCTTAAAGCAACAAAATATTATTCTCAAAAAATTCTTGAGGACAAAAGTACAAAATAAAGGTGTCAGGAAGGCCCTATTCCTACTAAAGTTTCTAAGGGAGAATCCTCCCTTGACTTCTCCTGCACTGGTCACTCCAGATGATCCTTGGTTTATGGCTGCATAGCTCCAAATTTCTGCCTCTTTCTTAATATTGCCTCCTTCTCTGTTTATCTTTTCCTCTCCTTTCTGTGTCAAATCTCTGCCTTTCTCTTACAAAGTCATTTTCATTGGATTTAGACCCTACCTCGAAAACTCAAGATGGTGTCACTTGGAAACTGTTAATTTAATTGCATCTGTAAAAACCCTTTTGCAAAAAAAAAAAAAAAATCGATATATGCATAGATTCTGGGGATTAGAACATGGCATTTCTTTCTGAGGTGCCACCATTCAACTTACTACACATGGGCACAGTAGACCAGGAATTTTGCCTTAGTCACCTAGATAGTATGAGCACAAATGAAAGGGATTAGCCTATAATCAACTCAAATTTTGACTGAAATTATAACAAACAACAAATTGCTACTTAGTCAAGTTGGTGTCAGATTATTCTCTTGCTACAGCTCAATGCCACAGGGTGTTTTTAAAATAATATGAAGGAATCATGTTGAACTAACATACACTTTATGTTATTATGATAAAATATATGAAAATAACTATGCCAAGATGTAGGAAACCTGGATCTTCAGAACTGTTCTCTACTTAATGAGCACGCTAAATTCACTTGGTTTGCAGAAAGAATAAGAAAATATTAAATTATAATGCTAATAATAATAACTATTATTATTATCAGCATCAGCAGCCATAGCAGTAGTAGTAGTAATAGTAGTAGTAGTAGTAGTAGTAGTAGTAGTAGTAGTTCTTTAATCTTTAGGCAAGAAGGACCTTGCTAGCATGCAACCAAAACACCACCACAGTAGTGGAGACATGCCTCATCACAGTTTTCTCGGCCTCCCTTGAAATGAAGCGGAGGATCAAGTGACCTAAATCTGACCAATGAAATGTGAAACATAAGCCACTTCCAAACATAACCTTGAAAAACAGTCTTGAAATACTCCAGCTTTCTCTTCCCCCTCCCCAGCAACCTCACAATTATGAGCTCCGTATTGTATCATGACATTATGAAAACAATGCGGGCTTTAGAGATGCCTTTTTAAGATTTGTAGAAGAGCCAGTGGATGCTTCCATGTGTTCATCCTCTAGTGACATGAAAGAGAGAGAAAGTTTCCTTGTTTTAAGATCATGAGATATTGGGGTTTCTTTATTACTACATACAGCTTCACTTGTCCTGATTAAAGGAAATACTTCAACAGAAAAGTACTTTAAGGTATACAGAGGTAATTCATGCCAGACCAGGTAAAGATATTCAAGTTTACTCATCAACATTTAAATTTCTTTTAAGTTACAATTTTTAAAAGTACATAGTTCACCTCTAATATTGGCAAAATAAATAAATAGATTAATGAGTTAAAAATACAGTAATATTTTCCTCTGGTTAGACATGAAGGAACAGAACTATTTCTTTCTAAAAGATAGCTAGCCATAGATATAAACATAAGATGAGGGTGTTTTGAATGAAAATATCATACCAGAAATTTATCAGAATGATTAGATACGTACCAAAAGTTTATATATAACAAGAATACTAAATGCTGTGTTGTTTACAATCATTAAAAAATTTAAAAAGCTTAATGACCATTCGTGGAAAATAAATGAACTATTGTGCATATACCATGTGACATACTACATAGCTTGACCTAAAAGTGTGGGTCACTATACTGGGAAGCCTGGGTGGCTCAGTCTTGGCATCGGCTCAGTTCATGGTCTCAGGGTTATGAGACAGAGTCCCGTGTCAGACTCTGAGCTGGATATACAGCCTACTTAAACTTCTCTCCCTCTTCCTCTGCTCCTGCTCCCCCTCCCTCTTTAAGGAAAAAAAAGGTGGATTATTATATTTTTTAAGAGAATAGTAGTAGATTATAAATCAGTATATTTGTATTTTATTAAGAAATAAATCAGTAAGATTATATCTAAAGCATTAACAAAAATGACACTGAATTAGTATCTAAAAGTTGTTTTCACTTCTTTCTACTTCCTTTCATTGCTTGACAATCATACTATTTTTATAACTAGGAAAAATTCTAAAAAGTTAATTTATGAAAATTAGACACACCTAATGGTTTAGAAAAAAAAATATTTTGTACCACAAAGTGTTAGTATCAGCTTGCTGTGTCACCTAGATATTGTTAACTTTTAGAGTGAAGTCACTCATTAAAAGAAAAAGATTTATTTGACTCCCTTAGCCAAGTACATTTTGGCTAAAAACAGTAAACATACTTTTTTCTTAGATTAATAGTTCACATAGACTATACAGTTTTTGCAAGAATACTAAATTATTTGATAAGGTCAGAAACATTCTTCTAAAATAATCATTTCGATCAGGTCTCACGGTAATTAACACCACATGCAATTTGTTTTGTTTTCTTGTTTTGTTTTTCCAACTTCACCAAATTCTTTCATTTTCCTATAGAAAGTTTTACTTGAATTGATCTTAACTATTCATGGCTGGCTCCTTTTTTACCTGAAGAGCTCAGTTTAAATATCTTTTCCTTAAAGTAAACTTCTGTGAACACTTAATCCAAAGTAGTTCTGGCCAGTATTAATCTTTCTTATTCCTGGTTAGAAATCTTTTTCATTTGTATTTTTAATTGCTTACATGATTCCCTTTGCTTGTCCACTAGAATGTATAAACCCAAGGGCTAGATATATTCCCATCTAGTTCACCTTCATATTTCCAACACCTAGCACAGAGCCAGCACACACTATTTGCATAATAATTGAGAGAAAGCTACCCTGAGGTAGATCATATCTCTAAAACACTAGATGATTACAAGAGTTAAGATAACTTTTCATTTGTTCTGCTATTTATAAAAGCTTTCTCTAAAAATCCTCTGCAGCAATTACATGAATGTAAGTACATCTCCACATATCATATTTGGACAGCCTGTAATATTTTTTAGCTTGAGTCCAATTATTATAGCAAATCATTAGCTAATTATTAACTAATCCTTATTATAAATGTTGTATGTATGTATGTATGTATGTATGTATGTATGTATGTATTTATGAGTGGGCACAAGCCAAGGAAATGCATAAGGAGAGCGCAAGCAACTGTTTTATTTATTTATTCATTCATTCATTCATTCATTCATCCATTCATTCATTCAGTCATTTAGTTTTGAGAGAGCACAAGCCAAGAGGGGAAGGCAGAGGGAGAAAGAGAGATAGAATCTCAGGCTGACTCTATGCTGAGCACTGAGCCCAATTCAGGGCTCTGTCTGATAACCCAGAGATCATAATCTGAGCCAAAACCAAAAGGCTGATGCTAAACCAACTGAGCCACCCAGACTCCCCAGCTAATCCTTATTACTATGGATTATCTCCAGATCTCCTTATTACATTTCCAGTAAATTAGACAGTTATAACCTACCTTTACACTAATTTCTGGATTATCTTTCCAAGCTGTATTTAAGAAGCTAGTGAAGACATATGAGAAAAGGTATCCGCCTTCATCTGAATTTTTATTAAAAAAGAAACATCTACAAATACTATTTCGCTCTTACACCAAAAACAAATTAGTTTTACTGTAGAGATTTTGAGGTTTTTTCTCATAGACTTTTCATTTCTGATATAATTGGCATTATGTCAACATGGAGATATTAATACCCTATATTAAATAATTATATGAATCCAGATTTATAGAAATGAATTTGTTCTAACTCTTGTTATTGGAATGATATACAGAGAATAAAGTAGTTGTAGAAAAAAAGTGTTTCATTATGAATTGTAAAGATTAACACACTTTTAAAAATCCATTTATTAAAACCACCAGATGTCTTCACAGTTTAAGGAAAAAATGATTTGAATACCAGTTTGTAATGGTAATAAAAAAATTCCACAGGAAAGAATTGCAGATTAACAACATTGAATTTTAAAATGAAGATGGGCTGCAAAGAGCTGAATCTTTAATCAAAATATGCTTCTTGCAAAGATGTGCTCTTATTAACACCAGTGGGGAAATAAAATATTACTTCATGCTAGAAAAGTGAATTATTATCATCACAATTCAAGGGAAATGAAAATCAGGTAATATCAGTTGCACAAGCATAAGACAAATTACTCAGGTAAATTCCAAGACTATCTGGAGACATAGAGACCTTTGGCTCTTTAAGAAACTGTGTCATGCAAACATTAAATGTTAGGACCTACCATGTATTCAGTCATTTTTTAAGTGAGCCAGACCATTATGGACAAGTGTTATCATCTGTGAATTAGTCCTATTAGATATGTTCCATATAGATTACTATGTAAGATAAAGTCCTTTCCTCTTTTGTCCTCTGATAAATGAACTTGAAAAAACCCATCTTTAGCCTCTTTTTTTTATATAGCCCTTCGATTAATGCTCATTATTGATTTTTCCCTGTGCTTCAGTATGTTTCCCTTTTTCACTATAAAATAAAATGTCACAGAAAATTCTAAAACTGTTACCAACCATTTAGGTTGATAATTCTTCAATATTTTACATATATCATTAATTCTCAACATAAGGGGTTCTGTTTTTTTCTTTTTTCTTTAACTACTCAAGGTTCAAATTCTCTCTACATATACACACATATATATATATGGAAAGCAGGATACAAAAAGTTGGTCTGCAATATATCTTCAAATTCTCTTCAAAATAAATATAGTCATGGGTGCCTGGGTGGTTCAGTCGGTTAAGTGGCTGCCTTCGGCTCAGGTCATCATCCTCCAAGAGTCCTGGGAAGCCTGCTTCTCCCTTTCCAACTCCCCGGGCTTGTGTTCCCTCTCTCGCTGTGTCTCTCTCCCTGTCAAATGAGTAACTAAAATCTTTAAAAATAAAATAAAATTAAATTAAATTAATAAATACAGTCAGTATTCCTCAGGATCTGACCCTGGGATCACAGAAAGAAGTTTTAATAGTCAACAAGGTAGAAACATTTATGGAAAATGTAGAACCTAAAATAAGGTACTCAGCAAATTTATTTCTATGTAATTTAAATCTGTGTAGTATTATGTTGAAAGGCTAAGTCATTCTTGATTACTGTCATTCTTCTTCCATGCATGCCATCACCATTAATTTCACTTGCTTTTCTCCACCTGACCACTTCTCACTGTTTACACTTCTTTTCACCACTCCAGATCAACATTATTTTCCATGTGCACAACCAAAATCTCCTCTTAATTGGTCTGCCCACTTCTGTATTTATCACATTATAGTCACTTTCTACACAGTATGCCTCATGATATTAAAAATAAAATTTCAAAAGTACACAAGATCATTCACGCCCATGATTAATATATTTCACTAGCTTGTTTTAAAGTTATAATAAATTTATTTTTTAAAATATTACCCTACAGGGGTTGACATAACCTAGTGCCTACTTCTCTCTTCAGCTTTCATTTTTTCTTATTTTCCTCTTTGCAATCTAGATGTGTGCAATCTAGCCATGTGTGTCTTCTTTCTATTCCAGGAATACCACTGCCTTTGTACCTTATTCTCTTCACTGCAGATGCTGTTCTCAAGTCCTTTGCATGGTTACCTGGTTATTCATATCTGATCTCAAAGGTCACCTCGTCACAAAAACATTTCCTGACCAGTGTAACTAAAATAACTCTAACAGCACCCACCATGTATATCCATTTTGCAAAGTCATTATTGCAGTCTAAAGTGATGGTATGTTTTGTTTCATTTCTGTTATATCTTCCCTCTTCCAAGAGGACAGGAGTCGTGGATAGTTTACCATTATATTTCTAAAGCTTGAAACACAGCCTATTGTGTAGGAAGCAATTAATAGCTGTCTATTGAATGATGAATTTGCTAATGAAATTATCTTATATGCTAATGAGAAGTTCTCTGTGATTAGTAACCACATAACTTGAAACAAGTATTGTTATGGAAATTTACTCATATGCATAAGCAGAATTTGTGTCAATCTAGGCATATCTAGATACAACTTCACTTAGTTTTTAGGAGTCAGACTAAATGTATGATCAATTTGTGTTGAATTGCCCTGGACCTTAATGTTAGCACACACACAGTTTTTATGTTGTAATTTATTGTTTCCTTTTCCTTCTTTATGTCTTCTCCATCAATCAAAACAATGTCATTCAATGCTGGCATGTTACTAATAACTAGAGCCTCTACTTGCATGTCGTTTTGCTATTAACAGTAATCAGAAGGGGACCATTGATTAAAATAGGCCATATCTTAAAGGCTGAAAGGAAAAGGTATTAATATTTCATTGAGGCACACTCATTTCCTGAATGGAAGATTAAAGGAGCAGTGGCTTATATTCCATGCTGATGCACATTTCTGGGCAACAATAAAGAAACTTATTAAAGTGAATGCACAGTGTAGGTTGATCCCCATGATGACTTATCTTCATAATAACAAAACAATAAAAGCTCCCGGTTGATGCTCTGAGAAAAATCCAACACCATCATTTGCATCTTCAGTGTCTATACATATGAATGAACATTAATATCTGACCTTGAGCTACTGAATTTGCCATTTTAATTTCTTTCTTTGCAAAGTCCACTGACTGTTAGGCATTAGAAATGACAATGAGTTTAATCAGCCAGACTCAGAAAAATTCACCATCCACATAAAAATGGGGAAAACAAAAAGGAAAGAAATAGATAGGGAAAGAAGGCAAAGAAATCACAAAATAAAAGGAAGAAATAGAAATACAAAGGAAAAAAGGAAGGTGATGAATCAGGATGTGTCTTGTGATCACTAAAGTTAGATAATTACATACATAACCATATTCTCCTCTTAAATTTTGAAAGTAGAATCTGAAGAAAATTGGACTCAGTATTATTCAGCATTATTTGTTCAACAAAAATTTCATAAGTACTATTATGGTCATTGTTTTAAATTCTAGGGACACTGTGGTGAACAGAATGACAAAGTCTTTGTTCTGACAGAATTCATATTCTAGTGGAAGGAAAGAGATAAAAAACAACAAAATAAAGCGAAGCAAAATAATTTCAGATAATGATAAGTCCTCAGGAAAAAAATTAACCTTTTTTTTCTTTCCTTTCCTTTCTTCCTTCCTCTCTCTCTCTCTCTCTCTCTTTTTCTTCCTTTCTTTCCAAAGTAGATGATATAATAGAGTCTTGGATGAATAATTAAAAGGCGGGACAATCAGGAAAATCATCGAAGGAGGTGACATTTCAACAGATACTTGAATTATAAGAAACTGTCAACCAAGAGAGTTTAGAAAAAAAGAATTAAGAAAAATTGATAAATGCTTTATCTTTGTGGAATGCTATGAAAGTAGCTTTTAAAACTAATCAGATAATTGTATTTCTTATGTCATGGGTGCTCATAATCTAGTATGAACAGTATGAATGTGGCTAAATAAAAAGTGAATCAAACATTTGATGATAATACAGATGTGTGTATTAGTTTTGGTGAGTATTTTGTCAATCAACAACCCCCTCAGTAACTAATGGCTCAAGAAAATAATAGTAATAATAATAATATATAAATAACATGAACCTAATCATTAAGAACAATATGACAGACATTTTCAAACACCTATGGAACATCTATAAAAACTGACCATAAAATGGGGCCATTAAATATGAATTGTACTTACTAACCACAACTCTATTAATATACTACTTATACCACTGACTATGTGCACGAGGTTTTTTAAAGATATTTCATATATAGAAAGGAAAACGAACTTTAGAAATAAAAATTAATGAATATGAGTCTGAGGTACCTTGGTTCTCTATCAACTGTATAAAACGTGTATATTTAATTATCTTCTCTGAGACTCAGTAATCTTCAGAAGAAGAAAAATATTTAGCACCTAGGCTTTTTATTAGATTAAATGACACTGTATATTTAAAAGTATTTAGCATAAGGGCACCTGGGTAACTCAGTCTGTTGGGAGTCTACCTTCGGCTCAGGTCATGCTCTCAGGGTCGTGGGATCGAGCCCTGCATCAGGCTTCCTGCTCATTGGGAGGCCTGCTTCTCCCTCTCCTTCTTCCACTGCTTGTGTTCCCTCTCTTGCTGTGTCTCTATCTGTCAAATAAATAAAATCTTTAAAAATAAACAAATAAAGTATGTAGTATATATTAAGTGTTCAGAAACCATACAGTAACTTTACACAGTGACATTTAGTATGCCAATATCTACAAGAGACTTAAAGACTACTTTCAAAAATTTAATCATTGAATTTATTTCAGAAGGAGATAAAAATCCAACTTATCAGAAAGAATCACTGATTGAGAATAAAGCTGCAAATGGGCGCCTGGGTGGTTTGGTTAGAAAAGCCTCTGACTCCAACTTTCAGCTCAGGTCATGATGTCGGGATTGTAGAATGAAGCCCGAGTTGGGCTCCATGATGAGTGTGGAGCCTGCTTAGGATTCTGTTTCTCCCTCTGCCCAACCTGAACATTCAATTAAAAAAAAAAATATATATATATATATGGAGCTTGAAACCTATGTTCAAGTTTATATATATCTTTGGCTACTTTTATGTATTTGTAGTAAGTATGGTAATCTTAAATTAGAAAAATTAGATTAGATTCTTAAATTAGAAAATTTCTATATATGTAAAAAAAAGAAAAAGAAAATTTATATATGTGTAATACAACACTAAATCGTTCCCTATTCATTAAGATTCTCAATTTAAACCAAGCAGGTAGATTAGGTAAATTGGAATACGGGCAACATCTTTGGTTTGGAAACAAATACCCTGGTTCCTATTTTGGCATCACCACTTCCTAACTGTGTAATTTTGGGGAAGCAATTTTACTTCTCTAAGCCTGTTTCCTGGAATAGAAATAAAGTAAGTTTATTTTGAGAAACAGGTGAGACAATGTTATAAAATAGTTTAGTATAAATGTCAATTGTTGTTATTTCTTGCATTATCATTATTGCTAATATTATAATTACCAATTTAGTAAATCTTTCCTTCCTTCAGTATCTGACAGAAGCTATATTGATTGAAAATTCACTTAGCATTTTGTATAAAGGTGTATGGAACGAGTATACATATTTCATTTTGCACTAAATTCTAAACTGTGATGTATCTTAAAGATTAATATATTTTAGACACTATGTTAAAAAAGGGAATGCTTCTGCTGTGGAGGGCATTATAATATGAGGAAAGGAGATCTTTAATAAACTGTTGCTCATTTGAGTTATGACAGTTATAAAAAAGGGAATATTACGGGTAGAAAAATAAAATGTGACCTCTATTTCCAGAATGTTAACCTACTCTGATCTCCCCAGAATCATACGCTCTAATCCCGAAAATTTCAGGAGCACAGCTGGAACTACATTTAATAATCATCTTGATTTTTAAATAAGCCACTGTGGAACAAAGGTTTAAATCTGTCACACAGCTGGCTTAATGATAGGGTCGAAAATAAAATAGAGGTTTCTTTCCCTCATTGCTTATCTTCTTTCTATTACACTCCATTATCTCTCCAAGTGTTGGCATCAGGAGAACCCATATGTGCTCATCCAACTTTATTTGCCATTATTCTAGACCCCTTCACACTTTCTATTGTTTCTGATATTTTATCATTACCTTTCATAGTCCATTTATGACTCACATTTTCAAAAGCTACTTTGGGGGAAAAAATGTAGTCTTGAACACACAAATCTAATTTTTCTTTACTAATTCCCTCTGTGAAATACTAGGACCATCACACCAGACATTTTGGAGGAGTTTGTATCTTAAATCCAACAGCTGCTCTGTTTCTCAGAATATTGGTAGATTTTCAGAATCAGATGTGCTTCTTCACTCTGCCAAGGAAGACCGAGTTGTAGGCAACAGCAGCAATCACAATTTCCTCTTCTCTAGATTTCTAATATTCTCAACTCCCCTCTGACTTCCTGTATCCTTCCGGTGGCAATTCCTGCACTGACAATAATGGCTAGGGAAGGGGAGAACTGTTCATATTTTTCCAACTGCAAAGAAATTATGCACTCTATGGTCTAAATCCATGGAGTTGAGCTGCTTAATACTACTGTTCACTTCAAGGTATTTCTTCGAAATTCTCCTAGGAGTTTCTTGGCAGCCTTTGACTACAATGTTATCTGTTCAGGAATATAATCAAGTTTCCTAAAGTTTTACTCAGAGAATATGCATTTAAGTAGGTATCGAGTAATGAAAACTCATAGGTGTCTCTAGACAACTAAGGAGTTTCCCTTGTCAGTTGTAAAGAGATATTGTTCTGTGGTTGGAAGGCCAGTAAGAGCCATTAAGCTAATGACTTTAGTCACAGTTTGGATTAAAAAAAATTCCTTGCAGGAAAAATGCTTTCCAATTAAAACAAAGTACACCAACTATAAAAAAACATTGATAATGCACTTTGAAGGCACTTTGAGAAGAAATCCAAAATATTTGGAAATTAAACACTTATCCAGTTTGGGAAAAGATTATTTATAACTACCAAATTTGAGTCTGTAGAAGGTGATATTTCATGTAACCAGATCTGTAACCTAGCAATGGAGACCACTTATAGGAAAAGATATTTATTTTAAAAATGTTAGGAAAAGTGAAAGGTCTACAATATTTTAAATTCAATATTTTATAGTATATTGGACATATTCAATAAATAATGCATCAACTAGAACAAACTTCATTCCAATATCTGAGTGACTCTATTAAAAGAATCAAGAAAATAAACGTATACTGAAGTTCACGGCAAGGTAAAAAGATATTAAAAATGCGTGCTTTGAAAAAGAAAATATGTGATTTTTTTTTAAGCCATGTATAAATGCCTTTTAGGAGTTATAAAAAGAATAAATCTTGAAGCAAGAAAAGAATTAAATATTCTTTTACACAAAACTACAGCTATGCATTTTTATGTAAAAGATTATAATAAATTAAAAATGTATCTGTTATGCATAGCATGATCACCTGGATGAAAAATTTTATTAAAAAAAGTTTATTTAGTACTTATATGTGTCTTATCTCATTTAATTCTTAAGGGTATGAGGAAGTTACTATTACCAACTGCATTTTAGAAAGCATCAAAAGTCTAAAACATCAAAGACTTACTAGATGCCATAAATTCACTAAATGCTTTTTCAAATATTAATATGTATAAAAATTCAAAATAACCTCCTGATGTAGCTATAAGTATTTTTTTCTACTTTGTGGATGAAAAAAATAATATTTAGAAAATTTTAGTAACTTGTTCGCCTTCACATAGTGGTGGAGCTTGAAACCTATGTTCTTTTTTTTTTAAGATTTTATTTATTTATTTGAGAGAGAAAAAGAATAAGAGAAAGTGAGCATGAAAGGGGGATGATCAGAAGGTCAGAGGGAGAAGCAGACCCCCTTGCCAAGCAGTTATTCAACCAACCGAGCCACCCAGGATCCCAGTAATTTATTTACCTTCACATAGTGGTGGAGCTTGAAACCTGTGTTCTTAACAATTTTAATGTGTTTCCTCTCACAGTTTAGTTTTTAGTGAAGTAAGTACCATATAGGAGGTTAAACTACTGGTTAAGAAATAGATCAAAAATTTAAAAAGCCATATTCTGACACCTGGACAGTATTGCCTCTAGATTTAAAATGTCTTTTATTTTCTATCCATATTAATTATACATGACGTCTTCCTTTTCCATGGTTAGCTCCAGGCATTTCCCTTGAAATCAAGATATGTATCTCCAACTACTTACTAAGTATCAGTCCTTAAATGTGGCTCTTAAGGGTACACTTATAAATAACTAGTAGGAATACTGGTGAAAGCTTCACTTTGGAATTAAGTTGGACAATGTATTTAAGCTTGTGAAATGTCAGTTTTCTTACCAGCAAAACTGGACTAAAAATAGCATTTATCTCTTCATTTTATGTGGCTTAAATAGATTCATCTATGGAAGTATTAAAGGAATGCACTTTAAGCCTCCAAGAGAGAACCATAAAAACGTGAGGAGAAAGAAAGCCATAAAAAAGAGAAAGGAGAGAAAACACAGAAGAGGGAGAAGCTTCATGGAAACAAGGAATGTGTTCATGTGAATTAGGGTTGCATCTTGGGTGTTAAACTAAGGACTACAGATGGTTTGTTACAGCGTATCATGCTTAGTGAAATAAGTCAATCGGAGACAGAATGTAAACTTTTGAAAGTTTATGTGCTATAGAGTGAATGTTATTACCAGAAATGCGCTTTGGGAGTGTAATGCAGATGCCATGTAAATATTACGTAACAATGGGAAGGACCAACAGTCATGGAACACATACTACGATTTCAGAGCCCTGTGCGTGCAAGGGGGGGGGGTTGACGTTTCCACCTAGGATTTATGGAACAGGGTGAACGTCAACATTGCCACAGGCTCACTTTCCAGTAGTGCCTCTGCCCACGCTGACCAGCGTCTGCCTGTTACCTCTCATTGCCCTCCCTCAATAGCAGTTCTGCCCAGTCTTTTTCTCTGCTACCACCGGAAAGTCAGCTGGGATAGTGAAAGTGTGTTTCATTTAAAAAAAAAAAAAAATTATTCTCTTCCTAAATAATAACCAGAGAAATTTCTGGAGTAAGAGGAAATTGCACAACAGGAGGCTGTCAACAAATATGTGATAGAAAGCTCAAGAAGACACCATATCTAGGATCAAAAATCTCAGTTGGCTTTCTGCTCTCCTGTGACAGAGGAGACAAAGACTTGTGATACAATAAATTTGGAAAGACTAGAGTTTCTAAATATGCTGCTGAGGTGAGGTGAGTACAGTCGGTAATTCATCGATTCTCTCCTGTGTTGTCTAGATACCCAGTTCAGTTTCCCTCTGAACAGACTTAATCTCAGATCTTTTAAAGAGCTGTCTCATCCCAGCACAAATAATCAGAAGAGCAGCAGGTAAAAAGTCTATCCAGCAGGCGGTCACAGTTCTTTCCTGCTTCCCAAATACATACCTCATTCACAATACCACCTGGATATGGATGGGGCCCTGGACAGGGAGGAGAAAACAAAGAAACAGTTATAAAAGGGAATAAAGCCAGAGACAGTGTGAGTCTCTGTTAGAGGGGATATGTGTTTAAGTGTGACTGTGTTTAAAATGGCTTGTAGTAGTAAGGCAAAGAAAGGAGAGGTTTAAGAGCAAAAGGTCCGAATGCCCAGTTATCTAAAGAAGCATCCACAAGTGCGGTGACAATTAGAGACTAAAGCTTTCTCGTTTTGGATTTCAGTGGAAATCAAATGGCAAATGGATCCCAATATTCTTAGCATTCTGGATGCAGAAGCTTAAGGAATCTGGTACCCTGCTTATCCTCAGAAAGTGGCATCTACAACAGAGGGAAAAAACAAAATGCCATCACCAGATTTATTAAACCCACTGAAAACCAAAACACAAAAAACAGAGTCTCATTTAAAAACAAAGTCTTTCCTATCACCAGAACAGAGCAGTTCAACATTTTATGACATTTCCTGTCTTCGACACTATTGATTACTACTGTTAACAGGCCAATTAGAGATGCAGAGTATGATTATCCTGATTCTCACATCTGTCCTCAGCCTGGTTATCACGAAGGAGCTGAGAATCTATGGGATTCGTACATCTGGAAGGACACATACAAATAGGATTAAAAGATGGACACATATGATGGGAAACAGGGTCCCAAACTCGGTGTGGAGAAAGGTGAGTAGGCAAGGTGCACAAAAGAGGTCCCAGACAAAGTGGCAATCCACATTCATTCATCCAACTTCTATCCTTTTCTCTCGGTCTTGCCCACATCACTTCTTATAATAACTTTTTAATTGCGATTTTTGCTTTCCCTTTTTGATTTTTTTTTCCAAGTAAAATCCCATTCTACTTTATATTTGTATTGTTCTGTGCCAAGATGGAAATATACGAATCTGGGAAGATTCCAACAGCCGTCCTGAGGCTTGGAAATTACAGAATTATTAGAGATAATAAGATAACTAATTAGGGGGCGCCTGGGTGGCTCAGTGGATTAAGCCGCTGCCTTAGGCTCAGGTCATGATCTCAGGGTCCTGGGATCGAGCCCCGCATCGGGCTCTCTGCTCCGCGGGGGGCCCGCTTCCTCCTCTCTCTCTGCCTGCCTCTCTGCCTACTTGTGATCTCTCTCTCTGTCAAATAAATAAATAAAATCTTTTAAAAAAAAAAGATAACTAATTAGTATCCACTGAAGATTCATTATGTACCAGATACTGGGATAATTAGTTTACACATTATCATATTTACTGTTAAAATATATATCAAGGAAAAACTATTATTTTCTCTATTATACAAACAGGGACACTGACTTTTAGGGCTGAATAGTGGCAAAACTGATATTCAAACCCAAGCAGTCAAACTTCCAAGTTTCAATCACTTTGCTATTCTCATCAACTGAATATAAATCCTTCATATTATTGCATTAAAATTAAACTGCTGAAGTTCTGAGAATGGCATATGATTAAAAGGGTGTGGTAATCATTTTTTTTTTTATTTCTGTATTTTATCATTCCTTGACATCTTAGGGTACTGCACATCTAGGGCAAGACTTAACATCCCAGAGTTAGTGAATTCATAGATATCACCAACAACTTGCCTGTGAGTCAGTGTTTGATATGCAAACTAGCTAGTCCTGAGTCCATACCCCAACCTACCCCTTTTTATCAGGGTCCTACAGTGCAGAATACTATTTCCCAGCCCACATCACCCCATGGTCAGGTACTGGACAAACAGGGACAATCCCTACAAGCCAGAGTTTACTGGAATTCTTGAAACTGTCTAATTCGAAACCTTCTCAGCTTGCTATCCTCATCCATTCATTCTACACTGCTGTCCATACTTTGCCTTCCTTTCTTCTGTCTCCTGACCTACCTTGGTGCTTGACCAACCAATAGCCTACTAGAAATTGACACACTTATTCCAATAACCCTTGGGAAATTGCAATCTTTTCACAGCCATGAGAGCTTGACAGCTATTCTTCCTCAGTTTGGCCTTCAGATGAGGCTCAACCTTGGGCAGCACTTGATTTCATCTCTCTAAAAGATCCTGAAGATGTAGACCCAGCTAAGTCATGTCTGGACCCCTAACTATAGTAACTGTTAGATAAATGTGTGTTGTTTGAAATTGCTACATTTGTGTTAACTTGTTATTCAATAATAGATAACAAATACAGGGGCTAATCCAGAAAAAGCTCATCTTTATCTCTCTAGTCCAGTATGCCATAGAATGGGTGTAAGGGATTAAATTCCATAGATCTGAGTTGACAAATATTAGTGCAGCCCAAGAAAATTGCTGCAATAGAGAGACAAACCAGAAGTCAAGAGTGTTCATGTCATAGCCAGAAGAGACAATGCAAAAATTGTTCTGCATGCAAAAATGTAAATGAACAAAATGGTAAATCACAAAAAAAAAAATGTAAATGAACATAAAACAAAACAAACCGAAAAGCTAGACATCATTAAAAGGATAAAATTACTGTCTTGTCAAGATATACCATTTATTCTGTACCCTGTAATTGCTGCTGTAGCAAGTCTTAGTCTTCATTTTTTTTAAAAAAATATTATTTATTTATTTGATAGAGAGAGACACAGTGAGAGAGGGAATACAAGCAGGGGGAGTGGAAGAGGGAGAAGCAGGCTTCCCACTGAGCAGGGAGTCCGATGCAGAGCTCGATCCCAGGACCCTGGGACCATGACCTGAGCTGAAGGCAGATGCTTAATGACTGAGCCACCCAGGCGCCCCAAGTCCTAGTCTTCAAATTATACTGACCACAAAAATGTCTGGGGAATTTGCATACCAGTTATGTTTTACCTTAAAAAATTGCTCTTTAGTAGCTGGAGTTTCAGTACCCAGTAATCTTCTCTGACTACATCATCCATAAAGATGCATGAGTCATAAACCTGCAGAAACAAATCCCTGGAAATACAAACCCAGCTCCAGGTAGCTCGTCCCCAGCGGAAGGACGCGTACGATGGCCTGCCAAAGCAACACTTGCCCTGGACAAATTTGAACAGACCAGGAAGGTTTTATTCAAGGCGATTGCAATAGGGAAAAGGAGCAAGTACGGAGGTCTGAACTTAACTCTGCTGGAAAAAATCAAAATGGTGGGACTTTGAAAGACCGGGGTGAGAGGCAGTTTTCATTTCTTGGGGTTTTACTGGTTTGAGTTAGCAGCGCTCATTATTATCTGTATCGCTGTCCTTCAGTGCCTCATCCTTTTCTCACAGACTGATGTAACTTCTTCCTAACCGATCTTCTCACCATTGTAAAAACAACAAAAATTTTGAAGCTTACCCAGGATCAAAAATTTGTCTGGGGATTAATCTCCACCATAATGTCCCACCTTCCCATATTAATTTTTTAACATGAAAGTGTTTTACAGGAGGTTTGATGAGAGGACTAAAAAGGATTGATTCCTAACAAAGGGGATATGATTTTTTTTTTTTTTAACCTAATGTAGGCTTTTTGGTTTGTGATTGCCTTTCGGTAGGTGTTTCAGAATCTTGTCATGTGAAGAGAGCTGGTTATCACTATAGACGTTTTAGGAAAAAAATATAGGTTAGTATTCAGTACTGAGAAAGTAGGTTTTTGAAGAGTATTCAGTGAAAAGATAATAATATTAATAATGGAACATAAACTACAGCTGGAGGGTAGAGGGTAGATAGGTAGAAAACACAAACATACATATGTGTGAGCATATGCACGTGTGTTTACCCAAATTTTAAAAGTCCATAAAGCTTTATAACACTTTTTATAAAGAATGAAATGATGGGGCCCCTGGGTGGCTCAATTGGTTAACCTTAAGCATCTGCCTTTGGCTCAGGTCATGATCTCAGGGTCCTGGGATCAAGCAAGCCCCGCCTTGGGCTCCCTGCTCACTGGGGAGTCTGTTTCTCCTTCTCCTTCTTCCCCTCCCCCAGGCTCATACATGCTCTCTCTCAAATAAATAAATAAAATCTTAGGACAAAAAGAATGCACTAATAATTATGAGGGATTTTGTATTTTAAAATGATGAAAAGCAGATAAATATTATGTTTTTAATATGAATAAAAATGTCGAACAATTTTATGCATCTGTCAAAAAATAAAAGTAAATGATTGTCTACTTCTGCATTTGTAAACATTTTGTAGAACAGGTAGTTAAAACTATCATTATTATAATTATATACTCACAGTTCATGTAGATTTAGGATATAAAAACATAATTCTCTGACCTAGTTAAATATTTTAGTCTGCCGCATATCTGCATTTGGAAATAATCTTTTATATACCCCGAAAACATTTTTTCACCCTCAGCAGGAATGGATGGTTACTTTTACTTGAAAGCTTAAATAGAAACATCCTAATCCTTGGCAAGTGAGGAGGGATGATTCAGATTCGGTGATTTCAAAATCACAGGTAGATTACTGTACCAAAACATTGGTCCAAACATTTTCTTCTTCAGATTGGAAGGATTTAGATAGAAAATCGTGGCAATTATACTAGTGTTCAGCTTTTAATCCTTATGTTATTCTAATACTCAGTGTTAAAGGGATTGAAAGTGATACTTAGCTTTCCTCCATAGCCATGAATGATAGTGTAATACAACGCTTATCCATTACTCTGTCACTATAATTAATGAGGTCATCCCAATATCAATACATGTGGCTGAATAGCACATGATAAAGAATCAGAATATTATAATGAATTCTAGCAGAATCATATTTTAAAAGTATAATTGTTTCAGTTGTATTTCATAGTTACGTGGATCTTTAAATGATGGACAATAATGTGTCCGCTTGCACTTAAAGGAGTTGTAAGTTGAGTACTGAGTAATTCCTACGAGCTTTTTATTACTGAGAATTGGATCATTTTAAGTCTAAAGGTCTTGTACACTTATACAGGGGTTTACAAAGGTATTAATTAGACTGAGTGATGGAGGCTTCACCAGTGAAAACGACTATTGAGTAATGACAAACTTCAACTTTAATGAAACAGCATGCATTTTATTATAGCCTAAAATTCTTTAAAAGTAAATGTGGAATCTTCCGGTCTTTCTGTTCCATGACAAGTGAGAATATAACATCTAATATAAAAATAACAATAAAATCCCATCCTCTTCCCAAAAAAGTCTCCCAAGTTACTGTTTGATAATCTTATAATAAAGGATATTTTGTATCTCTAAATTTCTAGCTTTCCCTTTTACCCCTTGTTTAAAGTCAAGATTCCTTCCACAAAAGATGGCTTCATAAGGTTGGATCAAAGAAATAATTGCACACTTCTTTACAGAAATGAGGTTTGAAGGAGTCCCAAATGAATTAGGATTTATTCAAAATTCTTTGGATTAAAAATTGCTATGAAAAAATTGAAACTTTAAGTTACACATTGAAGTTCCAATTTTCTCTTATTTAATCCCAGCCAAAAATATTCTAATAGAAACTACTGTAAAGTTTGCTGTACTCCTACTTCCATTTAGTATACACCAAGACTGATAATGAAGGGCAAAAATATTCAGCTAAATTTGGGGAACACAAATGCTAAATTTGAGAAACCAGATTTGAATTAAATACTGGAAGCTGCTTGAAATTTTCTCTAAATGGCTTTCAATATTAAAATAGTTATTCGCTTATTTGGTCTTTAAAGATAAAAGACACTCTATACTGAACTTCAACCCAACAAAAAAAGTGATGAAAATGTTCTTTTGATGTCTGTTGCTATCAACAAACTACCTTAAGTAACTGCTATGCAAGTAATATGAACCATTTCAAATAAAGAATTTCTGTGTTGAAAATAATTAGTATATATTAATTTTCAGTATCTTTAAAAACAATTTGAAATCATATTTAACCAATAACCAGCAATTGAACATAATTTTATCTGGGAAAATAATAAAGAGTAAAATAAAGGAAATTTTTCTAAATATGAAAGAAAATTGTACCTATAGAATTCCTTTTTAAAAGGAGCCTATAATTTTAAGATAATCAGTGGCTTTTATTTTTTATTTTATTTTTTTTAATTTTATTTTTTTATTTGACGAAGAGAGAAAGAGAAAGAGCACGAACAGGCGGAGCAGCAGGAAGAGGGAGAGGAAGAAGCAGGTTTCCCATCAAGCAGGGAGCTGGATGCCAGGCTTAATCCCAGGACCCTGGGATCATGACCTGAGCAGAAGATAGACACTGAACTGACTGAGCCACCCAGGTGCCCCATCACTTGTTTTTAAACATCATGCCTATATCAAATAAATGTAAATTTTCAATGCTTGTGTTGACTTTTTTTTTTCTTTTCCTGTAAGACTTGCACTTATGATATTTGAAAGAGAAAACCGCATTTGATCCTTAATTTTTCTTGTTGGGGAAATGTGAGACCCTTTCTCTCATCCTGGATCATCCCAATTTCAGCACCCTCCCCAAACAAATACCAATGCCAAAATAAACTCACTTTTTAGTCTTATTAGAATAATTAATAGTTCAGAAAATGAAATGATAGCTTCTTGCCAAAAAAAGTGGATATATACAAATATGTGTATTTCTTATAGGGAAATTTACTGACACAAAGTTAATAACCCTTGTCCTAGAAAATTGGTGTGAACTGTTTTGGGTTGTGATCAGAATGGGTATAACTACAAGAGAGCTACCAAAAAAAAAAAAAAAAAAAAAAAAATTTAAAAATCCTTAAAATCCAAGGAGATAGGGCTTCTGAAATCAATATATGGAAGGAATCAGATAGAAAATTTGTATTTGGGGTGCCTGGGTGGCTCAGTGGTTTAAGCCACTGCCTTCGGCTCGGGTCATGATCTCAGGGTCCTGGGATCGAGTCCCACATTGGGCTCTCTGCTCGGCAGGGAGCCTGCTTCCCTCTCACTCTCTCTGCCTGCCTCTCTGCCTACTTGTGATCTCTCTCTGTCAAATAAATAAATAAAATCTTTAAAAAAAAAAAAAAAAGAAAATTTGTATTTGACTCTGAAATGTGTTCTAAACCTTGCTGCCTTCAGTTAGGAATCAATATAGTCTATGGCCAACACATCAATCCCTTGATTCCAGATGAGTTTCCACAGCTAATCAGATGTCCAACAGTTTTTATTAGTAAGGTTAAAAAAAAAATCTCTGTATCATTAAAAAAATGTTCATCAAAGGTTTCAAATTTGAATTATTTAAACAGCAACTATATAAATCTCTAAAAATATATTCATTCATTCACTCATGCAATTATTTAAAAGCTATCAAGTGTACTATTTCAGTGACTGATTATAACTACCCTTTTAGTCTGTTGAAATTTCTTATTTTTGTTAACCAAAGTATTGGACTTACTGTTTTACCTGAAGTTTCACAACTGTCTATGTAGGTTACTTCATTTTACTTCTTGACACTAAAAATTTATCTTTAAATAAACTTCTGTGATTCTAGAAGTCAGAATCTAAGGCATCAAAACTTCTCAAGAAACTCACCATGGTGAATCTTCAAATTAAGTAAGATCTTGTAACTTTTCAATAGCATCTAGAAGACTACATCTAGAAGGCTACCTATAAGATAAGATGGATAAATAAAAGTTTGCAATCGAATTATTAATGAAGTATTTTATGTTGTTATCGATATAGAATTTCTCTTATTTCTACTGTTTATTAGGTATTTATATAATGTGCACATTATATAATGTGCTCAAATTCTTAACTCTTGAAAAATGTAAATTGTCTGTTTTACACAAGAAAATGCATCTATTTGACTACTTTTTACATCCATGTTTTAAACAAATTATTACAATAAATGTTCATGTAGTTAAATTTATTTTAAATTTAGAGCTTTAACATTTTCTTCCCCCATGGTATTTTAAAAACTCCCTCAAAAATAAATAAATTCTGTTGATAACCATATACCACTGTTATATTAACTTTAATAATTTAATAATTTGAGACAAATTCAATCCAAAACAAGACAAATTGTGTGGTTGTATTTATCTTAAATTATGAAATACAGTAAGTTAAATGGATTTTGATCATCTGATCTATAAATTGTATTCAGTATGGCCTTGTTGAGTAATTATTATCAAAAAAGAGAAAGACATTTTATAATTTGTATTTTTATGTAAACTAGCAATATATCAGCCAAAGAACAATTTTAGGTTTGATCCCATATCATGGTGAAGTTTATAAATATCTGCTCTGATTTTGTCATTATTTTTTTTTTTAGTTATGAGGAAGATCTACATTATAAATACATGTATTCATTTGTTTCTTTTTTTCATTTTCTGGTCAAAAGGAACTTCTCATATTTCCTAAAGCATGAGGTATCAAATTGTAGTCAGAAGGACCAATATTTTATAAGACACTCTTCAAAACGCCACCGATACATATAATTTTTTTTTATTTTAATAGAAGTGCAGACACACACCAATACCAGTTTCTTCAACATTTCCTACCTTAAGAATTACTTATTATGCATCATCAAATATAAGCATCCTGCAAAATGTCTCTGATATCACTGAAGCTCAAATAAGATCTTATTCTTACAGTTTGGAGTGACATTTCAAATTGGCAGCACAAATTGATTGCATATATTTACCGATGTAAATAATAAAGCTAATGTAATTGTAAGAAATATTGTACATGTCCTTCTAGCCCAGCACGCACAACATTAAACCTGGTTCTCTGACTATTGGTAATTATTTAAAAAGAGACAGTATAGTACAACTTGCTTATATGGAAACTGGACTCACCAAAATTCAAAATATAATGAAATCATTTAAACATTTGAGCTGGTAAACTTACATCAGACCAACACACTATTATTAAACAATAATCCATAAGACATTTCACATTCCTTAAATTCTTTTAATAGTGAACTGAGTGGGGAAAAGTTTCTTAACATACAAAACTGCTCTTATTCTTCCATGGTTTCCCTTATTTTCCTAACTAGTCCAAGCTCTCTGAATGTATTATTTTTATAAGCTAAAAATTAATTTACACATCCACAAACACATTAGACTAAGGTGAGAAGAAAGGGAATCATACTTCTTAACTGAAATCTTCATGATCCATGCCTTATCTACACTCTTCTCTGAGCTGTCACTTCTAACCCTCATGCTTATCAAAGAACTACTGGATTCAACCAGAAAGGAGGGCTTGATTAGTGTGAAACATTGCACAGCCATGGAAAAGAGCTGAGAAGATAAAAAATAAGTCAAAAGGAAGCAAAGTGGTTCTAACAATGCCATACACATGAGCCAATCAACAGTGAAAAGAATTCTATGAGGTAAAAGCATAATTCTTTAAAAAAAAAAAAAAAGTACCCTCAGCTGCTCTGGTTTCCTTCTCTGTTTTATTCCGCAGTGATAGGAACCACAGAGTTTCTTTAGATCCTTAAACCAGATATATTCTCCTTTTATATTGATGAATTAAACTTATGTCTCTGTCATGAAAGTTTGCTGTGTCTACCAGCAGAATAAGATTGAGCTCAGGAGGCCCAAATTATTTTTACTGAAAATAAATAATCAACAAGTTAAAAATGAATACTATCCTGTTACCCAGTGCTATAAATATGGAATACCAGATGCCATCATAATAAAAGTAGAATACTAAAATGGAAAATGTAAATGATAGCAGGAAAATTTTAGGCTATTTAATGCTAAAATGAAAAACTGCCAAACTAAACATGTAACTAAATAAAAAAGCAGTGTATTGTTTACATTTTTGTATGTTAAATTCCCAATTTGTTCATAAAACCTCAATTGAGAGAATGCACATGAAATACACTTTTGCGTCTCATATTTTGTTTGATGCCTAAGATAATACTTGACACAATACATAAGGAAAGAGAACATTTTTTTAAAGATTTTATTTATTTATTTGACAGAGAGAGATCACAAGTAGGCAGAGAGTCAGGCAGAGAGAGAGGAGAAAGCAGGCTCCCTGCTGAACAGAGAGCCAGATGCTGGGCTCATGACCTGAGCCAAAGGCAGAGGCTTTAACCCACTGAGCTACCCAGGTGCCCCAGGAAAGAGAATATCAAAAAAAAAGCTCATGAAAACGTGAAGTAACAAAATTTTTTTCCTAATTTCCTAGTGGCTAAAGTAATGGTAAAAATAACATTTAAAAATCACTGCACTTAAAAGATTAAGAGCATCGCCTTGGTTCATGAGAATAGTCTCCCCATTCCCACCCCTATAGCATTTTTTAAAAAGAAGACCCTATGTGATGTGGGAGACATTGCAAAATGTCATTGCAATAAATAAAACCATAAATTTTAAGCTTTACATGAATTCTGATGAACATGTCCCTCAAAGCAATCTCAAGGTAAAACGACAAAACCTCAATTCAGTAGAGGCAAATCCATGAAGGTCAAAGAAAGTAAAATATAAAAATTGAAATCATTTGAACATCGGACTTAATCCAGTCCCTCCCCCTGTGTAGGTATATAGGACATAGACGTATATACATATAGTATACATTATGTATACATATGTATATGCATATGTGAATATACGTATGTATACATAAATAGGTACATATATGTTTTTGTATCTGTTTGATACAGACATACATATGTCGTTGACCCTTGAACAATGTGGAGGTTAGGGCTGCCAAGGCCTGTGCAGTGGAAAAATCTGTGTTTAACTTTTAACTTTGCACGACTTCATGACTAATAGCCTACTGCTGACAGAAGCCTTACCAATAATATAAACAGTCAATTAGCACATGTGTTGTGTATTATATGTACCGGAGAAGGTATTCTTACAATAAAGTAAGCTAGAGAAAAGAAAATGTTTTTAGGATATCATAAGAAGGAGAAAATTCATTTACAATGCTGTACTGTATTTATCATTAAAAATCTACATGTAGGGGCAGCTGGGTGGCTCAGTGGGTTAAAGCCTCTGCCTTCGACTCAGGTCATGATCCCAGCGTCCTGGGATCGAGGCCCTCATCGCCTCTGCTGAGCAGGGAGCCTGCTTCCCTGCCACACACTCTGCCTGCCTCTCTGCCTACTTGTGATCTCTGTCTGTGAAATAAACAAATAAAATCTTAAAAAAAAAAATCTACAGGGGTGCCTGGGTGGCTCAGTGGGTTAAGCCGCTGCCTTCGGCTCAGGTCATGATCTCAGGGTCCTGGTATTGAGTCCCGCATCCGGCTCTCTGCTCAGCAGGGAGCCTGCTTCCCTCTCTCTCTCTCTCTGCCTGCCTCTCTATCTACTTGTGATCTCTCTCTGTCAAATAAATAAATAAAATATTAAAAAAAAAATCTACATGTAAGTGGCCCTGTACACTTCAAACCCATATTGTGCAAAGGCCAACCGAATATATGTGTGCATGTGTGTGTGTGTGTGACTATAAATACATATATATCCACTAACATAACAAAGCACTCATCTTTACATAATTTATATTATACATATATGTGAAGACATACATTTTGGATGATATCAATTACCGTGACATTACAGCAGAAAGTATACACTTCATCCAAAAGATATGCTCTTTGCCAAGTGATTGATAAGTCTGCACAAATCAGATTGAGTACAGGTTGATGCTTAGAATATGGTGGTATGAAATAAAAGGCTATATAGAGTGGGTTAAATACCTCTTGTACCTGCTTTCACCGCTCTTAGTATTTCCTCTGTCATATTTACCATTACTGCCTATAGTACATTCCTCTTAGTGAAATCAAAAACTTTAATTTCAACCCTCAGAAATCAGAACATTGACGAGCTCATAGTAGATGCTCATAAGATATCTCTGGATCACTTCATCAATGAGGGCTTCATGAATGCAATATCAAATAAAACTTGCTAGAAAATGTGAAAACTTCTGGACAAAAGTACACATTAGGAATGAAATAAACAAAATGAACTCTTGTCCCTTTCATTCCGAAATTAATGATATAATGGTGTTCTCAAACTATTTTAGAGTGCTTATAAAGCATTAGGAAATGGCATCTTTAAATTTTAGAAATAAAACATAAATTTGGTTGCGTTTATAAATGTCTAAAAATAACTGAAAATCTCTGAGAAGCAGATGATAGGGACACAATGAAACTTAATCGCATTCACGAACCATTGTAAATGGTGACTGTAGCTAAGTATAAGCTTAGAATTAGGTCAAGAAGGGGTCCTTGTGTAACTGTCACAAAAAAGAATTGAAAAATGAACTTCCACAACTTCTTTACCTAGGACATGTTTTGTAATATATCTTTATATTATTATAAGACTATGTTGCTTAATGGCTTAATTGTGGATACTATCATTTATCGTTTGCAGTTTCCTGAGTTGCAACATGATAGAAATCATGAAAGAAGAGAATTATAAAAAATACAGTAATCACGGGCCATAAAAAATAAGGTGATAGATTACCTTGGTTCCACCTAGTTTTATCCTAGAACCATAAATAAGCATGCTAGGAAGTATAGTATTTTTTTTCTTTGAATTTTTATCCAAGTAAAATGAAGTGAGAAGTTGACACCATATTTTATGTAGATTCTGGTTCATCCTTGAATATTTGACTGAGTGAGATTAATCACCTATTTTTCATCATTGTTCATTTCTATTTACATTTGTTGCTTTGAACTTGTTATTTCACTTGCAACAGCCTTCAAATATGTTTGTATATAGGGTCTTAGGACTTGAAAAAAATCAATAGGCCACTTGAGAAATTAAAGTAGGTAGAGGGTATGTACGAATTTAATGTGAATAGAAAAATTAGTTTGGCTACGGATTTTCCCTGACGAGGAATCTCCATGAGAACAGAAATGGTAATCAGTTTTGTGCACCACTGTATTCCCAGTGCCAGCAACTAAATGTGGCACTTAAAGAATTCAACAGACAGGTATGGGATTAGTTTTGAGGGTTGCCAGCACCGTGGAAGAAACTGAATAAGTCATAGGCTAGGGAAGCCGTCTGTGAGCTATCTTCTGATAGAAATCAAAGAGAAAGCATTAGACTCTTTTGCAATGTATCCTCTCTATGAAAATTTTTGGAATGTGGAGAATAAATATATTCATTGTGTTGTGGGAAAACGGGGACTTTATTTTTAAGTCAAAAGAAAATCAAAAGAATATTTTGATGCATTTCCTCTTAGAAAGCAACTGATAGATATCTTTAGTGTTGCAGCAAACCAAATTGCTGTACAAATTGATGTGGAACAGCATACTGATCTATCCTGGCTGGCCAGATTTGTAGTCTTTCCTCACAGCATGCTTAATGAGGGGTTCACAATAATATGGGAGATAAGCCATTTTGTTACCATCAACTGATCCTTGTACTTAAAGATGATTTATCTCCAACCAACCTTGAAGCACTTCCTGACTGTAGGCTGAAATGTCAACAGATTTTCTAACTTTGCTTAGATTATATAAGATATAATGATAATCACTGCTAAGACATCAGACAGTTCATGATAAAATGAGAACATTTTGTATTATTCAGAAACGGAAATCATATTGGTTTTGAGAGTTGCATATTCCGTTCAATTTTTATTATAAATAGACCAAAATTTTAAATATCTAGAACAGAGAAAATAAAGTACAATTTGAAATTTCTGTCCATTTTCCCCAACTTAATCACCAAAGCAGATTACATTCGGTTTTACCCATTGCTATTCCTTATCACAAGAGCCAGAATGAGCCCAATATCCAAATTACATCCTAGTTTTTGAGACATGTGTAGGTATCCTCTAACTCAAAAATTATTCACAATTTAATGTTACACTTTTAGCAAAATGCCAGCAAAAAAGCAGAAAAACTTATCTTTACTCTTAATCTAGCCTGTGACATAGTGGTAACTTTAGATTTAGGTATTTAACAGTTTTGTAATTTCTTTTCTCACTGACTGATGATGACTTCTTGCATTCAAGAAGTACGGACTTCCTCTCTTCAGGGCACGGAGCAAGCATCCAGATTCCAAGAGACAAGAATCTAGGCTTTTCCCACAACCTGCCGTCAAGACCCACACAGTGGCAATATTCCCAAACCTATGGGGTAGTAAAGAGGTTCACTGCAAATGCTCATCCATGAGATATTCCTATTTTCAGACTTGTATGGATAGCCATTCGGATATCCACCCCTACAGAGCCACAGTGTAAATGTGAACCCTTTATTTTACTGAGTAAACCTCAGATTCAAAGTCCTTAAAATAAGAGTAATAATATTAACCTTATAAATATTTTAAAACATTGTGGAAATAATATGGTACAATGAATAACATGCCATCAATAACTATTAGCTATTACGCATTTTATTCAACAAATATTTCAGTGATATGCTGGCAAAGCAACAGAAAAAAGGGGAGGCAAATACCTCTACACTCACGCTTCATGGAACTGAGTTCAAACCCTAGTTTACTTTAGTTAACTCTATAACTTTGGGGAAGTTATCTTCCTAACCACTAATCTAAAGTATCCAGGTTTTTTTTTTTTTTATTACATCATCCTTTCATCTTTTTATTTTCCTCATATAACTTATTATTATTGATATTTTCTTATAAACTTTCAATAATAACATCACTGACGTCTTCTTTATTACTGCATATCTATACATGTGAGTGGCACATGATAATCACTCAATAAATAGTCTTTAAATAATCAACAAACTTAGCTTACCTACACTTCAGTTTCTTAATCTTTAAAATGACAATGAATTTTGGAACACTGAAAAGAAATAAAATAAAATGGAAAAAATGGGAATCAAAATAGTGCATATCTAATCAGGAAGTTGAGAATATTAAAGGAGTAAGACAGGTAGGATGGAAAACTGGGTATTTTATGCATTTATTTCTTAAAGATTTTATTTATTTATTTAGAGAAAGAGCATTTGCTTGAGTGTGGGGAGAGGCAGAAGTAGAAGGAGAGGGAGAATCTCAAGCTGACTTCACACTGACCAGGGAGCCTGAGTTGGGGCTTGATCTCATGACCCTGGGATCATGACCTGAGCTGAAATCAAGAGTTGAATGCTTAACTGACTGAGCAACTCAGGTGCCCCCCAAAACTGGATATTTTAAATAATATAATGTGAAGATGTTGAAATTCACCCACCTCATTCAGATTTGTTTTTGGTGCTGTTTTTGTTGGTGTTGCTTGTTAGTTTAGTGATTTATTGAAACCATACTACAAAAATCAGTGTTATTGTTCTATAGTGTGACCACGGAAGTCTCTTTTCCGTTAGCTTAGTGGTCACTTAATGATTATTTTTCAATAATTTCTTTGAAACAATAAGTCTCCTACCTTTTGCTGAAAAGTGCTGTGTGCTTGTGGAGGCACACCTTCATTGCTCCAGCAGCTTAGCCTCAAAGTCAGCCAGAAGTAAGACATTAAGGCCTTCTAAGGTCTTTCTTGGTCATGCGCACAGCCCTGCATGTGCCCATGGCCTTCCAAGTCTCCGTAAATATGCTGGAGCTTTTCAAGGCCCACATGGACATTTCTCTCTACAGATTTTCCTTTTTAGTTTTCAGGCAATCTTTTTCTTTGCTCCAACTGGTATCACAGCCACAGGCAGCCATTGTTAAGTGAAAAGCTTTGGGGAAAGGTCTTCCCTCACGCAACAAGATGTCAGGCAAAATAAAGACCAGTCCTGTGAATAAGGTTTTCATGAGAGTTGCCAGACAGGTCAAATTGTGACAATTTTGCAGGTATGGGACATTTTTGTTGCTCCAACCCCATCTGGCCCCTCCAGGGGCTGCTACCTGCTGGTGTTCACTGTGATTGCAGAACTGGTGATTTTTAAGAGATAAAAATTGCAAAGCTCACTCTTCTTACTATCAACCATTTTTTTTCTTGAATAAATTGTACTCCAAATTTTACAAGCTATTGGTTAATGTCCAGATGTCTGACAATGCTGATTTTTAAAAACTCAGGGTTCATTTTTATTTTATGGGAGAGAGAATTTTAGGAGGTCATTGCTACATTTGGAGGTACTTTCCTTCTATTACTCTTTTTGACTCATGAGTTTGCTCTTTACTTAAGAGTAACTGTATTAGGCTATAATTACTATTAGGAAACCCTGAGTATGATATAAGACATGAATATATGAAACACATTCTTCATACAAGTTTAATCATTGTCTCTCCAATTTTAATTAATGAACAAAATAGTAAAACCAATGAACGTTTAGTAATAAGATGAGAAGCTATGATAATGAAGAGAAAGAAAAGTTCATGGAGCTACATGAAAAGAAGCTACAGCTCCTTTTCTTATGAAAAGACATATTTTTGCAGCCAAAACTGATTAATTGATAGAAGTTCAAAGAGACAAAAAAGAAATGCTCTGAACAGTCACTGTAACCTCATTTTCTTCTTACAACATGTTCCTTGGCCAAAATCCATAATCATAAGCTTTGACATTTTTGAGAGACTGAACATTCTTCACTCTGATCCTATTTCTGTTTACTGACTTTTCAGCAGTCCACTCTTACCCTTCAGTTCTGGCTTAGAAAGGGAATCCTGAGCGAGTCGCTCCACAGAAGAGTGAAACAGTAGGCACTGACACAATTTTTACCGTCATTTCAAACCATGTGGGGACGCAACTGTCTTCTTACACTTTGTCACCGTGTCTACACTAGAAGCAGGTACCTTTTCTCCCAAATAATACATCCTTAACACAAGGAAATGATGTAAAACAGACAAAAAATAATCCCTTAATTATTGATATCTGCCATGGCCCATATGGAATATTATTTCACCAAAATAGATCAAATATATAACATATTTATTTTAATATTTATTTTACATTTATGTGTTTACATTATATTATATATTCTTATTTTAAATAGTAAGTTCTCTTACCTAAATTTGTTAGAAGATGAAATAAAGTGAAAACTGAATTGTTGCATTTTACATAAAAGTTGCTTCACAACAACAAGCTAAAGATGGAGTTTTGTAAATATAGGAATAACATGTTAACAGTTTTAAGAAACTAGATTCATTTTGCATTTTAATAAGCAACATGTTCCTTTTCCAACAGCAACAACAAAATATTCAGCATATTTAAACATCTCCCTTCTTTAAATCATTCCAACTTGGCCATTTCAGGCATACTGATATTTTTAGATATAAAAGCTTATTTTATTTGTATTGTGATCTCCTTATGAAATGGCAATACTTTAGTATTTGGACTATATGAAATATGATTTCAGGCTTAAGACAGGTTTTTATTTGTATTCTTTTAAGTAAATCTTGCCCCTTGCTGATGACTTCATTTTCATATATCAACCACCCCCCAAAAGTTCCCTGAGACTACTGACGACAAATTAACTTTGCAGAGGCAAAATGGCGACAAAATCAGTAATAAACCCAGTGTTCTCTGTCAACAATGTAGCAGCCTGAGCCCAAGGTCTGTGTGCTCTCTCCAGGACGTATTTTGTGTCAGGAATGTGGCCATGTCTGGCTGCCCAGCCCCCTTGATCATGCTAGTTTTGTGAACCTCCTTCTTTAAACTTCCCAGGGATTCTATGAGACACCCTACATTCTTGTAATAAATTCTGTTTCTATTACATTAGCCAGAGTAAACCTCTGGTGCTTTCTACTAAAAACCTTAACTAGTGACCTGTGTCACAGCAGTTGTGCGAGAATTAAATGAAGTAAATTAAGAGTCTGGCATAATGCCTGCCTCAGAGTAAACAACCAACACATATTAGGTCTTCCTCATGTTTTAATATCACATTGCATTCTGAATTTTCCTTTAAACTCCTCTTGTTAATGAGAATGCTTAGTTTAGATCATGGATAACATGCATCTCTAACAATCAAACCTCTCTCCATTCAGGGTACTATGGTGTGTAATCACCCCAGGATGCCACAGAGGATTTGCAGACTTACTTAATCACCTGGACCTTCATAAAATAAAAATATCTTAAATCCCAAAAAGCTGGAAATGCACGTTAATGTCTAACAAAAAAAGGGGGGTGGGGAGACTTAATCCCTAAACTTTAGGTCCGTCCATCAAAGGTATTTTAGCCTGAAAATTATTAAGGAGGAAAAAGAAGACTAAGGTGAAAAATAAAATATTGAGACACCTTCTTCACTATATTTATAAGAATTTTAATCAGTGAAATAAATGGTTTCTCTCGAGATACGCGTTCTATTTTTTGCCAGTAAAATGCAGCATCCTTTTTGCTTTTATTTCAGTTAGGTATTTGTTTGAAAGTTTTATGGATTTTTCTATAATAGATCTTTAATTCTTATTCAGTAGCATTTCAGGTTTTTTTTTTCCCCTACAAACAGATACTTTGTTCAATTAATTATGTTTCTAACACTTTACTTACTTACTTTACTTGTCTTATATGAATTAAATACACAATTTCTCCACTGTTTCCTATATGCTTTAAAAGCTTCCATAAACACATGACTATGTATTACATAGTTCATTTGATAATCTTTGTAGTATTAACTAGATCTTAGGAGAATATTCTTTGCCCATGCTTTTCTACCCATTATTCTATTATTGTTCTTATTACACCTTCCCTCTTTTTTTTTAAGACTAGCTTTTCTACCTAAGATCACCTTTTGTCCCACAAAATAATGTTTTGTGGGAGTATTAACCAGTAGAGATGTATTCACTGGGTTGGCCACAACATTAGAAGTCAGGATACCTTGTTTAAATCCCAATTTCAACAACTTTTTATATGATTTCAGGAAAATTAATTTAAACTCATTCAATCTCAGCTTCTTTCAACTGTAAAATGGGGACACTATGGTTAGTATGTACTCAACCAACTCACAATGTTACCTTGAGCATCAGATGGTGCGATATGTATGAGAGCAATTTGCTAAACCAAATAGCACTTCAAATTGCTTCTCTCCATGAAAGCACTTATCACAATGTCTGGTAATTATCTGTTAACTTGTCTGTCACCCTCTTCTAAATCCTTTCCTCCTTGAAGCAAAGATGAATGAATGAAAATGTAAATTACAAGTTCCAGAGCCAATAAGAATATTATACTACTAGAAACTAAAAGATTTTCACCACTTGCTGTGCTTTTATAGTCTTATAGCTTCTTGCTTAAATTTAGAACCAATTTATATAAACTTTGCTCATACAGTCTTTCTCACTTTTTTTTTCTTGTTGTTTTCTTAAATGTAAAATGAGAAAGAGTTAGGAGAGAGCATGTGGTTATGACAACTTTGCTGTACAGACAATGCCACATTTATAGAGAACATGCTATAAGTAATTAGTAACAGAAAGCCAAGTTTTAAAACTTTGCTTGAAATTTAATTAAAACTATGATTTTATATTCAACATGCTTTATAAATATGAACTAATCTGTCCCTGTATAACTTTGGAGGATGTATATGTGGATAAAATAATTCTCATTACTATAACTAAAGACTTTAGAGGAAAAATCCTCATTATTACAATTACAGATATTAGGGCAGCTGTGGTTTAAAAAGGCAGAGATGGAGTCATTTCCGCATTCTTGTTTATAAATCTTAGTTCTGTTTTCATGTTTTAAAAGTGTGTTGAAATCACTTATCACTTGGAATGTATAGAAAACATGTTATTTTTTTTCCCATTTTATTTATTTTTTCAGCATAACAGTATTCATTCTTTTTGCACAACACCCAGTGCTCCATGCAAAACGTGCCCTTCCCATTACCCACCACCTGTTCCCCCAACCTCCCACCCCTGACCCTTCAAAACCCTCAGGTTGCTTTTCAGAGTCCATAGTCTCTTATGGTTCGCCTCCCCTTCCAAATTTTTTTTTTAATAAACATATAATGTATTTTTATCCCCAGGGGTACAGGTCTGTGAATCGCCAGGTTTACACACTTCACAGCACTCACGATAGCACTTACCCTCCCCAATGTCCATAGCCCCCTCCCCCTCTCCCAATCCCACCTCCCCCCAGCAACCCCCAGTTTGTTTTGTGAGATTAAGAGTCATTTATGGTTTGTCTCCCTCCCAATCCCATCTTGTTTCATTTATTCTTCTCCTATCCCCCTACCCCCCCATGTTGCTTCTCCATGTCCTCATATCAGGGAGATCATATGATAGTTGTCTTTCTCTGATTGACTTATTTCACTAAGCATGATACGCTCTAGTTCCATCCACGTCGTCGCAAATGGCATGATTTCATTTCTTTTGATGGCTGCATAGTATTCCATTGTGTATATAT